>NC_086375.1:7427409-8660903 GCF_036588685.1 Mytilus trossulus
TGCATGATCTTACGTAAAAAGCTTGATCTGAGGTCAGTATCGGTAGTTGACGAATTGAATCATTCGATATACAGTAATCGTTATCGATTCCATAGCTGCTATTATTTCGTCTAAATCAGTTCAAACATATATCTTTTTGTAACGCTAGAACATTCGGTCTTACTTATCTTGACATGACTGAAACGACTAATCTGTGCGAAGTCACTTTATATTGGAAAAGCGTCTTAATGCCTTGTCAAGTCTTAAATTTATCTATTTTGGTTACTTCAGTCTAAAAATGCTTGATGTCATTGATGAGTAGGCGCAAAGTGTTGGAAATCAGAAGTATGCACATATAGTTTCAGTATAAATTGAAGTAAAACCCGTAATCGACAATGGTAAAAAAAGAACAATGAAAAATTAAATGCATATATACAATTGTAAACAACTGTCTACAAACTTGAGGAATATATATCTGCAATGATTATTCTGATACACTCGGAATTCTTTTCTTTTGTTACAGTGATTTGGACAACAATCAAATAACTACAATACAAGATGGAGTTTTTAAAGACCTACCAAGGCTATTTAGTGTGTAGGTATATATTTCTACTACAATATCATGTTCGAAAGCTTATTACATCTACATTGATAATAAACGGACGTTGATTTGTATATTATAATACTGCAGATTGCTGTCGTGATATAAACATGTCTCTATAGAATGAATATATTTGAAAAAAAATGCAGAATATATATCAATACGAATAACATCTTTGTTTCACTTTTTATAACTCCATAAGTTAACATAATTCATTTTCGGAATAAAGGCAAAAGTATTCCATCGATGTTCGAGTCTCGTAAATAGAATAAGAAGAGGGAAAGCAAGTTAAGAAAAAGTAAAATTGGGAAAATTCTAATCGAAGTAGAGAGACTGACTTGACAAGGTTTGTGTCTCCTGCAATGCAAGGACCAGTCACCATGCAAATTTATAAATTTTCAAAATAGCGAAATTGGTCAAAGGGTTAAATTTATAAATATTGCAACAAAGACATCACAGGTATATAAACCTATCAGAGTGCGAAGAAAGGCATTGCTGGTGAGAAGAGACACATATGGGACGTATGGACCAACAAATTTTAGAACGATTATTGTTAAATTTATGTAGCGTCGATTTCATTCGTTCTTTCTTACACAAGTATACAAGCACACAACCGTTAATTACGTTCACGAGCATGATATATTAACTGAGATATATGAGCGCCATACAATGGCATTGTCATATTATCGACTTAAATGAGTGTGACTGTCCATATGATCCAATCTGTATCATTTCCCTTTTTTTGCTTATAAATAGGAAATCTACAGTTAGAAAAATTGAAATTTGTTATTTAAGGTTCTAGTTTGAACTATCTATCTGTATCAATGTTAAGGAAAATATCAATATATGAAGCAGACTTTCTATTTTAGGTAATTGATTAATTTTTAAATATGTCAGCATTAAAATATATCCTGAATTTGACAGTGACATGCGTTTCAAAAACATAATTGATTGTCATATGTAATATCTTTTTTAACTAATGGTTTAAGAAAATAAAAGAATACCTATAAATAATAATATATCAAACATGTAAGAGAGTTTCATTAAATGCCTTTGTTATGCGACTAACACTAGAGTTCCACAACTCCTGTCTTTTTTTTTGTTGCTTTAAAGTATTATATTTTAGGCAAAAGGTTGTGAAATTGCAAAAAAAACAAAGAAAAGATAAAGCATCAACTAACACTGAAGAATTTGACAAATTCTATCTTATACACAATATTCTTTTATAAACCCGAGAATGACAATTTGTAAATACATTAAAGTAAAATTTAGGTCACTAGCATTCTGTATTCCGATGACGCCATACACCCATGAACAAATCAATATCATGTAGGAGGAATATGCACTCGTCAGACCAATAGACTCGACATAGCTGTCTCAAAGTCTAATGACGGTGATCACGTGACGACTTATGTCGAGCTTGACGTTAATTACGAGTCAGCAACGGTCGTTTGACTAGACTACGGGCAATTGAATAAGCACAATTTAGTCTATTTATCATCAACGTCTATTGACCAAATACAAGTTTTATTACCAACGTCTATTGACTAAATACATGTTTTATTACCAACGTCTATTACCAAATACATGTTTTATTACCAACGTCTTTTGACCAAATACATGTTTTATAATCAAAGTCTATTGACCAAATACATGTTTTATAATCAACGTCTATTACCAAATACATGTTTTATTACCAACGTCTATTGACCAAATACATGTTTTATTACCAACGTCTTTTGACCAAATACATGTTTTATTACCAACGTCTATTACCAAATACATGTTTTATTACCAACGTCTTTTGACCAAATACATGTTTTATTACCAACGTCTATTACCAAATACATGTTTTATTTCTAACGTCTTTAGACCAAATACATGATTTATTACCAAAGTCTTTTAACCAAATACATGTTTTATTATCAACGTCTATTGACCAAATACATATTTATTACCAACGTCTATTGAACAAATACATGTTTATTACCAACGTCTATTGACCAAATACATGATGTATTACCAACGTCTTTTAACCAAATACATGTTTTATTACCAACGTATATTGACCAAATACATGTTTTATTACCAACGTCTTTTAACTAAATACATTTTTTATAACCAACGCCTATTGACCAAATACATGTTTATTTACTAACGTCTATTACCAAATACATGTCTTATTACAAACGTCTTTTTACGAAATACATGGTCTTTTACCAACGTCTTTTAACTAAATACTGTATATTCATTTATGCTCGTGGGTATCATTTTTTCGTGGATTGAGAAAATTTCGCATTTTCGTTGATAGCTTAATTTGTGAAAAAGTAAGCTTACATTTCCTTTAGAAAATTTGTATTTCGTTGCATTCACGAAATCCACTAAAATTGGTATCCAACGAATATCAATGAATCCACAGTACATGGTTTATAAGTTACATTCAACATCTAAATACATGGTCTGTTACAAACATTTGCATACTAAAAAAAAAACAGTCTATAAGTAACATCTTATAACCAACTTCTATAAATGAAATATACATGGAATTAAGATAGTATTTTTTTAACAAAAAAATTTCCAAAAAAAAAATTTTCAAAAAAAAAAATCATTTTAGTCACAATGTACAATGATGTATAGCATCTAAAAATTATATCAATTTTAGTTACTGGGAAATTTGAATGATAATGTTATTCCTTTATAAAAATGTACTTAGATAAACGTATCATAGAACTGTATCCACTTTTTCAGAGATTTGAGAGGAAATAGAATTACGTTTATCCAGAATGACACCTTTGAACATAATCTTCGCTTATTTTCCCTGTAAGTATAAATATAAGTTATAATTTTACATTCAACGATTACTTAATATATCGTCAACAACATCTTTTGGATGCAATATAATATAATTTTATCTCCATTTTTCTTTTGTCGTCTTTAACTCTGATCATATGAATTAATTTAACGTTATTGTGATTAAATTTTTGTCTCGTGAAATAGTGAGAGATTCCTAACTAGAACAAAGAGAAGAAAATATGGGTGAATAAAAAAAATGTTTATGTGAAAACCATAAACATTTCTAAAATCGGCATACAAAACTTGTTGTTAGAGTAAGAACAATTATGTCAATAAGGTTAACTTGGTAGGCCACGTCCCGGGAAAAAGAGGGCGAGATTCTGGTTACGACCTGAGAAACAAATTCTTCATGTTCACATGCAATTAATGTTGTTTTTTCCCTAATTACGGCTATTTCCTGACGTTCAACTGTTATAAATCAGGGGCCTTGTTTTCGAAGGTATCATACGATATGTATGTCATTAGACATATCTGAGGACATATTTTATGATCATTTTATGACTATCATATGATATATCATAGGATGTAAATCATTGCTGTCTTAAGAGAGTCATAGCTATGATGCTCTTATGACTGTCATAAGTGAACATTTTAGATAATGATTAAAAAAGGATTAATATGTATTAATATAAAAATGTAGAGAATGAACATTACCATTCTTCTTCTTCTTCTTCTTCTTCTTCTTCTTCTTCTTCTTCTTCTTCTTCTTCTTCTTCTTCTTCTTCTTCTTCTTCTTCTTCTTCTTCTTCTCTAATTTATAAGATTTTATTAGGTTTAAATACAGATTGGTGCAGTCCTAACATGTTCAGCCAGTTAACTTAATAATCAAACTTGATGACTGGTTAAAGTTAACTTAGGACCGGTTTAATGACTGCTGTGACCGGTCCTAGGACAGATATTGTGTTGACTTAAAAAGCTGACTTGGTCCTAGGACTGTTTAATGATTGCCAGAAAAGTTTACTTCAGGACAGGTTCATGTCAAGAATTGAAGTTAACTCTTCATAGATAAAGTAAACCTTATCTAAAGTTAACTTGTTAACAGGACTGCTTTTATTGTGTGCATTAGCGTGGTAAAGAATAATCATAGAACCCATTTAAAAGTATTTACTTTGACCCCTTAACAAAAATATAAAAAAATCAAAAAATTTGAACCAACCGTTTTGTCAGAAAAAATACACTGTTCATATAGCAGTTTGACAAACACCAATTTTGATCATTGAGAAGCTTTATATTCCTTTTACAACACAACGTAATTAAACTGTTAAGCTGACTTTACAGAGTTATTATCTCCCTGTATTGTTAGGTACAACCTTAAATACCAAACTTGTCCACAGGTCTGGTCTGGTCTGGTCTGGTCAATCAGACCTGTGCATATGTCTGGTCTGGTCAAGCAGACCTGTTCGCAGGTTTGATCTGGTCAAGCAGACTGTCCATTGGTCTATTCTGGTCAAACGAACCTGTCCACAGGTCTTGTCTGGTCAAGTAGAACTGTCTACATATCTGGTCTTGTCCGGTCAAGCAGACCTGTCTGCAGCAGTCATAAAAAGGGCACATGAGGTCTGGTCTACTACGGATAAAGTAATCTTACAGGTCTGCTAACATTTTCCCAAGTTAACCTTTAGAGCAGTCGTAAGGACTGCTTTAATTTAACTTGTGTACAGGTTAGGACAGCACTCATCTGTATGTAACTTTGTTTTAGTAATAAAGAATAATAAGAATAAAAGGTAAAACTTGTATTTACACTGTACAGATCAAACTGCCATGAGCTAAAAACATTAGATTTTAACATTCAAAAAATGGATAAAACTTAAAATTAATAAGTTTTCAAATGTCCACTTGTTAAAAGATAAAAATGTGTGATAAGATTTCAATGATGAAAAAAAACCTCATTAACTCAGGTTTTACCATTCTTAATATTTACGAATATTTTATTTTTCACATTATAATGAACATGAAATTTCATACAAAAAGAAGTTGATAATTTGTTTAAATTTAGTTTGTAATATATAATAACTCTTGAGCTTCGCTTTCGTGTGTTATCATACAAGCATTGTTATAAAACAGTGAATACTTTTTTAGATTCGGTACATCGAGTAGTACCCGCTTAACGAAATGCATGTGCACATACGTTAATATAGTACTGTTAACTATACTTTACGCCCTAGCTCTTTTGTTATACTATATAGTTTCTATTTCTGAAACAAGTGTACATTAAATAGATCTTTTGTTACGAATAACAAAGGATTTTGACCACAGGGTGTGACGAGCAGGGTTTCTGGAAACCCCTGTTATTACGTCCTGTGAACAAAATCTATTGTTATTCATAACAATAGAAATTCATTGGGGTTTTTTTAAAACAAGAAACATAAGAAAATACTAAAAGTATCCACTGCAAATTGTTTCAATACAAACAAAAACATATTAAAGAAAACTCTAATAGAGGAAAACATACTAAGCATCTATTTCGAAAATAAAAATATCCGTTAAATACTCCTTTGCTTGAAGGTTTTTTTTTATCCCAGGCATATGTCTGTAATCTAAAACCAATTGATCGAAAGAAAAAAAACGAGGATTCCAACTCCCGTACCCCTTTTTCCCCCGGGTTACACAGTGACCGACCCGGGAATGGGGTTCCGTGGGTAAGACGCGACTTTTTTTTTAAGCGATAAATGCGTTTGAATGGTTGGATCCACATTTTTTCTCGAGTTGGGAACCCCCGGCTGGTTGAGTGCCTGATTGACTGAAAAAACGTAGTTGCTAAATATAAAATCTGTATCTGTGTATGTTGACTGTGTCTGGTAGTCGGGTTTCTATTGCAGACACACCCATCGCTTAGAATATCCGAATATGAATGTTTTTATTTTAGAAGAGGGGGAGAGTCCTTTTTTTTTATAAAACCGGAAGATATAAACTACAGTTATGATTACCTTCATTAAACTAATACAGGTAAGTACTTTGGGTTGTAATATTGAGTTATCTTTTGTCTCTTCCGCCAAATCCAACGCTTGCCACAAAATGTCGTCCGTCGTATACCCGTCCATATAACAACTGAATACTATTTACTTATGTATTTTTTTGTACAATACACGAAACTGTCAACCTTGACCTTCTGAATATGCAAATCAGGAACTTCGAAATTAGTAAAATCTACTCACTTGTCAAAGTTTGAACGAATATAGCCAAAGTAAGGTTACTAGTGGGGTTTCATTTAAAAAATCCAAAAAATCTTATAAATGATGATTTTATATTGTCAATAAATATGATTTCCGTTCTTTTTCAATTGGTTATCATTTTTTATAAATATAGGATTAAGCATAGAGTGTAAGTTAGTTATACACCTCGGGATACGGCGTGTCTCGATAAGAAACCCCGTCGGCCGTGGGCTGACGGGGTTTCTTATCCAGACACACATATCCCTCGGTGTATAACTATTACAGGAATGAAATAATTTGTATATTTATTATACAAAACCATGAGTAAGAAACGAATTTCATATTGCATGTTGAATGACACTTTCGAAAACATATCTGACGACTATGACATGTCTTAAGACCATCATAAGACATGTCTTAGTCATAAGATACTTTCGAGAACCAGGCCCCTGGCTTTAAATAGCAAAGTATTATATCAGTAATGTTATCAGTATTTATAACTGGTATACAGATACTATTATCATTAACGAGAAGACAATTTTAAAAACTGTAGATGCATCGTAGTTGAGCATGTAAAACGATTAAACATATTAGTTGAAGTGCATAAAACGCTGAATTATAAATACGTTACGACTTCAGTATGTTCATTTAAGAGATTTATCGTGCTGAACTGACTGTAACTTAATATAATACTAATAATGGTCAATGCCCTTTCATGGATTTTATTAGATATCTTGTCAGGCCAGAAATCACCTTCAAATTGGAGCCAACAAAAAACAAAAATCAGTAATAAAATTTAACAAAATGTATTATACCATTTTAAAAAAAATATTATACCAATAGAAGTGTCATAGCAAAAGTCACTGAAAAAAATAAATCAGATCCTGATCCATTATCTTTTCTTTATCCAGATTTATTCTTTAAGATGTAACAGAATATGTCCAATTATATAGTGTCATTTACTTGCTATTTCTGTGTTGGCCAGGTTATAAATTCTAAAGTTCTATTGGGCCTGACAATCGAAGAGTCGATGGCCAATACAGCTGATTGGTAATCTATAAAAGGGCCAATACAGATACAGCAAGTTCATTACACATTTAATAAATCATTATTAAAGAAACTCACTGTGAAGAAAATACAGAATTTTATATCTGAACTTTGGAAAACTTGTCTGTTCGACTTTTTCACGTCCATGGACTTTTTGGTCAACATTGTCAGAAGTAATTTCTGATTTCCCGTCCAAGTACTCAACATACAATAAAAAAGCAAATAAATGGGGTTCAGTAAGCTTAATAAATATCTAAGATGGCTGCATAGTTTGATGACAATTCAAGTTGATTTGAAAAAGTTATTAAAAAAATTAAAGTGTACTATCTTTATTTTGTCCGAATAGCAAAACAAAGCGATTTTTTACCAACATTACTTTAATTCTAAAATCTTACAGCAATACAACAAAACAGTAAATGAAATGGGATTCAGTCGGCTTGATATATATCTAAGATAGCTGCATAGTTTACTGAAAAACCAAGTTGATTTGAAAAAGTCATTAATAACATTAAAGTGTACAATCTCTATTTTGTCCGAATTGCAAATAATAGCTTTTTTTTTACCAACAGTACTTTTATTCTTAAATTTTACAGCAATACAACAAAAAACTGAATGACATGGATTTCAGCAAGCTTGATATATATCTAAGATAGCTGCATAGTTTGATGAAAATTCAAGTTGATTTGAAAAAGTTATAAAACAAATTAAAGATGCCTATCTGAATTATTTTTTTTTAATTTTTACCTTTGATAAAATTAAATTCTTTCATTTAAAAGCAATAAATCAAATTACCTAATAAGCTTGAATTTTGTAAGATCAATATTCAATTTAGTTAGATGGGCTGATTTACACCAGTCAAAACTAAATTTGAAGGTCACGACTAGTCGAGACAGGTAGAGACTGGTTGAGACTGAGTCGAGACTAGTCAAGACAAGTCGAGACAGGTCGAGACAGGTCGAGCCTTGGTCAAGACCATTGCAGACTACACAAAGATCATCAAGTACTGAATCAGACAAATGAAGTAAAGTCGAGACCTAGTCGAGTACAATTAAGTACAGTTAAGTACAGTCGAGACAATGTCGAGACTAGTGGAGTCAAATGTGTGCTCGATTTTACTGGTCGATCACAAAAACTGGTCAATTCAGACTCTGAGCAGTTTGCAGTGTAACATATTGCTACATTTGAGTTTATTTATTCTGTTTCAGTTAGATGTTTACATAGACAATTAGCATATTGCTAGGAAATATGTCGGGCCTCATTGTCAACGATAATTGCGAAGTTAAAAATCTTAAATTGTCCATCATACAAAAGCTTTTTATATTGGATAGTTTTGATGAATCTTTTTGTGTTTTGTTTCATAAACCACATAGCTCAAATTAAGGGCAGAGTTACTAAACACTTCGTAAAAATCAAAAATACTGGAGTCATGCGCATCAATTGAACTGGATTAAAACAGATAAACGTACTTTTTCCAGAAAACTATTGATGACATTTCCTTTCCAAAAGTAATAATGAATGAAGTTTCTTTTTTAAAAAGTCGTTTTTAATCTTGTTAATTTTTAAGCAATTATTTTTCTAATTTTTTAAATGATCACACACTAAAGATATAAGATAATTTGATAAAAAAAAATTGGGTTGTTTTATCGCTCACAGTTAATCTTTCGAATTTTCAAACACTTGTGTGCTATGTATATTACGTACTAGGTTTTTTTTCATTTTTTTCAGATTTTCAGTTGAACTTTTTCTTATTTTTGTTTTCTTATTTGTGTTACCTGGTTAAATCTGAAGAAAATGTATGATAACGCTACAGAATAATATCAATTAGAGTGTAATTTTAAATTAAATATATCAATTGACTCAATATAGATTAATTTTTTACTAATTCGTTTTATTGTGCAAAATATTTCCTGTTTAGTCGTTTTCATACTTTCTATTTATTAACTTAGCTTTTCTTTGAGTGTTTTGAGTGTTAATGCATAAATTACCAGGCGATCTAACACTGTTTTTGTAGATGGTTTCAATTTTACCCTCATACGAGTCTAAATTGAAAACTACGTTCAAACCTATGATTGCGTTGGATAAAAACCGCAATTTTTATACGTGTGCATGTTAAAAAAATCGTTGTAGAAGGGTCTAAAAACAGCACAAACAACATTTTCCAAAATACCAAAAAAGTGAAAAAGTATATTTACACGAAACGCATTTGACTGATAGGTCGAAAAACTGATGTTCTTTAACCCTGCTGACTGCCATTGGCGATTGCCAAATAAAATTTATCACAAGATGTAACAAAATGAATCTTAAAATAAATTTAATACTTAACAGAAAAACTTTTTAAACTTGTGGCCGCGATGTTATGCCACCAACATACGGTGTCAATATATTTTAGTACACCAGATCCGTATTTCGACAATAAATGTCTCTTCAGTGATATTAGGGATCGAAACGGTATTTGGAAGGCCATATAAAGAGAATCCTCATTTTAAGAAAAAGTACCCTTATTTTTAGATAAACTCTTGAATTTAAAGAGTCAATATAGGATGAACGGATCATATTAACCGGAGGGAAAATATGATACAAAGCCCAAACAAAAAAATATAAACTAGTCTAAATTGAAAACTACGTTCAAACCTTTGATTGCGTTGGATAAAAACCGCAATTTTTATACGTGTGCATGTTAAACAAATTTCGTGGTAAAAGGGTCTAAAAACAGCACAAACAACATTTTCCAAAAGACCAAAAAAGTGAAAAAGTATATTTAAACAAAACGCATTTGACTAACAGGTCGAACAACTGATGTTTATATAAATGTATATAAAATAAGGAGATGTGTTGTGATCGTCAAATTGACAAATCTGCACCAGAGACCAAATAACATGCAAATTCACAGCTATAAGTCACCGTACGGTCTTCAACAATATACACAACCAATACCATTATTATGCGGCGTATAGTCAGCTATAAAAGAACACAAAATTACACATGTAAAATCATTTTATCAAGAAAACTACAGGCTATTTTATGTACAAAATAATAAACAAAATATAAAAATGTTATACAGCAACAAAGGAAAACCACTGAATTATAGGCTCCGGAAATGCGCATACATTAAATGGCTATGTTTAACTAGCTTGTTGGCGGCAACCCTCCTCATAACATGTGAAAATGGTGCTACGGCACAACAAAAGAGAAATCTATAAAAAAAAATGCCTGTTTGTACTTATATTAGCGCCTGGGATAGTTAAACATCAGTTTTATACTTTGTGTTTATATGTGTAATGTCAATGCATCTTTTCCGTCAATATTCTGAAACTATTTATGTAGTTAAATCTTATGTCTTGATCATCCTGAAGATATCGAGTACACTTTGTGAAAAGTCAACACACTTTTTATTATCTAACTAATCATGTGTCCACAAAGGAAACACTCATTACCTGACATAGAAACTATCTGGGTTTTCACATTCGCAAGATATTGATGTCTTTGAATGCATACCTCTAGTTCCTTGTCCATATTCGGCTTTACATTCTATGTTTTCATTAATATTCAGTAGTTTGGCAATATTTATTAGCAATTTATTGTTTAAAAATGATAAAATATGTTTTTCTTAACCTACGACTTTTCCCTCACCAATAACAGATAGCCTGGACCGTTTTTGGCAAACAGTTTTGACCTTTTGATTCAACATGGTCGAAGAATTGGCGGTGAGATTACTCTCCAACAGTTTTGATACGAACACCACTGATGAGTCAAAGGAATACGGAACGTGCTCCCAGCGTAATAAATTATGTATAATATCGAAATACGAAGATGTGTGGTATAATTGCAAATGAGACAACTCTCTAAAAGAGACACAATGACACAGAAATCAACAACTATAGGTCACTGTACGGCCTACGTCATACAGAAAGATAAGTTATACCAAATAAAACAACATCATATGATTTTCAGTATAAAAAAGTATACTTGAGTTTTGAAATTAAGATATATCACAGGACTTCACTTGCTTTTTATTATTCATTTCAAATAGGTATCTTGATTTAGTCTGTGATTGTAACCTTCCTTTTTGGTCCTGGTCGAAATTAAACAAGCGGATTACATATTTTAATGTAACCTGCTTGGATCATAATAATGTACAACTGTCCAGTCTTGAAATAGGCGATTTTGATAATTGTACTCGTAAGTATTTAAGTATTGTTATTTAAAACTTATAATAATTGCATTTATGATATTTATAACAGTTAATTTTTTTTTTATTTAGATGTTTATTGTTTGAAATTAAAGATGTCATTTTGACATTCGAACAGCGGTTTTCTACTGTTGCCTTTATTATTTCTTTTTTGATTTAATGATGTCATGTAGAGTTTCTATATTGGTTTGAATGTAAAAAAATGTGCATGATAATATTGATAAACATATTTAGAAATTTCATTGGCCTCGTTATAAGAAGACAGACCAACGTTAAAGTTGCACTTCTGTAAATATAGGTTATGCAATTTCCAACAGAAATTCTAAATTGTAAACAGGTCTTACTCATTTGATATATTTGGAAATCAGCACCACGTTTTTAGTTCTAAATCACAAGATCCCGTTGAAGATACCAGATGGGATATCCAAACTCATCAGCCGTAAATAAACTGACAACACCATGGCTAAAAAGGGAAAAGGCAGACAGGCAGACGATAGTACACAAAACACTTAAAGAGGTTATCAACATCTCGTTTATCTATTTTTCTTGCACAAAATATAAAACGACTAGATTGTAACGTTTTGTATTGAATCTTTAATATTGCATTTGTATAAACGAATAATATATTTCCCATGAACACATTCAAATATTATTAAATTAAAAAACAGAACGAATTAGAATTTTTTAAATAAAAAAAAATGCATTTACAGAGCTAGTTAAAAATATCCAATTGACTATATATTATTCATATGGTCATTGGTCTATTAGAAATTGTTTTATTTTATATTTTTCAGTGTTTAATGAAGATGGAAACAACAGAAGTAAGTATGAATTGAAATGAAATGATCGGGCTAATCACTGCTCCAGTTCTTACACTTCGAAATGTAGTGACATGATAGTTTCATGAGAACACATTTGATGGAAAATGAATAGTAAATAAGTAAAAAGCTTTATTTTCATTACTAATTTTAGTTTTAAAATACCTTAATAGTAATCGAAAGGGATAAAAAGAAGACGAAACAAATACAAATGGAAAAACAAACACAAGAAACATCGCATGCGTCACAAGCTCTTTTCATGATTAATTTCATGGGAAGTTTCATATTTTGACATTTGCAATTAAATGATGTATTTATATCATAAAGGCTGATCATTATTATTCATAGATATATAAGAAAAAAAGTAAATGCAAGAAGGGATTAAATTATATTTAAATTTTAAAAAAATGATTAAAACTACTTGTATGTGCTCAAACTAACCTATTCTTTTAATCCTATCTTCATTACTTTATTCAGTCTAAAAAAATCCTTAATGGTAATCGGAAGCGCTTAAAGAAAAACAAAGTGGTAAATGGAAAAACAATCACATCATACATTTCATGCGTCACAAGTGCTTTTCGCGATTGTCTTCATCATTGGAATTTTTATGGTTAACATTTGGCAGTAAATGATGTATTTATTTAATAAAAGCTGATAATGATAATTATAGGAAAATTATTAAAGGGGCACTAGCTACGAGATATATAAAAAAATCCAATAAATTATTTGTGACTCTGTACTTTAAAAGATCCCGTCAGTATGATATTTGTCTATGATATGTCATTATGATATATTTCTATTATGAATTACTATATACGTTGAACCACAAACGTCAAAATCAATCAATGGCGTAGTGGAATTAACAATTTTTGGATTCTCATAAATTCTATGTATAACTTTTGGACTAGTTTGAATCTCGGTCTATTTCTGTAGTTTATTCTTACATACTTTTGATTTTTTAACCCTGTATGCGTGCATTGCCTATGTAAATTTTAAAATTGTTTGTATGCACATTGAACGACAAATTTATGTGACGTATATAATTTTTCTGACGTCAGACACTCAAATCAATCCATGTGTTCGTAGATAGATGTTTTTGTGTACTGTTAAATTGTTCCTTTTAAAAGTTTTGGATTCTCATAAATTCTATGTATAACTTTTGGACTAGTTTGAATCTCGGTCTATTTCTGTAATTTATTCTTACATACTTTTGATTTTTTAACCCTGTATGCGTTCATTGCCTATGTAAATTTTAAAATTGTTTATAATCCTTGTACTTTTGATAACTATTGTATGCACATTGAATGACAAATTTATGTGACGTATATAATTTTTCTGACGTCAGACACTCAAATCAATCCATGTGTTCGTAGATAGTATATTTTTTTGTGTCCTGTTAAATTGTTCCTTTTAAAATTGTTATACGATGATGACTGATGTACCCATATTTTGACTATTTTATTAATTGTGACTGTTTATTTAACGCATCATGTAAATATAGCGGAATTTGATGAGACTATTATTAAAGTGAGAGGGTTAGCGCTATAGAACCAGGTTTAATCCACCATTTTCTACATTTGAAAATGCCTGTACCAAGTCAGGAATATGACAGTTCTTGTCCATTCGTTTTTGATGCGTTTTGTTTTTTGATTTTGCCATGTGATTATGGACTTTCCAAATTGATTTTCCTCTGAGTTCAGTATTTTTGTGATTTTCCTTTTTTTGTTTTGCTCAATCATTAATGAAAGGCAAATAGTAAAATAATAATTCGCTTTGAGTAGATAGTTTGTTTCAAATTTGTCAAAATAAGCTAAAAAAAACATTGATTATGAATTATTCACTTGCAAGTGAATAATTGTACCTCATTGAATCCGTATACATGTGAACTTTAATTTAACCCCTCAGCTTCAGATGGACAACACATGAATTGTATGTGTAAAGTTATTTAGAGGAAACGAATGTCAACATTGAAAGTGAAATAAAGGTAAATCATTTGATTGACTGGTTCAATCCGCAAAACAATCATTGTTCTACAGGTAAAAACGATAATAAACATTTATTTTTTATCTATAATATGAAATTAAATAGACCTAGAATAATCCAACAGCACGAGTTTGCTTAATTTATTTATATCTATATTTATGTTTACATCGCTGATATGGTCATCAGATGACTTTAGAGGTCAACTGGATAATTAATTAGATGGCGTCTAGACTGAAATACACACGAAACGAAGCTACGTATTTGCCATGTTATTAGTTTATTTTAGACTTTTAATAGTTTGGATAAATGTTTTACATTGTTATATATCAATTATAAGAATTTGGTAAAAATTGGTGAACAAATATTTGACAGCTACATGTCGTGTCCCTTTAATTAATGAATATAACAAAAAAGTAAATGTTAAAAGGGGTTACATTATATGTGTTTTTGTTGTTGACTAAAACAAATCAATTCTTTTATTTTTGGTTTGAATATTCAGGAAATGTTTTCAGCTTTCCAGGCCAGTTACACACAAAAGAATTTTAGCAACATGTAAAATGTTAACAATTTTGCAGCAAAACCATCAGTTCATGAATGCAGGCCTACTTTAATATGATTACTACATGTAGTATTTTAACTTTTTTGTGTCAGTCCCTCAAACAAATTAAGTTATAAAATAAAACACTTCCGCCTGCCATGAACCAGTAAATAGTAATTTGGTCATAAAATGAGAAAATCGTTAAATGTTTAGTCGTCTATAAAAGGACCCATTACTGCATAACTATTAAAAAATCTTTAAAGTATTTGCATTTGTTCCGTTGATTAATAGTGGTTTGGAATGAGATCAAACATGTAAAATTCTGTTCAACAGTTTTACAGTTAATCAATTGAAGTTGGTTGATCAAAGTTCGCTCAACTCTAAACGCATTCAATAATTCAATTAGAAAAAGTATTGGCACAATTTATAACAACAAAAAGAAGTTGGTAATACCCAACACCCCCTCTCCCAAACGGCCCTAGCCTTTTAGTTTAAACTTAAAAGGCCCAAATGAGGTATATCCCTCAAATGAAGGACTATCATTCAGACAAGGTGTTATTTTGCTGTTGGATAAAGAAAACCAAAGCCTTCTTAACTTATGTTTTTAACATTTTTTCTATAACTCTAAAGAGAGATTTAAGTCAATGAAGATGCCAAAATATGTTCAAACCCGAGGCCAAATGTTCTACTTCAATGACTGTAGGATATTGAATTAATTGACGGTCAGTTAATTACAATCCAGAAACAAATTAATTGCAATAGTGAATGGAGGTCAATTGAATTATTTCCCCGCGTAAATGTCATTCGTTAAACGGATTTTTATGGATATGTTGTCTTTTATATATCGGTTTTTTGGCACACTAGAGATAAATATAAATGTCAATTCGGTCCTAGTTTAATTTTCTTGTGCGTGTCTGAATGTAGAACACTTTTTTTGTAATCAGAAATTAACCTGTGATTATATAAACATCACAAAAATACGTCATTTTTTGTGACGTTGATCCATTTATGTTACGCGCAGTTTATATTTCGTTTGTGGTGTCCTTGTTTATATGCTGTCGTAATTCATTTAAGCTTTCCATTGTTTTACTACGGTATTCATGTTGTAATGTAGTATCATTTATTTACATTAGTATAATTATCTGTGATGAGTATTCCTGTCACGTAGTGATGTCAATTAGGCAGTATATATTAAACCTGCAATTTAAACAAAGTTTGTTTTTGTTGTAGTTCAGTGTTTCTGTTGTTCCGTTGTTTACCTCTTATAGTTCCTGTGTTTCCCGCGTATTGAGTGTGTTACACGGATTTACTTTTGATTAATCGAATTATGACATTTGTCAAATTGAACAGAGTTATACTACTGTCGTCTTTATATATTAGACCAAGAGGGATAGAAAGATTTAAGCATGCATTTTTTTAGTCTCAACTTTACGACAGTTTGTATTTTATTTATCCTAACTAAAGACACTTTTAAATTTCTCACTTAGGACAAAATTATGCCATAGGGCCATCTTTTAACATGTTTTAGTCTTTATAAACCTTCGCGAATCAGCACCACGAATTCGTAACAAAAGTCCTAGATATCCCTTTATCCTGTATTTCCCTTGTAATGCTCTCTCAATTCAAAATATGCATTTGAAGACGTACGTAGTATATTGTCTACTGAATATCTTTCATATGGTCATTGGTCAATTAGATGTATTTTTCTATTATATTTTCCAGTGTTAAATGAAGATGTCAACAATAGAAGTAAGTATGTAACCAGTGCTATTAAGATCTCTATGTGTGTTTCTTTAATACATATGATGTGACTCTGTACTTATACATCCCTTCAATGTGTTATTATGCTATTGTAATTTTTTCTCTTTCCCTTTTGATAATGTGCTTTTTATGCCTTTTTGTGTTTCTTTGTTAAATATTTCTTTGTTTTACTAGTGGTTAAGATTATAACATAATGTGGACTGCTGTACCACTTTTTTGACATTTTTACCTATTATGTCAGTTTGTTTTGTACACACATCGTTGTCAATATACTATTAACAGAATTTGATGTGACTGTCATACAGGTGAGAAGTTTAGCTAGCTATAAATCCAGGTTCATTCCACCATTTTCTTTAGAAGTAAAAGCCTTTACCAAGTTAGGAATGTAACAGTTGTTATCCATTTAGTTGATGTGTTTGGAATTTTTATTCTGTCATTTCATTTGCATTTGAAAAGAGACTTTCCGTTTTTAATTTTCATCTGAGTTCTGGATTTTTGTGATTTTTCTATCCACTATGAAGAATAATGACTGGAAAGTCTTGATTTATATTAACCTTTAATTTCAAATTACATAACCACAAATCTGATGTTGTCCATTTTACTTTTTATCTGTCCAGTAAATTATTTTTAAAACAAATACGTATTGTAACATCGAGTTTGTCTTCGAGAACGTTACATTCTCATGTTTCTTGAAACATTTGTTAACATTTGTTCTCTGATAATTAATAATAGATTGATTCACAGCAAACTGCATTGAGTGTGTGTGTGTGTGTGTGTGTAAATGTTATATCTTTGGTTAGCTCGCTTGCTCGCTGAAACTTGAAGTCATTAGTATGTTAGGTATACTACCCTCCTTTAGGAGAAGACTAGTACGACAGATAAATAATCTATATGTCAGTAGGACTAGACTACTCCGATAAGAGTGTAGTATACCTAACATAATATTGATTTCACGGTTCAGCTAGCAAGCAAACTAACCAAATATATTAACTTAATTATTTTCACACTCAATGCATTTACTGTCAGTTTCGATTTTTGTTTTTTCAGATGCTGTCATAATAGGTGTAGTTATTGGAATTGTAGGATTGGTAATCATAGTCGTCGTTATTTTTCTCATAAAGTAGGTGATTATGAAGTAACGTTAGAATTAGACGATATATTATCATAATTATATATAGCTGTTAATCATTTTTCATAGAATTATTAACCTTGAAAAATGCTATGTGATTTGATTTTATGAGTTATATATGCAATTTATACAAAACTTGTCATTCCTTAAATAAAAATTGCATGTCGCAATGTTTTTTATTCAAGAAATACATTAAAATGAGCTGTAGTATATATAAAAAAAACAAGTGACCATAGAAATACCATTTTGTTTAAAAATTATGTCCTATGAACACATAGCAACCAACATAGCCTCCGATGCTAAAGGAAAACACAGGGTACATATTGAGAAGATTGTTTTTCTAGTTTTAAGAACAAAGCGGCACCTTTTCTTATTATCTTGAAAACTCTAACTAAAAGACCATTTAAATTGCATAGATGATAATCAAGAAGACAGTTGTAAATGATTGTCTATCGCCAAATGGTAAGTTGATTTCTTAAGGGTTTACCTAACCTTAGAATCAGATTTTATACAATTGTATGCGTTCTTGCAATTGTTTTACTCCTATAATAGGAAAATAGACACTGCGAATTGAAAATTTGATAACCAGGAAATTATCTACCAATTTATTCACATGATCGAAATTGTCAGTTAAATCATTTATTGCATTTACAGCATTTGTTAGTTTTTAAAAGTATGTGTTTGTTTGTTTGTGTTATTTTTTTTTTCATCTTAAAATCTTAATGGAATTTAAAGCGACACAATGATTACAAAGCAAATATCAAGAAAGTGTTCAACAGTACCAATATGGTCAGTTGATGTGATGCACTAGTAGTTTGAGTTACTGGCTTAAAAGAGATTTTGACCTTTTTTGCGTCTTGTTTTTTGTTTTATTGTGGTTGATTTTGCTATAAACTCGGAAGGTTTAAAAATTAGCGAGACACTTTGAAACGAAACAAATAACAAGAAAAGATCTATAAATAAATTTCCAATCTGAAAACAAAAGTTATCAGCACGACAAATGAACATATTTTTAATCATTGCTTGGATAGATTGTTCACTCCTTTCAGAGTATATTGCACTTGAATGACGATATGGGTTTCACATGATTTCATCGGATTTGTTTTTGTTTTGATACTAAAGAAGATAGAAAAAACTGAGAAAAAAAAGTATTAACAAAATAAGATTTTTAAATGAGGCAATTAAAACCAAAAAGGTCAAGCGAAATGATGCAGTTTTACCTATTTAAATGTAATTATGTAATCCTGCGTCCTAAAAATGTGCATCACTTTATGGAAATAAATGTCAGCTTGAATCCAATTTAGTCTGTTCATGTTTACATGTTTTATCTGAATACCAACGAAATATCCTGATAATGATAAATGTGTTTACAAAGCACTAATTGTCCAATTACTGACAATAAACATAGTGTAAAGTATAATACAAGATTGGACTTTCAATTGTTGTCCGTACTCTGTAACTCCGTGAAAGACTTTTAGTGTCGTTGTTGAGTTTTATTGACTGTGATTGGTATGTAAGTTTATCTGCTCCTAACGTTGCAAAATATGTCTTTAACGTATTGTGTTTAGTACTTCTTCTGTGTTTTGTCCCTTTATGTACAATAAACAGTTTGCTGCTAAAACTGACAAATGTCAGAAACATGTCATCAAAGAGTAACAAATATCTTACAGATATCAAATCTGAACGTCAACTCGCATAATATATAAATTGCCAAGGGAACGTATATGGCGGGTTTTCAAAAAATGCTTATCTCAACTGAATTTTGTCATTTACAGGGATTAAGAATCCATGGACTTTTTTCCTGAAATTTAGAATACCGACATCTTTGTTCACTTCAGTGTTAAAGTTGTTGGTGTCCGTAGAAAAGTGTTTATTGATTCTGACAGATCATGCAAATTTTTCCGTGTTAACTTCCAATAGTATACTAGTATCAATTTTGCCTGTTGAGAGACAAACATTAAGACCTTTTGGCCATACTTAAGTCTAAGTCTCCGACAAAGCAACTAAAGACAAATTGACTACAGTGTTTGCAGAGTTCTTACATATTTGTTTTTTTTCCCTTGAAATTGTAATTCCGGGATGTTTTCCCGCTGTGATGGTAAGATTGAGAGTTAAGGTGGTCTGCTCTAGAAAATATACAATCCTAGAACACATTATCTTGCGAAAATAGAATTTTTGAACCCTCTCCCACCTAAAACAGATTTTTGTCTCTGCTATCTTTCGCCCTTCTTTTATATTACCTCTCTCTATTCTCAAATCAATCTATACAAGCTTGTAGTGAAATCTGGAACTTTCACAACATTACCTAACACCCACCATTTAAATGTTAAGTATAGCTTCTAACTTTGGTATTGAAATTACCAGTTACTTCACATTCAATGATGGACAGGTTAATGGCCAGGTTAATTGGACAGCAATGGGAACAAAGATGGTGTCGTTTTACAAGTAACCCAATATTTTTATGTGAAAATAAGCAAATTCTCAATTCTTCTCTTTTTTATCATCAGTTATTCTCTCTTGGTAACGTTTTATCGACAATATTGACATGAAGTGAAATAACATTGAACAAGAACTAAATGTGTTCATTAAACATTATGCCCATCCCTCAATAAAAATTTCTTATGAAATCCATGACTTTAAGATCCCACCATTTCTTTACACTGCCCCGCAAGTGAAGGATCGAATCATATTTACAAATCTGTATTGCAAGCCCACAGACAAACAACAAGATCTTTCTTCTTTGAGTTGTCATCATAAACAATTCACCAATAACATTCCCTATAGCCAGGTTATACGAATAAAACAGATCTGCTCTACAAATGATATTGCATAAATACGACTACAAGAACTTTGCGGTCAACTTAATAATCGGTGCTACAAAAGAAAAACACATTGATAAAGGTTTCTATCGTGCGAACAACATCAGCCGAAATTATTGTTTTTACAATACAAACACAACAAGGTCATCAAAAGCGTGCCGTTTGTGCTCATTTACCATCCCAAATTTGACAAGTTATCACGTACCCTTTTTCGCGAAAATTAGAAAGAAATAAAAATACATCCTTATCAATCAAAGACTCTTCTCGAGCCACCTGCATTGGCTTCTTGACCCGTAGGCACCGGAGTCTTAAAGACTTGCTGTTGAGAAGTTATGTATTCTCTAAATCAGACTATTTGTAAGGGATGCGGAAACAATCGATATTTAACTTACAAGCGAATACTGAATGCCCAGACCTTTAACATTCACTTCATTTGTACGGAATATACAAAATAAACAGGTGTATTTCTAATATGCGCAGTGCTTTTTTTCTTTTTTGGGGGGAAGGGGGGTGGGTATATAACATATTACATCAAAGTCTCTGTCGCTACTCCTTTACCTTTGTCAACTATAAAATTCTAAAATTAAATCAGTTTAAATTGCAGGGTCCTTTCATTTGAAATGATTAAATTTGCAGACACGTTCAAATTACATTATTATCAAACTGCTATTTAATAAAATTAACGGTTTTAATTTTCTTGCACCAGATGCGCATTTCGACAATATATGTCTCTTCAGTGATGCTCATGTCCAAAATATTTGAAATCCAAAGCTTATATAAAAGATGAAGAGCTATAATCCAAAAGGTTCAAAAAGTATAGCCAAATCCGTGAAAGGAATCAGGGGTGGTGTTCTCGAAGCTATCTTAGGATAAGAACGTGTCCTTAGTCTATCTTATGACAAGTCTTTGTCCTAAGTCGTGTTCTCGAAGCTATCTTAGGATAAGAACGTGTCCTAACTCTATCTTATGACAAGTCTTTGTCCTAAGTCGTGTTCTCGAAGCTCTCTTAACTTATGGTATATCTCATTTTTCGTCCTAACTTTAGGACACCCAATAAGGTGTCTTAAGAGCATCCTATCTTCATCCTAGTGTAATTTTTTGGATTTCGCTTTTTGCTAATTATTTTACATGAAAATGAACATGAAATGAACCGCACCAGCGGTTATTAACTCGTATATAGAGAAATTGTGCATGATTATAAACTTTGAACTTCGTGTTTCTCGCTACGATTACACTACAAATTTAATTCTCATTTCAAAACAAATTGTTTACTGGTTTAAATAACAATCTTTTTTATATAATTATATTCTTAATTATGCATTTAATTCTGTACATGTTATTAAAAAATTCTTAAACAATTTTATTAAATAATTTCGTTGTTAATAAATGTTTTATCAAAAAATATCTTAAGATTCGTCTGAGATAGCTTCGAGACACAACTTAAGAGTGTCCTAAGTTGATCCTTAGTCCATCCTAAAATTGGTCTAAGATGTGTCCTAAGACACATCTGAGGACACTTTCGAGAACACCAACCCTGAGCTTTGCATGAGGAAGATACATTCCTTAATTTATAATAATTTCTTATAATTTGTAACAGCAATCTTTAATAACACAAAAAATCCGTATTTTTATGCCAGTACCGAAGTTCTTGCTACTGGACTGGTGATACTCTTGGGGACTAATATTGGTTCCCACATTTGCCACGTATCAGGTACGGTTAATACGTAACACAACCGTTGACTAAAATATCTGTGATATAATTATACAGAGGCGGATTAAGGGGGCATGGAGAGGGAGTCCGCCCCCTTTTTTGGCAATAAATTGATTGATTATATAGGGAAGCATGACAGGAGCGGGGCCCCTTTTAGGCAGTCAGTGGTCCCCAACTTTTGAAAAACTTTGGATCCGCCACTGTTATCATGACTAAAATACAATTGTTCCGACACTTGTGTTCTTTGGATATTTTATGTGTGTATCTTTTATTTGATACTTTATTCGTACTTTTAACTTTTGGTAAAATATTTCATACGTCTGAATGATGATGTTTTCAACCTGCAGAAAATATAAGAATGGTTTTAAAGATAGTTGATTTGAACAACTGCAATAACCTACAAATTGATATTATATCATAATGGAGAGAAATCGATACTATATTAAAAGCGTTCTGTCGTGTTTGCGTATAAACACTGTGGATTATATTGCAATTTTTTTTCTCAATGGAGTATATTGCAATTACTTTTAACACATTTTATACTACGTCTGTAGCTAAACAGGTTTTGTATTTACCTTTTACATTTTACATTTTGAATGGGGTCAATTTTGAATGTTTAAATAGCTCTTATTCTATTATCTTTTCTGAAAACCTACCCTTAAAAAATGCCAACTTTTTCATTTTATACTGTTACATTAATATAACAGTCAAACATAAGATAAATTATGAATGTGCTATCTATAGCTTGTTTTTGCCTGTGGAATTTCAGGGGAAATAAATCTAAATTACAAACCGTTCGTTGCAACGGTTACCAGCAACGGTTTGTTGAATATATAATCGAGTACCCACAATACCGTTTGTTATGAATAGGTAACATATTTACATAAATATTATACCAAGTTGTAGCTTAAAATCATCCCAATACTTTTTAAAATGATTCATGAGAAATACATTGATATTAAGGACATATATGAATTAATTTCAAAAGATAAATGACGGCTCCTAGTTCGTACTACGGTTGGTACGGTAGCAAATCTGAAAACCTCTAGTAGTCCACCAGCAGAGGCATCGACCCAGTGGTAGTAATTAATATGATTTGATATATGAAAGTACGCAGCCTCTTTTGTGAATAGTTAATTGTTGTCAAATTTGAAATTTGAGTATTATACTAGCTCAAATTAGTGTTTTTCATTGGGAATGTATTTCTAAGCAGTCTTTTTTTATATCTTAACTTTTGTCACTTGTGAAATTGAAGAAATGTACCCATTCATATCGCACAATTCTATTTTTGTTAAATATGTATATATACCGTCTCTGTTGTTAGTACCTAACGTACGTCATTTTTGTTATTCTATAATTGTAGAAACGTTGCTGTGTTTCGGTTTTAATTTTATAAATATAATGATTGTTATAGTTAAATCAGAACAGATTTTTATGATTAATTTTACCACATAATCATACTAATGAGGGAGATCTGGAGTGGTGTTCTCGGAGCTATCGTAGGATTAGGACGTGTCCTAAGATCAACCTATGCCAAGTCTTTGTCGATTAACTTTAGATATATCGCATTTTTCGTCCTACTTTAGCACACCTAATAAGGTGTCAGAAGATCCTCCTATCTTCATCCTAACTTTATAAAGTTTCAAATTCACTTTTTGCTCATTTTTTACGTGTAGATAAACATGAACTGAAACGCACTATCGTATAACTCGTATATAAAGAAATTGTGCATGCTTTTAAATTTTGAACTTCGTGTTTCGCGATACGATGGCACTACAAATTTAATTCCCATTTCAAAACATATTATTTTCCAGTTTAAAATTGCAATCCTTTTTTTTATATAATTGTATGATTACATTTGAAATCATGCATATAATTCTACACATATAATTATAAAATTCACGAACAGTTTTATTACTTTGTTTCGTCATTAATAAATGTTTTATAACAAAATTACTTAAACGATTTAAAATTTCGTACTTAGGATCCTAAGTCCATCCTAAAATTGGTCTTAGGGTGTGACTTAGGACGAGTCTAACGATACTATCGAGAATAACATCCATGGTATCCGAACAATTTATAGATAATTACATCTAATGTTTCTTTTTTTTAAATTGGTGTTTTTTTTATACGCGTTTTAAGCATTTAAATGTTATATATATATAGATAGATAGGTATTTACATTTAATGTTACCTTTTTCAACATTTGTGTTTTTTTCACTTTTAAGGCGTTTGTTAATAATTTTTTTCTTTCTATTTTGTATTTTCATACAGGCGAAGATCAATTTGCCAGACTTTCCAGCACACGTCACAACAAAGGCGTCCATCAGTGGTTGAAAATGACAATGAATTATACCAAATTTCACACTGAATACAGAATTTTTGAACGTTAACTTAGTTAAATTCCTGTGCATCTGTTCATTGATACGATGGTGTAAAAATGAAATGCTGTGTGTAATGGGTATATTTCCTTAATAAGACCAACAAGTAGAAGAGGAGCAGATTTGCGTATCTATTTATAATAGTTAATTGAATACTGATGTTTTTTTCTTACTTTTATTTTTATTGTCATCTGATGAAATCATGCAATTCCTGTTTAGACGAGTTGTATATATGTTTATATATATGTGTGTGTGTGTTGCAAATATTCCTTATTCGTCTCAAGATTCAGAACTTTATTTTTTTGCTGTAGTTTTACTTGGGTGCATGGTTGCTACTTACTTGATATCCCCTAGGTTTCTAAAGAAGCGATGTGATATATTTGCTTGCATCCGCAATTGATGATTATTGGTTGTTAACACATGGCGAGAGTAAAATCTCTTTGTTCTTACTGCGCTATAATATGGATAATACACAGCAAAGGTGTGCATTAACTACCTCAGATATACTGCACAGTTCAAATCTATTTTTACCTAAAGGGGCGGTTCCTGGATTTTGAAAGGGCGTTATTCTATCATGCAAATTAAAAAAAAATATCACCTAGTGTAGTGAGACTAAAGACAATATGGACGATTTAAAGCTGAAATTACGACAAAGTTGAACTTCTTACAAACAACGTAGTTTCAAACTAGGAAAAAGAAAGGTTTCTCATTCCTTTATTTGTTTTATCTAAGCTGGGACATAAACTATTTTATTATATTTTGTGTTCGACGTAAATCTAAATCTGTGTTTTGAAATTAGAAAGATAGTTTATGTATGCGTACATTGCCTATGTAAATTTTAAAATTGTTTGTATGCACATTGAACGACAAATTTATGTGACGTATATAATTTTTCTGACGTCAGACACTCAAATCAATCCATGTGTTCGTAGATAGTAGATGTTTTTGTGTCCTGTTAAATTGTTCCTTTTAAAATTGTTATACGATGATGACTGATGTACCCATATTTTTACTATTTTATTAATTGTGACTGTTTATTTAACGCATCATGTGAATGTAGCGGAATTTGATGAGACTGTTATTAAAGTGAGAGGGTTAGCGCTAAAGAACCAGGTTTAATCCACCATTTTCTACATTTGAAAATGCCTGTACCAAGTCAGGAATATGACAGTTCTTGTCCATTCGTTTTTGATGCGTTTTGTTTTTGTTTTTTGATTTTGCCATGTGATTATGGACTTTCCAAATTGATTTTCCTCTTGAGTTCAGTATTTATGTGATTTCACTTTTTAAACAATTTTTGGTAATTTCTGCCAAAAAAAAAGAAATGTATATCTAAGAAAATCCGAATAGACGAAATCAGATTTGGATTAGTTTCAAACTCAAATAAATTTATAACGACTTTTTGGATATTTATTCATAGAGAGGGACTATTTTTCGATCGAATTTAATGAGGACCATATTTAAATTTGTTTTAAAACAAGGGAATTAGCTGGATCAATCAGACTTCATTTAGACGGACGTGTCTTAAAAAGTAATATTATTGATAAAAAGATTTTTTTTTAAGGGAGGGGGTGCGGGGAGTAAAAAGTAAAAGGTTTTGAAAGAGAAACGTATTTTCTATTTATTTAACATATTAAGTTTAGGTAATATAACAAATTCCTCGGTTCTTTTTTCCTCTAAGCATATCATTGAGGGAAAGAAATTCAAAAGCAATTAATCTAATTTAAACTACTAACCCTTGTAGCTGTGTTTTTTTCCATACACCGATTTGAAAGTACACAATTTGTCAAAGTCTAAATCGTCACCAATTAAATAAATATAGGGAATAAATTTAACGGAAACGATAAAAAAAAATAGACCATTAAATCGCAATTCTAGAATGAGTCTAAATATAAAAATAAATGTTAATTTAAATCTTACCATAGTCGTATTTCCCCTTTTCGTTGTCCTACAAGAAACTTTCCTAGGATCCATGGATTGTAGAATAACGTGCAAATTTCTTAAACGTTCACGTTTATTGATTGTGTCATGTAATATTGTTATTGGCCAATCAAATCGGTATATGTAACTTGCTTGGTCAATAACTATAGCTTCATTTTGTTTCACATTTAGCAATAGCGAATTGTAAAGTAAATACTATCTACATCCGCTATCACATATTTTTTGTAGTTCGTCCGAAGTCCTATTTTTTTTTACTCATCAAAGGTTTTGCATGACTGTACAACTGTTATGATGGTTGCTCTACTTCACTCTATCCTAATTTGTGTGCATGTGGTTGTTTATTTAGAATTGAAATTATTGTATTTTAAGATTTTGATTGATATAAAATGGATGTCTTAGACTTGGAAAACCAATTTTTTTGTATAGTATATCAAGATTGGATTTTCTGTAATTTTTAACTGGCGGTTAAGTGTTAGAGTTGTTATTGTGTTTTTGTTGAGTGTGGTGTTTTACTTTTAATAAACAATTGTCACATGATATTCGTATTACATACGATTAACCAAAAAGCTTACAATAAGAAGCAATAACATATAATTGTGAAAAGCAATAGATATTTAGTTTAAGTGAAAATGATGTTGTTCTACTTTAAGAGTTTGCGTTTACACCAATTTGTATGCCTTCGCAACTGAAAGTTGGGGGCATATTGTTTTACCACTATCAGTCCGTTCGTCCGTTCTTTCGTTAGTCGGTCCCATTATGGGTATATGGTTATTCCGCATAACTTCTCATACAGTTTGAATCCTAGGAAGTTTTCACTTTGCTGGCTGTCTGTACATATATTTTGGGGTATAAGCGAATAAATGTAACAGTTATGGCTATTCCAAAATAACACTTTGCATCTGCGGGGGCGTCAATTGTGTCTTCCAGAAAAAATAATATCTCATTGAAAGTCCATCATTTACTTTGTTATAATGGAGTTGCGTCAAAATGGAGTGGGGCATCACTTTGTCTATTTTTTTTTAATTATGTTCATTTACTAAAAGACACGTTTTAACCCGCCACATTATTTTTGTATGTGCCTGTCCCAAGTCAGGAGCCTGTAATTCAGTGGTTTTCGTTTGTTTATGTGTTACATATTTGCTTTTCGTTCATTTTTTACATAAATGAGGCCGTTAGTTTTCTCTTTTGAATTGTTTTACATTGTCTTATCGGGGCCTTTTATAGCTGACTATGCGGTATGGGCTTTGCTCATTGTTGAAGGCCGTACGGTGACCTATAGTTGTTAATGTTTGTGTAATTTTGGTCTTTTATGGATAGTTGTCTCATTGGCAATCATACCACATCTTCTTTTTTATATTGTTGTACCAATCTCTGCGGTTTTAGTCTCATGTGAAGGGTTCCTAGATTTTTTGTTGATTTTATAACGAATCTTTGGTTTGATGTACAAGGTACGGGGCGCCGAATGGGAATCTTGTGTTTTTGTACTCGAAATTGAATTTTGTACGGACAAAAGTTCCGCTATATAAATGATGTTCTCTCACTAAATAATACAAAAATTGGTGACTACATGTATGTTGAAAGAATCTATCCCATCGAAACTTAAGATAAAGGTTACTACAGATACAGTTAAATCTGCCTCATATCTTGACTTACATCTAGAAATTAACAATGAGGGCCGGTTAAAAACAAAACTTTACGACAAAAGATATGATTTCAGCTTCCCAATAGTGAGCTTTCTATTTCTAAATAGCAACATTCCAGCAGCGTGTTCATATGGAGTATATATCCCAATTGATACGATATTCCCGGGCTTGTTATTCCTATAATGATTATCTTGAGAGAGGATTGCTGCCCACAAACAAGCTATAAAACCAAGAGTTCCAAGTGGTGAAGTTAAAGTCATACCTTCGTAAATTTTACGGACGCCATCACGAGTTGGTTGACCGTTATGAAATAACCGTTTCACAGATTATATCGGATATGTTCCTTATGTCGTACAATGTAACAACAATACCCCTTCCCTTTTCACGAATGTGAACTACCGAATAAGACTATTTACCCGATTTGTAATATCATAGCTACACGACGGTTGCCACATGTGGAGCAGGATCTGCTTACCCATCAAGAGCACCTGATATCACCCCCAGGTTTTGGTGGGGTTCGTGTTGCAGTATTTAGTTTTCTATGTTGTGTCTTCTGTACTTTGTCTGTTTGTCTTTTTATCTTTTAGCCATGGCGTTGTCAATTTATTTTCAATCTATTAGTTTGACTATCCCTCTGGTATCTTTCGTCCCTCTTATCGAATGTTACTGTTTTCAGGATTCTGTATTTTGCGCTGAGTAATAATAAATCATCATTCATCAATCTGTTTGTATCAGAGGAAATGTATTCATCAATATGAATTATTGCATGTGCGTACAATATAGTTTCTGAAGTAATAGGGGGAAAACTCCTTCTAGAGGAAACTTCGAAATCGAAGATTTAATCTAAACCATTGATGTTTGTCCGCTTCCTGATACCGACGATCATTTTGTTATAAAAGTCAAAAGCGCGGAGTTCCAAACGTACAATAATGGACAATAAAAGAGGGAATTATGATTAAATATAACAGATGGAATCAGAGGTCGAATTGAATCAACTACTTAATAATAGTATTTACATCCGTGAATCATGCAATATATTTACACATGAATTTTCAAAAGTGACTGAAACTTACATTAACAAAAATATGTTGGTATGACATTGGCGTCGTCGTCGTCCGAAGACATAAAAGTCATTGGTTTTCGCACAATTACTTTAGTTTAAGTGAATGGATCTCTATGAAATTTTACCATAAGGTTCAATACTGCAAAAGGAAGATTGGGATTGATTTTAAGGGTTATTGTACCAACAGTTAAGAAATAAGGGCCCCAAAAAGGTGCAAAAATAAGCATTTTTGTAACTTACTTACATGTGTTAGTGTATGGATCTCTCTGACATTGTACCACAAGGTTCAATATCACAAAAGGAATGCTGGGATTGATTTTGGGGTAATTGCCATAAAATTTTAGAAATTAGGGGCCAAAAACAAGCATTTTTCCTAGTTTCAAGATAATAACTTGTGTGTAAGTGTATTGATCTTTCTGAAATTATACTACAATGTTCCATATTACAAAGGAAAAGCTGAAATTGAGTGGGGTAATTGGCAAAAACGTTTAGGAATAAGGAACCAAAAATGGGCCAAAGATAAGCATTTTGCTAGTTTCCAGACAACAACTTTTATGCAAGTGTATGGATCTGAAATTGTACTGCAAAGTACAATACCACAAAGGAAAGTTTTGGATTGATTTTGGGGTAATTGACTCAAAACTTTAGGAATTAAGGGTCAAAAAGTGGCCAAAAACAAGCATGTTTGTAGCTTCTGGACAATAACTTGTGCGTTAGTGTATGGATCTCTCTGAAATTGTAACACAAGGTTCCATATCACAAATGGAAAGGTGGGTGTGAGTTTAGAAGAAAAAATGCCTATTTTGTAGGCCCCTTTTTGGCTCCTAGTTCCTAAATGTTTAGGGCAAGTACCAAGTTTCCAGACAATAACTTGTGTTCAAGTGTATGGATCTCTCTGAAATTGTACTGCAAGGTACTATACCACAAAGCGAAGGCTTTGATTGAGTATGGGGGTGATGAATCATAAGGGGATTCAAAAAATTTGGGGGTCCTTTATTTTTCTTTAAAATTTTCCATTTTAAGTTGGGTTATTTCTGATATATAATGATATTGTTTGTTTTCTTCAAAAATTGAAATATTGGGTTTCTTTGATATGCTTAATCTAACCGTGTAATACATTGATTTTCTTAATTTTTGGTCCAGTTTTCAAATTGGTTTACATTTAGGTCCAAAGGATCCAAAATTAAACAGTCCAAAGTTAAACTTATTTTGATTTTAACAAAAATTCAATTCTTTGGGTTCTTTAATATGCTGTATCTAAACATGTGTTTAGATATTTGATTATAGACCCAGTTTTCAAGTTTGTCCAAATCGGGTCTAAAATTACACTTTGTTTGATTTCAACAAAAATTGTATATGGGGTTCTTTAATATGCTGAATCTTACTGTGTATTTAGATTTTTAGATTCTGGGCCTCCTTTTTAAATTTATCCACATTGAGGTCCGAAGGGTCTATAATTAAACTTTGTTTGATTCCATTAAAAATTGAATTAAGGGGGTTGATTGATATGCGGTGAGTTATGGTCCCAACAGTGTAGAAAATAGGGGCCAAAAAGGGCCTACATAAACATTTTTCTATTTTTCAGACAATAACTTGTGGAATGGTGTATGGATCTCTCTAAAATTATACCAGAAGTTCCCATACCACAAAGGTAGGGTAAGAATTGGCGTTGGGAAGTTATGGCTCAAACTGTTAAGGAATAAGGGCCTAAAAAAGGGGGAAACAAGGGTTTCTAGGTTAATGGACCATCACTTATGTACAAAACATAATTTAAAAGCAGTGTAAGGTTGGTAATTCAAACTCATTTGAATATCTCACCATAATAGGTAAATTAAAAATGTCCCCATACTGGCACAACTTTTTGGAACATTTGGTTCTCAGTGCTCTTCAACTTTGAACTTGATTTGGCTTTCGAACTTTTTTCATCTGAGTGTCACTGGTTAGTCTTGTGTGGACGAAACGCGAATTAAATTTTAAACCTGGTACCTTTTGTTAGCTTTTTTTCCTTTGTTTCTCTGTTTTATTGTTCTCCCATTTGTTTGTATTGTAGTCTTGTCGTGTAATGTTGTCATTTTAATGTTATATTTAACATCGCCATAAAAACGGGAGGTTTGGCAGGCCACAAAACCAGGTTCAACCCACCATTGTTTTCTCTAAATGTCCTGTACCAAGACAGGAAAATGGCCGTTGTTATAATAGTTCGTTTCTGTGTGTGTTACATTTTAATGTTGTGATCTGTTGTGTAGTTCTTCTCCTCTCATAGTTGATGCGTTTCACTCAGTTTTAGTTTGTTACCCGGATTTGTTTTTTCTCTCTATCGTTTTATGAGTTTCGAACAGCGGTATACTACTGTTGCTTTATTTACTTCTGTTTGGGGTTAAAAGGTTGAATACAATGTCTACTAATGTATACATTAAAATGTACATGATAAGTTGAGAATGTAACAAATGATGTTAGACTTGACCCAAAGTCAACCACTGAACTATAGGTTCCTACCTAGGGACAGGCACATACAAAATATGCATGCAAAAAGAGATAAACATGTTTGTGAGCGTTGAACTCATCCCTGAACTTGGGCAGTGGTGTAACAGTACAACACAAGAACAAAAAAAAAATCAGTTACAAATAGATTAACTTAAAAGATCGGTACGAGACCCACAAAAAAAAATCCACACTAACATTTAGACAATAGCTATAGACAAAAAGCACCGAAATAAGAGTATGTACAATTAATGAAAGTTTGTCCAAAGCTTATTACACTAAGACTGAAATATAATACATCTGCTTCTCTCAGACTCAAGTATCAATCACTACACAACCAACAGATTAATTCATAAACAGTCTGAGAAACGCAATGACCTTGTACTCTTCAATTTAGGTTTTCGAAAAATTTGTGATCTGAAGGTTTTTGACCATCGAAATTTTCCAATTGAAATAGAAGTTAGAACTAGCATATTTTCATTAAGAGCCACCAAGGAAAAACCGACTTTGAGAACTCTTCGCATCAAACGAAAATACTCAAGTTTGGTTATTTAAAAAAAGATGTCATTTTCGATCATATACAAGACAAAAATCGACTAATTATTGTATAGTTTAGGATTGTTTCTGAAAATAAAATGGTCTAAGCTTTAAGTCCGATTGGTTAAGCAAAATTGAGTTAGGAAAGCAGAAAGAAAAAATGTTACGAATACAGCGATCTCTTCCAACCAATTCAATTTGTTTTTACACTTATTGTATAATTACATCAAATGCCAAAACAGGGCACAGTTCCAATGGGCTAAAAGGCCCAGGTGGTACAACTCATGGTTGGTCTTCACCATATGTCTGAACTTATGTCTACAGGGTCTAACATGCCTACCCCTAAAAAAATTTAAAAGTCTGACAAAAAAAATCATGGTTTGTGATCATAGGTTAAAAGATAAATATTTTTTTAAAATACCTACCCCCATTTTTTGAAAATGTGTCACAAATTCCGTACGGCAATACTTTTTACCCTCTGCATGCAATTTATAGTTAATGTTCTAAGGTTAAATGGGCCAAAAGTCATATGTGGGACAACTCATGGCTTGTCTTCAAAAGGTCCGAACTTAGTTCTATAGGGTCTAACCTGTCTAACCCGAACTTTTGAAAGAGTGTAAAAAAATCCCTACGGCAATGCTTTTTTACCTACTAAGTGCATATGATAGGTAATGGTCAAATGCCCTATTGGACAAATGCCCAGGTGGGACAACTCATGATTTGTTTTCACCAAAGGTCCGAAGTTATGTCTTAAAAGGGTCTAACATGCCTACCCCTAATTAAAAAAAAATGGTTACTTAAAGAGTAATGTTAACCGAATTGGAACTGACGTATCTTAATTTTCTAATAATCATCGTAAACTTCATTTATGTCATCCAATATAAAAACAAAATCTGCAATATTCGACGGCAGATTTAATATTCATTTTAATGATTCTTCAAAATATCCAGATTCATTTTTGTTTTAGACAGAAGACTTTCTGGAGATGGAGATTTACAGAAGAAACAAATAAAACACGTCCCTGGGTCGCATGGATATAGCCAGGAACCAATCATTTTATTGTCATCCAAGAAACGCAAACGCTAAACATATTTTTTTCCAAAACATCTTAAAACAGTCTGGTGATAAGTTTTATTGTGAACGAATGACATATGCTTTACTAGTATACAGTAGATATCACTTCGAACCTCTCTTTAAATATGTCTTTAACTGTCAAGAGAACTGTTCAAATTTATTCGTTCATTGTGTAATCATACGTTTTTTGATTGAGTTAAGTCTGCCAATTGATATTTTATCGTATGTTTTTCTATGTTGTGATGTTATGCTATTGTTTCGGAAAAAGGGAGAAGGTTTGGGCCCATTAAAACGTTTAATCCCGTTGCAAATGTTTGCACCTGTCCTAAGTCAGGAATCTGATGTACAGTAGTTGTCGTTTGTTTATGTAATATATACGTGTTTCTCGTTTCTCGTTTTGTTTATATAGATTAGACCGTTGGTTTTCCCGTTTGAATGGTTTTACACTAGTAATTTTGGGGCCCTTTATAGCTTGTTGTTCGGTGTGAGCCAAGGCTCCGTGTTGAAGGCCGTACTTTAACCTATAATGGTTTAATTTTTAAATTGTTATTTGGATGGAGAGTTGTCTCATTGGCACTCACACCACATCTTCCTATATCTATGTTCAAGAACATTAAGAAATTCTCATGACATCTTTGTGGCACCGTTAAAGACTACAATTTGTATTGAGTCCACAACATCGCTTAAGTCCACAACAACTGTCCGCTGTTTTTTTTTGTCCCGGTAGTACAATACAAAGCATGGGTTTGTTGTTATTTTTTATCAGTTAGATAAATCTTAAAATTACAGTATATGTAGAAGATTTTGTTCCGTTAATTTGATCTTTTTATTATGATGATCAGATGATCAGTGAATCAAACAGGCAAAATTTGGACACCAAAGTTATCTAGCCATACGTACTTTAACCTATAGTTATGGTTTACTTTTACAAATTGTGACTTGGATAGTGAGTTGTCTCCTCGGCACTCATACCACATCATCTAATATCTATATATTAAATTAGGTAATTATAACATATTTACTGCATTCTTCAAGTACTGTTTTTTTTTCTAATTCTAGAAATGTATATAATCACTTTTTAACGTAACTAATGTATATAGCAAAAGTAGCGGGACATGTTATTAATAGTGTGTTTTTGTCGAGCCTGTAACTTTTGTTGCAGAAAGCTCAAAATAGGGATAGTGATCCGTAGGCGGCGGCTACGGTGTTAGCTTACTTCTTAAAAGCTTTATATTTTAGAAGGTAGAAGACCTAGATGCTTCATACTTTGTATATAGATGCCTCATGTTACGAACTTTATTTCAGTCACATGTCCAATGTCCTTGACCTCATTTTCATGGTTCAGTGACTACTTGAATAAAGTTAATATTTTTTGTAATGTAAAATTCTCTCTTATTATAAGTAATTGGATAACTATATTTAGTATGTGCGTACCTTGCAAGGTCCTCAAGCCCATCAGACAGTTTTCACTTGACCTCTAACAGTGAACAAGGTTAAGTTTTGGTGGTTAAGTCCATATCTCAGATACTATAAGCAATAGGGCCAGTATATTCGGTGTATGGAAGGACTGTAAGGTGTACATGTCCAACCGGCAGATGTCATCTGACCTTGACCTCATTTTCATGGTTCAGTGGTTATAGTTAGATTTTTGTGTTTTGGTCTGTTTTTCTCATACTTTATGCAATAGATCTTCTATAATTGCTGTATGGAATGATTGTAATATGTACATGTCTAGCGGGCAGATGTCATCTGACCTTGACCTCATTTTCATGGTTCAGTGGTTATAGTTAGATTTTTGTGTTTGGTCGGTTTTTCTCATACTTTATGCAATAGATCTTCTATATTTGTTGTAAGGAGTGATTGTAAGGTGTACATGTCTAGCGGGCAGATGTCATCTGACCTTGACCTCATTTTCATGGTTCAGTGGTCAAAGTTAAGTTTTTGAGTTTTGGTCTTTTTATCCAATAATATATGCCATAGGTCAACTATATTTGGTGTACGGAAATATTTAATGATCTTTATGTCAGTCGTGCAGGTTTTATTTGACCTCGACCTTATTTTCATGGTTCATTGCTCAGTGTTAAGTTTTTGCGGTTTGGTCTATTTTTCTTAAACTATAAGTTAAAGGTCAACTATATTTTTTGTATGGAAGCATTGCTAGCTGTACATGTATGCCTGGCATGGTTCATCTGACCTTGACCTCATTTTCATGGTTCATTGGTCTTTGTTTATTTATCTTGGTTAATGTTAAGTTTATGTGACAGTTTTTAATGAAGCTTCATACTTAGGACTATCAACATAATATCAATTATTAGTAAAGAAGGCGAGACATTTCAGCGTGTGCACTCTTGTTTTCTAAATTTTTATGTTGATAATTAAAAACATGAGCAAGAACAATAAATTCGACATAAGAATTGCTAGATTTAATTAAATTTTTAACTAAAGATAAGAACAGGGACATGAGGTCATGATAACGTATCCTGCTCTTCCGTCCATATATTTTTTTCAACTTTTATATAGTTTACCGATAAAAAAAGAAGAAATAGCTAGATAGTAGTACGTCACAAATAAGTAAATATGTGTATAGATGGTCAGGATATAGAAAGATATACGGTACATGTAATTATATAAAATGACTTGCATTCAGAACTTTGACAAAATATCGCCTCTAAAAAAGGGGGAGGACAGGATACATCATCATAACCCCATGCTCTTGTGTAAATAAGAAGATGTGGTCTGCGTGCCAATGAGTCCAGTCTGCATCTAATATTTTTGTATTGATTATTGCTATCGGAAAACATATTTAACCGCATGTTTACCACGCCACATTCTGTATGTATGTGCCTGTCCCAAGTCAGGAGCCTGTTATTCAGTTATTGTCGTTTGGTGATGTGTTACATATTTGTTTTTCGTTCATTATGTGTACATAATTTAGGCCGTTAGTTTTCCCGTTTGACTAATTTAACATTTGTCATTTCGGGGCATTTTATAGCTGACTATGTTCATTGTTGAATGCTGTCAGATGACCTATAGTTGTTAATGTCTGTGTCATTTTGGTCTCTTGTGGGGAGTTGTCGCATTGGCAATCATACCACAGCTTCTTTTTTATATCTACATTGTATATATAATAACATGACTGGAAACACTGAAATGTCTTCCCTGTTTCACTGTGTTTATAATATTGAATTTATTTCTATTACAAGCATTACATTAAATTAACAATTCAATTATCAATAAACATGATGTCAATGTGAGATAAATCTTTTCATGGCCGTATAATTTCATTCCATGCACTAAATTAGTTTACTAAACATATGATTGCTTAAAGGAGCACTAGCTACGAGATACATAAAAAAAAATAGATTATGATTTTTTTTTTGTTCAATCATTAATGAAAGTGAAATAGTGAATAAATATTCGCTATTAGAGCTAGTCTGGTTTATTTTTTTCAAAATAAGCAAGACACATCGATGATAAATTATTCACTTGCAAGTGAATAATTCGACCTCATTGAATCCGTATTCATGTGATCTTCAATTCAAACCCTTAGCTAGAGATAGATTATTCATGACTGGTGCGTGTTAGGCTATTAAAAGAAAAGATTGTCAACATTGAAAGTGAAACAACGATATATCATTTGATTGACAAGAAATCATTCTTATACAGGTAAAATCGAAAATTAACTTGTTTTACTAACCTTAAAATTGAAATCAAATTTACATAGACAAATCCATTTGCACGAGGTCCATATATCTATTTATGTTCATGTTTATATCGTGTTATGTAACCGTCGGTTGTTTTCGGTGTCATCTTGGTAGTTAATTAGATGGCGTCTAAACTAAAACACACATAAAACGAAGCTACATATTATCGACCAAATGCCCTGTAAATTATTTATTTTAGACTTTTTATAATTTGGATAAAATATTTAATGTTTGACATTGTTATAAATCTAATTAGAGAATTTGACTCAAATAGCTGGACATGAATTTGGCAGCAAGTGCCCCTTTGAAGTATCTCGGAAATAAACATCCTCAAGAAATATAAGAACTGTGACCAACGAATCATTAAATTAGGTCAAGGAAAGATGACACACACTAGACAGACAGTCAAACGTATACATGACTTTGATATCACATGTTATATCTGAAAAATTGTTCAAACTATGTATTATTTGGGCATTTTTAATTCTTTCAGTCTTCTCACGAAATAACCACTGGCTTGACAATTTTCGTGGTAAAGTTCCTCCATATTATAAAAACTTATCTTCCAACATTATACTTACTCCCAATAAAACATTTGATATAATTAGTAAGTAAACTACTAAAAAATGTAAAAAGTCCTTTTATATTACAAAGTTATGTTGATTTTTACAAAAAGAGGAGCAAGTTATACTTTCATTTATTTAATGCAGAATGTCTGTCTATCAGTTAATTGCTAGTTATTATAAAATGCAGTGTTCGATTTTTAACATGAATGAAATAGTTCGATAAGAATTCTGAGTAGTGTACACTCAATTTAGTTTTGAATTTACCTTCTTCCAAAACCTCATATGAAATACATGATTGTTTGAATGAGACTGTGTAGGGTACAGGGTCCTAAACATGAAGATTTCGGTATAAGATTATGAATAAGGGTTATATTGAAGCCACTATTGTACTGTTGAAAGTCGAGTTGTTAAGGTACTCGACCTTGTTGGTAATCTAATCTGTGTAGAATGATATATTTTCCCACTAAGCTTCAGTAGGGTGGCCGTCAATATTTTAGTTTGAAGCAATTGATGTCTTTGGGGACCAAAGTATGGAATATGCTTCAATAGAAAAAGCTTAAACTGTGTGTTCCTTACAAACAGCAATGAGCTTGTCAAGTTAGCGATACAAGCTTAAGATCATATGATCCTCTTGTTTGATAATCATATTTAGATATGTATATATGGTGTACAGAGTTTCCTGTAATCTATTAAATTTTGATGTTCGTTCTATAAATAGACTTTGGAGGCCGTACTTTAACCTATAATATCTGCCCATTCAGATAGATTGTAAGTGAATCCAAATAGTCAGACTATTTCTTACCAAAAGTGCATAACGCCGAAATTAACAGAATATCTGACAACTCCATGGCTAACAAAGAAAAGGAAACACAGACAAATTATAGTACACAAGACACAACATACAAAACTAAAGACTTATCAACACGGACATAATCAAAAACTGACGGTGATCTCATGTGCTATTGAAGGGTGGGCAGATCCTGTTCCACATGAGGCACCCGTCATGTTTCTCATGTCATTACACATTCGGTAAAAAGTCTAATTCAGTTGGTCACATTTGCGAAAAGGGAACTTGATTCTAGTTATAATATCAGGAATATATCCGATGTCATATGTGAAATGGTTGTTCCATAACAGTCGACTATCTCGTAGTGGCGTAAAATTTACGAATGGATGATTTCAACTACAACATTTGGAACTCTTAGTTTTATAGTTTCCTTGTGAGCAGTAACCCTCTATCAAGGAAATCATGATAGGAAATATTGTAAATGTTTATAGTGATTGACCATCAATGTAATGAAATATCTGTTCAATAAGTCCTTTGTGTCTTAGTCATGAAATGTCATATTTGATATCTCTGGTTTGTTACTGATATAAAATTGCGTCGGAACTAAACACATTTATTCTAAAAACAGTTGTTGGCATGACACGGGTTATGTTCTTCTCATAAATGTTATGATGGTATGATACTAAACACCTAACGGGAAGGATTGTGCCTGATGTTCATATGATGAAATCATAATCTTTCAGTCAGTTTAATTGAAGTCTGGAGCTGGCATGTCAGTTAGCTGCTAGTAGTCTTTTGTTATTTATGTATTATTGTCATTTTGTTTATTTTCTTTGGTTACATCTTCTGACATCAGATTCGGACTCCTCTTGAAATGAATTTCAATGTGCGTATTGTTATGCTTTTACTTTTCTACATTGGTTAGAGGTATAGGGGGAGGGTTGAGATCTCACAAACATGTTTAACCCCGCCGAATTTTTGCGCCTGTCCCAAGTCAGGAGCCTCTGGCCTTTGTTAGTCTTGTATTATTTTAATTTTAGTTTCTTGTGTACAATTTGGAAATTAGTATGGCGCTCATTATCACTGAACTAGTATATATTTGTTAAGGGGCCAGCTGAAGGACGCCTCCGGGTGCGGGAATTTCTCGCTACATTGAAGACCTATTGGTGACCTTCTGCTGTTGTTTTTTTATCTGAAAAAATGTTACGCATACAGCGATCTCTTCCAACCAATTCAATTTGTTTTTACACTTATTGTATAATTACATCAAATGCCAAAACAGGGCACAGTTCCAATGGGCTAAAAGGCCCAGGTGGTACAACTCATGGTTGGTCTTCACCATATGTTTGAACTTATGTCTACAGGGTCTAATATGCCTACCCCAAATTTGTAAAAGTCTGACAAAAAAAATCATGGTTTGTGATCACCATAGGTTCAAAGATAGATATTTTTTTTAAATACCTACCCCTATTTTTTGAAAATGTGTCAAAAATTCCCTACGGCAATACTTTTTACCCTCTGCATGCAATTTATAGTTAATGGTCTAAGGTTAAATGGACCAAAAGTCATATGTGGGACAACTCATGGCTTGTCTTCAAAAGGTCCGAACTTTGTTCTATAGGGTCAAACATGTCTAACCCGAATTTTTGAAAGGGTGTAAAAAATTCCCTACGGCAATGCTTTTTTACCTACTAAGTGCATATGATAGGTAATGGTCAAATGCCCTATTGGACAAATGCCCAGGTGGACAACTCATGATTTGTCTTCACCAAAGGTCCGAAGTTATGTCTTAAAAGGGTCTAACATGCCTACCCCTAATTAAAAAAAAAGGTTGCTAAAAGAGTAATGTTAACCGAATTGGAACTGACGTATCTTAATTTTCTAATAATCATCGTTAACTTCATTTATGTCATCCAATATAAAAACAAAATCTGCAATATTCGACGGCAGATTTAATATTCATTTTAATGATTCTTCAAAATATCCAGATTCATTTTTGTTTTAGACAGAAGACTTTCTGGAGATGGAGATTTACAGAAGAAACAAATAAAACACGTCCCTGGGTAGCATGGATATAGCCAGGAACCAATCATTTTATTGTCATCCAAGAAACGCAAACGCTAAACATATTTTTTTCCAAAACATCTTAAAACAGTCTGGTGATAAGTTTTATTGTGAACGAATGACATATGCTTTACTAGTATACAGTAGATATCACTTCGAACCTCTCTTTAAATCTGTCAGTAACTGTCAAGAGAACTGTTCAATAACATTAAGAAATTCTCATGACATGTTTGTGGCACCGTTAAAGACTACAATTCGTATTGAGTCCACAACAACGCTTAAGTCCACAACAACTGTCCGCTGTTTTTTTTTTTTACTGGTAGTACAATACAAAGCATGGGTTAGTAGTTATCTTTTATCAGTTAGATAAATCTTAGAATTAAAGTATATGTAGAAGATTTTGTTCCGTTAATTTGATCTTTTTATTATGATGATCAGATGATCAGTGAATCAAACAGGCAAAATTTGGACACCAAAGTTATCTAGCCATACGTACTTTAACCTATAGTTATGGTTTACTTTTACAAATTGTGACTTGGATAGTGAGTTGCCTCCTCGGCACTCATACCACATCATCTAATATCTATATATTAAATAATAACATATTTACTGCATTCTTCAAGTACTGTTTTTTTTCTAATTCTAGAAATGTATATAATCACGTTTTAACGTAACTAATGTATATAGCAAAAGTAGCGGGACATGTTATTAATAGTGTGTTTTTGTCGAGCCTGCAACTTTTGTTGCAGAAAGCTCAAAATAGGGATAGTGATCCGTCGGCGGCGGCTACGGTGTTAGCTTACTTCTTAAAAGCTTTGTATTTTAGAAGGTAGAAGACCTAGATGCTTCATACTTTGTATATAGATGCCTCATGTTACGAACTTTATTTCAGTCACATTTCCAATGTCCTTGACCTCATTGTCATGGTTCAGTGACTACTTGAAAAAAAAGTTAATATTTTTTGTAATGTAAAATTCTCTCTTATTATAAGTAATTGGATAACTATATTTAGTATGTGCGTACCTTGCAAGGTCCTCAAGCCCGTCAGACAGTTTTCACTTGACCTCGACCTCATTTCATGGATCAGTGAACAAGGTTAAGTTTTGGTGGTTAAGTCCATATCTCAGATACTATAAGCAATAGGGCAAGTATATTCGGTGTATGGAAGGACTGTAAGGTGTATATGTCCAACCGGCAGATGTCATCTGACCTTGACCTCATTTTCATTGTTCAGTGGTTATAGTTAGATTTTTGTGTTTTGGTCTGTTTTTCTCATATTTTATGCAATAGATCTTCTATAATTACTGTATGGAATGATTGTAATATGAACATGTATAGCGGATAGATGTCATCTGACCTTGACCTCATTCTCATGGTTCAGTGGTTATAGTTAGATTTTTGTGTTTGGTCGGTTTTTCTCATACTTTATGCAATAGATCTTCTATATTTGTTGTAAGGAGTGATTGTAAGGTGTACATGTCTAGCGGGCAGATGTCATCTGACCTTGACCTCATTTTCATGGTTCAGTGGTCAAAGTTAAGTTTTTGAGTTTTGGTCTTTTTATCCAATACTATATGCCATAGGTCAACTATATTTGGTGTACGGAAATATTTAATGATCTTTATGTCAGTCGTGCAGGTTTTATTTGACCTCGACCTCATTTTCATGGTTTCTTGCTCAGTGTTAAGTTTTTGCGGTTTGGTCTATTTTTCTTAAACTATAAGTTATAGGTCAACTATATTTTTTGTATGGAAGCATTGTTAGCTGTACATGTCTGCCTGGCATGGTTCATCTGACCTTGACCTCATTTTCATGGTTCATTGGTCTTTGTTTATTTATCTTGGTTAATGTTAAGTTTATGTGACAGTTTTTAATGAAGCTTCATACTTAGGACTATCAACATAATATCAATTATTAGTAAAGAAGGCGAGACATTTCAGCGTGTGCATTCTTGTTTTCTAACTTTTTATGTTGATAATTAAAAACATGAGCAAAAACAATAAATTCGACATAAGAATCGATTTTGCTAGATTTAATTAAATTTTGAATTAAACATAAGAACAGGGACATGAGGTCATGATAACGTATCCTGCTCTTCCGTCCATATATTTTTTTCAACTTTTTTATAGTTTACCGATAAAAAAAGAAGAAATAGCTAGATAGTAGTACGTCACAAATAAGTAAATATGTGTATAGATGGTCAGGAAATAGAAAGATATACGGTACATGTAATTATATAAAATGACTTGCATTCAGAACTTTGACAAAATATCGCCTCTAAAAAAGGGGGAGGACAGGATACATCATCATAACCCCATGCTCTTGTGTAAATAAGAAGATGTGGTCTGCGTGCCAATGAGTCCAGTCTCCATCTAATATTTTTGTATTGATTATTGCTATCGGAAAACATATTTAACCGCATGTTTACCACGCCACATTCTGTATGTATGTGCCTGTCCCAAGTCAGGAGCCTGTTATTCAGTTATTGTCGTTTGGTGATGTGTTACATATTTGTTTTTCGTTCAGTATGTGTACATAATTTAGGCCGTTAGTTTTCCCGTTTGACTAATTTAACATTTGTCATTTCGGGGCATTTTATAGCTGACTATGTTCATTGTTGAATACTGTCAGATGACCTATAGTTGTTAATGTCTGTGTCATTTGGTCTCTTGTGGGGAGTTGTCGCATTGGCAATCATACCACAGCTTCTTTTTTATATCTACATTGTATATATAATAACATGACTGGACACACTGAAATGTCTCCCCTGTTTCACAGTGTTTGTAATATTGAATTTATTTCTATTACAAGCATTACATTAAATTAACAATTCAATGATCAATAAACATGATGTCAATGTGAGATAAATCTTTTCATGGCCGTATAATTTCATTCCATGCACTAAATTAGTTTACTAAACATATGATTGCTTGAAGGAGCACTAGCTACGAGATACATAAAAAAAATAGATTATGAATTTTTTTTGTTCAATCATTAATAAAAGTGAAATAGTGAATAAATATTCGCTATTAGAGCTAGTATGGTTTATTTTTTTCAAAATAAGCAAGACACATCGATGATAAATTATTCACTTGCAAGTGAATAATTCGACCTCATTGAATCAGTATGCATGTGATCTTCAATTCAACCCCTTAGCTAGAGATAGATTATTCATGACTGGTGCGTGTTAGGCTATTAAAAGAAAAGATTGTCAACATTGAAAGTGAAACAACGATATATCATTTGATTGACAAGAAATCATTCTTATACAGGTAAAATCGAAAATTAACTTGTTTTATTAACCTTAAAATTGAAATCAAACTTACATAGACAAATCCATTTGCATGAGGTCCATATATCTATTAATACTTATGTTTATGTTTATATCGTGTTATGTAACCGTCGGTTGTTTTCGGTGTCATCTTGGTAGTTAATTAGATGGCGTCTAAACTAAAACACACATAAAACGAAGCTACATATTATCGACCAAATGTCCTGTAAATGGTTTATTTTAGACTTTTTATAATTTGGATAAAATATTTAATGTTTGACATTGTTATAAATCTAATTAGAGAATTTGACTCAAATAGCTGGACATGAATTTGGCAGCAAGTGCCCCTTTGAAGTATCTCGGAAATAAACATCCTCAAGAAATATAAGAACTGTGACCAACGAATCATTAAATTAGGTCAAGGAAAGATGACACACACTAGACAGACAGTCACACATGACTTTGATATCACATGTAATATCTGAAAAAATTTTCAAACTATGTATTATTTAGGCATTTTTAATTCTTTCAGTCTTCTCACGAAATAACCATTGTCTTGACAATTTTCGTAGTAAAGTTCCTCCATATTATAAAAACTTATCTTCCAACATCATAATTACTCCCAATAAAACATTTGATATAATTAGTAAGTAAACTACTAAAAAATGTAAAAAGTCCTTTTATATTACAAAGTTATGTTGATTTTTACAAAAAGAGGAGCAAGTTATACTTTCATTTATTTAATGCAGAATGTCTGTCTATCAGTTAATTGCTAGTTATTATACAATGCAGTGTTCGATTTTTAACATGAATGAAATAGTTCGATAAGAATTCTGAGTAGTGTACACTCAATTTAGTTTTGAATTTACCTTCTTCCAAAACCTCATATGAAATACATGATTGTTTGAATGAGACTGTGTAGGGTACAGGGTCCTAAACATGAAGATTTCGGTATAAGATTATGAATAAGGGTTATATTGAAGCCACTATTGTACGGTTGAAAGTCGAGTTGTTAAGGTACACGACCTTGTTGGTAATCTAATCTGTGTAGAATGTTATATTTTCCCACTAAGCTTCAGTAGGGTGGCCGTCAATATTTTAGTTTGAAGAAATTGATGTCTTTGGGGACCAAAGTATGGAATATGCTTCAATAGAAAAAGCTTAAACTGTGTGTTCCTTACAAACAGCAATGAGCTTGTCAAGTTAGCGATACAAGCTTAAGATCATATGATCCTTTTGTTTGATAATCATATTTAGATATGTATATATGTTGTACAGAGTTTCCTGTAATCTATTAAATTTTGATGTTCGTTCTATAAATAGACTTTGGAGGCCGTACTTTAACCTATAATATCTGCACATTCAGATAGATTGTAAGTGAACCCGAACAGTGAGACTATTTCTTACCAAAAGTGCATAACGCCGAAATTAACAGTATATCTGACAACTCCATGGCTAACAAAGAAAAGGAAACACAGACAAATTATAGTACACAAGACACAACATACAAAACTAAAGACTTATCAACACGGACATAACCAAAAACTGACGGTGATCTCATGTGCTATCGAAGGGTGGCAGATCCTGTTCCACATGAGGCACCCGTCATGTTTCTCATGTCATTACACATTCGGTAAAAAGTCTAATTCAGTTGGTCACATTTGCGAAAAGGGAACTTGATTCTAGTTATAATATCAGGAATATATCCGATGTCATATGTGAAATGGTTGTTCCATAACAGTCGACTATCTCGTAGTGGCGTAAAATTTACGAATGGATGATTTCAACTACAACATTTGGAACTCTTAGTTTTATAGTTTCCTTGTGAGCAGTAACCCTCTATCAAGGAAATCATGATAGGAAATATTGTAAATGTATACAGTGATTGACCATCAATGTGATGAAATATCTATTCAACAAGTACTTAGTGTCATAGTCATGAAATGTCATATTTGATATCTCTGGTTTGATACTGATATAAAATTGTACTTTAATACATTAACTAGTAATATCTTTTTCTTTTGCTTATTATCGTCATCTTTGTTGGGTTTTTTTTCAAATGTACAGAAAGATTTATTAGATACAGTTTAGAGTCGAGGTATGGTTTGAAATAGAGTTCAGATTTATTGCTAGGTTAAAGTAAAGATAAGGGACAAGTTTCGATTTTCAAGTGCGATGTGTTCATGCATCACTTGCCGAAATGTGTATCTAGTGGATTAGTTCTGCAATGACCATTCCAAAAATACGTTAAGTTTTTTTCGGAACCCAGTGTCTCGTCTACATATGCTGTTCCGGACTTGTATTTCCTATCATTATTACCTTAATAGAGGGTTGCTGCTCACAAGAAAGCTATTAAACCACGAGTTCCAAATAGTGAAGTTGAACGCATTCCTTCGTAAATTTTAGGACTCCATCACGAGATGGATGACCGTTATGGAATAACCGTTTCACAGATGATGTCGGATATGTTCATTATGTCGTTACTACAATCCCTTTCCCTTTTAACGAATTGGAATTAGAGTATTTACCGGTTTGCCCCTATTCAACAAAAAATGAGAAAAACAACTTTCAAGGATAATTTAAGAAATTTATTCAAATTTCAAAAACTTTAACCACAGAGTGAATAATTGTTGACGACATCGACGACGTGACGACAAATACGGAAAATAGAATCGATATGCAATACATTGGAAAAAAGTAAAAAATTCTACTACTCTTGTTTTCATCTTGGACAAAATTGTATTCAAGTAAAACAATGGAATTTAATGGCAACTGATAAAATCGGAAGAGTGGTATGTCGGTGTTCAAAGTTGGAAAAAAAGTATTAACGTCGTATGTTTCACAGTAAAGAAATGTTGATCTTATGCTTAAAAGACTTGTCCTTTTCCATCAAATAAAAACTAAGAAAATAAGATACTGCTAATTCATAAAAAATGGTGCTATATAAATATTTGGGACATATGAAAAAAAGATAATCCCAAAAAGAAGTTAAAATCCTTAATGATCAGAACATATCATTTCGTCTAGGCAAACAAACAAATATAATTGTCATTTGTGCTACATTTAAAAAAGTTTTATGTATTAGACATTAACCTCAATACAAACGACATTCTTTACCAGCATTTCAATCAGGCTTATCATTCCATCGTTTCTATGAAAGTTCGCATTATCGAAAATATCTACCACAGGAATAACAACCCTCATCTTGCGACGCCTCTACGTAGACAAAAAAAGGACTACTGGATTCAACAATTAGGAACTGCGACACCATATGGTTGCAATGAAAAAATTGATGGTACAATGTATAGATATTCTATCTAGTCCTTCGTGTAGCTCGGTGAATGTGATGAACATGTTTAACTCTACTCCTTGACGTAGACCCAGTAATGGTCATCGTCACTATACCTCACCTACTCCTAAACTATTCCTTTCTGTTCCATAACCAATATATGATTCAAATCTCAACTTTTAAACAGAAACGAAAAAGGATGAGGTTCTATGTGCACTTTCGAATTCCAGCATGGACAATTAATCATCAATCCATATATTTATCTAGAACTTGTTTTGTCGCCTTTATTCATACTTGATAAATATATAGCCACGTCAGATTCCCAAGCAAATAATCAAAGCCTGTATTCAGATTTCGACGGGATGACTTCAACTCTATCATTAGGAACCCGTAGACAATAAGGTCTGAAACGCAAACTCACAAAATACAAAATATATTGTTCTAAACGTCATCTACTTTTTTTGTGTAAAAAGTAACATTTTATAGTGTTTGAATTGTCATAACTTTAAAGAACTCCAAGCAAAGCATTGCTTTTGTCAGTGTTTAACGAGTGGGATGGTTATGTTTTGCTGTTTACAGAGCTCTGGATGTCTACTGTACTTTACCATTATTCTCATGTACAAGTCATCCTTCTTTTGAGTCATTTGTGTCTAATGTTTTTGAAGGTTTAAATCAGCAACTAAATAATAATTTGACATTGCTTTATATAAGTTGGATTTAAACTGTTGCGGTTGTATTTCGAAGAACTCATAGATATAAATGAAGATGTGGTACGAATGCCAATGAGACAAATCTCCACAAGACACCACAATGACACATAAATTAACAACTATCCTCCTTAACACTGCAAGAAATAAGCTAGAAAGAAAACTTTGATATCAAAATAAGTGAAATCATATTGGGATAAGGTAAATGAGAGGAACAGTAAAAGGATTTACATACTAACTTAATGTGACCGTTGAAAGTAGAATTTTAATTTGAATGTTGATGCTGATACAAAAGCGTTGCATTTAATGAAGCGAACAAAGTCGCATTTAAGATAATGTTCAACATAAAATCTTGTTATTAATTATGTATATAAGTATTTATATGGACCATACTGAACATAAGCTACTTGCGTAACAATTAAAGTAGTTAAAAACTATTAAGCAGTCTTAAGGAGAACTTCTTAATATGCAGTAAATATTTTCATTATAAAATAACCAAGTTTTTCGTCCATTAAAGGCTTATCTTGTAATCCTTATCAACGCAATTGTGATACTCAATATCTTTTACAGAAATTGTAAGACAAAGTTGGATAAAATTTGAAGTGCTGTTTTGAAAGACTGAGGAAACGAGACGTGTTTAACAAAATTGACCAGCGCTACAACCTTGTCAGATATCAAATGAACGTCGAACATTTTATACAATTAAAGTTTCAAACATCTGACAAAAATGAATCAACGTCCTGAAAAACATTATCAGAACCTTGTGATCTCTAAGTTAATACTTCGGAATGTTATACTTTCATTATCTGTTATACTTTCATTATCTGTTATACATTCATTATCTGTCATACTTTCATTATCTGTTATACTTTCATTATCTGTTATTCTTTTAAAATCTGTTATACTTTCATTATCTGTTGTCCATTCGTTATCTGTTGTCCATTCGTTTCTCGGAGTTCAGCATTTTTGTAATTTTATCTTTTTTTAAGCGTAGTTATATCAGTTAAAAACTTCAAATATAAAATTTAAAAAAATATTTTCGAAAAACTGGAAAAAGAAAAAAAAAAGAAAAGAAAAAAAAAGAAAAAAAGAAAAGAAAAGATAAGAAATAAAAAAAAAAAGAAAAGGAAAGACAAGAGAAAAAGGGAGGGAGGTGGGTAATGCAGCCAAGATTTTCTTGCCAGTCGCCAGCCTGGATGAATGCAGAGTGACCACCTAAGTGTGTAAGTCCAGTATTTATAAGGCTATGAAAAATGTCTTTCAATCCTATAATCTTGGTTATTAAATCACAATTAAAAATTCCTCCTACTATTATCTAAAACATTTCAATCCAAAATATGATGAATGAATCATGATTCGGAGTATCCTTCAGATAACAGGGGGAAGATAAACGTCCACAGTCACCATGAAAAACAACAACTCAATGCTAAGAATTTAATTGCGTACAAGTCCTTACTATACTCAGGTGCTTATGAAAGGCAACAGTAAACACATTTATAAGTCTGCTACCTATTATTAATATTGCATAACGTGATTGACAACCACTGTGATGAAATATCCGTCCAACATATCCTTTGTGTCATAGTCATGAAATTTCATAGGTCGGTTTTTTCTATGAATTAAGTAATATTCATCATGTTGGTGCTTTTAAAGTTAATCATACGGTATTCGGGTGTCTAATTGTTATTGGCTACTTGCCTTCTTCAGCTTCATTTGACCTTTGGTGTATATTTGTCTTGTTTACAATCATACCACATCTCCTTATTCAAATTTTTGAAGTCGGTTTTGAGTGATTCTCTACTGGATTAAGACATAGGCACTGAAGGGCTAGCCCATTCAGCTTTGAACTTTGAATGCGTGCTGATGTTCCATTGCAATGTATAACATTAGATCTAGAGAGCACAAACAATCGAGATTAATTTAGATCTTCTTAAGAGTGGTACCCAACACTTTCACGAAAATTAATTTGGCTCGTTTAATTTTCATAAAATTTTGACAAAGTATTTACTTAGACCCTTTGCCAAAAATATAAAAAAAAATCCAGAAAAATTACAATACTAAGTTATTGCAAGATAACTTGCAGGGGTTACACATCATTTTGTATTGTAAAGATTGTCATACAATCAATTTACTAGATGGCGTTGAATTAAGTACTAGTATCATAAAAATCATTAAGTTGTTTGTGGTATATATGAAACAAATATTAATCAGAAAAAAAAAATTTACATTTGAAATCAGTGCTCGTTAATTGTCACTAAGTCGGACGTAATGTCATTTAAATAACATGTCCCTAGTTCTTCTCATAATATAATGTTCAACCGTGGAAAATTTTAATCTAATCTTATCATGGCTAAAATATTAATCTTTTGTCAACACTCTCGTTCAAAAGATTCATTTTTTCATTTTGTTTTTATGAAAAAATCAATTATCACAGAGAATGAGGGTTATTAAAGCTACACTTAAATGTTTGTGAACATTGCATACCTAATAAAGTAAAAACCTCAGTAGTCCTAGCTGTGTTTATTTTAGAACGCATGAACAAATTTATTTAATTAAGAATATATCTGGACATAAAACATTTTGCCTAATTCCATCCCATGTTTTATCATATATTCTTCCCTATAATGACAATTCTTTGCATCATAATGTCATACATCGAACATCATTTTCTGTAGAGCAAGGTCACATATCTCTTAACATGATGAATTTCACTGCGCAATACGGATGAATTTAGTCAAAGATAGTATGTCATTTAAAGATCCATAACTCATGTCTGATTTAGCAACGAAACGTCCCACCGATCTTTGATTACTATGATTACAAATTAATGACAAAAGTGCAGCCGTAAGGAAGTTACAAATTTATATTTGAACAAGTTGAAAGACAAATCTTTCCTTTTGTTTGTTTCATACTAAGAGATAAATGAACTGATAAATACACATGATACTTTCAAATGAATAAAGAAAAACTTCCCGAAGAAGATGAAGTTAAACTATTGTTCAAATTCATATCTCTCACTGTGTTCTTGCAAGCAAATGTTTTTTTTTTTATATTTGTGAATTGTAAAGCAACCCCCAAAAATGTTCACTCTTTTTCCTAAAACATTAAGCGTAATAAAGATTTATATTTCGATTTATATTATATACTTAATGCAATTATAGACGGATATATACATATGTAAGATTAAATAAGCAACTTGCTTTGTTGTTGATGCAGAGATGGTTACATAACACTCAGCATATTTGTATAGTTTAAGAAGTCAAAGTTAAATATTCCGAACTGAAAATTTGTTCTTATTAGCTGAAATCATATAATTTGAAAAAGTCGGTATATAAAATGCCAGACTGTATTACCGTTGATGTGACACAAAAAATAGTATATATATATATATCGGGTAAAAAAACATCCTGTTCGAAGAAAGATAAAATCTCTTATTTATAAATAAAACATTATGCATGCAAACAAATATCCATAAATGGACTTAAATAAAGGCAACAGTAGTATACCGCTGTTCAAAACTCATAAATCCATGGACAAAAAACTAAATCGGGGTAACAAACTAAAACCGAGGGAAACGCATTAAATATAAGAGGAGAACAACGACACAACACCGAAACGCAACAGCACACAGAAACGGACCAAGCAACAGACAAAACACCACGAGAATAACAAATATAACATCAAAACCAAATATATGAATTTGGAATAGACAAGTACCGTGCCACGTCTTATCTCAAAAATAAGAGAAAACACAAACGACTCAACGTTAAAATGCAACACACACACACAGAAACGAACAATATTATAACAATGGCTTAAGTCTGAAGTCACATATTTTGATTCTGTGCTGGAGTGCGATAACATTCGTCACGTCTCTATCTTTATACGTATCAATTTTAATGAGTTCATATACGTTGAAAATCTATATTTGACCTTCTGTATAATACAAGACAATGCGTTTTTTTATGCGTCAAAATGTTTCAAATGCCTGCATTTCAATGTGAAAAGGATTCACTGATTCAAAGTGTTGTATTTTTTCAAACAAATAGAGAAATCAAAATATATTTTAAGCAAATCTAAAAAATAAACACAATTCTCATGTTCACATCGAGTGACTTTCTTAAAAAGTGTCCATATATATTAACGACTAGAAAGTAGGAACAATAGATATTTTACCATCGTTTTGAATGATAACTTTGATTCCCCGAAAAAATTAGAAAGTACTAGTAATTGGAACTATTCATAAAGAATATTTCAACCATTCTTCAGGATAATAAAATTATAATTACAAGAATACCGAATTTCTAGGAAAATTCAAAACATGCACTTCCTTATCAAATTGCAAAATCAATAGCTTCAACATATCAACAAATAATATGTCTTTCTAAGACTTGGTTCAGTAATTTCATTTTGTAAAATATGGTGGAATAAACCTGGTTTTATTGTTTATCATTTGCATGAAAGTCGCATACAATTCCATTATATTGGCAACACCGTGTGGACAAAACAGGCAGGCAAAAAATGATAGGTAAAATATCAAAATAGGGCTACAGCAGTCATTATTCTGGTATGATCGAAATTACTATAACGGTGTATAATGAGCAATAAAGATGTCAAAAAACAAAAACAAAATGGCAAATGAAAAAAGAACAAATGTCAGAATGGAAACCTAAAAATTACCATAGCACAAAAACACAAAAGCGAGATCTGTAAGTACCGAGCCACTCCATTAAATTATTACTAAACCGTGAAGCCGAAAAATCACACAGACTAATAAAAGAAAATTTGAACGCGCAATTAAGATAAACACAGAACGAGACGCTATTGGACGTCACAACCTTGGTTCATCAACTTTCTCAGACATTGGAGACATTTTGTTACGTCTGAGTGGCAGCTGCAGACTATTGAAAGCAGGCAGTTAGGAAATGTATACCCAATATGCAGATGAAGTTGTTATATTGATCTAAGTGTGGATGAAATTGATAATTTTAAAAACAAAATCGTCTATTTTGTCCTACGTTATTGTACTGAGATTTCCGCTGATGTTCCATTCTAAGTCTACAAATAAAGCAGATTAACCGGTATTTGTTATTTCGTTAATTTATGGTTCCGTTGGATAAATTATAGGGACCCAAGTTTGAACAATTAATGGAAACAATACCTTCAATGTATTTAAATGTGTGATTAAATGATTTAGCTTTTTTGAATTATTTGTTTTTGACAAGTGCCTGAAAGAACCTCGACTCATATGAATATAAAAAAAGGTCGACAGGGGGACTAGCAGTTTGTACACATACGAATGCCGACAATTTGTTGAAAAAAATCAACAATTAAATCTAATAGGTTAAACAAACATGATGTCAAAATAAACATCAACATACTGACTACTTGTCCCTCTGTGTAGCATTTTTTACCATATTGTTCACTATTATCACAATATATGTGCCGTATGGTATCCCAAAGCAATAACATTAAAGCAGTTGCTACCATTTCTATATTAAAAAGCATTAGAAATGATTGTAAGAGTCACTAAGTCTAAAATGTATGTCGTATATCTGACACATTATCGATTGTCACATTGTTGTATCATTCTGCTCAGCTTTTAAAAACAAATGTATATCACGACTTCGTGGCGTCAATATTTCGACCTACCATTAACTACTTTGAGCCGGACATCTCACTGACGTCTGCAAGAATGAACCGACGTTGATAATTGTGACCCGAAACTATCAACGGATCATATGGTTTGCTGTTGAAACAAAGAAAACATTTGTTTCTTTTATTCAAATGCGCAAATGCGATCCGATAAATTGTTCATTTGGTTAACTGCAAATTCATATTTGCACTCACTCGACGAAAAGCTAAATATTTGGATTCGTAGCTGGTATTGCAGACAAACTGATAATCAACATTGCAATTCTTACCCGGTGGGATAAGGCATTATCCCTATGACAATCTGAAACACACTATAATTTGTGAGGTTCTTTGCTTATATATATTATATTATGCATGTCGTATTTCAGAAGGTATAACATATATAGGTCATGCAGTTGTATATGTATGCACTTTATTTATTGCTGGCAAAGTAATTTTCATAAATTGCTATTTACTTGCTTTCTATTTGTTTTGTAATTTTGTATACTGAATGCAAATTACAGTAATGATGCGTCTTTTTTAGTGTACACATTATACCCTGTTAAAAGTTGGTATCGTATGAAATGCATTTTTTTCATTTTTAAAATCCACATTTATTTTCGTTCCAATTCCAGCTGCTTTTATTTGGTACTCCGACTTACAAATACATAAGAAATAAATTGTAGATGACAAGTTGGCGTATGCATGACAGCTATCCACGGTGAAGTGATTAAACTAAATAGACACAGTGTTATCGTTCCTTGATCAAATGTAGGGGTCGTCTCGGTACTATATTATGGAGCTTTAAAAAAGAAAATACTTAAATGGCATAACATTTCAGAGAAGAGGTTTCCAAAGGTATGTTTGACTTTTTACTTTATATCTAGATTAGGTATGAAAACTTGTATTACACTTTAATTGAATGTCAATGACTGGAAATACATCTAATTATACATAAAAATTATAATGTCAATTAAGCTTTTTTAAACATTTAATATTCAAAAACAATTTGTTAAAGTGATATTGTTTGCATTTTTCGCAACCATAGGCAGAAAAAAAGATGAACGTATAAAACACTTGAAGTCAGTACGACAACTTGTATTTTGAAAACAAAGTTCAAGTACAAATGTTTATAAATTAGTAAATGCGGTATACGTAATAACATTGACTGCAAAAAATTAAAAAATATTAGCAAAATAATCTTAAAGCTTTTACAATTACTTTATAAATAGATATTTTCTCAATGCACTCAAACTTCCTCCACCATTAAAACATACCACCAAACAATAGACAATAGTGCTGAAAGAGGCTTTAATACCAACAATCAATAATCAAATTAAACTTCTAAACCGCCATACAACATATACAGTTAATAAAATAGGCCAAATGTGTATAAAAAAATAGCAAAATGATTTAAAGTCTGTCTCTATCTATCAAATTGGAAAAGTTAAGCAATAGCTTTAAAGAAGAGGACAAATATGTAATTGTTCAATAATTGAGTAATATACATTATATAAATATGTATAGATTAACTAATCGAAGAATTCAAATACAGAATAATATTCAACGAGTGACCGAACAACACATTAATTCACGAATGCTTTTTGTTCTGATTATTATTTTATTTTCTTCCGCCTAATTTTTCTCCTGTGTAGTATTGTTGTTTCGCAAGATGTCGCTTAGATATTTGGTATATGATATCGAACAGTTTACGCCTTTTAAAACTGATACCATTTAACCGAACATTACGTTGTAAGAGTTGTCTAACACTGTTTTATTGTGTTCAATACTCCTTACCAACCGTAAAAGATTACGACACATTTATTTTACCAAATTACTAGTTATATCTTCAGGATAAGGGTGATCATTTGGACCGAAGCCATCTTTACATTGGTTCATGCTAGGCGGTGTTGTCGTAGAAGTTAGAAAATAAAGTACAGGTTCCAGCCCAGGCGCCGGGGAGGAAGTTACGAATCAAATCTACTCTAACATCGTTAGGTTGATTTTCTAGGCACTTTATACATATTCTACGGCCTGGTATTTATCAATCATAAGAAATCCGATGGACAAGGTATAATTTGCAGTTGTCACTTCACACAGGCAGACATTTACATATATGTATTTACAGTGATTGTATGCTTCATAAAATAGATAAGCATCCTGTTATTATACTAAAAAGATGAGTAGATGATAATTTCTGTACACTAAAATAAATGCTTCGTGTATTGTATCAGAGATCCTTGTTTAGTTTCTACAAGAAGGTAACATCTCCCGAAACGAATGCTTATTCTTATAAGGTAGAGTTGGAGGAGGGATAAGGTCTCTGCTCAATGCTAGGCGGTGTTGTGTTGTCGTAGAAGTTAGAAAATAAAGTACAGGTTCCAGCTCCGGTGCCGAGATGGAAGTTACGAATCAAATCTACTCTAACATCGTTAGGTTGATTTCCTAGGCACTTTATACATATTCTCATGCCTGGTATTTCTTAATCATAAGAAATCCGATGGACAAGGTATAATTTTCAGCTGTCACTACACACAGGCAGACATATACATATATTTATTTACAGTGATTGTATGCTTCTAAAAATAGATTAGCACCCTGTAATTATACTGAAGAGATGAGTAGATGATCGTTTCTGTACACAAAAAATAAATACTTCGTGTGTTGTATCAGATATCCTTGTTTAATTCCTACAAGAAGGTAACACCTCCCGAAACGGAAGCTTATTTTTATAAGGTAGAGTTAGAGGAGGGGATAAGGTCCCTGTGCAGTGCTAGGCGGTGTTGTCGTAGAAATTAGAAAATAAGGTACATGTTCCAGCACGGGCACCGGGGAGGAATTTACGAATCAAATCTTCTCTAACATCGTTAGGTTGATTTTTTAGGCACTTTATATATATCTCTGAAGAGACATTTTTTGTCGAAATGTTTGTGGTATAACATATTTGCCGCAAGTTTATTGTTTTCTGTTTAGTATTAAATTAATATTAAGATCTATGTTGTTACATCTTGTGATCAATTTATTTGGCAATCGCCAATGGCAGTCAGCAGGGTTCAAGAACATCACTTGTTCGACCTGTTAGTTAAATGCGTTTTGTTAAAATTTACTTTTTTTACTTTTTGGTCTTTTGGAAAATGTTGTTTGTTCTGTATTTAGACCCTTCTATAACGGAATTTGTTTTACATGCACACGTATACAAATTGCAGTTTGTATTCAACGCAATTAAAGGTTTGAACGTAGTTTTCAATTTAGACTATATATATGGTCGGACCATACGCGTATGGTCGGGGTAATTAACACTCTGTTACAGTTTACTTTTAATACTTCTAAACTCTTCATATGGTATGGCCGTTCATTCAAAATACGCTATCATATAGATAATTCTATCATTATATTATAATAAAAAGATAAGCTAAATAAAAATAAGAAGTTTCACATAGTTAATTTTACTTAATTGTAAAATTTAAAGTAAACACATTTTATACTGATGGTCATTACCGATTAGTTATTACGAGTAATTGGCAATATGTCGACTAAAAATTAAATTCCAAAAAATTCTTAATGAACTGTTACATAAGAAGTCACTGGAAAGTAGCATACTATTAGTTTATTTAAGTTGTGTTGTGAAGATGGTGTATTGCAGTCATTTTACGATATTTGAGATCTAGAGCTTCTTAAAAACACCGTAGACATCAGAATTGCCAAAGACCTTGGTATCACTGAACGCAGCTGCAAAAAGGCTTGTTTTTAACTCGCAAACAAAATGTGTAAATGAAAAAGATCGTGCACAAATTTCTTGCAAATGCAAAAAAGCTATGATACCGTGTGGAAGTGAATGTCATCTAAACCTATATGCACGAATGTAACTAGCGATGAAAACTAACTATGACATCAATACTTTTTTACGTAGTTTTTTGGATTATAAAATTTAAAAAAATTGTCATGTTTTAAACCATCATTGTTTTTTTAGATAAAGTTTTTGTATTATTGAAACGTTTATAAATAATGTAATTTGAAAAAATACATATACCTATATGGTCCAAATACTCATATGGTCCGGCCCGTTAATAACCAAACGAGTATTATACTCATATGGTCCGACCATACGCGTACGGTCGGACCATACGCGTATGGTCGGACCATATGAGTATACGCATACGGTCATGACCATACGCGTATGGTCCAAATACTCATATGGTCCGGAACAGTTATACAGTGAAGTGTTTATGAATGCTTGTCACCTTTGTGTAAACACCCAAGGCTGATACATCGACAGTTAAACGTTATTATTGTCTATTCAAACTTCCCAGACAATTAATTTTACTGTTACAAAATTAAATGATGTGTGCATGAATTTATCAAAGGTTGTACAGTCTAACTATAAATTCGCATATAGTGGATCACTGTTTTACATTTCAGAATGAATATGATGCACTATAATGTAGCAGTTGCACTACTTGTCATCGCAGTCTCAAATGATATAGTATCATCTTGCCCAAGCAATTGTTACTGCACCGCATATGGCTATCAAGATTCCGTGAATTGCAGTTACAGAGGACTGACTGTTGTTCCACGAAACTATCCAAATCACTCATACAGCATGTAATATGTTTTATCTGTCTTTTACCATTAGTTGTTATTAATAGAAATATTTCAACAGCAATTCAAACGTAATCATTTCCTTTTTTTGGTAAAAAAAAGATAAATCAAAATCAAGAGTCTAAAAAAGATATGCAATACAATGGCCGAAAAATGAAAGAACTTTTTTTTGGGAATATAAATGTCGCGGGGAGTTTAAACATGTGCTCCATGCAATATACCAATTTTTAAATGCAATCTCTGTATTCATTCAATAATTTATGCTGATCAGGCATAAGTATAGCGTCAACCTATGAGTTGATTGACGGTTAATAAGGGACTGATCAACAACCTTTATCATCATATATGTATACAGGCATGACTGGTTGCATTTAATCAGGTCTCCTTACAGTAATATATCGTAATAATTCTATATTTCACTTGTTTATTCTATTTTTCACTTTCAAATAGTTACGAGTTAGCATAACAATATGTTCTCGCATTATATACACTGTTTTACAACGATTTGTTACAAACGCTATGATGGATTTTCGAAAATAAATGTTCATAATTTCATGCAAAAGTATTTAAAAAAATAAAGGTTAAATATGCTGTAACTGCGTCTAGATCTGATACTGAAATTAGCAAAAAAAACAATAATATGCGAACACAAAAGTCAAAAGATAAGAATCTTGATACATACATGTATGTGAATTTGATTGTGTTTTTGCTCTTTCTCCCAAAAAAACAACCCAGCAAGTATTCATTTATGTGCACGTGATATAAAAAACGTATGTTTTCAATGAATAACACTCAAATTTAAATGCACCCCGATGGTTGATTCTGAAAAAAATCCTGTGACGGAATTTTTTTAAATAATCTAAATTCGATGCTCATATAGTGTTTAATGAATGACCGAGCGATCCATACACTGCATTTTTGTTCAAATAAATTTTGACGTATCCAGTTTTATACAATTTTACCTGAAAAAAAAAGAGTCATTAAGGAATCGTGAATGATCGAGCTACGGTCGTGTACAGTCGGTTGGCGGTCGTGCAGAAGTCCTAAACAGAATTTGGTTGAGCTTGGTCGTGGAAATTTGAACAATCGGGATCATCAAGTTGATCTGATTTGCAGTGTGAACATAGCTTAACGCTTAATCTAATGCTGCTCAAACGGCGTTTTACCGTGTTCGCTCCAATGTTTCTTCTATGGAAACCGGCAGTCACTCGTGCTGTTTAGACAGCCGTACGGAAACGGTCTCGCAGATGCGGAAGACGAATGTATCGGTCCTGTTGTGTAGTTTTTTTTTATTTCAGTCTTCATGGACGTACCATATCATTCAAAGACCCAGTGTTGTTGAATCTTTGGATGAGTCTGCTTACTGATGAAGCCGAACACAGTCTGTGATAAAATGCATAAAATACTTTGTAATAAATTAGTCCGCTTGTTTTATCGTTGCATTTAAGTCACATGTTTCGTGTCGATAACTTTTATCCCTGACAAACCATATGCGTTTTTGTATTATTGTTAAATGCCTTACAGTGAAATATAATATACAATTATGGCCCTTAGAAAAGGTGAATAAATTTTCAACACGAGAAGGTTACTTCGATGAGGGCGCAGAGATTGACAATTTTGGATACTCATCGATTCTAAGGGGCCACAATTGTTTAATTATACCGAACTAATAGTGGAAGGGCCGTTTGAACGCTTACAATAAATACTTTGTTTTACATGACAAACAAATGACGTTTGAAAATACCTCATTTGTGTTTTAGAATTTCTCGAATGTACAACAAGGTTAGAATCTTTTTGTAAATTTTTGATTGCTCTGAAAAGGACCGTTACTCTTTGAGAGATATCATCGGCTTCTGGCAGTCTATTCACAGTCGGTTCCTAGGTTTAATTCCTCGTTTCTCGATGGGCTGTCTGTAACGCTGCCATTTTGTTTATTTACGTCTGTGATGTCATTTTCATGGGATGTAACTCGAGTGCAAGGCTAGACACTCAAAAGGTTATTCGCCGGTGAATAATAGGGTTATTCACCGCTGGGGTAAATTTTAAGGGTTATTCGTGCTCCCTTGTAATAAAATGAAAACAACTAAATTATACCATGTAACGTGATAACGTATCACCCAATAGAATTGTTTGAAATATATGAAAAGTATAATAATGATTGATATTCACCTTATTTATTTAAACTGTACTTTGAATAAACTCATCATAGATACCAGGATTGAAATTTTATATCCACGTTAGACTCACGTTTCGTCTACAAGAGACTCATCAGTAACGCTCAAATCAAAAATTGTTCAAAAGGCCCCAAAAAAAAGTTTAAGTTGAAGAGCATTTAGAACCAAAATTTCTTACAATTTGCCAAATGCAGCTAAGGTAATCTATTTCTGAGGTTAAACAGCCTTAGTATTTCAAAAAATCAAAGTTTTGTTAATAAAAAAAAATATTTAATTGCTTCTTTAATTATACCGACTTAATATACAAGTTATTAACGTTAAAAAAAATTGTTGTTTTATGCGTTTCAGAATAATGAATTATAATCCTATTAGCACAATAGAAGAAGGATCTTTTCAAAATATGGCATTACTTTATAGAGTGTAGGTATTTGTTATTTCTTTAATAGAAGACATGTTATTTATTGTACGTATACATTTTGTGTTTGAAAATGAAAATGCACAATGTACAAACATGTAGTACATAATAGAATGACTTATACCAAGTTTTCTGAATTATAATGGTACTCATAACACGTCAATTATACAAAATCAATCAGATGATACTATGGCATGCTGTTCATTATATTTTATGTGTTGTTACAACGAGAGGCAGACTATAACAACGTTTATCGACACCAAGTTGACAATGCAATATCAAAATACCAAAACCGAACACCATTCTACAAGAATTAAAACAGAAAGCTATAGACCAAGTAACACAAGTCTCACAAAAACTCAGAGCAAATCTCAGACGCTCTGGTAGGGTTATCAATTCTTACTTCAAATAGGGCATCCGTAACATGTATATGACTTTTGTATTTGGCCAAACAATTGTTTATGTAGTTATAAAGTGATGGAATATTAATTCCATGAATTTCTGCATTCGAGGATACAATTTACACTGTAGTCAATACATTGTTACCGGCATGAAAATGGGGAATTCATTAATTGAAATGTGTTGTTATATAAAGTTTGAAATGATCATGATTTGAAATGCCCATTTAATGCAGTGTAATAAGTACAGTTTATGCTATTATTGTTCAGTTGAAATATACAATATTTTACTGTTAGTTAACAAAGACATAATTACCATTTTACAATTTGATGTTTTTAGAACAATCCAAAACTGTAACATATCTACAATCGAAACGGGCGCTTTTATGAACTTGACAAATCTTCAAGTCATGTAAGTTTTTTGTCAGTCTGTAAACGATGCTTGTGTTATTTCAAACTTTGAAAATTCCTGCTCTAACTTTAACAAAACTCAACATAAGAAAACATAATGAAAAGTTTTTTGGAGTAAGACAGTACTGAGACATCAAAAAGATTATTAAATACAAGACAAGCTACCGGTTAAAATTGAGAATGTATCAAAGAAACAATAACCATAACATAGAGCCGACAACTAAAAAGGTCACCAACAGGTCCAATCTCCGGCGCAGAGTTCATATCCGTTCCATACATGCTTTGCAATACTGCACTTAATATTGAGTGTAGTGTTACAAAGTATTGAACGGAACGGATATGTGAGCTCTGCGCCGGAGATTGCAACAGGTCTTCAATGCAGTGAGACATTTCCACACCCGGAGGTGTCATTTAACTGGCCCCTAAACAAATATATATACTAGTTCAGTGATAATGAACGCCATACTAAACTCTTAAAGTCCATTTTTGTTGTTATTGTTTTGTTTTTGTTGTTGCATGCATTGAAGTCATGGATAGATACCCCCATAGCCGTGTGTTTTCTATTACAATATTGTATTTGGTGATTTACGTTAGTACTTTACGATCAAAAGTCATGACTGAAATGCAATTCTACAAAAACTCTTTTGACGTTTTATATTATAAACGCATTTTGAAATTGCAAATGAGTGTGTCTTCATAAGATGAAGATGCGAAATAATTACATATGAGACAGCACTCGATCACAGAACATATATCATAATATATAATAGCAACTATGTTTCGAATAACGGCTTTCAAAAATAACCGAAACCCATGGCACAAAGCACGCCATCTTCAGAGGATTAACATGCTTGCGGGGACTTAATCATCCTCTAACTTTATACATTAGTGAAACAACACAACAAGCAAACCAACTATAAAAAATGCGCAAAGAACTTAGTACAGACCTGAGATTGTGCAGAGTAACTGAACGCCAGTAAAAACTAAAAAAACATGTATTTTAGACTAGAATATCAGTCAGTCTACATCAAGCGTCAAATGAATTTAGTGTAAAGACAACATTATGAGTTAGTTAAAAAGCTGACATTGTGCAGTGCTGATATATATATTTATATATATGCATGTAATAATTGTAGAACCGTGAGTGAACATATGCGTAAACAATATACAACTTAGGTTTCAAATTATTTTAGAACCAAAATCAATATATTACAATTTTTTTTGTCTTTTCATTTTTTACAACATAAACATTTTGACGAGTGTTGGGGCACTAAACATGCTAAAAGAGACCGAAAATCATAACATTGAAAAAGGATGATAAAGCGGAATTTTCAAGCAATAGTAAGAACAGTCGAATTTCTCTATATCGAACATGTCTTACAAAACCTGAGCGAAAATAAGCCAACGTGCGTTTAAACTTAAACAACAATACACTTTTTACTATTGTGACCTACCGAATTAAACTATATACTGAGTTAGTAATAACACGAAGAAAACCATGGGTACGACATGTGGATTAGAGTCTGCCTACCCTTCTTGAACAACTGAGGTCAACCCTAGTTGTTTGTGAAGTTAGTGTTGCTAAGTCTTAGTTGTATATGTTGTGTCTAGTGTACTAATCATTGTCTATTTGTCTTTTTTATGCTGTAGTCAGATGAGTTTGAATGTCTTTCTGGTATCTTTCGCCCCCTTTCTGGTCCTTATCTACTTGACATCTTTTAGAACTTCTTGTATCACTGTTACTTTTTAACTTGTTGTGCTGTTTTTGAAAAAAAGTAAAACAATTTTTACAAATTTAAGGAACGGCTTGATTTTCTAACTATGTATTTGACCAAAGTTAGAAAAGCTGGCGCAGATTGTGGTACATGTAAATGAAAACACAGTTTTTATGATTAGTTGAATAATGAGTTATAGTGACGAATGTACTTTGAAATTTGTTTATATGTCGGTGTTAATTCTCTTTATATTATAAATCAAAAATTAAATACTGTAATATTCTTCATTCTACTGAAAACAAAGTTGCTAAATGTCATTACAAAAAACTTTGTTTTATTTTTAAATGTGTCAGAAACTTCTTCTCGAATTATTAGATTTCTGAGATACTGTTACATTACACAGTCTTAGGGCTATTTAATTTAGAATGAAAGAAGTTCACATCATTTGTAAGAAAACGTACAATCGAAGTAATTTTTTTGCAGCAAAACAGTTAGAATAAAACCAACGGTAGCATAACGTTGATGAAATGACAAAAAATGACTAAAAGAAAAAGTCCGGTTACTGAACTATCACCGAGGGAAAAACATGCACTAAAAAGGAAAATAACGATTGCAGAGCAACAAAAAAACAAGCGAAAATGCAACATACATAGAAACCAAAAATTAAAAAACAACTGCTATACCCCTAACTGGGAACAGATTTGTTTTTGAAAAATATGTGGGCTGAACCTGGTTTTGTCAACTTTTTTAAGTTTGCACTTTCAAACATGCCCCATTCGTATTATTAAGAACAGATAGAATTATTTATGAAAACATAAGAAGACCTAGTGTGATTGCCAATGAGACAACCATCCACAAAAGACCAAAATGACACAGAAATAAACAACTAGAGGTCAACGTATGGCCAACAACAATGCGCAAAGCCTAAACCCCATAGTAAGCTATAAAAATAACAATGTAAAACAATCAAACGAGAAAACTAACTACCTAATTTTTGTAAAAAGACTAACAGCGAGTGTATAAATGCATCTGATAAAATATATTACAATATTTGTTATTATACAGACAAAATACCATTTTTTGTTACAGAGACTTAGACAGCAATAAAATAACTACAATACAACAAGGAGCGTTTACAGACCTACCAAGGCTACAACTTATGTATGTATACAGTTTTTTCTGCGATTTCGTTTCGGGGCCAAATTAGATCACCTGCAGTCATTCATTGCAGAGTATGTTAGTTACTAATTTATCATGTAGAAACACTTATCCTTTTTGCAAGAAATCCAAGCATAAACGGTTTTGCACTGGACGTTTACCCAGCAGCAATACATCATGCCATTTGTATATTTTACAGATTGCAATATTGGAAAACAAACGTGCTTGTATAGTGTATAAATCAAAATATATTGTAGAACATATTTCAGCCAAAAAAATATATATTTTATTTTATATTCTATATAACTCAAAGTATGAAAAAAATCATTTTCAAAAAAGCAATCCAATTTAAAACTGATAAGGGCATAAGATTAAACTGAAACTATTGATTATATAATAAAATAAAATTGATACATTCAAAGGCAACCGCTGTTCAATAGAGATTTAATAAACATGTTTAATCCCACTGTTATTTTGCGCCTGTGTCAAGTCAGGGGCCTCTGGCCTTTGTTAGACTTGTATGATTTTTAATTTTAGTTTCTTGTGTATGATTCGGAGTTTAGTATAACATTCAATATCACTGTACTAGTATAGATATTTTTAAGGGGTCAGCTGAAGTACGCCTACGAGTGCGGAAGTTTCTCTCTACATTGAAGATCCATTGGTGTTGTCGCGTTGACACATTCCCCATATCCTTTCTCAATTTTATTTTAATTAATGATGTTCAGAAATCTGTTTAAAAAAAACAAGCTGTTTAAAAACTGTTTAAAGCGTCACTGATGAGTCTTTTGTAGACGAAACGCGCGTCTGGCGGATATACTAAATTAATTCCTGGTTTCTCTGATGAGTTTATTTACAACCACTGAGTCGATGCCACTGCTGGTGGAGATTTATTTCCTCGAGGGTATCACATGCCTAGTAGTCAGCACTTTTTGTGCTGACATGAATTATCATTGATATGGTCATATTTATAAGTTTACTGGTTACAAATTTTTGAAATTTTTGAAATACTAAGGCTTCTTTGTTTTTTGTCCATGGATTTATGAGTTTTGGACAGCGGTATACTAATGTTGAACTTATTTTTCTACCTCAGGCATATATTACCTTCGATGTATTTGGCAAAACGTTTAGGAATTTTGATCCACAATGCTCTTCAACTTCGTAATTTATTTGGCCTTTTTAACTTTTTTGGATTCGAGCGTCACTGGTGATTCTTTTGTAGACGAAACGTGCGTCTGGCGTATATACTAAATTAATTACTGGTATCTATGATAAGTTTATTTATAAATTGATAGAATACAAATAAACGAACAAAACGGCAGGACAAATGAAGACCGTGCGCCTGTTTTCGAGTTGTAAGCCATTAAAAATTTGGCGTTACTTGATTTTCTTTTGACTTTCCATAAATTAACATGGGCATTGTTTTCTTTCAAAAGCTACGAAAATGACAAGAATTTGATAAAGTTTTCAATCAAAGATGGCATTTTAAACTATTTGTGATTTAACTGGCACTCTGGTATATGTCGTCTCTCTTTTATGGAAAGACATGAACGTGTAATCAAAGAGACAACGACCCGACCATAGAAAAAACAACAGCAGAAGATCACCAACAGGTCTTCAATGTAGCGAGAAAATCCCGCACCCGGAGGCGTCCTTCAACTAGCCCCTAAACATATAAATACTAGTTCGTGATAATGAACGCCATACTAATTTCCAAATTGTACACCAGAAACTAAAATCGAAATAATACAAGACTAACAAAGACCAGAGGCTCCTGATTTATGACAGGCGCAAAAATGCGGCGGGGTTAAACATGTTTATGAGATTTCAACCCACCCCCTATACCTCTAGCCAATATATAAAAGCAAACGCATAACAATACGCACATTAAAATTCAGTTCAAGAGAAGTCCGAGTCTTATGTCAGAAGATGTAACTAAAAAAAATAAACAAAATGACAATAATACTTAAGTTACAACAGACTACTAGCAGTTAACTGACATGCCAGCTTCAGACTTCAATTAAACGGAGTAAAAGATGATGATTTCATCATATGAATATCAGGTACAATCCTTCCCGTTAGGGGTTAAGTATCATACCATCATAATATATATGAGAAGAACGTACCCGTTTCATGCCAACAACTGTTTTTTGTTTCAATAAATGTGTCTAGTTCCGATTCAAAGACCCTATAAGTGAATCAATATTAACGCCAATTTATGCAATCTTTAATGATTTGACAACCGTATCGTAACTATATCCATATTTGAAGGTTTTGTAAGTTTCTGAGGTGAATACTGACATTTTTATGCTTTATAAAGAATATTTCCATTTAAAATTAGATGTGAAGTACCTGAACGTATAAAAAGTCTGCATGTTAAGCTATATTTACGAATGATGTCCTTATACCGATGATAAACTTAAGTATACGTTTTGACTAGCTTGTAATATTTTAATGGCAATACATGAATTTAACATGAGGATTCCATATATCTCGCAAAATTTATGAACAAGAGGAGAACATTTGCTAAGGTTAATTTCAACAGTTACAAATAATGATTTTTTACAAATTGAGCAATTTTAGAAAGCTTTAAACATAGTGAAAAGCAAAATCACAAAAAATGCTTAACTCAAATTCAAATTAAACGGAAAGATCGATCCCTAATCCAAGGCGATAAAACACATAAAACTTATGGTAAAAAACTGTCATATTTCAAATGTAGAAAATGGTTGATTCAACCTGGTTTTATAGAGCAAAACCACCACTGATGGAAATATGTAAAATTGTCCAAAATTGTCAAAATAATGGTAAAACATTGATACACATAATGTATGTTTAACTAATAAAAAATTTGGTAAAATGCATGGTTATTTGGTCTTTTGTGATGAGTAATCTCATAGGCAAGCATACCACATCTTCTTTTTATATAACAACACTAATTGTTTACATGTAAATTAGTAGTTATAGCGATCGGTTGGTGTATTAAGATCTATAACACAATTGTGACTGCTGTACACATATTCTTGATAGTTTTACCCATAATAAATACTTGCGTGTTGTTCACACGTTGTTATTCATATAACGGATAGATTGTAGGCGTTTGGACTTTTAATTTTGCCATTTGATTGGGGCTCTCCGTTTAACATTTTCCTCGGAATTCGGTATTTTCAATTCAATAATATACCCGAGCCATGACTTGAACTAATGCTTTATCATGCGACGTTATTAATGAGGACACATAATTTATATTTGTGAAAGTGAGTTGATAAAGAGATTTCATTCTTCAAATCACCACCGGTGTATCACTATATTTATTCTACAAAAGAACGATTTATTATACCTATCAAGGGTATCTCTTTATATATCTCAAGAGTAGCATCTTATAAACAGCAGTGTATATCTTTATATCCCTTCATCTATAGTATTTAATATTACCAAGATTTTATCAATTTCCATCAGCAAATATATTATTATTTGTCGTGCAATGACAAAATCCCTTACTTGGTTACTAAGAAATTTAAATAAACATGAATACCGTATTCAAATATACAAAAGAAGACATGGAAGATGTGGTATGATTGCTAATGAGATAACTCTCCACAAGAGACCAAATGACACAGAAATTAACAACTTTAGGTCACTGTTTGGTCCAAATATTTCTTTAAATCGCCACAGGGTAACACTTGATTTTCCGAGCAAGGGTATTACTTTATATCTATATCTAGAATATAATTTTGATCATGTGGTAACAGGGATACAACGAATTTAAGTGTTCAATAAATTATATATGTTCCATTTAAATATATGATGACTACAGAAATATCACGAAATCTAATATCCATGAAAATGTATACCAACGGAAATAAATGAGACCACAGTATCACTTTATATGCATAGCAAATATATTACTTTGTACCAAAACAGGTTATATCTTTAGATCCCAATCAAGGGTATCATCCATTATTGTTTTGTACTTAAAAGAATGTTATCATTGTGTATTCAAAACAAGGATATATTTTATCCATAACAAGGTTATCTTTTTGGATCTCCGTCAAGGGTACCACTTAATATTGAACGATAGTCTTCTAATGTGTATCCTCATCAAATGTATAACTATACACCTCTACCAATATCACTTTAATCCCCTCAAAATTTTCCCAATCAATGTATTTATAGTTTTTCACCCTGGTTTTATTCTATATCATCGGCAGAGTAATATTTTACTTTTCAGATGTTTTTTGTCAAAAATGAAAGTGGCCGCATTCGTGTTCATCCTCAATCTTTATATATGTTATGATTTATCATCAAATGCTACTTCCATTTCAATATTGTGGATGAACACGAATGCGGCCACTTTCGTTTTACACGGAAACCGTCTAAAATTTAACTAAAATGCTGGAATTGTGAAGATTTTAGTCATTTAGCATGATTTAATGGTGCTATTACCCAATATATGTGCATTTTATTGTAAAAAAAAACAGCCTATATTTATTTAGCAGAACCATTCTACTATCCAATAAATAAATAACAATAAGTAACCCGGATTTTTTTTTCTCTATCGATTTTTCAATTTAGAGATGCGGAATACTACAGTAGCTTTTATCTATAGCAAATCCTCGCAGATATCTTCATTTTTGAATTTAAGTTTAAATGTTCCCATGTTTGATCGTGAAATAGAAAGAGAAACCGGAAAATAACTCTTTAGGCCAAGTTGGAAAAAAATGCCCTGCAAGCAAAACTATACGACAGGACTTAAATTTTAGAATAATGTTCACACTGTCATTTCGGTTATGGTCACTCTATGCCAACATTGTACAGTAGATAGTCATTAACAAATTGAAATTGAGAGTACTGGAATGATTGCAAGCGTAAGAAGAAAACTAAGAGTACTGAAAATAAATAACGGAATAATTACGGAGACTCTTCGCAAGACTTAAGTTTTAGTTTTGAACTTTTCAGATGATGAGAGACTAAAACGCATTTACAAGTGAATAAACACAAGAGCTATTGAAACCAAACAATTCCTTACAATTCTCTTGTTCTTGTGAAATATCTTATTATTTTGTCATTAATTTTGTTTGAATTATAAAAAAATGAATGGAGACTCGAAAAGTAACATGAAATGTTTGAATATCGATTGTGCATAAATATGCAATCATAAATTCCAACATTTCTAATTTAAAAAGAACTCATTACATAGAAAAAAGAATATGAATGATCCATTTACAAATATTAATAAAAGAAAACTAGAATGAAAAACCGAATACAAGCGTCTGTCAAACCGCTTGAAAAAAGAACACTTCATAGCATCCTTAAACGCAAACGATTGTTTTACAGAAAGATACAATTGTTTTATTTCAGATGGTTGTACAATAATCAATTAACTGCAATACCATTAGGAGTTTTTGACGTCCTTTATGCGCTTACTGATCTGTACGTATACATTTTTTACAATGTTAAACCAGATATAGGTAAAGGACAGTATCCGTCAACAAAGGATTGTGAATGTTTATTGCATTATGATGGCTATCTATCTGAAATTATATTGTTGAAGAATGTAACCATTAATAATATAAATTTTCAAAGCCTCAAAATGTCAAATGGCACCATTTTAAATTCAAGAAGAACGTTCACTCGAAATAATTACGGAACCACACAACTTATTTTGGTCTTACCTTTAAGAATCGACGATTGTATACGATCATAAGCTATGTGATATGACATTTTTTTTTTTTTTATTTACTTCCAAATGGTGAAGTTGAAATCATCCCTTTGTAAATTTTACGGACGCCATCACGAGTTGGGTGACCGTTATGGAATAACCGTTTCACAAATGATATCGGATATATTCCTTACCTCGTAACTACAATCCCCTTCCCTTTCATGAATGTAACCTACCGAATTAGAATTTTTACCGGATTTTTAATCACATAAGCAACACGACGGGTGCCACATGTAGAGCAGAATCTGCGTACCCTTCCAGAGTACCTGAGATCATCCCTAGTTTTTGGTGGGGTTCGTGTTGTTTATTCTTTAGTTTTCTTAGTTGTGTCATATGTACTATTGTCTTTCTGTCTGTCTTTTTCATTTTTAGCCATGGCGTTATCAGTTTGTTTTAGATTTATGACTTTTAGTGTCACAAAACAAAATAATCGAAAAAAAAAATCCTTTCAATTCTGCCATGAAATTAAATACTACGATGAAAGTTGAAACACTTACAATTCTGCGGTTAAAATAACTGCATTTGCAAAAAAAAATTTTAAAGATCTAATAGGCCAAGTGATAAAAATCTATAGTATTTTTCAATTATTTTTTTTTTAAAAGGTGGTTTTTAGCATGTGTTGTTTTCTTCTCAAAAATATAACAAAAATAGGGGTCACTGGACTTTTTTCGCTATAGGTTGAACAAAATTGTCAAATGTTTATAGATCTGCATAGAAAATCTAAATTTGTGTGTGAAAAAAAGACAACTACACCATCGAATTTTAACATCAAATCGGAGAAGATATTTCTTTTTACATGCTTTCAGATAACAAAAAGAAAAAAGGTGTTCACCGGACTTTTTTTTTCTTCTTTAAATAAGTTAATTCACTACGATTTGTGTTATAAAAAGTACTTTATCTGAGTTATCTCTCCTGCCATCTGAGTTATGTTCCCTGATATGGCAAAGTTGGCAAAAATGAATCTAACAAAGGTATTTTGCTTTTTAAGAAATACAGCCGTGAATTTGATAACACATAATGTTCTATAACAACATGAACGTGGGTGTCATCTACACATATACAGTCCCCATCTTCTTGTAATTTGAAACCTTATATAACAATATTACCTCTAATCGCGTTTAAGTGCAATACATGTTGTTCATCAGTAGTTGCAAATATCTTCCCTATTATATTCTTTATAAAAACCACAAAAAAAAACATTAACTCATCAGCAAATTGTTTTTATCCTTAATGCTTTTTTTTAACAGTGAATGCAATAAATGTAATCCTTTTGATGGTCTGCTAAAGCGCCGATTTTATTTCAATGATAACATTTGTGATAAAATTCAAAAATATCAACGTTAAGACAATGTTTGAATGCAGAAATAATTTCATCCTTCACCGGTAACAGGATAACAACAACATTATGGTTATCGCATAATTACTTTGTTTTAGATATTTGTTCAACAATCAAATAACTACAATACCGCAGGGAGTATTTCAAAACCTTTCAGCACTGCGGACACTGTATGTATCTTACCTTAATCAAAAATGATTTATTAACAACAACAATATATTACAAATATGTTTATTGATCAATAAAATTGAGAATTGAAATGGGGACAAACAACCCGACCATAGAAAAAAAACAACAGCAGAAAACTAAAACTAAAATTAAAATAATACAAAACTAACAAAGGCCAGAGGCTCCTGACTTGGGACAGGCGCAAAATTGCGGTGGAGTTAAACATGTTTATGAGATATCAACCCTTCCCCTATATATATACCTTTAGCCAATTTAGAAAAGTAAAGTTTAAAAATAACTACATATTTCTGGGTTTCAGCTTTAATTACTCATGTTACTAAATAACCACGTTCTTTGGTTAACAAAACATGACATAAAGAAATGCTACAGTTATTTTACAGGATACTATTGATATGAGGTTATTTGGATTGATTATCACTTGAAGATATTTTGTTTTTGAGTTTTATGATTTTGACATTATTTAATTATGTTGTGTTTTTACATAGACAATAAAAATGTATTGACTAGACATATCAACGATATGATTAGGATGCGGCTAAGAAACGGGGAAAGCGAGGCTATGCTGAGCATTTTTCCCGTTTCGTGCCGAATCCTTATATCGTTGATATGTCAAGTCAATGCACTATTATTGTCTTTATACTGCAATCTAAAAAAAAAAAAAACATTTTTTCAATTGTTGTTTAATGTGTTAATTTTATTATTTGGTTTAAATATTGGGTAACCCCCCCCCCCCCCCCCCCCCTTTAATAAAAAGGCTTCATATCATACAGGTGGAGAAATATACAACACAATGAAATGTACATTTCCTGATGAAACCCTTAATCAATGTTGAAGGAATTGTTTGAGATGAACCAAAATATCAACAATAAGCATACAACATAATGATTCAAATGCTTTTTTTTCTTCTAAAAATTGTAAAATAAACAAGTTTGAGTCGTTGTGTACATTGGAAACAAGAACAGGTTGAAAAGGTTGTATGAATAGTTAATTACAATTTCGGCTATTTCTATATAATATTCACGAGGAAAAATGATATTTGGTCAGTGACTGTGTATGACATAGGAATATACAGTCAACGCATTTTGACTTTTCAAATAGAACGAGAGCAGTATAAATGATAAAACTATGGTTTCGTGATGACTTAATATGGTTTTAGCATGACTGAATAGACTTGAATTGTTACATACATTTGGCATTATCACAATGTAGATACTATTCTGAACTCTATCCGGAAGTCACGATTTTCGAACCGAGTACTTTGGATCACATTTTAAATATGATGAATATACTGAATAAAACGGGAAGTTGATCATTTGAACGTTGCTTAATGATTAATTCAGCTGACATCAATATTTTCAAATGGTTTAGAATTAAATTCAGCACATTCATTATTCGTATATTATTTAATCAAGAGCATTCAAGTGCATCACTAAGGAAAATCATTCAGTGAACCGAAAACTTTTTACCCTCTTATTGTATAAATTAACGTATGAACCAGACTTAAGTAACTAAATGCATTACATTTCAAGTAGGGTAAAAGTTTCAACTAGATCATTGAAGCCAGAAATTAGAAAATTACACTTGTTTGAATTTCTCAGTCTCGCTTGTAGATTTTGAAACTGTATGATCAGTCTTTATTTCACTGTTTTCTAGCGGTGATTTCAAAGTTATATACGATACATTAGAAGGTGACATTGTCCTAAATTACACAAATACATTTTAATAAATTCACATTCTGAACACTTATGAAACATGTTTTAGCTTGGTAGGGTGTACTCGACTTCCTACATTAAGTATAAGGATGTTCAAATGTTGCTAAAGTAAGATGTTATTATCCTCCCTAATTTCAGCAGGTATCAGTTTTAAGTTTTTTGTTCGGGCATTTATAATTTATAATATAATCATTCCGAATCATGACGAATTATGCAATGATCTACAAGTTCTGCAAAATCCTTTGACCGTACATTTGTGCAATAAAAAGAATGAATTATCCTGAAAAAGAAACATATCTTTCAATTACTTGAATGCATTACAGTCTATATTTTGATTTGAATTTAACATGTACATTTTATAAATAATTTTTACATGAAAAGTCAGTGGACTATAGATTAATGATGTACCTCCCTTTCACCCCATCCCCATCCGCAGGGTCGAATAATACCAGCTTTTAGCCTGAATGTTTCTATAATGGGGCAGATGTCAATGAAAAATGAAGTTAAAAAACATAGACTCCCAAGGAAAATTAAAATAACAGCCTTTCAAAGACAGCAATCCAGATTTTTTAAATTTTATTTATATCTTTCAAGAACCATCTCTCTTGGACGTTTAACGTAAAAATCATCAATATCATACTTGAACTCCATGTTATCATCAGTAACAACCTATTGGAGTTTAAAAGTTGCATTATTGAACGATTCATGACGCACGACCACGACTGGAATCACCATTTTTAAATCTTTCAAGAAGCATACCTCATGATCAAAAACAATAAAAATCTTCAATATCAAACTTGACCTCCATTTTGACATCAGTAATGACAATTAAGATTTTAAAAGGTTTGATTGGACGGTTCATGAGTAGAGGGCATGGCTAATATTTGGCAGCATTCTATCATCACCACAATAATACAAATAAGAAGATGTGGCATGAGTGCAGACTCTCAATCCAAGTCCCAATTTATTTTAATAGTTGAGTACAGTGGGTTTAACCGCTTGAATAGTCGCATCAACCTTCAACCTACCAACCGATTTTTCTGTTGAAAATCATGTTAAAAAGGGTGCCACACACTGAACAAATGCAATCAGTATAACCTAGAAATCGCTTTACGTAAACTGATAAAATCCTTTTTATTTTAATTGTATTCGTTTTTGATACAGGTAATGATTTCTGTAAACTTACCCAAATTATATCACATACATTATCCTTCTCAACGGCGTACGGTTAAAAAAGTCTTTAAAAATATAATAGCTAATCAGATAAATGTAACGATACACTTTTACAAAGTCAATAAACAATTCATGTATTGCTTTTTAGACATTTGATTTTAGATAAGACTGACGGAACAAAGTTACAATTATTTTGTCGTCTACAAAACTCATCAACAATATATTTGTATTGTCTGATAAAAAGAAATTACACGTTATAGTTCCCTGGACAGTTCATAGTATCACATAGATACGTATATACCTTCAAATTGCCGTTGTTTTTTTTTTTTTAAATAAACGGCTGGTCATACAGTCAAAAAATCTTAAATAGCTTCTAGAATACAATCAGTTGTAAATTGATTGAACAGTAATTTTTAGGGGATCCTCAAGAAAACATATTTTTTATGGGAAACGCGAATATTCTACTTGAATACGAAAAGAATAATGAAACAGTTTATAATTAACTGTAAACTGAAGTTCATATTTACAATAAAAGATTATTTGCTTTGTACTACGAGAGCAAAATTGTCCATCGATTTCACTTTTTTCTATCAAGTTGGTGTGATGCACATTCATATTTTATATTCTTATGCAAATTGTTGTTACAGGAACATATTTACATATTTACGATGCTATACATACCTTGAAGATGTTCAAAGCACTTTATAGATATAGGAGTAAACAAATGATGAGAAAAGTCACCGTAGGCAAAATCTTCCTGTAAGCCAGTTTGAAATCATCGCTTCCGAAATCGCGACTTTCTGATAGCGTTTAGAATAGTATCTACACTGTGATTATGCGATATGGTTTCTACTTTCTAAATGTTTGTGTATAAACATAGCTTAGCTCAGATCGTGAAATGTGGTTTTGTTAATTCGTAGTAATTATGAGTCAATTCTTTATATGGCTTTCACTTTGAATTTCGATTTCACTCTAAATGATGCGTTAGTGCAAGTATTTGATATAGTTTTGTCATTTTTTATAAACCGTGCGTACAATATCACCCAAGCCCAAACGAAATAAATGTAAATAAGTGAAAATTGAAAAGAACGTTCAAACGTATGAATGCGTTGGATAAAAAACGCATTTTTTTTTACGTTTGCAATTAAGCAGTCAATGTAGGAAGAATTGATTTTATAAACTGGAGGGAAAATATGATACAAGCCCAAACGAAAAAATATAAATAAGTCTAAATTAAAAACTACGTTCAAACCTATGACTGCGTTGGAAAAAAACACAAGTTTTATGCGTATGTATGTAAAATAAATGTTGTTGTAGAAGATTCTCAAACACAAACAAACACAAACATCATTTTCCAAAAGACTAAAAAAGTGAAAAAAGTATAATTTAACAAAACGCATTTTACTAACAGGTCGACCAACTGATGTTCTTAAATAAACGTCTCTTTGTTTATCTCTATATATATACATATATATATACATATTACGTACTATAGTACAAAGTAAAAACACAAAAATACTGAACTCCGAGGAAAATTCAAAAAGGAAAATCAAAAATCAAAAGGCAAAATCAAAAGTCCAAACACATCAAACGAATGGATAACAACTGTCATATTCCTGACTTGGTACAGGCATTTTCTAATGTAGAAAATGGTGGATTGAACCTGGTTTTATAGCTAGCTAAACTTCTCACTTGTATGACAGTCGCATCAAATTCCATTACATTGTCAACGATGCATGAACAAAACAAACATACTCACTACGCCACTAGATTAAAACTGTTGTGGAAAGGTAACACATGGCCAGCGAAGGCTCTTTTTTGAGAGCCCAGGTGGTCGTGTGGTCTAGCGGGACGGCTGCAGTGCAGGCGATTTGGTGTCACGATATCACAGTAGCATGGGTTCGAATCCCGGCGAGGGAAGAACCATAAAATTGCGAAAGCAAATTTACAGATCTAACATTGTTGGGTTGATGTTTAGACGAGTTGTATATACATTATGCACACAGCCATGTATCACCATCATTGATGGCGATCCGATGGGTACATCTGTTGTACAGTTGTCACTGACTCAGACGTACTTATGAATATAACTATTTTCTGTGACTGTATCCTACATTAATTTGTAGGATCCTTTACTATAGATAATTTAGCTGATCTGAAACATAAATAACATCTTCATGACTTATATATCATGTACTGTAGTACGCCGCTAGATTAAAACTGACGTGGAAAGGTAACACATGGCCAGCGAAAGCTCTTTTTTTGAGAGCCCAGGTGGTCGTGTGGTCTAGCGGGACGGCTGCAGTGCAGGCGATTTGGTGTCACGATATCACAGTAGCATGGGTTCGAATCCCGGCGTGGGAAGAACCAAAAATTTGCCAAAGCAAATTTACAGATCTAACATTGTTGGGTTGATGTTTAGACGAGTTGTATATACATTATGTACACAGCCATGTATCACCATCATTGATGGCGATCCGATGGGTACATCTGTTGTAGAGTTGTCACTGACTCAGACGTTCTTATGAATATAATTATTTTCTGTGACTGTATCTTACATTAATTTGTAGGATCCTTTACCATAGATAATTTAGCTGATCTGTAACATAAATAACATCTTATTGCCTTATATATCATGTACTGTAGTACGCCGCTAGATTAAAACTGACGTGGAAAGGTAACACATGGCCAGCGAAAGCTCTTTTTTTGAGAGCCCAGGTGGTCGTGTGGTCTAGCGGGACGGCTGCAGTGCAGGCGATTTGGTGTCACGATATCACAGTAGCATGGGTTCGAATCCCGGCGAGGGAAGAACCAAAAATTTGCCAAAGCAAATTTACAGATCTACATTGTTTGGTTGATGTTTAGACGAGTTGTATATACATTATGTACACAGCCATCTATCACCATCATTGATGGCGATCCGATGGATACATCTGTTGTAGAGTTGTCACTGACTCAGACGTACTTATGAATATAATTATTTTCTGTGACTGTATCTTACATTAATTTGTATTATCCTTTACCATAGATAATTTAGCTGATCTGTAACATAAATAACATCTTCATGCCTTATATATCATGTACTGTAGTACGCTGCTAGATTAAAACTGACGTGGAAAGGTAACACATGGCCAGCGAAAGTTCTTTTTTTGAGAGCCCAGGTTGTCGTGTGGTCTAGCGGGACGGCTGCAGTGCAGGCGATTTGGTGTCACGATATCACAGTAGCATGGGTTCGAATATATATAACTCGCATAAACATCAACCAACAATGTAAGATCTGTAAATTTGCTTTCGCAAATTTTTTGTTCTTCCCCCGTCGGGTTCGGACCCATGCTACTGTGATAGCATGACAATAAATCGCCTGCACTGCAGCCGTTCCAATAGACCATACGACCACCTGGGCTCTACAAAAATAAAGCTTTCGGTTGCCATGTATTACCTTTCTTCGTCAGTTTTAATCTAGCGTCGTACTACAGTACATGATATATTAGGCATGGAGATGTTATTGTTACAGATCAGCTCAATTATCTATAGTTAAAGATCCTACAAATTAATGTAAGATACAGTCATAGAAAATGATTATAGTTATAAGTACGTCTGAGTCGGTGACAACTCTACAACAGATAAATGTGTAGGTGTGTCTGTGTGTGTGGCTGTATTGATCACATGAATGGATCTTACGCATGGTTGTCACTTATTTAAACGTTCTTTGAATTATAATAATTATTTCTGAATCTTACGATATTTTACGATAAAAAATTAGCAAATCTGAAATTAATTCCATCTTTATGCCTAGTATATCATGTACTGTGTTACATTAATACATTCTACTGACAAGGCAAGGTAACAGTAGGCAACACCGAAAGCTGAATAATTAGTTAAGTGTACACACGTACTTATCATTTTTATCTGTAACTGTATATTACGATCCTTAACAATAGACATGTTAATCTGTAGAGAAAAGGTAACACTAAACCACCGACGAGTTCAATCTAGCAGGCCGGATGGTCTAAAGCGATGGACACATAACATGTGATGTTTTTGTTAAACCAATAGTATGAGTTCGAAAGACGGCGACGCAAGAACAAAAATTCGCAAATGTGTTGATCTAACATTGTTGTGTTGATGTTTAGAGTAGTAATATATATAACATTTGTTCTCAGCCGTGAATCACCTTCACTGGTGATAAAATTTATGGACCTGTCGTACGGTTGTCACTTTTGTAGACGTACTCTAATATCTATGATAAGAAAAATTTTAGTAAAGTCCGTATGCTGGTAACATATAAGAACATTACTAAAGCATAATAACGATTTCAATTCATAACTTTTACTAGTACCTTTACTGCTTGCGCAGATCTTCAGGTAATGTGACTGAATTGTACAATGTGGTTTTGTAGATACAAATCAGTGTCTGAGTAGAAAGTTGATGAACCAGGGGTATGTCAAAGAACGTCTCGTCCTTTTTCTAAAAAAGTTCACCAAGACCTTGTTGATAAATATTCCGTATCAACTTCTCAAATAATACACGATGGTCTTGATGTATAGATTCTGCGTACTGATGTCGTGTATCATATTAACAACATGTTTTATTGTTCTTTTATTTGTTTTTGTTCTATTATTAAGAATACTTTTACTGTTGAATGGTTAGCCGTGTTTGGCACAACTTTTTGGAATTTTGGGTCCTCAATGCTCCTCAACTTTGTATTTGTTTTGGCTTTTTAACTATTTTGATCTGAGCGTCTCTGATGAGTCTTATGTAGACGAAACGCGCGTCTGGCGTATAAAATTATAATCCTGGTACTTTTGATAACTATTAATGTGATATCCGTTTGACGTGGCTCGGTACTTATACATCTCGTCAATGTGTTTGTATTGGCTTTCATTTTTTTGTTATTTGTTTTGTATATGTGACTCTTTGTATTTCTTTTGTGCTTATAACGTGACTCTGTACTTTAAAAGATCCCGTCAGTATGATATTTGTCTATAATATGTCATTATGATATATTTCTATTATGAATTACTATATACGTTGAACCACAAACGTCAAAATCAATCAATGGTGTAGTGGAATTAACAATTTGGGGATTCTCATAAATTCTATGTATAACTTTTGGACTAGTTTGAATCTCGGTCTATTTCTGTAATTTATTCTTACATACTTTTGATTTTTTAACCATTTATGCGTACATTGCCTATGTAAATTTTAAAGTTGTTTGTATGCACATTGAACGACAAATTTATGTGACGTATATATTTTTTCTGACGTCAGACACTCAAATCAATCCATGTGTTCGTAGATAGTAGATGTTTTTGTGTCCTGTTAAATTGTTCCTTTTAAAAGTTTGGATTCTCATAAATTCTATGTATAACTTTTGGACTAGTTTGAATCTCGGTCTATTTCTGTAATTTATTCTTATATATTTTTGATTTTTTAACCCTGTATGCGTACATTGCCTATGTAAATTTTAAAATTGTTTTTATGCACATTGAACGACAAATTTATGTGACGTAAATAATTTTTCTGACGTCAGACACTCAAATCAATCCATGTGTTCGTAGATAGTAGATGTTTTTGTGTCCTGTTAAATTGTTCCTTTTAAAAGTTTTGGATTCTCATAAATTCTATGTATAACTTTTGGACTAGTTTGAATCTCGGTCTATTTATGCAATTTATTCTAACATACTTTTGATTTTTTAACCCTGTATGCGTTCATTGTCTATGTAAATTTTAAAATTGTTTATAATCCTGGTACTTTTGATAACTATTGTATGCACATTGAACGACAAATTTATGTGACGTATATAATTTTTCTGACGTCAGACACTCAAATCAATCCATGTGTTCGTAGATAGTAGATGTTTTTGTGTCCTGTTAAATTGTTCCTTTTAAAAGTTTGGATTCTCATAAATTCTATGTATAACTTTTGGACTAGTTTGAATCTCGGTCTTTTTCTGTAATTTATTCTAACATACTTTTGATTTTTTAACCCTGTATGCGTTCATTGTCTATGTAAATTTTAAAATTGTTTATAATCCTGGTACTTTTGATAACTATTGTATGCACATTGAACGACAAATTTATGTGACGTATATAATTTTTCTGACGTCAGACACTCAAATCAATCCATGTGTTCGTAGATAGTAGATGATTTTGTGTCCTGTTGAATTGTTCCTTTTAAAATTGTTATACGATGATGACTGATGTACCCATATTTTGACTATTTTATTAATTGTGACTGTTTATTTAACGCATCATGTAAATGTAGCGGAATTTGGTGAGACTGTTATTAAAGTGAGAGGGTTGGCGCTATAGAACCAGGTTTAACCCACTATTTTCTACATTTGAAAATGCCTGTTCCAAGTCAGGAATATGACAGTTCTTGTCCATTCGTTTTTGATGCGTTTTGTTTTTTGATTTTGCCATGTGATTATGGACTTTCCAAATTGATTTTCCTCTGAGTTCAGTATTTTTGTGATTCTACTTTTTATATATATATAATAATCTAAATTGAAAACTACGTTCAAACCTATGATTGCGTTGGATAAAAACCGCAATTTTTATACGTGTGCATGTAAAACAAATTTCGTTGTAGAAGGGTATAAAAACAGCACAAACAACATTTTCCAAATGACCAAAAAAGTGAAAAAGTATATTTAAACAAAACGCATTTGACTAACAGGTCGAACAACTGATGTTCTTTAACCCTGCTGACTGCCATTGGCGATTGCCAAATAAAATAGATCACAAGATGTAACAAAATGGATCTTAATATAAATTTAACACGTAACAGAAAAAAAAATTGTTAACTTGTGGCCACGATGTTGTGCCACAAACTTTCGGTGTCAATACTTCTTTAGTACACCAGATCCGGATTTGACAATAAATGTCTCTTCAGTGATGTTAGGGATCGAAACGGTATTTGGAAGGCCATATAAAAGGTATCCTCATTTTTAGAAAAAGTATCCACATTTTTAGAAAGAGTACCCTCATTTTTAAATATATATATATATCTGAAGGTACTGATATTAGATTTTAATATGCGATTGATTAATTGTTGGGGTATAACGTCATTTTTAAGTGCCCCATATTTGCTTTTCTGTGGCGTCCAGGGTTTTTTTAATGCAGAAAGCCTGAGTGGCCAGATAAAACTACCGACCTTCTGGAATCGGACAACCATGGTCCATTAAGATTGAGTCTAGTGCATCCACATGAGCGATATTCGAACTCACAAACTCAGTGTTGACTAGCTGATGATTTCAGTTATATCTACATAGACTTCTCGCCCTCCGAGGTCCCTGGTAATATACGAAGATGATGATATAAAATCGTGTTGACAAATATCTTGACTTAACAATTATAGATCATCATGGTCACTTACTGCCCTTGTTTCAGCGGCTAAGACCACATGAGCAACTAAGCCATAACAAACATTCAGCTTCCGTTACTCGAGTAATGCTGTCCTTGCCGATATTTTTGTCAAGAATGTGATTCTCATACAATTACTTGATGATATGATAACATGTAATGAATTTATACCTCAATTTGTCAATTCTGAATCATGAGACGTGGAACATCAGATTTTGCTTTGATTAATAATTTATTTCAGATCTTTAAAAGAAAACAATTTGACATTTGTCAAGAATGACACTTTTGAACATAACAATAATTTACAAGAATTGTAAGTACAAGTATATTGAGCAATTAAAAGTTAAATGGGATGTCAAAATTTCTTAATTTGTTCATTTATACTTATGTAAGCCTACTGTAAGAAGCAGCAAGATTATTGAATTCATCCCCAAAATAATAAGAATTGTTTGTCCATTGTTTAATATCAATGATGAAAACCATACTGAAGTTAAAACAATAGTTCTTTTTTATTTTTCTATATGGCTTATTAGATACATCTATCATCTGCATTGTGTGCTATTTCGAATTCACATTGTTGATGATGTCAGGTAGATGATATCTGAAGATAAATTTCTCAGCGAAATCGACCACTGAACATGATGAGGTCACGTAATACATTTTAAAACAAAAGGTTTAAAAAAAATTGTTTAATTTGAAATTCGATGTTTTAAGAATCAAGTAAAATGGTCTAAATAGCCAAGGTGAAAGCTTTTGTGAGAACTAAATGTTTTGGCATTAACATGCATAAATAATATACATATATCCTTAATGTAAATTAACAATATTTACCAGAACTGAAGAAAACATATTAGATGATTGATGCTAAAATGGTGATCAACACTTGTTGATACTATGAAACGAGATCTCTCGCGATTTGAATTAAGAAAGTCGAACAAAATCTAGAAGGGGAGATTTCATATACATATACAGGTACATCACAAACATCACTTTGAATTTGTTTATTACAATCTTCATCGCATTAAAAAATATTATTCAGAATTACACGATACATATTTTTTAATTATTGGGGTTTGATTAGTAAAGAAGTTCATTGTTCTTCGAGGTGCAACTATTGTTTTTAAGTGTATCCGAGGGGACGAGAAACATACTATTCAGCAAATATCAAATCATTTATAAACTCGTCGAATAAACATAGACTATTTTTTTACACTTCCGCCAGACGCGCATTTCGTCTACGAAAGACCCATCATTGACGCTCGAATCAAAAAAAATTTAAGAGGCATAATTAAGTACGAAGTTGAAGACCATTGTCAACAAAAAGTTCCAAAAAGTTTTGCCAAATAAAGCTAAGGTAATATTCCTGAGGTAAAAAAAAGCCTTAAAGTTAGTATTTCAGTAATTCTAAATTTTGTCAACAGTTAATTCATTATAATGACCATTACAATGATAACTTAATTCAACACAGAATGCTGACTACTGGGCTGGTGATACCCTTGGGGCATAAGTGTTTTATTATAAAAAAGAAAATTAAAGATATAACATGTTGGGTCTAAATCTACTATTGAAAAAACAGAAACGCAACTATACTGTTGAACCCTCTAACATTTACTATACATGTTTTATAATGTTAAGGGTACGCACCACACAGTCGCCAACACTAGATGCAATAGGGGGAAATGCGACTTCGTTACTCCCGCGGTATTCGAAGCTGTACTTGAAATTGCGCAAAGTATCGTAACGCTTGCGGTCAAATACTTTTATCGACGGCAAATAGTTGGAAACATTATGGACTATTACATTAAGTTTAAAGCTTGCAATTTGAAAAAAAAACAATTATGTGTACTTATTCTATACAGTAAAGAAAATGCTATAAAGAATGTACCTGAGTGTGAATTTCTTTGTGTATATATTTATATTTTTTAAGTATACAAACATTTATATTTTTTAAGTATACAAACATTTGTATTTTTACAATTATCAGACGTTTTAATTACAACTTTGTGTTTTTGAATTGTAATATCGTACTTAACTAGACTGTAATCAAAAATACATGACAATAAATTAATTCATTTCAAATTCAAACAGAAATCTTGATTTGGTATGTGATTGCAACGTTCCGTTTTGGTCCTGGCTAAAATCACAATCGATTTATTATGATTATGTCACCTGTTTGGATCGGGATAATGTCAAACTATCAAGTCTTCAAAAAAGTGATTTCGATAATTGTACCTGTAAGTACATTTATTATAGTATATGCTAGAGATACACAGTGTTAATACACAATCACTCAATTATATGGAGCAATATTTGTAATGTAAGCGTTTTGAATATTGTTATATGATATAATTACAATTGACGTTGTAACGAAACAATATAGATATGATCATTAAATGTAACAGGAGAGCATGATTTAAATTACAAAATTGCACGAACTCGGGACCTATGTGTGACAAGGCTGTGTTAACCGACTGAGCTAAATAATTACCTCTGTAAATCAACCGCTAACTGACTAAGTATCTATCACACGTTCAAGGGGAAGCAACCCGTCACACTTCCCCCAACTCAAGAGTATTTAATACCATTATGACTCTCACACAAACATATCCTAGCACTACGTATATGATCTGAACATTTACATTCGTTTACAATTATAATAATTCATGTATCATGAAATGAATATTGTTGATAGCACTTCATTAATCTTTTAGAGAAAGCTAATTGAATATAAGTGTATTTTTTACATTCATAAGAATGACTGTTTTATATGTAATTAATACATGTTTAGGTGAGATGTGAATGTGCCCAACTGCATAAACAAAAATCCTTCAAACTATACCGGTATAAATAAATTTAACGTAAACTTTACCATGAAGATGATGTAACCTCAGAGAGTAATGAAACGACCATAGGTTTAGGAAGTATATTTCACTAGATATGCTTAAAGAACTAGATTTTGTGAATAAATACAATCTATATCTCTGGTGAAGATCAGATATTAAATAAATCTTTTTATTTACAATGTACTTTTCATGACTAACTTACACGAAAACATAAACATAAAAATTGCATATTAAAACTGTTATTATAACACTTATCATAGACGTTTCGTGTTATCCTGAGTATTGTTCAAATGGTGGATCTTGTAGTCAAAACAGCTATGGTGATTTAGTATGCTCTTGCGGCGGCGGGTGGATCGGTACTACATGTACAGGTAAATATAATATTTGCATTAAAGAAAGATTATGAATTTGAGAATGAAAATCGAGAATGCACAAAATAGACAACAACCCGGCAACATAGGACACAGCTACTTTTCCATAGGTACTATTTCTGTTCTAAAAATTCGTAGTACTGGAAATCTTCTTTTCATATTCAGTACTATTTTGTTACTTTAAAATTATTGTAATATTTAGGTACCTGTATTTTACAGTACTTTATGGGTACTTGAAATTTAGGTACTACATATTTTTGGTTACTACCGTTACATTTTAAGCATTTATAAAGTTTTCCTATGCTAAATATCTTGGAACTTATGATTTTCAAATGGAACATTTTGATCACTGTTGGTATTATTTCTGTACCAAAATATTTAGTACAAATAAAGTACTGTAAAATTCCAGTACCTAAATATTACAATAATTTTAAAGTAAAGAAATAGTACTAAATACTAAAAGTGAATTCCCAGTACTACATATTTCTAGTACCTATGGAAAAGTAGATGTGAAGAAAACAACAATAGGTCACAAATTGGTATTTAAAACAGCTAGAAAATTCCGCACCAGGAGTCTGGCTACAGCTGGCCTCTAAACAAAACTGTGAACTAGTTCAGTGATGACGGACGTCACACATAACTTCAAGACATATAAATGAACTCAAATTTAAAAAAACATACAAGATTATCAAAGACCAGGAACTCCTGAACGCGGCAGTGTTAAAATGTTGAGATGTCATCATTTCCCATCAACCTCTAGCCAATGTCGAATGGTATTCCATGTTTCTATGTCAATTTAACGTTTGATGAAAATACAACTGCAATCAAATGCTAACTAAAAATAAATAACTGAATTTTCCAATTAATACTGATATGATTTTTGTTTTTAAATAAAACAGATTATACATTAATTTTATATAATATGTTATGGTCAATTTTTAGTGAAAACTATAAGGTTGATTTTAAAAGCAATTTGTAATGTAAATGTCATTCAAAGTGCTACATGCATACCGTATTTATTCAATTGCTTATAATTTCTATAATCATAAGTGTAACGTATGAATTGATCACCGGTGATTGATATATTGCGTATACAATTCAGATGGAAATTAACAAAACAATGAAAAGATGGATTTCAGACACATGAATATAATGTAAAATAAAAAGTTGGATGGACTAAGAAAAGCCTTAGCCAGGTCGTTGAAATGAAAAAAAAAAACTTAACCCATATCAAAAGTTCCCATGTATTGCTTCTTTGCATATATATATATATATATATAACTATTATAATGCTTAACAGTGTAATGTAAATGTTTACGAAAAGCTTTGACATAATATACGCATTTATTAACCACCTTACTATATAGAAAGAGATTATCATATTTAATGTTGTCGAAGTTATATCAATAAAAAATAACGGTTATTATATGAATATTAAAGAGAGGATTGGTATGCTTGTCAATGAGACAACTCTCTACAAGAGACCAAAAAATGAATAGAAATTAACAACTTAAGGTCACCGTACGGCCTTCAACAATAAACGAAGCCCAAACCGCATAGTCAGCTATAAACGGCTCCGAAATGACGATGTCAAACAATTTAAACTAGAAAGCTAACGGCCTCATTTGTATAAAAAAAAATGAACGAAAAACATATATGTAACACATAAACAAACGACAACCACTGAATTACAGGCTCCTGACTTGGGACAGGCAAATCCTTATATAATGTTGCGGGGTAACCATGTCAGCGGGAACCCAACTCTCCCACTAACCTGGGACAGTGGTATAACAGTTCAACATAAGAACGAACTATTAAAATGATTTGAAAAAGTCTTAACTCATCAGATGGACAAAAATACAAGTGAACGTGGCCGGGTACTTGCGTTTGTACATCTCAATAACAAAAAGACACCAGGAACATATCTGAGAGTACTCGCAGTTAACGGACAGCAAGTTCAAAGTGTCCAAACACATTTTTTGGTATTTCAAGTGAATATATTGCTTGTAAAAGTTATCCTATAATTTTAATCTTTTTTATCACATCCCGATTAAGTAACACTAAATGTATGTACATTCATTGTTAGTAAAAAAAAAAAAAAAACAATACAATAAGATTATATATTTATTATTATCGTAAAGATCTTGTAGGTTTGTCACTTTAGATAGATGTACATTGTAAGATGAGGTATGATTGCAAATGAGACAACTATAAACCCAAGTCACAATTTTATAAAAGTAACCCATTGCAGATTACGGAGCCTTGGCTCACACAAAACTGCAAGCTATACAAAATATGACTAGTGTTAAACCATTTTAATCGAAAAATCAACAATTAACTTTATATTGAATATCAATTTAAATGGGATAAATAGATCAAAAACATATAAACAAAAACAAACGAACAATACAATGAACGAATTAATTTGAGCTATGACACAACTTCTATACTATGTGAATACTATGTGAATAAAATAAAATTGAGAATGGAAATGGGGAATGTGTCAAAGAGACAACAACCCGACCAAATAAAAAACAACAGCAGAAGGTCACCAACAGGTCTTCAATGTAGCGAGAATTTCCCGCACCCGGAGGCGTCTTTCAGCTGGCCCCTAAAAGCATGTTTCTGATTGTGTAAAATAAAATTAAAACACAATACTTTACATTCTATAGCTTTTACTCAAAATTTAAAAACTACAGCTCTAACATGAAAAAAACGAAATGCAATCTAGATCATAAGTGGAAATGATAAAAACAATAACAATATCATTTCAAGCAGTTTATCTAGCATTCATAAATCGACACTATCAGAATTAATCATCGAAACATTGTGGGTATGCCGAACTGAACCTGTAAGAAGTTCCTACTGGACTGTTAGAATAAATATAACTGCATTTGAAAGCTGGTGATAAGTCGCCGTTTCAGATGTCACAGTTGAGAACAGATGACAGAACCATGACTGCGACACGGAACATTTGCGTGACAGTCTGTTAACCAAATCCTTATTGGTCAACCAAATTAACTAACGAGAAAAGTAGTTGGTACATATCATAAGCTCATTGCATTCATTTAATATTATGGAAGTGAGACATCCGTTTTGCGCTTTTTTTTTATTATAGCTGAAATCTTCAATAGATGTGTATGCATTATTTTTTTGTTCTGTTTCAATTAACTTTAATATGAAGTCAGGCAACATATGAATTTACAATATGCAGAGTTTTGATTATTTGGCTATATCCTCTGAGTCACGTTTTTAAAAACAAAACATTAACATTCAGCTTAGAATAAAAATAACCAATTTCAACTTCAGGTTAACACTAAATTAATAGAAGCAACAGTAGTATACCGCTGTTCACAATTCATAAATCGATTGCGAGAAAACAAAACCGGGTTACAAGATAAATCCAATGGAAACACATCAACTTTAAGAGAAAATCAACGAAACAACAGAACACAAAAGTGAAACAAAAAAAAACAATAGTGCAACATACATAGAAACGAACTATTAGATAGCAACTGTCCTATACCTGACTGGATACATGACATTTAAAGACAAAAATATGGATTGAACCGAACATCCGCACTGTTAAATATTCCGCTATATAATTATATATACACATTAATTACACCTTATAAATGAAAGCCAGATTTTGAATTTTAAAAGAAAAGAAAAGAAAAAAAGAAAAGTAAAACAAATTGTAAAAAGAATAAAAGAAAAAAAAAGAAAAAAAGAAAAGAAGAAAAAAGAACAAAAAGAAAAAAATAGAAATAAGAAAAGAACTGCTTGAATCTTGGTAATCGGGAGGGAGGTGGGTAATGCAGCCAAGATTTGTCTTGCCAGTCACCAGCCTGGACGAATGCAGAGTGACCATCTTGTTATCAAAGTACGGATTTTTAAACACTCTGAAAACTGTCTTTTAATCCTATAATCAATAACAATTCAGAATTACAATTTCCTTTTACTAGTATCTGGAATATTTCGTTTCGAAATGTGATGAATGTTTCATGAATCGGAGTGCCCTTCATAGTACAGGGAAAAATGATTTAAATCGTTCACGGTCACCATGAATAACTGCAACACAACGCTGAGAAGTAATTTGTGTACGATTCCTTACAATATGCAGGTGCTTACGAAAGGCAACAGTAAACACGTTAAGTCTGCTAGATGTTATAAGTATTTGTTATATCGACGTCATCATCCTGAAGAATTAGTAGCCTCATACATTTGGTGTATAATACAGGGGAGATATAAACCAGAGGGACAGTCAAACTCATAGATCGAAAGTAAACTGACAACACCATGCCAAACAAACAAAAAAAGAAAACAGTTATCAAATAGGTACCAGGATTATAATTTAGTACGCAAGACGCGCGTTTCGTCTACATAAGACTCATCAGTTATGCTCAAATCAAAATATTTATAGAGCCAAACAAGTACAAAGTTGAAGAGCATTGATGATTCAAAATTCCAAAAAGTTGTGCCTAATACAGCTAAGGTAATCTATGCCTTGGATAAGAAAATCCTTAGTTTTTCAAAAATTTCAAAGTTTTGTAAACAGGAAATTTATAAGAATGACCACATTATTGATATTCATGTCAACACCGAGGTGTTGACTACTAGACTGGTGATACCCTCCGGGACGAAAGGTCCACCAGCAGTGGCATCGACCCACTGGTGTAAATAGTGTTGACTTCAAGGCTGGTGATACCCTCGGGGGCTCTCATATGCTCTGGAATGGTGAGCAGATCCTTCTCCAGATACGGAACCCGTCGTGTTGCTCATGTTATCACAAGTTCGGTAAATAGTATAATTCAGTAGGTCACATTCGTGCAAAGGAAATGAGATTGTTGGTGCGAAATAAGGAACATATCCAAAATCATCTGTGAATCGGTTGTTCCATAACGGTCGACCAAATCATGATGGCGTGAATTTTTTGAATGGATGATTTCAACTTCATCATTTGGAACTCTTGGTTAAATATCTTCCTTGTTAGCAGTAACCCTATCAAGGAAATCATGATAGGAAATACTGTAAATGTATATAGTGATTGACCATCAATGTAATGAAATATCTATTCAACAAGTACTTAGTGTCATAGTCATGAAATTTCATATTAGATATCCCTGATTTCATACTGATATAAAATTAAAATTGAAAATGGAAATGGGGAATGTATCAAAGAGACAACAACCCGACCATAGAAAAAAACAACAGCAGAAGGTCACCAACAGGCCTTCAATGTAACGAGAAATTCCCGAACCCGGAGGAGTCCTTCAGCTGGCCCCATAACAAATATATACTAGTTCAGTGGTAATGAACGCCATACTAATTTCCAAATTGTACACAAGAAACTAAAATTAAATTAATACAAGACTAACAAAGACCAGACGCTCCTGACTTGGGATAGGCGCAAAAGTGCGGCGGGGTTAAACATGTTAATGAGATCTCAACCCTCCCCCTATACCTACACTTTAATACCTTAACTAGTAGCAAATTTTTCTTTTGCGTATTATCTTCATTGGTTTTTTTTCCAAAATGTACAGAACGATTGTTAAGATACAGTTTAGAGTCGAGATATGGTTTGAAATTTTTTTACATTGTCATTTCGGGGCATTTTACAGCTGACTATGCAGTATAGGCTTTGCTCATGGTTGAAGGTCGGACGGTGATCTATAGTTGTTAACTTCTGTTGACGAAATGTGCACATGGTGTAGTAGTGTTAGTTCTGCAATGAAAATTTTAAAAAAGTTTTTAGGTGTTCCGTGAAACCTAGAGTCTTGTCTACTTTTAATGTAAGTCGCAAGCTAAACAAAATGAAACTGCTATCCCGGATAGGTTAAAAAGTTATTCAAATTTCAAAAGCTTTGACCACCAAATGGATATAAATGGACACCGATGAATAAAAAAATAAAGGAAAATGATGTTTAGAGGAAATTATATAACTCTTGATAATAAGACCAAAATCAGCCGTCGGGTATTCCAAAACTCCAAAGGAGTAGGTTCAGTAAAAACCCTTTTTGGCCTCAAAATATAGCAGATTTATAAAATTGTTAAAATTTAAACTTTTAGTTATCTATTGAACAGTAGAATGCTTCTGCTTCACAAATATGTGCTGTTTTTGACAATACAATGCACATATATCGGGTACTAGTACCATTAAGTCATGCTAAATTACTGAAATCTTCACAATTCTAGCATTTTAGTTAAATTTGGAAGGTTTCCAAGTTAAATGAAAGTGGCCGCATTCGTGTTCATCGTTACTATTGAAATGTAAGTTGTATTTGATGATAATGCATGCCATATATAAAGGTTGAGAATGAACACGGATGTGGCCACTTTCATTTTTGACAAAAACCATGTGAAAAGTGACATTCTTGGCATTTTTGGTAGATTTTCCATATTTTAGTTTAAAAAGGTCGTTTTTATTGACTAAATGTATAAAATCTTTCACATAAACTAATTGAAGCTAATGAAATAGACACTCAAGTGTGTGAAAGTATTCAAAATCTTTCGTTAGATGAACCTGAAATTTGAGGCCAAAATCGGTCCTTACCGGACCTACTCCTTTGAAATTTACCCTTTTTGTCGTCGCACTTATAAACCTTACATAAAACCATTTATTGTCACTTTCATGAACTGAAATACAAACAATCATGACAAAAAAAAACTATATGAAATTATTTTAGGAAAGACCCGATCTTTTATTCACTTTTGCAAGTTTTCCTCGTATGGACGGATAGGTTCATTTGCCTCCTTTAACGGTGTGTCTTTTTAACTAGTCGTTCGCCTAATCATGAGATGAACCACTTATTTTTTTTAGTATTGGTTTTGTCATCTGACACAGTCATGTTGATTATAAGATGCACAGTTTTCTTTGCTCTTGAAATCTTCTTGTTGACCTTGAACTTATCAATTAAAGGTAATAATAATTACTTGAAAAACAAACAGGCCTGGAATGGAGTTTGTGTTAATAAATATCATTGTCATATATTAGTTATAAACAAAGTTAAATTATTTGAATCGTTGTTTTACGTCATGTCGGCTAACACATTGGAATCTCTACCTATCCTTCTTATTTTAAGTATTCATATTGTCATCTTATAAAGTTATACAGATTAAAATACTACATTAGAAAACAATGTGACAATGATTGCATTTATTAGTGTCAACCCTGTGATAATGACCCGTGTATATAATAAATCATACTTACAACGTTTGGTGGTGCACCTTTCAGATGCGGAACGTACAGATAAGAGAAAAGGTAACAAGTGAATATACTATTGGTATTGGTATCGGATTCGACTTCAAACTTGTTAATTATTGGCAATATTAATTAACATGATTATGTGGGAAACAAAATTTTCTGGAATGGTGTCATTTTTAATTAACACCATTGTCGTATATTAGCTACTAAGTATATATAAAGTTGAAATCTTTAATTTGTCGTTGTAACCCCATGACGGCAGACAAATTTGACCTCGTTATTTTAGTATTATAGATATCATTTAAATATCATTAATGTATGTCTGTTTAAGCACCGATCTTTGATTGTATGATCACAATGTGATGAGAAAACGTGAGACAGTAAGGAAATTTTATATTTTTGCTTGAAAGTCACCTCCTTGCATTTGTTTATCTCATATTGAGAGATGAAGTTACTGATAAAAATACAAAATATTTCCAAATAATAGAAAAAAAACATCCTGATTAAGAAAAGTTAAACTATTGGACAAATACACTGTGTAACTTATGTTATTTAGGTTTCGGAAAAAGAGTACAAAACATATTTAATCCATTTTCTAACTTATTAAGAGTGACTATTATTTTGATTTCGATTTATATCTTATATATACTTATTGCAACTATAGACGAATGTATACAAATGTATGTGTATTTATGATCATGCAGAGAATTTTATAAGACACTCATAATACCCTCGTCTTCTACTAGTCGTCGTTGTTATGACTAGTTTTATAGATATTCCGAAATTAAAATATTTTAACAGGTAAACTTATGTTATATGACAAAACCGGTATCTGAAATGCCGGAGGTTGTTGCTGTAGAAGTGAGATAAAAAAAAATAAGGTTAAAGGTACGCCTCCCAAAGGACAACTTGTATCTGTCATCCCCTACAGGAATATGCATGTATATTTCTCTACCAATTTATCTATTCGTTTTCATTCAATTCATCCTTCCATATTAATGATAGTTCTTATTAACACAACTCTTTATGTAAAGCTATAGAAACTTTAAGAAGATATAAATAAAGGGGAGTTTATAAAACAAATGCACTCCGATATAATTAACAACTATTCGATGTTTTGTTGAGTCTTATGTTACTTATTTCACTAAGCATGACAGGCTGTTTGATCAGCGGATAATGTTAATTTGATAAGTTGATGCATTTCTATTGTTAAATCAAATGTTCACATTACATTTCCTTCCTGTCGTTCATTAAAACTACCAAGATACAGATAACTGCATACAATTGCAAAATATAATACATATATATGTATCAAGAAAAACTTCCTGTTCAAGTTGAGATAAAGTCTCTTATTTATATAAAAACATAAAATGTACAACAACCTTTTTCTAAAGTGTATGCAAATAAATACTCAACAATAGCCTTTAGTTTGAAGCTAAATATGTTGTTTCAGTCTGGCAGGGTAATAACATCGTCGCGTCTCAATATTTATACGTATCAAATTTCTTAAGTTTATGAGTTCTGTTTCGTGGAAAATAATCTGTTTTTCTACGCGTTAAAATATTACCTTTGCCTGCATTTTTGTGTGAAATCAATTTACAGTGTAAACTGTAGTTTTTTATTTAACAAATAGAGAAATTAATAAAGATTTTAAGCAATAATCAAAACATAAATAGTTTTTGTATTCACATTCTGTGACTTTTCGTAAGTTTTTAAATATAGTAATGGCCAGCAATAATCATAAAACATGTAATATGTATCAGAAATTAAATATCTAAATATATCATTCGTTGTTATGAACAACCCTGATTGCTCAAAGAAATATTTGACAAAGTTGTAAATATACATAAATATGTTTTTCACCTTTCTTCGGAATATGAAAAATTGAAAAACAACAAAGTCGAATTCAAAGGAAAATTCAAAACAGAAAGTCCCTTTGTCAAATTTCAAAAATGAAAAGCTACAACACATCAACAAATGGAAAACAAATTCAGTGTCATATATCTGACTTGTTCCATACATTTCCTTGCTTCAAAATGTTGGATTAAACCTGGTTTTATAGATATATGTGTATGATAGTTGCATTAAATTACATTAAATAGGATACATTAATATGTAAACAAAACAAACAGACATAATAGGTAAACTAGTGGTACAAAAGTCTATATAAATAAATATGAAAAAGATCGTTTCCCTTTTTTGGAATTTGACCTTCAGGTTAATAGATATTATCGGATGTGTACTAGCATGAGCATGATTAATACCATAGGTGCTACATGTGAAGCAAAATCTGCTTACCCTTCAGGTTCACATGAAAACACCCACAATTTTTAGTGGGATTGTTTTGCCTAGTCTTTAAATTCCCATGTAGCGTTATGTGTACTTTTGTTTGTGTGTTGGTCTTTTTTTATCAAGTCATAGAGCTGTCAGTTTATTTTCGACTTATGAGTTTTGATGTCCCTCTGGTATCTTTCGAATCTCTTTAAATGTTATTACTTTTGTGCTTTACATTGACTGTCACTTTCTTTCTATTGTTTTTTTTTTTTTTTTTTCTCTACTGTATGAAACTGGTATTGTTCATGTTCTGCAGTTTTTATTGAGTACTCCAAATTACAAATAGAAAAACTAAGAGGTCTTAATGACATATACACGACACCTACAATGTACCTGATTAAGGCCGTGTTCACACCAAACACTGTGTACAGTAAACATGTTTACATTTAGTTTAATGTAATGTACACTAGTGTCACATTAAATTTGTTCACATGTATACACCTCGTTTAGCTATGTCATTTAAGTGTTCATTACGTAGAACAGATTTCAAATTTTCGAACAACTTTTCTAGCATTTAGGGAACAACCATTTGACTTTAAAAAAGGGGGGTGATTTTACCACTATTTGATTTTAAAAATCGGGTCATAAAGATGATAAGAATAAACAAATATTCTGAATCCAAAGTTTGCCAATACATTATAGTGTCAAATATTGAAATGGTACCAATGAAACAAAAATAAATATAAACTTTCGCGCGAGAAAAATATTCTGACTTACTATATTGTAACGGACCTCGGATACTGCACAAACAAACGATTAGCCTCATCCTTTTTCAGTCATGCATTTATGAGTGAATCGTTTTTTTGAGTAAAGACCAGTGGCAAATATTAATGTCAGTGTGTACGTCCAGTCGATTCGAGAAGACCTTTTCAAATGAATTATGTGTTCGGCAATGATGATGGATGAGTCTTGTTTGTCTTGATAAGGGGTAAATAAGGTTACGTTTAGTGTTTTTATAACAAATAAATATGTCAAAGTGAGACAGTTATTTCTGCAAAGAACTTTATGGGGTTCGTGTTGTTTATTCTTTAGTTTTCTATGTTGTGTCATGTGTACTATTGTTTTTCTGTTTGTCTTTTTCATTTTTAGCCATGGCGTTGTCAGTTTGTTTTAGATTTTCGAGTTTGACTGTCCCTTTGGTATCTTTCGTCACTCTTTTATCAATAAGTGTTATAAGTATCAATTTTGTATAAAAATCGCTTCTTTTTTAAATTTTCATGGGAAAATAAAAGTTCTGAATGCCTGATTTTGTATACACTTAACCTAGACAAGGCCTACATCGGCTACCGACTGCATGTAGACAACACATGTTTACACTACATGTAAACATTGAGTTTTATCAATGAAAACTAAATTATGTTTAGTTTATGTGTGAGTTACACTAACACAACACCGAGTTTAGATCAATGTGAACACGACCTTAACTAAATAGACAACACATTGTTATCGTAACTTGATCAAATGTGTGGGTCGTTTCGTTACTATATTACGGAGCTGAAGAAATTTTAAAATGCATTGAAAGAAATGATGTTGAGATATAGAAGTTAAAAAGGTATGTTTGATTTGTTTTGTATTTTAATCTAAAAAAACATCATGTACGAACTTAAATATTTTAAATTGAGAATCGATGAATTAAATACTTTTTTTTATACACATAATTTTAGTTTCTATTAAGCTTATACGCATTTTCTGTAACTGTGATACATTTTAAGTGGAAATTTATATCTTTACCATCTTTGCATTAAAAATGTTAGCATATGTAAAGGACATGAAATCTGTCATATAACTGATGATTTAAACACAAAAGAAAAGTAAATCTTTAGGAAATGCAAGTCTTAGAACGATCATTTGTCCACACCTGATTATCTTGTGTGTTGTCTGTCATAGTATTATTTGCCTTCCGTTTGTTGGACTAGCATACAGCATTCGTATAATTGTCACGTTTGCAGCTCATTTTCGAATTTACGAAAAGGGTTTTGTCTGTTGTTGAAAACCAAATACTGATCTTTAATTGGTTGTATTTATTCTGTTGCGTTGGATTTTTTTCTGGAAAATTGTCTCACTGGCAATCACATTCTTTTTTTTTTTTATTAAAACAATTTAGATCCGATTCGAATAAAACTATCGATCATGTAAAATAAACCTATTTTAAAAATTTACCCGGACAAAAATGTACAAATATATTTTACACCAACAAAGTGTTATTGTAATGTTCATATCTCCTAAATTTAAGGTCATACAATACTTCTTTTTTTTACACAAAAGCTATTGGATTTTGGATGTGAAGTGATTGATATTTTTAGACATTTTTTTTTTATGTCATTGGCTGTTTTGAGATTTGTGTCAATCTGATAAAAGCCATTTGCAGATGATTTGTTTCGTTATATCGTTAAGTTAAACCACTTAAGCAAAGTATGAGCGATAGATACCAGAGGGACAGTCAAACTCATAGATTGAAAATAAACTGATAACGCCCTGGCCAAAAATGAAAAAGACAAACAGACAAATGATAGTTCACAAGAAACAAAAAAGAAAAAATTAACACGAAACATGCAACATGATTCCCACCATAATCCGTGAGTAATCGGAGTTAATGAAGTTATAGGAGGGTTTGATCATTTTTCATTGTGTATGTCCACGTTCCAGGTATGAACTTGTAAAACAGTATATTTTGTTTTCTCTGTTGTTTTCACCAATTGTCTTGTTGCATAAATCAGGGAATTAGTTTTCTCATTGAAAATGTTTTTCATTTCTCCGTTCGGTACCTTTAAAATAGAGTACAGTGTACTGTGGATTTTACTAATCACCAAAGTGTCTACGTAATTTTATATTCTACTATTTTCTTTCTCTGATTTTCTACTTTAAGACAATTTATCTTTTCTTATTAAAAAATCTATGATATTTGTATAATTGATCTATGATTCATATCAAATCTATAATTTATAGAACGAAGATCACTGAAATATTTCCGGAGGAGAAAGATGTCCTTTGCAGTAGCAATTTGTCTACTCATCCTTGCGATGTCTACTGATTTTGCATTACCTTGTCCGAACAGCTGTTCATGTATCACACAGTATGATAAAGTTATTGTACTTTGTAATGGTACAGGACTGACTGATATTCCAAGAAATATCCCAAACGATGCCTACAACATGTAAAATGTTTACTTTTTAAAATTTTACATTATGTCGATATATGTTGATATGACACGCCACTTTGTACAAATAAAATAAGGGAAGATATAAAGTAGGTAATAAAAAACGATATGTCGTAGAAAAACACTGTGGTCTAACGAAAAAAGGAGAGAAAGTCAAACATCTGTTTTCAAAACACTATTTAAAAACGATCGAACAATATTAACGTCCCCCTAAAGTACGGATAAACACCAATATTGTTAAACTGATATAGAGGATATGCGAGTCGCACCCTTTTTGTTTCTCTTAAATGCAAACTTCAGTGAAACATCAGTTTTAAATGTCAACAAATAATGAGTAAATACTTATCTACCATCTGTCAATGTATGTTGCACTCAGCAGTTATTTCTCCCCAAATAGAAAGACAATTGTTTTGAAGTCCATTTGAACACTTTATGTAAATAGATAAAGGAAGATGTGGTATGAGTGCCATTATATGAAACTTGCAGACATATCTTCTATGAATTGGTTCTCAAGGGCTGCAGAAAATGTTTTTTTAAATTTTTACATATATCGAAGGGGACACAATTATTAACATTTGCAATAAATTTGTAATAATTTTTTCACAATTTTTGACAATGCAAACAGAGTTATTGCAATACATTTTCTTCAATAAAATTTAAAAACTAGAATAGTAACTAGTATAACCGATAACTATATAAAGCACGTGGCTGTTAAGTCACAGGTAATTGCGAATTTTTGGTCAATTTGTAGTTGATAAATGTATGCAACAAAAAAATCAGGAATTGGCACAAAGATAACATAAACTTATTTATATTTAACACGAAAAGCACACTTTCTTTTATCTTCGTATGATTTAAAATATTGGGTTAATAAATGATATTATATGATATTTGTGGGTGATTTTGTTTTTAATTATTCCCAAACACGATAAAATATTATAACTTTTTGATGTAAAATGTTGACATTATTTATCTCACATAATGCACTTTAATGTAGCGAGATTACATAGTAACAAGTGTTTCTGTAGATAATTTTTTTTTCCTTTGTTTTCTTGAATTTCTGTCTAGTGAATGGAGGAAAAAAATATTGTTTTCTTTATACATATTAACATATAAGATGGAAAATTGAGAGAAAACCTGGATTTACAACCACACATGCCAACTATAAGATAGACTAAATATTTAATTAAACTGTAGTTTGCATTGAAATCAGGAAAACCCTAAGTAACGAATATAAACTGAGATTGCTTACTGTTATAAACATAGGTATACATATTATTTTTTTAGATTTATGTTAATCTTTTATATAAAAAAGCTTATCAATTTTTTGTTTTTATCAAAATATTTGTGTTGCATATGGAAACGCATCCGAATTGATGTGCTCGAACTTGTTGATAAAATGATATTAAATATACGTTTTCATGTTATTGTGATATGCAACTCTAAAACGGTCTTCGTGCAAAAATAAAACATTATTTTGCTTAAGTCAAAATTTACCAAAGGGACATTCAAACTCGAAATATAACTGACAATGCAATGGTAAAAAAAATACAGACAACCAGCAGTGCCATTAACTTAAAATAAGAAACTGAAGATCCTAACCAAAAACTTTGGTTGATCTCATGTACCCAGGAGAGATAAGCAGACCCTTCGTTGCATTTGACACCACCGTGCTCATGTATAAATAATCACTTACATAGCATATTAGAAACGGAGGAAATCTAACCGGAAAAAAATACATGTATTTCTTCGCACATTATAAGCCAGGCAATTTGTCGATCATTAGAATATATTGGTCTCTCAAATATTCGTTTTAAAACCACTTTTCTGTGAAATTTCCGGACATATCCCTTTATTGAAAGTTTCAATAATTGATATATGTAAGAATTCCTTTTAATCAGATGGATGTACTTATATAATCTAGTTTTGGTTTTAAACAAAAGAAAACGACTACCACTACGTCAATGCAACTGCTAGAGTGTAAGTCGTCGTGGATATCTGAAGCCATGAAGCATTTATCAACTCGTTACGTTATGACATAATATTACTATACTAATACAGCTGGCACTTTTTTGTGTGAATCCTTAGTAATCATTTTTTTAAATGTCCACATGAACATGAATGAAGAATCAATCTATAGAGCAAGTAAAAAAATATTTAGGATCAGGAAATAATTAATAAAGACAAAGTTCTTTCATTTTTAAAATACAGAGTGATTCTTCTTGTGGATTAGGGAAAAGTAAGGAAACTGCAGGAGCATCTTTGTTATCCTATTGTTGTTAGATGTTTTAATAAATACCTGTTTCAGATAGAGAAGCAACATAAAATTGAGAATGGAAATGGGGAATATGTCAAAGAGACAACAACCCGACCAAATAAAAAAACAACAGCAGAAGGTCACCAACAGGTCTTCAATGTAGCGAGAAATTCCCGCACCCGGAGGCGTCCTTCAGCTGGCCCCTAAACAAATATATACTAGTTCAGTGATAATGAACGCCATACTATGTATGTATGAAATCGCTTTCTTTTAAACTAACAAGATACACAATTCGCCGATATGCCTCCATCAAATATTCAGGTAAACACAAACAAATCATTTCGTTTAACTGTATATACATACTTATTAGATATCAAAGGTACAAGGCTTATAATTTGATACGCTAGTCGCGCGTTTCATCCACATAAAACTCATCAGTGACGCTCAGATCAAATAGTCAGAAAGCCAAACAAGTAAAAAGTTGAAGAGCATTCAGGACACAATATTCTAAAAAGTTGTGTATTTCGAATAATTCATATACAAGATTTCCACTGGCGGTCGCCATTTTTGCATTTTACGTAGAAAAAAAAATTTAAGCGATAAAAATTCACCATTTGCGAAAGAATTTTGGCGAAGGAAATATATATAACAATTGAATTCATCCCTCTTGTTTAATTAAATTTTTTTCGGGTTTCTCGGACTGCCGACGAATTTTCCTGACAATACTAGAAAGTCTATTTGGTGACGCACTTGTTTCAAGCATAGTTTTACGTCTCCACTTTTTCGTTTACGATATTTCAGAAAAGAAATTTGTCATTATGAAGAAATATATTCAACAGGTTTGAAAAAACACTCAAGTTAGAGGTGATCCTTCTAGGTAAATGGCTATATACTGCCGTTAATGAGGGATCAATTTCAAGTGATAAACCAATTGTTTTGTTGTAAAATCTACTTCTTAGTACAAAAGGGCACATATTTATATTTTCCAATGAACTACATATTCTTCTATTTGGTATTATATGGTCAAGTCATGTCCAAGAAATTAGTAATATTCCTGGACTTATATCTTTTTTATAATCAAAAGTAAGTGGACCCCTCTTTAACATTGAGTTTTAAGAAAGTTGTTTCAAATAAATTGCATTTCCCCCGTTTAAGTATCCAAAAGCAAAGTTTTTTTATACATTTATGTCACTTGGCGGGGAAAATCGATGAAGTGGCGAAAAATATATTGTTTTGACGAAAGAGGTCGCAAAAACAATTATTGAGTGTGGGAAACCCTACATCACTTTTCGGAATCACGAAAGATAAACGAAAAATACCAAATGGACAGTCAAACTCATAAATCAAAAATAAACTGACAACACCATGCACGATCAATATCAGCAAAAAACATACCGTCACAATAGAGCTTTCTTAAAAATAAACGAAAGGTACGTATGCTTGACGAATCATACGTAAGACATGTTTTAGGGATCCTTTATGTTGACATATTTAAATAATAGTCGTGAACTGTGGACAATTATCGTGCATACAACGAAACTTATTCAATTGGATTTTTCTTGAGATATATTTAGGATTTCGGGACGTACGATAGGTTAGAATATGAATCCAAAAGACTGAAAACCGACCCCTCCCTCACTCTTCAATATTACAATGCTGCACTGTTGAACCAAAGAAAATGTCAAAGCAAATTGACATTGTCTTCCTCCCTAACAGAAACACAACTACTTCCTTGTTTCAAAATTTGCAACGCTCAAAATAATAAAATGAAAATGAAGAAAAAAGATTATCTTCATACTATCCCATATGCTGGAGCTCGTTTCATAACTTTTGAATCATCGCCTCTCCCTTGGTTATATTCATTGCCCCCCCCCCCTTAATGTGTATATATGATACACAGGAATAATGGAACGGTTATTTTAGCGTATAACTGCGTTTTGCCTATAGTCCTGAACATTCATGAAATATAAGCCACTGGACGATAAGTGACAACTTCGCGTCTATCTTTCAAACATGTGTCCTGTTAAATCGTCGTCATAAAATCCACAATTTAAATGGTGCAAAAGTGAACATTTATTTTCTATATACAAAGTCTTTTTTTCTAGATTTATTCAACATTACTTTTTAAAAACATTATAGCATCCTTTTTTAGCAAATCTCGATATTCCACTTTGACAATTTGCTGAAAGTGTACTGTAACACATAAAAATAAATGTGAATCTTGTCGTTAAATCAAGACTAACGTATTTCAATAATGTCAATGAAATGTTAATCGTGAAACTCGTGCTTAAAAGTTTCCCGCAGAAATGTGTGTCCTCGTGGTTTACGTAAGTAACGTATCGAACGTAAGTGTATTTGACACTACTTTTCTTTGTTTTATTAAAATCGTGTATTATTTGCGATATTATATTTTTTAGTAATAAATTTGATTTAGAAAACAATGCTGTTTCACTGGATAAAACAAAGACCCTTTTAACTGTTATTGTAGAAATGAAATACGTGCTCCCTTTACGTTCGTTTGTACCTTTCGTAAATTTGTAAGAAAGCTCTTATATAACCTTATTCACCACGATATATAGCGGACTGAAATAGCACATGTATTCAAGTAAAATTACCAAACCAGAAATGTAAATAAATACTTGAAAGGTGATTTTTAACCATTACTAAATGTACAATATGTACCAGCAATTTTTGTAATAATATATTATGTTGCTTTTAAATATTTCAGACTTATGGAGAAAAACCCAATTACCATAATCGAAAACGGAGCATTTCAAAATATGACATCATTGTATACACTGTATGTATCAGTTATTGGTTGTGCATTTTGTTTTGTTTTTTTGTGATAAGTGAAGAGTATGATAATGAACATAAATATGCAAAAGAATGATATACACCGACTTTTCTGGTTGTCTGATGTTTCCAAACGTACATCTATAAGATATACGATTAAAAATCAGTAATTATAAAAATGTAAATGGCATGATCTTATTTAACATGTCCCGCCCCCTGTTTTTATGAATTCTGTATACACATTGTGTCATCGATAGTATATATTCTTTCAGTGTTTGTTTACTTGTTTTTATTCATCTGTATTTTAATTGAGCTACGCCATTTCAATTGATATTTTATATTTTGTCTCTCTATGTTGTGATGTTATATAATACTACTATTTCAGGTTAGTTTGTAGGCTGGCACCTATTGAATTTTTTATTTTGTTTTGCATATATCCTACCTCAGACATATGTGGTTAAGTGGTTGTCGTTTGTTGATGTTGTTTCGTCTTTCTAGTTTTTTATAATGAAAGATTTTCCTGTTTGAATGGTTTCACATTAGTCAAGGCTCCTTGTTGACGGCCGTACTTTGCCCAGTGTGGTTTAATTTTTCTGTGACTTGGATAGAAAGTTGTCTTATTGACACTCGTCATATCTTCTTATATGTATGTATATGACTTTTTCGTCCAATCATAATTGCTTATATATTAAGTAAAATGATGAAATAAGATTCGTGATTAATTTGGTCCACTCTGCACGAGAATATCATCGATCCAGAAGTCAGTACTTTGGTACCGAAATAAAAATGAGAAACATTACTTTATAGGCATTTCCTGGTAAGCCTGTTCAAATGCCCCCCAGGAAACAGTATGATTGAATTGGTGAGTGACTGAACTGTGCAATATTTTTTTCTGTTCTAAAGCCATAATCATATTGTACAATTTTGCTTTTAGGTATCTTTATATGTGTAACATATCAACCGTTGAGACGGGCGCTTTTATAGATTTGCCAAATCTTCAGTATTTGTAAGTATTACTCAATTGTTGTTTATTACTTTTGTAGGGACATACATACTCGAACCATGAAACAAAATTTGGAGAGATGATTATTTTATTTTGTCCTAAAATAAGTCTTACAACAAAATCGTTAAGTTAAACGACATCTAGTTTGAAAAACAAAACTAATACAGGGAGATCTACTAAATGCCTTTCAGTGAAGCAACCATCGTCGTTTTTATTGCTGTAAGAACTTTATTAAAATATCAAACTTAGAATAAAACGGTCACGAGTTTGAACCAAGAGCAGTAACCAAATACTACCATGCAGATACTTCGGGAAAACTACGGCTTTGGTTAATAAAATAGCAAATAGTAGTTTGTAAAGTGATTCTTTTTTTTATTTCGAAATGCATTTTACTGGATCCAAGCCAAACAATACAATTTACTGCACACTTTTGTTTAGTCATGAATTCATGAGTAAATATTTGATTTAGCAAACATAGCAAAGACCAGTGGCAAATATTTCCATGTACATCCAGTCGATTCGGGAAACATTTTCAAATGAATTATGTGTTAGATGATGGTGGTGTTTTGAATCTTGATAAAGGTTTGATAAAGCTATATAAAGTTTGTTTAGAAAGATAACTGTCTGAACAATAATTGGCATATGACAATGCGCAAACATTGCGTTTATGCAACTGTTCCAGGTTAACAAATAGTTCGTTTGTTTTTGTTTTCAAAGACAATATATATACTATAATGATCAACATAGTTGAGGTAGATGCTCACTCAGAGAAATATAGGTATAGGTAAGAAGGTTGAAATAGTAAAACCTTGACACATTGCGGTTCACAAAAAACATATGGCAAAGTAAAATCAAAGTAATACATAATTTTTTTTTCATCTAGTAAAACAAAAATGCGACCATTATATCTGATTACATTTTATATGACGCGCTCGCACATGTGTCCGTTGGAGATCTTCTCCGTTTGAATATGGCTAAGTCTATAATCTAATACAAGAAATTGTGCTTACATTTTTTTCATTATCTACTCAAACTAACGTTGAATTCTTATTTTACGGTTTCTTTCTTATTATTTTATGAATGAAATGGAAAATATATATGCGATGTTATGATACTTACGAGTTGGAAACCTTCATCAATTACAGTACAACAACAAAAGTTTCTATGAATAGTGTGCATTACTTTTATTTTGTTTCAGATATTTGAGCAACAATAGAATAAGTTTTCTGCATCAAGAAACATTTAAAGACCTATCGGCACTCGTATTACTGTATGTTTATATTCTTTCACTATCTTATCATCTGCACATAATCGAAGGTCAATTGGTAATCGAGTATATTGCTTAGAGGAAAATTTGAACTTAACATTTGACTGAATCGGTTTTTATCATTCGGTTAATATTTCGACCAGGAATATGGCAGTGTTCAAGAATAAAATATAGAATGGAAATGGGGAATGTATCAAAGAGAAAACAACACAACCATAGAAAAAAAAAACAGCGGAAGGTCACCAACAGGTCTTCAATGTAACGAGAAATTCCCGCACCTGGAGGTGTCCTTCAGCTGGCCCCTAAACAAATATATACTAGTTCATTGATAATGAACGCCATACTAATTTCCAAATTGTACACAAGCAACTAAAATCAAAATAATACAAGACTAACAAAGACCAGAGGCTCCTGACTTGGGACAGGCGCAAAAATGCGGCGGGGTTAAACATGTTTATGAGATCTCAACCCTCCCCCTATACCTCTAGCCAATGTAGAAAAGTAAACGCATAACAATACGTACATTTAAAATTCAATTCAAGAGAAGTCTGAGTCTGATGTCAGAAGATGTAACCAAATAAACATAAACAAAATGACAATTATACATAAATAACAACAGACTACTAACAGTTAACTGACATGCCAGCTCCAGACTTCAATTAAACTGATTGAAAGATTATGATTTCATCATATGAATATCAGGCACTATCCTTCCCATAAGGGGTTAGTATCATACCATCATAACAATATGAGAAGAACATAACCCGTGTCATGCCAACAACTGTTTTTTTTTTAATAAATGTGTTTAGTTCCGATGCAAAGGCCCTATAAGTGAATCAATATTAACCCCGAAATATGCAATCTTTAATGACCTGACAACAGTATCGTAACTATATCCCTTCTTAATAAGTCTATTTAAAGATTTTGTTAGTTTCTGCGGTGAATACTAGCATTTTTGTGCTTTATAAAAAATATTTCCATAAAAAAATGGATGTGAAATACCTAAACGTATAAGAAGTCTGCATGTTGAGCTATTTTACGAATGATGTCCTTATTTCGATGATAAAATTTAGTAAATGTTTTGACTAGTTTGTGATAACGAAAACCCTGGTGTAATAATTTTTCAGAAATACATTAATTTCTCTCGTTAAAATCTAAATATTGTTACAAACACGAGCGAATCGTACAAGTTGAGATATATAAACACCGTCACCATCTAAAAATGGATAATTGACGATAGGAAATGAAAAATCATTTCTTTTATCATAAATTTTAGTATGAAGCTTTCCGTTAGTGATATAGATATCAAGATCGAGGAAAGGGCAGTGGTCATTGTTAATATTAGCTTTATTTAAAGTAAGTTCAACAGGATAAATTTATTTGGTATACATACTGAAGTCGTCATTATTGAGAGCCAAAATGTCATCCAAATATCTAAAAGTATTATTAAATTTGTTTATCAGATGTTGTTTCGATGGGTCTTTGCTGATTTTTGTCAAAAATTGTAACTCATAGCAATACAAAAACAGGTCCGCAATAAGTGGTGCACAGTTAGTCCCCATTGGAATTCCGATAACCTGCCGATATACAGAATCTCCAAAGCGAACAAAAATGTTATCTAGTAAAAATTCAAGGGCATATATAGTATCAAAGCATGTCCAATTGACATAGTTTTTTTGTTTATTGCTACTAAAAAATGACCTAAAAGAGTTTGAACATATATATTCACATTCTGATTTTTTAAATGCCCATTTCATTAGGTGGGTGGTTTTTTTCTTAATGAGAATGTGAGGCAATGTGGTATACAGGGTAGAAAAATCAAAACTTTGAATAGATTCAAAATCACCAATATATGCATGCAATTTATCAAGTACTTCCTACGAGTTCTTGACACTCCAAAAATAATAATTCAACTATTTTCGAAAGCCTTATTTGAACAAATTATTATGTGGTTTTTTATTGTACCAAGAGTATTGGTAAGAAGAATAGACAATTTAGTTGTGGAACAATGGCTTGAAGACGAAATAAATCTATATTTGTAAGGTGTTTTGTGGAGCTTCGGAAGCCAATACATAGTTGGGACTTTGTAAGAATAGTCTGTTTCTATGTATTTGGTGTGGTTTTTTTGTGTAGCAGTTCAGTGTTTCTGTTGAGGTTTGTTTTCCTTTTCTAGTTCATGTGTTTGTTTGGCTTTATAAATATTTCAACTTGAGCGATATTGATGAGTCTTATGGCGTACTAAATTAAAATCCTGGTACCTTTGATAACTGATTTTACTGTTTTTAGTTTGTAATCCGGATATATTTTCGCTTAATCAATTTCTGACTTTTCAACAGCAGTATACTACCGTTGCTTTATTGGCCATATATCTCTTCTTCGGTTCATGTTCGTAAACATTTTGCCTTTCAAATAAAATACATTGAGAGTTCCTAATAAAAGTCGTTTCCTAGAAGCGCTTCGGACGAATAAAACGTAAAATAATATTTTCATATCCAATACCTTTCTGACTGTATGATCATTAGATATATTTTGTTTGTTTTATATGACAGTTAATAAACTCCTTTTATTGCAAGTAATAACTAAAATAAATGAATTCGTAGGACCATATTAATTGTTAACTGTATTCAATAAATATATGATGAATAATGATTGGCCTGATAATTATTATATGATTATTTTAATTGTAGTTATCCCGTTATCATTTCATCGTTCATGCTTAATTGACAAATTTCTTAGCAAAAAAAGCAAAGGTTTTAAAATTATATTATAAGGCAACAAAAATTCGTCCTGCTTAAACGTTTGCTCAAAACTATATATTGTTTTTACAATAACGGATAAGAGGTAAAATTGAAAATACACAATTTGTGTAATTCGTCGATGGTAACAGGATCATAAAACTATAGTTCTTTAACAGAACCTACTTTTATTTAATTTTAGCCACTTGAATAACAATAGCATAACGTCACTACAGGAAGGAACTTTCGACGACCTACCAGCACTCCAATCACTGTAAGTAACATTATTTTTTTATATCATATCTAGAATAGAGGCGAAAGGTAACATTTCGATTTGGCTGTCTAAACGCAGATGAAACAACAGAAACTCCTGTACAGCTTTTAAAAGTACCAATATTTAAAAGCATAAAACATTTGTTTTCTGTTTATTTCAGAGTACAATCTTATACAATATAATATTTTTTTTTTTAATTGTTATATAAATTTTTGGTGGTTACTTTTACCTGCATAACTAGATTCTGAAGATGTTTACAAATAAACAAAAATTGATCTGGTATTATAGCAAATGAAAGAAATCTTAAAAGGACTAAATGACACAGAAATAAACAACTAAATGTAACCGTATGACAAAGCTCATACCGCATAGTCAGATATAAAGAGCCCCGAAATGACAAATAAAACATCATTCGAAAGAGAAAAGTAACGGCCTAATTCATGTACAGAATAATAAACAAAGTAAATTAAGTAACACAGCAACAAACGACAATTACTCAAGTAGCGGCTCTTGCATTTGGGACAACACATGTAGAATATGGCAGAGTTAAACATTATCGTGGTCGCACAACACTTCCAAACCTTGCACAGTTGTGTAACAATCCAACCTCAGAACAGGCTATCGCAATCAGTTGAAACATCTTAACTAATCAGAGTGATACAAATTAAAATAACAAAAAACACAGATAGAACGTGTGAGTGTACTTGTACATTTCAATAACAAAAAGACACTAAATATATATCTGAGATTACTCGAATAACAATTAATTACAAAAAGATCATTAATCTAAAACCAAAATATCAATCAGTAAACATCCAACATACAATGAATTTAGTGAAAAAACGTAATAAACAGTCAGAGAAAAACATAACCTTGTACAATTCCAAGATACAGGTATCTATAGGTTTACGCAGATATTTTCTTAATTTCCTGGATCGGTGAACAGTTCTGCCGTAGAAATGAGGATGTGTTTTCTCCGTTTATAGTAGAGGAGAAATAATGATATCAAAGGATTGTTTACATTTTTTCTGCAGATCTTTGACTGGAAACAATTTGATTTTTGTCAAGAATGACACATTTGAACATAACATCAACTTACAAAATTTGTAAGTACATATTCTATATTGTATGACAGAGGGGTGAAAGATACCAGAGTGACAGTCAAACTCATAAATCGAAACTAAACTGACAATACCATGGAAAAAAAAATTGAAAAAAAACAACAGACAAATAAAAGTACACAAGACACATCATAGAAAACTAAAGACTAGGCCAACCAAATACCGGGGTGACCTCAGGTGCTCCGGAAGGGTAAACAGGTTCTGCTCTATATGTGGCATCCATCGTGATACTCATGTTATAACAAACTCTGTAAATAGTCTAATTCGGTAGGTCATATTCGTGAAAAGGGAACGGGATTGTAGTTACGGCATAAAGAACATATTCGATATCATCAGTAAAACAGATATTCCATAACTGTCAACCGACTCGTGTTGGCGTCCGTAAAATTTATGACGTATATCATATTGAGTATAATAGGTTATTCAGTATTAGATAAACAAATCTCTTTTCTGCTTTCGTCTGTAATTTTCAAATCAGCATATTGAGCGTTAGTATGGGCTTACAAAGATACTGCTAAAAATGTATTATAAAAAAATGATGATTGTGCTGGCATCTATATATACTTACTCTTAAAAGCTCCAAAACTCAGATATTAAATTTATAAATATGGGATTTAAATAATGCAAAAAAAACAGTAGAATATCGCTATTCAAAAGACATATATAAAAAAGAAGATGTGGTATGATTGCCAATGAGACAGCTATCCACAAAACACCAAAATGACACAAACATTAACAACTATAGGTCACCGTTCGGTCTTCAACAATGAGCAAAGCCCAAACCGCATAGTCAGCTATAAAAGCCCCCGCTAAGACAATGTAAAACAATTCAAACGAGAAAACTAACGGCCTTATTTATGTAAAAAAATGATATATCGATTAGGAGAAAACAAATACGGGTTACAAACTTAAACCGAGGGAAACATTTCGCCTATAACATGTATAAGAGGAAAACAACGAAACAACAGAACACTGAAGTGCAACATAAAACAAACTACAATGCAACGAGAAAAACATTACATTATTAAATGTATATTACAAGATTGAACAAATTTTGCAATTACAGGAGGCTTGTAAAAAAATTTCTATGTATGTCCTTTAACATGGGTGCAGTTTGAATCCTTATTAATATATCAACTCTTATATGATGTATTACCGTTACAGATCAGACAATAAATAATATACTACGGGCAGTCCATGTATCATGATAATGACCAGTTCCTCTATAACTATTATTTTTATGTCATTGAGGTACTATGTTTTTAAAAATTCTTATAAATTCAAATTGTTCAATTATTTTGCAATTTAGATATAAAGTTAAAATACACAAAACAGCATTTGTAATATCACCAATGCAATCATGTCTATCTATCAAATTTACCCCGTTTGACCAGTCCTATCATTTACTTTGGACTTTTTTATATCGAGATGTTTTATAATATTTGAATTTGAGCATCAGCTAGTTGTTGACATTTTCATGAATTATTTTACAGTTAAACAAAATTTTCGAATGCGATGATTGTAGAACTAAGAATTTCTAAAGTAAAAGAAAACACAGAAACTAAAAGATTGTATGGTCCTATCACAAATCGTGTACTCACGGCACTGAGCACTGAGTAAAGTGTATTGACCTACTAACAAGTTGTAGTGAAATATTACCGTAAATTGTAACTGAAATGTCAGATACCATTCCTGCGTTTATGCTTTTTATGAATATCTATTATCTTATTATAACCTTTTACTGTAAAAAGTTTGTGTAGGTTGCTTTATTTTTCCTAATAACTGGGATATTGTCTTTACAAACCTACAATTAAACAAGTATTCAAATCAGAATTTATGCACAAAAAAGAAATTCAATTTCGAACAGGTTTCTGGATTTAGTATGTGGTTGTAATGTTGCCTTTTGGTCCTGGACAAAGTCAAAGAATGTCGTGTTTATCATCCATATCATAAAATGTTTGGATAGGAATAACACAGATTTGTCAAGTCTTCAAGCAAGTGATTTTGATAATTGTGACGGTAAGGTTTTACATTACGTCTTATTGAAAAACAATGATAACAAAAGGTTGTATTCTAATTTAATTTACTTGATTCATTCCTTATGCTAATTTGGAACATGTTGTGTAATAAACACGTACTAAGTACAGTATTTATTCATATTTTCAAAAGAGAAGCTAACACCAGCAAAATGATAAACAAACAGACTGACAATTGCATGGCAAAAACAACGAGAAACGATCAAAAAGACAAACAACAGTATATAGAATACAACAAAACTAAGACTGAGCAACACATTTCCTAACAAAACCAACAACCAAAACTTTGAGTGATAGCAAATGCTCCAGAAAGGTTCGCTGGTCCTGAACAAAATTTGTCTCCCGTCGTGTAGCTATTGTAAGGACGTTGCGTGACGAACAAACATCGATATTGGATAAATAAACCATGACATTTACTAGCATACAATTGTACTATTACGAGTATAATGTTATAGAGTTGAAGATTACACATAAATATTTTTCACGTTCAAACAAACGAAAATCTATGGCTTAACATGTTTAAACATACATGTAGGTGACTTGCTACTTTATCAAAATGCATACACAAAATATAAACGTCAATCAGAAGCAGCTTTATACAAAGATATGTTATAAATTACACAAAGACGGTGACGATAGCTCAATGAAAACGATAGATAAAGGAACTATCTTTTACTGGAACAGTTTTATTTTATGTTCAAAACTAGAACGTTCGACGTACAGCTACAACAGCAATAATAAAACCTTCCGGAAATATTTTTTTTAATATGCAATCACTTTGCATGAGTTTAAGTTTGTTAGACTTCGTTGATTTGTAGGTTAATAACAGTATTGCTGCATGTTGCTTCAAATAGGAAATAACATTTATATTGTTGAAATTGTATAAAGTGTAGCGACCGTTTTTTTTTTTCTTGATATGAATTGATAATCGGGTATCGACTCTTAAGGTTGAAATTATAATTTTATGCGTTTTTGAACTTTCGATAAGGTATCAATATATCTGGTTTATTTTTTTTCTTTTATCCCTCAGCCAAATATTTATTAGTATGAGTAATACAATTAAGAAATGCATAACTACTCTCACTGTTCCTCTTAATAATGTTTGATCACATTACTCTTTTCGCATTCTCATCTGAATGTTTACTGTAGCCAAGCTACGATTAATGTCTGAAAAATTCGATTTTGTGAACTTAATGAAAATATCTAGAGACAAATAGACATTTGCGGAAACTGTCATACACCTACGATTAGGATTACAATAATTATTACACTTACAGGTAACATTTAAACATTGGGCTTTCTCAAAGAGTAAAAACAAACCGTCGATCCAAACAAATGTAACGATAGTGATGTTTTTCTGTAGTTGAACAATGATTAATTTCTAATATATTTGCAGCAATGGGTTAACATTAATTATTGTATACGGTGTTTATCCAGGTTGGAAATGCTTTAAGTGTACAAAGTACGAATGAATGAACTAACATTATTCTAAAAATAAATTTAAGTTAACGTGAGACACAATAAATATCGCAATTGTCGTTGCAGTAGCTAGATTAGGACAATTGCTGAAAAAAGTCAGCAATACTTAGTTTTAGGTAAGGTACAATCAACCAAGCAGCATGTTAACATGTTTATGCTAAGACATACTTTCTCTCTTTTATTTTTGTTTTAAAGAGAATGAGGAAATACAGCGGACGTGTGTTTTTGAGCTATATATTCTTCATGACATTTCGGAATAATTTTGAAAATCTTTTTTTTTTCCTGAAAAGAATTAACACTTTTGTCTACGTTTTTGGTTTCAATAGAAAATGAATCACAACTTTTAGAGAAAAAAAAACTAAAAAAAAAAGTTTTCAACGAACTTCTCTATGTCGAAAATATATTTTAGACTGTTCGCAAGACTCAGTTGAAATGTAAGAATAGGTGTACTTAAACAGTTTAAACTTTGCTATCTATTTTTCAACAGCAACAAACAGAAAATGAAAAACGAGTCCCAAGTTGTTTTTCTAGTAATTATTATAATAGAGATCTTGGTAATCATTAAGTATGGCCTTTTTTGGGGTGTCGATAATTATCCCCCATGAACATGGGTTGTCTTGGTATGCTCGAAACATGAGCTTTAACCCCTGGTACTATTTTCATAGAATGGTAATATAGAGTGTACTGACGACGCAGGGGTCGATCAAGCCATTTTCAAAAGGGGACTTCAACCCAAGATGAAAAGGGGGGTCCGACCATATGTCCCTATTCAAAAACATTTATCGGCAAGAAAAGGAGTGTTTCAACCCCTAGAACAGCCCGTGATCTCTCAATGCGACGTTGTTCATTTTAATACAAAGTTTATATGAAAATCTATTCACATGAATGTTAGGGATAAAAAAAATGCAAAAGTGAAGCAGGCGAAAAGAAATTGTTAAAAAAATAATCACAATCTATATACGTCGGCAAGGCAACAGTTGCGGATACAAAGTTGTAATCGTGCATAACAAAAACGACACCAACATTACTTTTTCCAAATGAAACAGTTTGTAGAGTATCCTCTGAACAATATTTTTGCTGGTTTTCGTATACTAACCATTGCATTAAAAGTACATTGGTTCCCGCAGAAAAGCTATTGCTCCTGCAGATAGTATATATATCATTCATCTATCTACACCTTATTTCCTTTAAAATCCTTGTCCTCAAATATTCGGCTTTGTGCGGTCTTGATTGTAAATCAATAAAAGCGCTTTGAACACGAAATTTTAACGTGTTGCTTACATCTTTTTTCTTTCCTTTTTTTTTATAGAAGACACCATTTTCTGGATTGTATATGTATTGTTGGTTTGTTTTTGTATTTTGAGATGATCCCTTGTTTTTGTTACCTGTTATCATAAGTCTAAAGTGTAATCCTAGGTATAAACCTAGTTTCCGCAAATGTCTATTAGCCTCTGTTTGTATTCACTTCAAAAGTTAAATAACTTCTAGTAATTCTTAAAGAAAACTAAGTTAAAGGACAGACAATTAAGGCAATGCAATTTATAAAAGTGGATAATCAAGTAAATATGCTTAATCTGTTTTATATCAGTAAGGTGAATCAAGGAGAAAAATTGCCAGTATGTATTGACATTTTAATGTGGTTAAATATTTAAAATGGAATCACCTTCGTTTAGGTCGTCTGGTTCGCATGTACTTTTGGCTAAAAGATTTGCTGTCCTGAGGGCCGAGGAAAGGCATTAACCCATCTTATTAGAATAACTATCATAAGTTTTTACTCTTATCTCGCGTATCTGTTGTAAGGTGAAACGACTTTAAGATTTTGGTTGTTACATGGATAATATATATTGGGCGACAAGGTAATATGCAACTCGCATATGGCAACATTGATTAATTTGTCGTCTTCTTGCTCAATGGTTTTGTCCAGCTTTTTTGGATACTAAAGCAACAAACAAAACATCATCAATCGCTGTTTGCATGTTTTCTTCAACTTCGATGATATGCAAAACCCAATAAGTTCGAAAATACTTTTTTTTAGGTTGGAAAGATTTTATGAAAATCTGATTTTGCCAAAAAGTACGTTAAAAAAAGGCACTTTTTTCAATAAACCAGTTACAAACTGAGAAGATCTGTCTTTTGTTCCTGTCGTTAGTATTGCCGAATCAACTATCCTCTTTTTTTTTTTTGTAATTTTTATTAGATTATCTATAATACAGAAACTGCTTTTATGCAACAATAGTGGTTGCCATGCAAATGTTATAATCAACTTTAGAACAATTATTAGTTTTGCTGCTTTTCATTTCCCTTTTTTATATAAATTTAAAAAAATAAACTACATATTAAAATCTCAGTTATTCTTTTAAAGGCTATTCCTGTCATCCTGACTATTGTTCAAACGGTGGATTTTGTAGTCAAAACAGTTATGGTGATTTAGTTTGTTCGTGCATTGGTAACTGGACCGGTGCTACATGTGCAGGTAAGAAAGGAAAATATGTACAAGAAATAAAATACCACGTCATCTAAATTGTTATTGACATTTGTCTCAATCATAAAACATCCCTATATTTGAACATGTATATTCAAAATAACTTCAGAGTTTGCATTTCAAGATATTGGACTGTTGGATTGGTGCCACACGTAGAGCAGGATCTGATTATCCTTCTTTTGGCGGAAGCTAAGAATACCACTGGTATTTGGTAGGGTTTGTAGTGCTCAGTTTTTGTTTACTATGTTGTGTTGTGTGCACAGTAGTACGTTTGTTTGGTCTTTTTCATACTTTTTTTTTATGGCGTTGTCGGTATATTTTTGTCTAATGGGTTTAAATATCCTTTCGGGAATTTTTGCCTCTGTTTTGGCTATCTGAAATTGATAAGGTAGTTTTTGTAGATAGTATAAGGTACATTTATTAATATAATTGTAGACATGTTAAATTATCCGGTTTGATACACACTTTGTAAAGCAAGGATGTAGACCGAATATATCTACAAATCGTTTACTGGCAGAGTTTGAAAACCACATCTATTAAATATCAATAAGCTTTTGATAATGAGAGTTTTAAGAAACGTTTACTTCATCGCTGTATACTGTATAAATCGAAGTTTCTTATAGGGATTTCACATGTCGGCACAACAAAATGCTGAACTTTCGGTTTTGGTTTATTGATTCACCAAATACTATTTTAGCTTAATGTATCCACTGGAATAAAATTGAGAAGGGAAATAGGGAAAATGTCGAAAAGACAACAGCCTGACCAAAGAGCAGACAACAGCATGAGGCCACCGATGGGTCTTCAACACATCGAGAAAATCCCGCACCCGGAGGTTGTCCTCAGATTGACCGTTAATAAAAGTGTGTGCTAGTTCAGTGAAAATGGACGTCACAATAAATTCAAAAACATATAAATGAACTAAAATTATAAAAACATACAAGACTTACAAAGACCAGAGGCTCTTGACTTTGGACAGGCTCAAAAATGAGGCGGGATTAAACATGTTGTTTATGTCTCAACCCTCCCCCTGTACCTGTAGCCAATGTAAAATAAAGAAACACATGCAATACGCACAGTAAAACTCAGTTAATAAGAAGTCCGAGCCCGATGTCAGAATAGGTTACCATAAGCGTTCCTGATTAAGGTAAATCCAGAAAAGCGCTTCGGACGCATGCAAATATTAAACGTGTTGTTGTCAATTTTTTACAAAAGAAAATAAGCAAAATGACAATGATACATAAATTAACAAAGGAATACTGGCGGTTACTGACCCGCACTTTCAAATGTACATTATTTTGTTATAATAGATTTTAGGACAGTCAGTGATAAATAATACATTCATTGTGCAACTAAATTGATTTATTACTTATACTTAAATCGTATATTTATAAGCACCAAACATGTTATGTTATATACAATACCTAAACGTTGAATGCTCTATTCTTAATGAAATATGAGCGAGTTCAATATAATTAGCTATCAAAGTATTGTGCACATTGAAGATAAAACAAAATGTATGTTGTATTTTTACAATTATTATCACTATATCAGCAACAAGTGTTTTAGTGTTTATTTTTTTAGCATTTTGTGACAAAATAGTAATTTGCACGACTTATGTTTAAGAAAATATAATAATATAAAAAAAAAAGGAATGGGTTCCTGGTATAGCATTATCAAACGTGGGTTGAATATTTTTTAAAGTTCTCATTTTATTGTTTTCTTTTTATAATATAGTTTAATCCTAAACACTGTACTTTGTGTGAACTTTGCTTTTTACTAATATACGCAGTTATAAGCCTTAATCTACATATAACTTCTTCTGTCTAACAAATAATAGTGTTATATTTTCATATTTTGTATAAATATATTATATAATTTTAAAAATACTTGTTAATTAATAATAGTGATCAACACATTTGATTTTCAGTGAATACATACAATATAAATTTTAAATTTCACTTTATTACACTATTTCAGTAAATTACATTTTAATCTTATCTTCAGTTAATTAAGTTATATGATAAGTATTTGTATCTATTTTGACATCTTGTATGTTACTTTAAATGTTTACTAAACTAACAATTTATTTATTTTCCAGGTAGTGATCATGCTAATATAATTCGAGAATTATCTTCATTGTCAAAATATACCTTTAAACAAAAAAGTGAGAAGAGTTACAGGAGTCTATTTAATATATATTGCAAAAATATGTAACTCAAAGAAAAACTTTGAACAAACACCACACAGAGATTAAATAATACACCATTCATTAAACCCGGTAAAACCTACGTTGTTTCGAATTCCAAACATGCCATTAATGTGGTTAGTAATCAAGCTTAATTGTATTGTAGCGCAAACAAAGTTTGCTAAGACTGTTCATTTATTATAGATTACTACATTTTTACATAATTACGAGGAGTAATCAGTGCCTTCTGTATTTCATTCTCAAGTGGCACAATCTGTATCTGTAACGTAATTCCAAGTGAAAATAAATTGAAGATGAGTCGAATTCAAAAATAACTCACAATGAAGAAAACTAGGATTATTGTTGAAACAATTCGATCATGTCCATGTACTTATGTAACAAATATATGACATAACGTGCCAATTTTAAACACCGTGTCATAAGTGTATTCTTTTCTTTTTAAATTTTTAAAGTAATTTGATACCTTTACTCTGTGCATACTATGGAGTGTTAAAGATGACACAAATTGATACGTATATATATAATGCACTGGGTAATGCACCCATCATTTTAAGCTTGTTAAATTTCCTTTTTTGATTTTTTTAGATTTCAATTTCTTATTGTTGATCAATAAGGAACGATGTCTTTATATGTCATGAGTATTTTCTGCAATTAACAATGATCTAGAGGACGAAAGTATGTCGTATTAAATTAATTACCAATTCAAAGTCTTCAGACTTATAATTGTGAAATGAACTTTTGCAGTTTGGAACGCTTTTGTTCTTTAGTTTTTTTCAGGTAGAAAATGCAGTATGTTGGAGTAATGAGCTGTTTCCTCTTGTGAGAGATTCTAATAATAATATGAAAGATGTTATGTCTGCTGTGTTCGTTGTTGACATTAAAATGGTACCGCTCCATTATCACCTTTAAATCATGATATAGCCAGGACATATTTTAATGCACATCCATAAATAATTTACCTATAGCTTTAGATTGTTAAATTATAATGTCTTTGATGTTGTAAATCGATTTGTCATTCTTTTACATACATTGAAATTTAAATTAAAATAAAATAATTTTAAATATTTACCAATATTGATAGTGTACAGCTTACTTTGCTCTTCTTTGCTTTAATAGAATATCTCACCTTGGAAAATAGGAATATGTCAAAGAGACAACAACTGGACCAATGAGTGCCCTTACCAAAACCCGTCAAAAATCAACAATGGTTCTGCAACGTAGCAAGAAAACTCCGCATCTAGATACGCGCTTAAGGTGGTCCCCTAAACAATAATGGCTACTAATTCAGCGAAGAAGATGGTATGTTTTGCAACATATAGGTGTAATACCACCAAATCATGGTACGTCACATCCGGTTGCATACGAAAGTAGGTCTAAAAAGATATTCCCTTGAATTTGACCGTTGTAGGTAATTAATCCTACATTTTATTGCAGTAAAACTATTTCTGAGTCATAATCATTTGTCTTGGGTATTTCAAAACACCATTATTTTTCATTTGTGATTTCTATAGAAAATTTTGTAATCTTGAGGTTACATGGTGACTAAACCTTGTACACAGATAGAATAAGGGGAGAAATTTGATTGGTTAACTTCCAATGATGGTTTTTTTCTTCTATGCAATGAAATGTTATGTGAAACTTTTTCTATAGAACTGGACAGGATAAAACTTTACTCATGCCAAGTATTTCTTTATTTGAAACAATGATAAATTCTACACAATTTTTTTTAAAGTGCAAATTTAACATAATAGAGGAAAATCAATGGTGATATTACACCTAATACAGTTTTGTCCTTGCATCTGTATGATCAAAATACAAATGTATATACGTTTACCAACGCGTTTAATTACAGGAATCTTATTACACATATTTTACTTTTTCTCTGATTTAACACAATATAAGTTCCTGTTATCCTGATTTCTTGCAAACTATAGGAGGGTGTCCGTTCAAATGAGCATCTACCGAGGTAAGGGCTTTTGTTATTTGTTAAAAATTGTGTGTAAGTAGGAAATGTGTGATAAGGTGCAAAAACTCTTTATCCAAAAGGCAATTAATCATGGTTCTTTTCATTTTCAACGAGAACTACAATATGTATGAAGCTAAAACCGACAAAAAAGAAATGTTAACTTTTGAAATAATCTATTTTATCCTTCCCCGTAAACAAAATATATATACAGTTACGTAATCAGAAATAATCATTTAGTAAAACCAACGGTCTTAAAACATCGCTTGATTTGAAAAAAAATCTATGCACGTAATTTTATTTTGGAATCACTGTTTTTGGGACTTCTATCCGTGATGCTCTGTGTCGAATGTGTCCTTTTGGTCCGCTTCAAAAATACAAAAGTTCTTAAATCAACCATTTGAATCGAATTGATTGTAAAACACAACGTTCTATTTAATTTTATCATTCAATTTCTCAAGATTTTAAAGATAGAAACATTAACAAATATAAAGTCTAGTCATTATAGATATCATTTCCGCAAAATTGTGCAATTTCTTATTGGAACTCCTTTTACGGCTTCAGATAAGCTCTTTCACCATGAAGTTTGGTAAAAAATAACATCCATGAATGGAAAGTTTGCTTTTTTGCATAGGTCAATATATGGAGTTGTGCAGCATAGTTTCATCATTTATATGACTCGAATTCAAGTTATAAATGCGTTATTCTAAACTATTCATGTCCCTTCATTGAGTGCCACTGATATTTCATTCTGACCTCTATCCAACTGTCATTTGTAATCCAGTAAAAATTCCCGTGTCATGTCTCAATGAAATGAAACATATATAATAAACAAAACAAAATATCTTTGAATATTATATTCAAATAGAAAGTCACTTATACCAAGGATTTGTACATTTAGACTCTACAAGTACTCGTTTATACCAATCATAGCGGAAAAGGTTTCACCGATTATCTTCTAACTTCGTTTTACGATATATTTTATATCTCTAATTCAAAAACAATATTACTTTAATTATTGTTAGCCTGTCCTTTTTGCAAGTTTTCGTATATCAAATGCATATATTTTAACAATGGTTGATTTAATACTTGTCAATGAAAAGATATCATTCTGCCTTCAGCATTTAAAATCACGAAAGGAATAACTAAAACAAATATTCGCAGAAGACTGGTATCATTTTAATATCAGTTCATTTAAAAATCATGCGAATTTACTGAGAGGCTGCCACAGCAATAACTTTACATGTGCTGGAAGCAGCGTTATATTATTTCTTATGCCCAATCACTTGGAAGCTTTCGAATGTCAAACCCTGTGTAACTCTTGACGCTTTTTTTCAAAATTCTTCAGCATCAATTTTAAGACATAGACAATTATCAGACCCACAGTATAACCTTTTTCTACGAAAATGAGCTGGCAATGTAATATAATTACAGTTATACATTTTGTCAAGAAAGCGATATGTTTAAGACCAAGAGTTTCTAAAAAGAAAATTTCTAAAAAGTAAAGTTTCTTAAATCACAAAAATACTGAACTCCGAGGAAAATTCACTCGGAAAGTCCATAATCACATTTCAAAATCAAATGATAAAACACATCAAAAGAATGACACCAACTGTCATATTCCTGACATAAGAATGGAGTGCTGTCATATCTGTTTGGCATATCCTTTGTCCTATATTCAAATCAGATATCGGTTATGTCCTAGATTATGTTTAGGACAAACATTGTATATAAAAACTGTGCATGTGTCGCAAATTACAGAAAGTTTGTATTTCAATCAGATTGCATGCACTACATTTTTAGCTCACCTGGCCTAATGGTCCAAGTGAACTTTTCTCATCATTTGGCGTCCGTCGTCGGTTCGTCAGCTTTTACAAAAATCTTCTCCTCTGAAACTACTAGGCCAAATGTATTCAAACTTGACCACAATCGTCCTTGGGGTATTAAAATGTATTATAAGAAATGTGTCCTATGATAGTTATCAAAGGTACCAGGATTATAATTTAGTATGCAAGATGCGCGTTTCGTCGTTATAAGACTCATCAGTGACGCTCATATCAAAATATTTATAAAGCCAAACAAGTACGAAGTTGAGGAGCATTGAGGATCCAAATGACCCGTTCAATCAAACAAAATGGCAACATGGCTAAAAATAGAACATACGGATAAAATGTAAATTGTGGCTTATATCTCTGAAACCTATACCACGACTAGAAAATCTGACATGGATAACATTGTCACCAGGTCAATTTCAGCAAAGTAAGCGCTACAAATAAGGCATCATGACCAAAATGGTTTATTAATCCCTTAAGGAGTTATTGTCCTTTATAGAGATTTTTTTTACTAATTTGTGTAAATTTTTGTAATCTTTGTAATAAAACGTAATAGTAAAATGCAGAATTTGGTTTATATCTCTGAAACCAAAGCATTCAGAGTAAGTTCGACGATTTGTTAATATGTTTATCAGGTAAAGATCTATCAGTCCAGAAATTTTCAAACGAATCAGAAAAGCTGTCATTTGGTTGTTTGTCCTGAATTGGTAATTTTAAGGAAATTTTTGGATTACTGTATTGAATATTATTATAGATAGAGATAAACTGTAAACAGCAATAAAGTTCAGAAAAGTTTTAACTACAAATACGGCTACATGACCAAAATGGCCGTAGGAGTAATTGCCCTTTAAAGTAAAGTCATTGGATCGGTCATAGATACCAACGACAATGCAACAGCTGACATAAGGAATAGAATTAAAAAAGCAAGAGCAGCATACTATAAGCTAAGAAAATATGGACATCAAACCAATACAGTAGAAACACCAAAATGAAAATTTATAAAAGCAATTTGATATCAGTGTTGCTATATGGGGCAGAATGTTGGAAGATAAGCAAGAGAGATGGGGATAGACTTAACACCTTCAACACCAGGAACTTGCGTATGATATCCAACGTAGAACTGCTACAAAAAAGCAAACATGTGCAGCATAACAAACACCATTAAGATCATGAGATTGGGTTGGATAGGTCACATCCTGAGGATGGACCCTTGGAATGATTGTAGAATCGCCTTGACATGGACACAACCAGGAAAGAGAAATATAGGAAGACCAAAAGAATGGTAGATAAGGAAAGAACATAATTTGGATGGAGAACATGGGGAGAATCACAACAAGCAGCAGCAGACAGACTCAGATGGAAGGCTTCCATTCGCGCCCTATGCGACACATGGCGCTAACGGGAGTTAGATTAGATTAGGAAGTAAAGTTTATCAATTTTTCGTATTTTTTTTGTAATTTTTACAAAAGTCTTTTCCTGAAACAATTGTGACAATCTTAACCAAACTTGGCCACAATCAGCATTATATTATTTAGTTTAAAAGGTAAATGCAGTATTTGATTATATCTCTAAAACTAAAGCAAAAGTAAAACGGTTGTATTATGTCATGCATTAGATGAAAATAAAATAGCAGGTGAAAAGTAAAAACACAAAAATACCGAACTCCGAGGAAAATTCAAAAAGGAAAATCAAAAGCGACATAGGCTTCTTGGAGTCTCTACTTTTGTCTCTGCTAGATGATATTATTATTTCAAAATACTATTGGAATAACATTAATAAACCATTCCTACTGTAGACGTCAATATATAAAAGGACAAGTTATTGAAAAAAACATATTATTTTAACTCATTTATGCCCGGTTTAATTTTAGAAAAGAAATGACTGAGTCAAAATGGTAACATAGCTTCAACATGCTATGCATGTGCAAAAATATCTTAAAACTGCAATGGTATCGTAGGTATGTTATATATATTAGTAAAGGCCCTGCATTAAAGATTCGGATCTTCTGGATGTTTGAAATGCTTGCCAAAACATCTCCGATTGTAACAAAATTTCATTTCAAATAAAGGCAACAGTAGTTTTAAAAACAAATCCGAGTTATCAAGCCTTCCTCGCGTAATGACTGTAGGATATAACTGGATATGGAGTTTCATTCAATGCAAGTTATATTGAAATAAAAACACATTTAGAACGTTATAAACTGAGGGAAACGCAACAAATATAAGAGAACTACGACACAACAGAAACACAACATTAAAATGTAACACACATAAAAGAAATATAATATAACAATGGCCATTTTCCTGACTTGGTAACATATCATCACCAGTGTGAACATTTATGAATATCAAATCTATTGAATATTTTAATTCTTCTTTTTTTTCAGTCCAATTATTTGTTTATATAATTCTCAAAAAAAGTCAAAGGAGTCCCTTCTTGACATCATTTGTTTTTTTAATTTCTTCAGTAATTGTTATATTTTTTTTTTATTTGAACCTTTCATTGTCAGTGCAATGAACTGACCAACTAATAACTCTACACTGCTTGAACAACCTATGACAATTGCAAACAATTCGATGAGGAAATTTGCAAAAAATATATTTATCAACAATTATGATTGGCTTTTATTAAGAGACTATTATCTCTATTTGATAAATAAATGATGAATCAGGTTACTCTACAGCCAATAAAGATGTCAGTTGTTATTTTGTGTTCTATATGTTGTCATGTACTATTATTTTTTGTTTATTCTTTTATTTGATTTTTTTGTGTTTAAGCGCCATTTTTAAGCAAATCTTTTAAGCTATTTCGTTGCTGCAAGTTTTTATTTTTTTAGAGAAAATCACCGACCTTCAATAGGAAAACTGATAAGACTAGCCAATAGAGATTGGAGTCGTGTGCCCTCGAACTCACAACCTCAGTGTAAACTGGCTAGTGGTTAGATAAGTAACCACTTAGACCACTCGTCCGAGGCCTTTGTAATGTACTTCTGTATCAATAATCTATGAATTGCTTTCATGCGTATTCTTGCGTGTATTTGTTCCGTATTTCTGTCACGTAATGTTGTCATTTTAGTGGTAGTTTTAAATTATTCTCGTATAAGCGGGAGGCTTGTATAGCCAAAAACCCCGTTTCTACCCGCCATTTGTGTTGATGTCGTGTATATACGTGCTAGGTCAGGAATATGGCGTTGTTATCTATACTAGTCGTTTCTATGTACGTTTGTGTTTCTATTTGTTGCATCTCAGTGTTCTGTTGGCCCGTTGTTTTCCTCTTATATTTGATGTTTCCCTCAATTTTGTTTGAGACAAAGATTTGTTTTCGCTCAATCGATTTATGACTAGTGAATAGCGGTCTACAGTTTTTTTACTATATTATGCCAGCCTATATAAGGAAATATCTCTACCACGGATATAGCAATTGTGTGATGTGTTTTAGTCTTTGATTTTGCAATTTCATCAGGGGCTTTTCGCTTAAATTTTCCTTGGTGTTAGGTATTTTTGTTATTTCAATTTTAGGTCATAACATAGGTCGAATAAAAATGATTTTGTTTACTGAACTATATATGATTGCAAACAATCATACCAGCTATTACAAATTTCTGTTAAAAAAAGTCTCAGAGGAAGGAATTGCATACACAAGGTGTAATTGTTAAAATACCTAAAACTAGAGGCTCTCAAGAGCCTGTGTTGGTCAATTGTATTTACTGTGGTTTAGGAAATCATGGTTTAAATCATAATAAATAGTATTAGATAAAATAATGATTGAGAACATGTTTGGTTTAATTTGGCCAAGTAGTTAAATTAAAAGCAAGTCATCCCCGTGTAGTCTTTCAATAATTACTGAAGACCCCATTATCATTATGTAAATTCGTGTTCAAGTTGTGACCATTTGAAACTGTGTTTTATGAGAATCATGAATTGCCTCTGTCAACTGTGTTTTACACCAGTTTGACTGAATCAATAACTTTAAATAGTTCCTGCAATTTTGGCCCAGTGGTTTCATAGATGATGTATTATCAGACAAACGAGGACGAATGAAAAATGATGATGATTGTTCACAAGGTCCTGTACATGAACGATCTATATGCCAAATAAGCAAAATATGGTCCTTTTATACCAACTTCTGTAAATATTTCCAAATTACTGCCAGTATTGTTCTGTCAAGAGAATATGAGGACAAATGATCTAACTAAATATGCAAGCTTTCTGTCAAGCAATCTCTGCCTAATGGAACCATGAACACAAGTATTGCTTGGGACTTTTATAACTTGAAGTCATTGCTGTAAGTTTGACAGATAAATATCGATTTCACAGGATTAAAGAGAACTTCAAATTATATAAACTGAGTTTTATTCATGAAAACAAATATTATTCAAATAATAACAATCTACACACAACAATGAAATAAATAAAAACAAATTTATAACGATGGTATATATTTATGCATATCAATAGCAATACAAAATGTTATCATTCAAAAAATCTATTCAAGTTTGCAATGCAAGACAACAACATCAATTATCCATTTGCTTACATCTCAACATCAAAATTTAATTAACACATTTAAGCTTAACGTTCAAATCTGACAGCTAACTTTTTATACTAAATTAAAAAAAGTTCATATTTTGGCCAAATCACAGAATAAAAAAGTTTTGTTTAGCATGTCTTCTCACAAAATTTTCTTTCATTCTCAACAAATAAATTTTCAAACTGAAGTCAATTTACTCATCATTTTTAATCTGTCACCTGTCAATATTCATTATCAATGTTTGCATAAAATCTTATCCCAATATTTCATGCATATAATTACGAGAAGATTAACAATTGAAACTATATGTAGGTTCTGTAAGGTTGGGTTTGATTGCGACAAATGCAGGAAATTTATCTATCACTTAAATTATCTTATTTTGGAAAGGCACCATACGTTATCGAAAGCTGTGTATAGCCAGCATGCAATGTCCGCCATTGTGCTGACAATGCATCAGATTTAAAGTCCCCATTCTGACTGCAAAAAGCTGTAGATTCATCCAGCAAACCCAAAAAGATTTTTAAAATGTTTTTTTTTTTCTGTCATTTTTTTAACTAGAACAGAGGTAGTCAACATGACCATATTTGTATGTCCCAGTTATTCCTTGCATTTCAAAATTCCAGGCCATGCACAAATAATGAATTCATTTACAAAACACTTTCAACCTATCATACATAATCACACAGCATATTATTTAATATTATATAAAGATGTATTGGCCATGTCTGGCAAGAAATTTGCATACTGTGAATTCATTTATTTTTGTTGGTACCAATTTTGGAGTAAGGAAAATTTACATCTTTGTGGATATTCAATTCCACGGTTTTGCCAAATCTGCATACATGATTACAGAAAATGTGTCATTCTTTGAACATTTTATTTCGTAGTTATTTTTTTCCCCACAAAATCCACGAAAAATTGGTGTCCAACAAAAAAAATAATTCCAAGGTATCAAATACTAATGTTTATCAGAATATAGGTAGGACATAAATGATAATGTCATATTATCAAATTCAAAAGTTTTGGAGACTTAGTAGAAATTTCTTTATTAATTTAAATTTAGCACAATTTGTCTGCAAGAAACTGCTTAGGAACTATGAAATTTTGAATCAATTATAATTATGCTGATACATGAACTTACTCCCTTAGAAAGTTTCATGATTTAAATCACAATATTTACAAGCAAAATATGTAAGAAAATCAATTGTCAATTTTTTTCTTCTTCAGATATTATAACATCAACTTTGAATTAAAGCTTGAATATTTCTTTCATTGAGAACTAATGTGTCAAGAATTTTACATGATACTTATCTTTTAAATAACTTCTACCACATATAACTTGATGGTGATGTCATGAAAAAAAAACAGGTAAATGTATTGAACATGATCATTGAAAACAAATAGTGTATAAACATGTACATGTATCAGCAATCTTTAGACACATACAAAAGGAAAGCACACTCTTAATAATATATTTATATATGCATTTAAATGAATCATTTTACCTCACTATGAAGTAGCCAAAGGGCAGTCATGATAGCTTTAAGTATATTTTTTGTCTTGAAAAATTTATTGACATTTTTGTTAAAATATATGAAAAAGTTAGAGTGAACTGCAGAAACCAATTTATTATGCACATTAAGATGAACTTGAATAAAACTTAAGTCACTGTAGTCATGATTGGGGTATAACATATTACATTTTTGAAGTAAAATGAATAAAAGTTCTACAATGACCATGATGACTTATCACTAGTTGTACTTTTAGTAACTCTTTTGATTTAAACTATTTTCACATCTATTTTTAAACCCAGATACCACATAAACAAATATTGATACATTTTCATGGCAGAAAATAATGAACAAGTGAAACTGCGAGCTACTGCTCACTGATGATACCCCCGCCGCAAGTGGATAATATTAATAGTGTAAAAATATGCAAGTGTTCGGTAAACAGGAAGTTGTCGAGTGATGAATCTGAAAACGCATCACACGGTATAGCTGACTTATATAAATCCTGAAACCAAATTTCAGAAATCCTTGTATTGTAGTTCCTGAGAAAAATGTGACGAAAATTTTCAACTTGGCTATAATCATGTGTAAAATCATACAAGTGTTCGGTAAACAGGAAGTGGTCAAGTGATCAATCTGAAAACGCATCACACGGTATAGCTGACTTAGATAAACCCTGAAACCAAATTTCAGAAATCCTTGTATTGTAGTTCCTGAGAAAAATGCGACGAAAGTTTCATGGGACGGACTGACTGACAGACAGACAGAGGTAAAACAGTATACCCCCCCCCCCTTTTTTCAAAGCGAGGTATAAATATGTATACATTATATGTGCAAGCTGTTGTATGCTCCATGCTATAGATTTTTTTGTAATGAAATGATTGTACCTACATGTATGTACACATCATGCACATTGTCTATCTTAGGCCGTGTTCACATTGACCTAAATTCGGTGTTGTGTTAGTGTAACTCACACGTAAACTAAACACAATTGCGTTCCCATTGATTAAACTCAATGTTTACATGTAGTGTAAATCATGTTTTATCTACACACAATCGATAGTCAATGTAGGCCTTGTGTAGGTTAAGTGTACACAAAACTATGCATTTAGGACATTAGTTTTACAGTGTATATATTTAAGGAGGAAACTATTTTTGAGTAAAATTGATAGTTTTGATAAATATTAGTATAGTTCTTTACAGAAATTGTTGTCTAAATTTTATCAATTTTATCAATTTCTGATCAAGACCCAAAGCAGCACCATTGCCGAACCCATCAGGCAGCAACCAATTAATTTTCAGGGAGGGGGATGGCTATTATAGTTGAGTATAAAACATAAAGAAGGGGGAGGGGTGGGGTGTTGGGCTATGGATTAATTTTTTGGAGAAACAATTTGTTTCCAGTTTTTGTCCCTGATTTTTTTTGGTTTTTTTTCACCCTCAGCTGCCACTTTATTTTATGCTAAAACTGATTTCGACTTGTAGAAAAAAAATCTATAGCCTAATACCCCCTTCCTCCCCCTCCCCCCAAAAAAATTTCAAAACAAATGAAATAAATAGTTGCTGCCTGATTCATTTGAAAAGGTCTTCCCGAATCGACTTGTCGTACACAGAAATATTTGCCACTGGTCTTTACTCAAACAACGATTCACGCATAAATACATTACTAAACAAAGTGTGAGGTAAATGATATGTTTGTCTAGTATCTCAGATCCGTCAAATTACACTTGAAATAATAAAAAAAAAAACGTTACCCTATTCCCTTACCAAATACTCCTTGGAGAAGAAATACCATTTGAAACAAACAGAAAAGATAAAAATGTAGTTATCCCTTATATCTCCATCCTTTTTTTCGGCTGCAAGCATGCTGCTGCAGCTAACGTTTTCTAATGCGTAATCGAGACATCTCTAGTATATTCAAACTACTGCAAATTATAAAAATGGCTTTCATAAAGTAGCAATCACTTAACTTCAAAAAGGGGGAGGGTTAATTTTTTTCGCGCGTACGTTTTTATCTCGATTTTTTGTTCGATGCTGGTGATCAAAATTTTTTTTTTCAATATGTAACACTATAATGTAACGGGAAACTCTTGATTCAGAATCTTTTTTTTATCATCTGTATGACCAGAATCTTTTTTTTTTATCAAATTGGCGATTGGAATATTTCCATCCCCCTTTTTGAAGTCAAATGGTCGTTCCCTTTCTGCTAGAAAAGTTGTCAGAAAACATTGAATTCTGTTCTACGTAATGAACATTTAAATGACATATAGTTTACAAGTGTGAACAAAACTTATGTACAGGTAGCTAAACAAGATGTATAGATGTGAACAAATGTAATGTGAAACCAGTGTCCATTACGTTAAACTAATTGTAAACATGTTTACTGTACACGGCGTTTGGTGTGAACACGGCCTAAATTCTTATACAGAACTTTGTGTAATGTTCAATGTTTGAAATGAAAATGATATATATAACACATGTATATATTTCAGAATAATTTTACACATAACAAAACAAATATATCTGAAAACTTCCTTTTTTAGTTTAACACAAGACTTAACACTAACAATACCAAATTGAAAATTGTTATATTCCACTTGAATATTAATAAATAGTTCATATTTAAATGAAAGGAGAAATTTCAATGTGTTTGACAAAGGGTCCAAAATAACCATCAAGGGGCAAAAAATAAAAAATTCAAACACTTAAAGATAAAAGAGTATAAACCTTGTAGATGGGTATAGGACATTTAAGTGAAAAATTGTATAAATGTGTTAACAGTTTCACTGCTGTCAGAGGAAAAGCGTAAAAATAAAAACAATTATTAAAAAAAATACTGATATTCTTAAAAGTTCTACCTGTTTTCAGATCATATTTCAACATATAAATATATATGAACAATCTTCTGTCCAAGTTGTACAACAGTACATGAAGTTTCAAAAATATTTTAACTTAAACACTAGAACTTATCTAAATGCATGAAATGTTAACTGCAAAACAAATTTAATCCATTTATCAGTAAAATATAGGAGAACAAAATGTTTGCCCACAGGACACAGGATACCATGCCCCATTCCCACTATAACATTTTCTGGTTCAATAAACTGCAAAATCTTAGTCCAAATTCTACTTTTGCATATATATTTAAAAGTTCAATTAATGGAAATGAAAATGAGTTCTAATTATCTTTATGTTGTTTTGACCGTTTTTCCATTTTTTCCATAACAAATTTTCATCAACAAAAATTTCAGCCTGATACAGGATGATCAAATGAATGAAAGCACACATAGACATATAAACATAATACCCCTCTATTATAGTAATCGGGGCATACAAAATATTCCCTTAGAGCCAGTGTATCACAGCAACATTTAATATATTTAATCACAGAAAGTAGGGAACATAAACAGAGAAATCAACTGAGTACATCTCCTAATATCAAATAATTCTTTAAAGTCACTGGAAGTTCTAAATGTTGCACTTTATTGTGAATCTGCTGACCAAATGACCTTCTGAAAAAGTTCCTACACACAGCTATCATACGTGGAGGTTCTGAGGCAAACTTTTTCAATAATGCTTGCATGTTTAAATCACGATTTTCTGTAGGATACATATCGTCACTAAATACCCATGCCTCACTATGAAGATTGTAACCAGCTGCTATCAGTAACAACATAATTTCAAAACATCCTCGGTCAACTGCAACATAGAGAGGCGAGCGAGGCTTGGGATAAATCTGTACTGCTGTGTCACTTTGGGAATGTTGATTAATACCTACGCTTGTTACTTCCATTTCTACATTAGCCGTTAGAAGTAGTTTTACAATGTCTTTGTGTTTCATGTACACGGCATTCCAAAGAGGAGTGGCTTTGTAGCTGTTTTGGCAATTTGGGTCGGCTCCACATTCCAGAAGTTTTCGGACTCCTTCAATCATATTGTTGTATGCCGCATAATGTAAAGCAGTGTCCTTGTCCTTATCGGCATTGTTTACATTACAACCTAACGGCAATAAAATATCAATGACACTCTGATGACCCCCAGGTGCTGCTAAGGCAATGGGTGTGTTACCGTCTCGTGTGGGTGTGTCGTGGTGCATTCCTGCCTTGAGCACTATGTTGATTATCTGATAGTATCCATTTCAAAATCGGATTTGTTGAAGTATAACAGACCTTCACTAAATTATCCAAAATTTGATGAAGATGAAAAAAGAAAATCAATAGAGAAAAAAGGTATTTCAGAAGTAAAAGAAAGGTCTTTTGCTGTAAACCCTCTCACAGTTGCTTACAATAAAACCATACCTAAACTGGGTTTGGATTCAACATTTGAACCCACATCTTTTTATATTTAGATTACTCCAAATTAGTACGAGGATACAGAAAACGTACGACACCTTTTTAAAAAGGATGAATCTCTATTTCGATTTGAAATCGACATATCACCACAATCACATAGATCACAGAAGTACACAGGTCTTTTCTTGTTTTTGTTTTTGATTTTGACGGTATTATGCAATATTTTATTTCTAATGTATTGTCATTTCGTATTGCAACAGCTGGGTATATATGGAAATACGAAATGACAATACATTAAAAATAAAATAATCTTCTGATTCCTGCCATCGTTTCTTGCCTGATTTATTTTCTCAAAAAACTTATAGTGGAATGGTGATGACATACAATACGTGCAATTATCCTAGCGACATACCTACTTCCCTTATGCTGGATATCTGCCATCTTGCTGCAGTTATGAGTTGTGGATGAACAATTACAAGGTGTCAATAACATAAATTTAAAAACTTGGTTATTTTAAGTGTTGAAAATAATGAGGATACAAACATCTGTGCAGTAGCTGCATGTGCAGATAAGAACTGATAAAGTCGATATGTACTGCTTAAACTGAGGTTATATCTAAATAATGCATGTTTAATTAGTTCTATTTTAACAAATTATTTAACAAAACAATAAATAAAGGCAACAGTAGTATACCGCTGTTCAAAACTCATAAATCCATGCACAAAAAACAAAAAGGGGTAACAAACTTAAACCGAGGGAAACGCATTAAATATAAGAGGAGAACAACGACACAACACCGAAACGCAACACACACAGAAACGGACCAAGCATCAGACAAAACACCACGAGAATAACAAATATAACATCAAAACCAAATACATGAATTTGGGATAGACAAGTACCGTGCTACGTCTATCTCAATATCTCAATAAATAGAGAAAACACAAACGACTCAACGTTAAAATGCAACTCATACAGAAACGAACAATAATATAACAATGGCCATCTTCCTGACTTGGTACAAGACACTTTTAAGGTGGCTCACCCCAATAGTGACCCCCGGTAGATTTTTTTTATTTTCACTTATTCTGTAGATTTTTGTATGCTGAATCCAAAAATGCAAAGAAAAAAGGGGGTCACCAGGCTCGTTTTCCCCTCAAATTGAAGCGAAATGTGCGATTTTGACCCTTTTTCCAAACATGTCCACCCTTACAACAATAACGGTTACATCAAATTTAAAGAGTTTTAAAACCAAGTCAGTATAATTTTTATATGAAAAAACATTAGAATTTGAAATGTAAACCTTTCCCGTTGTTGTTTTTGACTTAAAAATCCTTTTATTTTCAGATTTATGTCTAAATTTTGCATTTTCTAATTTCAGTTTAAGGCAAAAAATATTGATTGAATCGATTTTTCGTAAAATTTTCCCGGTAGATTTTTTTTAAAAACAGATATGTCAAAGCTATGAACTTTTCGAGCATTTTAAGGTAAAATAAAATGGGGGTCACCAGGCTTTTTAAAAAGTTACGAGCTTTTGTTTAACCCCCTACCCCATAAGGTCTGATTTCAATGCAGTCCATTATTTACTTAATTGTGAATTCTTTATTGGTGGCTTAAATAAAATAATGTTTGAAATTATATTAATAAACGATGGCTGAATATAAATGTGGTTATCGTATGACTGTTTGTTATCAAGAAGCGAAACTTTGATTATTTAGGTGAAATACGGTAATTTTGTCTGGCGCGAGTTGCTTCCCTCTATTTTGGCGCCATTATCGGACCAGAGGAATTTCAAGGTCGCCATTGTCGATCAGCATACTACATTGATGAATACTACCATTTACATACATAACAGACATTGTGGTGAATATACAACGATGAAGGTAGAGTTATTACATAAGAAAACATATATTTCGATATTTTAGGCAGCCAAATGTTACCAGTATCACGAAAAATACAAACTTGGGGGCTGTCTCAAAATACTCGCTACTGTTGAAAAGCACTGCGACTGAGACCTTGTACGAGCACAATTTCTGTTCCATGTTTAATCGTTATAGCTGGTATCTTATTTATGTGTTTATCTTAATAGTATTTTCACCCTTAACTGGCAAGTTGTAAACATGTCTGGCCCGTTTTGAGAGATATCCGTGTGCAAACGGACGAAGAGGAGGGGATGACATCTAGCTACTATGAACCACCACAACTGTCATTTTTACGCTACTGTTAGTGTCAATGAATTAGGGAGCTACCATTTGATTTTTATGGGGGGGCTAGGATGAAAAATTTTGTCCTGCATTTTTTTTTAGCTGTAATCTCTGTCCTGCCTTTTTATTTTTCACTCTATTCGGTCCTGCTTTTTTTTTTTTAGTTTATCCTGACTTTTTTTACATAAATTGTCATCCTGACTTTTTTTTTGCAAGTGTCTCATCCTGCCTTTTTTTTTTACTCAAAACTCCTGTCCTGCCTATTTTTTTCAAATTTCATCCTAGCCCCCCCCCCCCCATAAAAATCAAATGGTAGCTCCCTTAGTCTTTTTAATCATCATTTGGTAAATCTAATTTCGTAGCCAAGTTACATAGAGTTAGGGTCATATGTATGTGGGGTACCCCATAACTTCCCTAGGGCATGCACAGTTTCTACTCCCTTGTCCCAACTATATTTCCCTTCCCTTTTACCCTAAAACTTTCTCCTCTTACTTCAATACTTTCATCTCTTTGTTCCAAGACAAAATAAAAATGACAACATGTATTTCCAAGATAACCCTTTTCTCTGATCCCTCATTCCCCTGTCTCCTTACCCCTGTCCACCCCCTCAAATAATAATCAATTAAGGTTATCAAGGGGTTTGATTGACTTGTTTGGTTTTTTTGAGAATATTACATAATTGGCCTAATTTGTAAATGATAACCCTTACAGTAGGAGGCAATACATCTGTACATCTTTTAAACATATATATATTGTATTTAAAACAACATTAAATTTTTTATTTTGGGGTCATTTTGGATTGATTTTAAGCAACCTGGTACCAATAGAAGCAATATTGTCACAGGTTTGTATATTGTGGTTTTATTCTTTTTAGCTCACCTGGCCCAAAGGGCCAAGTGAGCTTTTCTCATCACTTGGCGTCCGGCGTCCGTCGTCTGTCGTCGTCGTCGTCGTCGTCCTGCGTCCGGCCTTAACTTTTACAAAAATCTTCTCCTCTGAAAGTACTAGGCCAAATTTAACCAAACTTGGCCACAATCATCATTGGGGTATCTAGTTTAAAAATTGTGTCCGGTGACCCCGCCAACTAACCAAGATGGCCGCCATGGCTATAAATAGAACATAGGGGTAAAATGCAGTTTTTGGCTTATAACTCAAAAACCAAAGCATTTAGGGCAAATCTGACAAGGTAATATTGTTAATCAGGTTAAGATCTATCTGCCCTGAAATTTTCAGATGAATCTGACATTCCGTTGTTAGGTTGCTGCCCCTGAATTGGTAATTTTAAGGAAATTTTGTTGTTTTTGGTTATTATCTTGAATTTTATTTTAGATAGAGATAAACTGTAAAAAGCAATAATGTTCAGCAAAGTAAGATCTACAAAAAAGTCAACATGACCAAAATGATCAGTTGACCACTTTAGGAGTTATTGCCCTTTATAGTCAATTTTTAACCATTTTTCGTAAATCTTAGTAATCTTTTAGAAAAATCTTCTTCCCTGAAACTGCTGGGCCAAATTATTTGAAACTTGGCCACAATCATCATTGGGGTATTTAGTTTAAAAATTGTGTCCGGTGACCTGGCCATCAGACCAAGATGGCCGCCACGGCTAAAAATAGAACATAGGGGTAAAATGCAGTTTTTGGCTTATAACTCAAAAACCAAATAATTTAGAGAAAATCTGACATGAAGTAAAATTGTTAATCAGGTCAAGATCTATCTGCCCTGAAATTTTCAGATGAATTGGACACCCTGTTTTTGGGTTGCGGCCCCTGAATTGGTAATTTTAAGGAAATTTTGCTGTTTTTGGTTATTATATTGAATATTATTATAGATATAGGTAAACTGTAAACAGCAATAATGTTCATCAAAGTAAGATCTACAAATAAGTCAACATGAACGAAATGGTCAATTGACCCCTGTAGGAGTTATTGACCTTTGTAGTCAATTTTCAATCTGCTTCCTTTGTTTAATATTCACATAGACCAAGGTGAGCGACACAGGCTCTTTAGAGCCTCTAGTTTAGTCTCATTTTCATTATTTTCTGTTAAGAAATTGGCATTTGCTATATATAAATATAATAATTATTGAAAAATATTTTATGCATTCTCAAGAAAAAAACAAAAACACTTAAAACGAACCTATTATCAAATAAACACATATTAATATAGACCATTCTACTTCTTTTAAGCTCTCGTAGATATAAATTAAATCATACATTTTTAAATGCCCTCAAAATATTTTTTTGAAGTAATGTGTTTTTATATAAAATATTTACATGATATACATGTAGCAAAAAAATGCAGGTGACAACTACTTTTGGCCATTTACTGTATTTTGAGTTGAAAATAATTGTTGCTTTGTGAATAGTAATTTTTAATAAATATAAAATTTGTGTATCCTATATTCCAAATAGGGTACAAAAAGCCTCAGCATAATTTATTCATGAGGACTGCATGAGCTGCATTTTCAAAATTAAGGCAGCTGAACAGCAAGAAGCCTTTATTCAACCTATAGAAACAAAATCACTATTTACACTTGTTGTGCATGTAATTATATTTTGTTTGCTAGTTATTGATCACAACAAATTCTTCATTATTTTTACACCATAGTGGCAGGGGCATTAAGTTAGATTTTCCTTGCATTGTCAGTCTTATCAAACTTGCATGTACGTCCGAAATTTGTTTTCTGTTCTCTAACTTCAGTTTGCCTCTACAAATGTTATTAAACTAAATAAAATTCACAATTAATGCATATATATTATTCTTGTTACCAACAAACACACATGAAGTTTGAATTTTTGGTGGGGTTGCTTTTACTTTTCTAGAGTTATGCCCCTTTATAAATTTTAAAATAGCTAAATTTTTGTTCCTTTCTTTAACACAAGTTTGCTTTATCCAAATATTGTGATACTTATATGCAATGCTTACTACAACACAACTCAGATTAAGTAAAAATTTGGGTGGTGTCACTCTTTTCATTCTTTACATGCAAGCGGCTGCTCATCTGTGTCCTATGGACACATTCCCCATTATGAACAAGTCTACATCTATATGCTTTTGAATGTCAATAATTGTTGATTTTCTGACAGAATTACTCTGATATTTAATTTCAGGCTGCAAGTACATTTGTACATGTACATGCAAATGGAAGGAGTGATCTTGGAATTTTGTCATGACAAAAGTGACTTTTGTCCGCTGATAGATAATTTTGTATGACAAAATTTCAAATTTGTAGTATGATACAAATTTTGTTAAACTGAACTCATTTTTGTTGAACAAAAGTCACTTTTGTCCGTACAAAATTGAATTTTGAGTACAAAACCACAAGAGTCCCATTCGGCGCCCCGTAGTACAATGACATGCAATTGTTTATATCGCTATTATTTGTTCAAAGTTTATCATTCAATTTGCGTCATGGGCAAAAAATTTTCAAAAATAAATCTCCAAGACATCATTTAATATTCAACCGATATTTAATTCAAAATATGGTACGAAATGGACCGTGTAAGGTGAGAATGCGTTTTTGGAGCGAAGCGGCACCGTCGACGCAGTCATACATGTGACTTTGTCAGTATTTATATATTCTTTTTTTTTAATGTTAATATGCTTAAATCACGTATATTTCTCTCCTTTTAGTCTTTTATGCGAAAAATGAAGAAAGCACTCTGAATTTCTGACCGTTCGTATTTCCTGTTTTGAAGAACGTTTTGTATCACTTGTTTACATCGTCAAGGGTGCTTTCATACACGCCCGCGTTCCAAGGTCGTCAACGCTATTTTTGAGAAGACCCCTGAAAGCGACCGTTTCCAAGGCACTCGTCGTAAGAAACATGCGTTAAAATATGCGCATTGTTAAAGGGCCGAGCCACCTTAAAGGGGAATAAAAGTGTTGAAAAAGTTTTTTTTTAATTCTAATTTCAATTTGGTGTTGCAATGTATTTTTCCATGTGCATATTAACCAAAGTGCTTATAGAAGTTATCAAACACACGAAAACAGAATTGAAACGTGTCATCATGTTTTCAGATGACGGTCTTAGAGGAGACAACGATTTTGAAAATCGTATGAATAGAAGTGAAACATACATGTTCCAGACCATATGAGTATCTGGACCATAAGCGTATGGTCATGACCATATGGGTATATACTCATATGGTCCGACCATACGCGTATGGTCGGACCGTACGCGTATGGTCGGGGTTATCAACACGTATACTTTAAATCTCTTCATTAGGTGTGACCCTTTTGGTTGTTACGTCACTAAAATGTCATTTTATTATATATTAAAAAACTTATAAAAAAAAAACAGTTTCACACAGTTAATATTACTTACTATTTGTAAGTACAATTATAAAAAGATATTAAAATCATATGAACACATTGTTAACGGAATTTTATTGTTTAAAGTAGGTTACATCACCGGCAACGATCATGATATTTATTTAAAGGTCATGATTTTTTTTTAAAGTAAACTATGTTAACAGTGTGTGTTTCTTTTTTTTTTCTATTCTTTATTTCTATATTTCTATTTTAATCTTAATTATAAGACCGGTAAAATAACATTTAAGAGCCATAAAATTGCCACTGCCTTTAATTTATTTGATCTGTGTTATTCATTTTACGATATTGTAGATCTGGAGTTTCTTAAAAACATCGTAGACACATCGGAACTGTCCAAATAGATATCACTGCACGCAGCCAAAACAAGCAATCGCAGAAAAGCTACATGTATTGAACCGTGTGAAGGTAATTCGAAGTATACAAAAGCATTCACAAATACAATAAGCGATGAAAACTAAGATCAACTGACGGTGGCATCAATATTTAATGTATATTTAGCTTTTGAAATGTAAAACTTATACAATTTGTTGTAAACACATTTGTTTTTAAGATAAAGTTTATTGTTTTATTTTTATTGTATATTTGAAAAAAAATACCTATATGGTCCCAATACTCATATGGTCCGGCCCGTTTATAACCACACGAGTATAATTCTCATATGGACCGACCATAGGCGTACGGTCGGACCATACGCGTATGGTCGGACCATATGAGTATACGCATATGGTCATGACCATACGCATATGGTCCAAATACTCATATGGTCCGGAACATACACGCGAAAACTTTTTAATAGCTCATGAAAAATGTCATTGGTTACCTAGTCAGAGTATGGATTGGTTAGGTTACACATGGGATACCAAAAGAGTTATAGATTTTAGTAAGGAAGAAAGCCGAAAATAGTATTCGCAAATTATGCAAAGAAACTACAAACGGTAGACTGTTAGATTAGTGCTAGATTTTTTGCCATTATTTTGGGTCAAATAATTTCCATAATGATTGTTATTGGTGACAAGGTGAGATTTAATATCAGATACTTGTATGATTGTATCATGGAACGAGTAAGTTTGGAGGCTCCTGTAAAAATGAACCAAGTTGCTCTTACTGAAATTTAATTCTGGGATAGCTCGCTCAGAAAATTAAACGAGCAGGCCTAGGTGTTGACATTTGCAATGTTGATCATGATGTTGTGTCATATTTTGACATTTTGTGTTACGCCTCAGGTGTAGAGTTCGGTGGTTATTTATCCACTAAGTTTAGCGTTGTTACTTGTGTTGACAACAGTGAAATGTCAGGTAATTAGACAAGTGATGAAAAGTCAGAAAGTTCAACGTGGCACGAATTAGAATGCGCAAGACGAGTATTATGCACTTATGAAAGTAAATTTGGCTAGGATTACAAGGCGGTAAGCATGAGTTCGGACAATAAAAACGTTTCGCATATACTAAAGGTCGGCAGTAAGAAAAGCATACTACAAAATATAGCAGAAGATATTCACAATATTTGTTAAGAAAAGAGCATTACTTTAAATTCTTAATGGCTACTAAGGGCAGACAATCGATACGCAGACAGATTGAGCAGAAACACTGATAACGATGATTGGGGTATTAATGGCGAATTGTTTAATTTCAATGATACATGGAGACCATATAGCATTGACAGATTCGCTACTCATTAGAATACACAATGCACACATTTCAACTCAAAACATTAGTGCCCAGGTTCATAAGGCATAGACACATTCTCTCAAAATTGAGGTAACGACACAAACTGGTTCCGGGACCGTCTCTTGTTCCTATGAATTTACAAACAATTCAGCATGACAAGGCTGCATGTACCTTAGTTATTTCTGAATGGAATCCGGCCCCTTTCTGGCCGCTGATTTATACACAAAAAGGTATAGCATATTATATACAAGACATAGAATATTTAGCTGGAAAAATGGAGATAGTATAAGGAGCCGGCAAAAACGGAGTTAGCGAAAAATTGCCAATGAAATTTAGAATGCTCGCTCTGAAAATGGATTTGTAATAATACTATTGTTATTTGCAGGTGTGACCTTCGGCGAAACGTTGAAGATGCTTTAGTAGAGATTGGCGTTTTAGAGAACTGTAACCTTTAAAACTTAGGTGGAAGATGACTACATTCCTTGTTGATTCGAGAATGAGAAAACCTGTCAATAGTACTATTCAAGTTTTAATAGATGGATTCGCAATCGAAAACTGTTTAAACGAATTGCCTTCCGAATCTTTTCCTTTAGCACTTTACATTGCAAAATTGATAGACGAACAATGTTCTCCAAGTGTTTTAAAATCAGGTGTTCATTCTATCAAGAGGACACATGATCTTAACGATTTTAATGATCCGACAGAAAATTAATTTGTAAAAAGAATTCTTGAATCCGCTAAAAAAAACGACGTAATGGTAGGCCTGTAAACAAAAAAGGATCCAGTTAACAATGAAATGTTGATTGGTTAATGTTCTATGTACACAGATAGTTCCAATTTACTTATAGTTAGGATTCTCACTAAGATTTTGTTGTCTTATTCAGGTTTGATAAGATAAGTAGAGTAAGATGCAAAGATGTTAGTATTTTCGAAGATCATTTAAAACGTTTGATTTCTCAGAGCAAAACGGAGCAATACAGACAAGGGAATGAAAGTTTTATTTGTAAAGGTATCACTATCGCTAGTCCAGATAGTATGTATGAACAATTCATATCTAAACCTGTTTTAAGATCCAAAGGCGTAACCATACTCTTATCAGGGATGGGGTTGATTACTTTAAAATGTAATCAATTAAATGACAATTACTTTGCTTATAAAATGTAATCGATTACATTGCAATTACACCTTATTTCAAATGTAATTGATTACATTAGATTACTTTTCTTTACAGTAATCATGATTTCTTGTGATTACTTATGATAACATTGTATATTACTATATCAAAGAATTTCTAATAACTTTTTATCCTCACAAATAAGCTAATTTTGGTGATTTTTTTTAAGGCCATAATTTATAAATCTTATTTAAAATAATTTAGACTAGTACAGAGTTATGTGTAATTTGATAACATAGCTATAGACAAGTGTCCTTTCTCTATGTAAAAGATATAATTTTGTTTTTCTACAAATTTTAACCAACTGTCCAATTCACAAAAAACTGAACAAATAAGGAAAAATCAATTAAGTATAGTTTTATTTTCTGTGAGGACATAATTGACACATCCATAAAGTTTTTTACAGGTGTTAATCACGGTGTGCTTTCATTTAACCTTAGCTGTGAATTTCGGGTAAAAAAGGTATAAAATACACTAAGGCCAGATGGGAATTGAAGGAAGGCGAAATGTGAATTTAGATAAAAATATTAAATAAGCAAATTAAACCTTTGTGTTTTTATAGCAACCTGAACAACATGATTTAGGGATTTGTTTCTCTTTAATTTTAATTTTTTAATAAATGTGACTGTTTTTAGTAAGTTTTTCAAAGTTGTGAAATCAGGAAAAATCTACAATAAAAAAAATTTAGTTGGAAAGTTGCTTCTCTTGAAATATTGTTTATTGATATTTTATTTCATGCAGTTAGAAAAATCAAAATAATTTAATAATCCTTTACATTATGCAACCCAAAAAGTTTCATAAAAAGAAAAAAAACACATATCCCCACAGACTTGTTTAATTGCATAACACAAACTTTAATAAAAAAAATTATTAAAAAATCTCCAGAACTATGCTAATTATATATATAAACCAAAATCCATGGTATTCAATGACTATAATTCTTTAAGATTTAAACAAATTACCAATGATTAGTTTATCATGAGATGCACAGACCAATGAGACTGCACAAAAACTGCCTTCGTTCGAAAGTAGGAGATCAACACTCTACCAGACAAAACTGCAATCATGTTTACCAGATACTTAACTAAGAATACACACCTTGGAAAATGCACCACAGACTAAATTAATACCTACACCAAGTAAACGTATAATTGTGATATGAAGAGAGGGCAGAAACCTACAGCCAACATGGAACCACCACCAGACAGAAGGACCCAGAACAAGTAAGCATTTAGAGGGCTGGCATAACAAGAAAAAAAAGACAGCCAAAACAACACATCCAAATATATTTTAAATTATCAATATGTTCAAGAAAAAGAGTAAGCAGCTTACGATGCAAAGAAAGTCACAACAGTTTGCAGCAGGTGGCAAGATGAAAGGAAAAGCAAAGAAGTAAAGATAAATAGAAGAAAGATTCGCCACTTTAAAGGAAACCATACACAATGGTACAACTGACTATATTCAGTATGGTGATGCAGCATCTTAAATGAACATCCTCAAGCTTGGAAACTGAATTAACCTTGAACATTCAAATATGTATATCAGTGCCTTGTACTTGTATGATATTTTTCTTTATTTATTCATTCAAATATGAAATGTTCATATCCAATTTGTCATCTCTAATAATACTTTATTTACAAAATATAACACATTAGTAAATAAAAAGACACTTTTAGGAAAAAAAGGAGCAACTATAAAAAGTGGGACACCAAAAATGAAAAAAAAATTGCCTTTAAAAAGTCTTTCATGGTAGAATTTGACATCTAAATAACAAATATCAACTTATTGCAATACAAACAAAACATAACTTAATTTTATTGTTTACAGAAGCCTCCATTTCGCCTTAGTTAATTCTTGTGTACCTGAAAATTTGTACTATGGCAAACTAGGATTAACTTTATATATAAATTTTGACAGCTAAGTCGAAATGAGAAAAAGCCGTTAATCACTACAACCATTTTTTTTAAACAAACAATAGGTGAGCTTGGGTATTAAAATTATATTATCATAATTGCAATATCAATAAAGTTAAAAGTGGTTAATGGTCTTTATCTGTTGGAAAATTTTGAATACATATATATCATAACATGTACATGTATCATATGATGAAGACATAATCTTTCAATCAGTTTAATTGAGGTCTGGAGCTGGCATGTCAGTTAACTGTAAGTAGTCTGTTGTTATTTATGTATTATTGTCATTTTATTTATTTTCTTTTGTTACATCTTTTGACATCGGACTCGGACTTCTCTTGAACTGAATTTTAATGTGCGTATTGTTATGCTTTTACTTTTCTACATTGGCTAGAGGTATAGGGGGTGGGTTGAGATCTCATAAATATGTTAAACCCCGCCGCAATTTTGCGCCTGTCCCAAGTCATGAGCTTCTGACCATTATTAGTCTTGTATGATTTTAAATTTTAGTTTCCTGTGTATTATTCGGAGTTTAGTATAACGTTCATTATCACTGTACTGTTATGCATATTTTTAGGGGCCAGCTGAAGGACACCTACGGGTGCGGGAATTCTCGCTACATTGAAGACCCATTGGTTGCATTCGGCTGTTGTCTGCTCTATGGTCGGGTGGTTGTCGCTTTGACATATTCACCATTTCCTTTCTCTATTTTATGATGTATGGAAAACAAAATTTATTAAAATTGTCAAAAAATGAAATATGATTTTAAATCAATTTTGAGTTAAAAGGGCTCATGCAGTTATTTATGTCGATCCTCAAAGTCAAATTGGAACTTAATATTTCTGTTTTTGAATTTCATTGTAGTTCATTAAGTTTAAATATTTATTACGATCGGGTGGTGAAACTGCAGCTGCTATAAAGTCTTATGTAATTAAAAGATGCATAAAGCGAAATGGGAGGTGGAAGACAGATTTTGTTACAGATGGTTATAACTGTTCGTACAAGGTTTACTTTTTATTGCTTAGTTGTAACTAACAGTATATTTCAAGGTTTTGTTATTAGGAGTAATTGTGGTTATTGTTTTTTTCATATGTTTACATATTTATTAAGATACATGTATGTAAATAATAAATAAATTCCTTTGTCCACTATGCTTACCGGGCTTTCGGCAACACTATAGATATATTGTATTCATTCATGCCTCAAAATAGATTTGAGCGTAAAGTGTTTGCTAGCTGCTGAATGAAATAATTTTGATGGAAATGAAGATGCACATATAGTACAACACATACTGAAAAGGAATTTCCTGTATATTCAGATGCACATCTGTCAAATATGATATGAAATAGGCAATTGGTGTGTACAAGATGGAGATAATAGTTCGACCTATTATGTGAAATATGTAATATACAGCTGTTGTGAATTAGTTTTAGTTTCAATTTAGCACTTTATCACTTTTATTTGTTTAACGTTTTACCGCCATTTTACGTAGCAATAGGCCCGCAACGTCGTCACTTGCCAACGTCTCTCTTGTATATTATAGACTAGTAAAGCATACGAAACATTGAAGACGCTTTTGTGTTTACTAATATCGATACGTCCAAAACAACAGCCTTATAACGGATGACAATGAGTATTCTGTCTATGCAAAACCTCTTGCTCCAAGTTTTATATAATTGACATAGATTTTATGTATAGATCCTAATTGTCGATCAATATTTCTCAAATAAAGTAAAGTGGGAGATAGGGGTTCAGTTAATGTCGTCCCTTAGTAGTGTTGTTCCTTTTCTCTTGTTCTTGTATATTCAAAGGACCTATGTAAAAAAATATTTGGTAACTGTTGGAGAGCTGTCTCGTTAACAATTGTGCCATGTATTAAATCAAATATCAATGTTTGTATTTGAATCTTTAATCAGTCTCTTAAAATTGAATTTACCCTTCAATTGAATTTTCTGGATTATACATGTGTTCTTAAAGGAAACTGCATTTTGAGTTTGTTTTTTTTTTTTATTTTATCCCAATGAAAGAAATAAAATAGTGTTGCCATGCAGTTTTCTAATATCAATAAATGGTTGATAGGCACTAGTCCAATATAAATGATGGTTGCTAGACACTGTTTCAATATAAATAAATGTTGATAGAAACTTTTCCACCGCTTCAAATATTTAATTGTTTAAAACTTATGTGATGTATGGTAACTATGAACTTTATCTTATCAAAAAAGGGAGGTTATTAAGTCATTTTGAAATGAACTTCAATTCTCACTGTTTAAATGGTGATAAAATAGGGGCTTGAACACCATGAACATTCTCCCATTGTATGGTATATAAAACAGTTTATGGTTACAGATAATTACTCTTAAAACATCAAAGACTTAATAACGTGTCTACTGTTGCCTACAATCAGCACGATTCACGTATTTACGTTGTGTTGATGTTATTCGTGGTGACTTTGATAATGAAGGGCACTCCGATTCATCATACACTCATCAGATTTCGAATTTAAATATTCAAGAAACTAGTAGAAGGAAATTGCGATTGTGAGTTGATAACTTTGAGTATAAGATTGAAAGACGTTTTTGATAGTGTTTAAAATCCTAGACTTTTCTACTAAGATGGTCACTCTGCATTCATCCAGGCTGGTGACTGGCAAGCAAAGTTTTGGCTGCACGGTTTTTGTCCTTTCCTTTTCCTTTCTTTTTTCTTCTTTTTCGTTTTTTACTTTTCTTTTTTTCTTTTTTCTTTTCTTTTCTGTTTTTTTCTTTCTTTCTCTTTTCTTTTCTTCTTTTTTTTTCTTTATGAACAATTTTATCCTTTTTTTATATTAATTTTTCCTTTCATACCAGAAGTTTTCAAATTTACGTTTACAGATAATGTAAGAGTACCATTCCAAAATACTAACGAAATTTCACAAAATTTTGATGATGTGTTTCTACTAGATTCTTTTCATGACGTTGATCAATTTTTGTCAGATGATTGAAGCTTTGTTTGTGTAGAGTACTCGACGTTCATTTGAAAGCGTCGTTCCTATCTGTCAATTTATACGCTTGTAATTGTCTTGTTTCCTCAGTCTTTTGTCATACGTTTTCTGTAATAGATATTGAGTATCACAATAATAAACGACAAAATTTGTTCACTCGTGTTATGATATTAACCATTTATGGATTCTTAAAAATTCTAAAGAACTACTGGAAAATTTTAAATCTCTGTAATTAATTACAACATAACTTTTGAATGTTTAACCCTGCACACCACCATTCCCCATGTGAAATTATAATTGCTTTGAACATACATTGAACGAGAAATTTCTTCATATGTCACGTTTACATTTTCTGACGACAAACCCGCGAATCCATGAATGTGTTTTTTAATTTGATAAAGCTTTTTTGTGCTTTTTGGTAAATGTTTGTTTGTTTTGAGATTGTAACACAGTGATGACTGTTGTAACTATATTTATACTATTTTAAAGATTATGTCTGTTTTGTTCATGCATCGTTGTAAAAATAACAGAATTCTATGCCACTATCATAAAAGTGAGAGGTTTAGCGCTATAAAACCAGGATCAATCCACCATTTTCTAAATTTGAAAATGCCTGTACCAAGTCAGGAATGTGACAGTTTTTGTCCATTCGCTTGATTTGTTTTATCATTTGTTTTTGCCATTTCATTAGTGACTTTCCCTTTAGAATTTTCCTCTTAGTTCAATATTTTTGGTGATTTTTTTTAATAGGATTACAGGATAATTTTAATTGACGTAAATTTAAAAATTTGATGATGAATTATTTCCTATATATCATAATGTTCACATTAAGGCTGCTTAATAGTTCTTAACTACCTTCATTATTACTCAAGTAAAGTAGGATTAATTATGGTGCATATTAATAAATATATATTTAAATTAAAACAAGTTTTTATGTCGAATAGTATCTGAAATGCGACTTTGTTCGCCTCATTAAATACAACGATTTTGTATCAGCATCATAACTCAGAATCAAGTTCTCCTCTTCAACGGTCACATCAAATTACTATGTAATTCCTTTTTCTGTTCCTGTCATCTACCTTATATCCAGATAATTTCACTTGATAAAAAAGGGTTTTCTTAAGTAAGTTTGTGACCTCCTCATCTAATAAAAATAAATGAATAAATAAAAACTAAAAAAAATATAAAAAAATATTAGACACAAATGCACCAAAAGAAGGATCAAATGGACATGAGACTTATAATAAAGTTAATAAGACATCCAGAGCTGATTACACAGCCAAGCCCCCCTCAACCGCCCTACTAACAATGGCAAAAGCAATGCTTTGCTTGGAATTCTTTAAAGTTCGGACAATTGAAACACTTTGAAATTTTACCTATTAATAAAATAGAATACAATAGATGACATATTAGACAATATATGTTGTAGAGTTTGCGTTTCAGTCCTAATTGTCTACGAGGTTCCTTATGATGAAATCGAATTCTGGACATACAAGTATGAATAAAGAGGACAACACAAGTTCTAGATAAATGTATGGATTGGTAAATAAAAGTCAATCCTTGGATTCGGAAGTGTACATAAAACCTTATCCTTTCTGTTTAAAAGTTAAGATTTGAATTTTACATTCGTGAAGGATCAGATATGAATAGTTAAGTTTCCAATTCCTTAATGATATTACCTTGGACTTAAAAAAAGTATAAGCAAATCGACAAATCAATTTATTCGGTAATTTAAAGTTGATAACTTTAAAGTTTGCTACTGACCTGGGACAGGTATGTTTGAAAGAAAATATTGTTAAATAACGATACATTATTTTTTTACTAGGATAATGACCATTGTGTGTAAAATGTTAACGATGTAGTGAAAAACCAGATAAACCTTTGGAAAGCTATTGAATAACGAACTGTATCATTTGATAAACTCGAGCTACCGTTTGTTGGTTTCTTCGGGACCACATGTCTTGGTTACATACTTACGAATGCCGATGCCAATGTCATATTTTGAATTTTGCACCAATCGAGGAAAACCCTTAGTTTGTTTGGTTATACATATAGGTGGACTGATAAGTTTGGATATATTAAAAAAAGCCTTACCATAGTAAAGTAAGCCATCCTTGATATTTGTGACCGTCATCTCTATTCTTTCCCCAAAAATAAAAAGCAAAATGGATTTATTTCGAAAATAGTCTAACGCTTTGGTTGTTTGTCCTTTAAACCATTTCCATTGTATAATGTTAGTATTTTACGTATGCCCCCCTATTTAACCTGTTGTATGCTAATAAGCTCGTGGATATCTGTTATTATCCTTCACTTTTTTCGTTTGTATTGATGGACGGTTAACACATACAACAAAAAAACTAGGCTGCTGCAATGAGAGAAAAAAGTACAAGTTCAAGAAATAGTTTCTTCTGTACTAAAGGTCTGTTCAGTTAAAAACATTATATTGTGCTTAATTGTGAGCGTTCCTGACAGATCATTTGTTGATATAGAATTGTCCAGCTGAATGCAGTCCAGCAAAAGTAAATAAGTTTATGAGTAAATATAAAGCAACCTGAAATAGTAAGGATGAGATTCAGAAGATGATAGTATATTTAAAAGAAAATACATACATTAATGTCGGGAAAAAATGTATACGCAACGTTTAATTCCCCTTTTAAAACCAATAAAAAAGATGACATTTTTTCTGTCAATGCTCTATTAAACGTGACGAAATCAAACTCGAATAATATCTTTTGATATAAAAAAACAAGGATTTTGGTAAGAGTACATATATTTTGCTATTGGTTGATTTGTGTCTTGGGTGATGCCTTTGCCAATTGCTCAGTATATTTTCCTTTCATTAAAACATTCTTGAATATTTGTATCAACTGTAAAAATTACAGATACACACTTACCCTTTCAAACTGTGTGTCAGAATAAGCTATACCGTTATCAATTCTGACATTGTCAATGTAGATATTGATAACTTTGCTAATTGTTTTTGTTTTTGTTTTAATTTCTGCTACAGTTAAAAACTTTCACATAATAAAGCATTCCGTATTCACTTTTAAACAGAAATCAACAATAAAAAACCAATATCTTGACTAATTGCTTCTAATATAATCATATCTACCGTTTTCCACTATATATTCTTTGTCTTGTTGGCATATCATTCCGATACTTTCAACAGCTTGTAACTAAAATGTAATATAGTAACCCTCCCCTCCAATATTTTTACTTCAATTTCCTGTGTTTAATTTATCAATCAGAATTAGAATTGAAAATTGGAAAAAAATCTGTATAGTAGTTTCGCCTGACAAAATGTTTATCAACTACTTATTGAAATATTACAAAGATATGGCATTAAATGGACTATCATTACATGATCGCATATACATGGACAATTGTTCATCTATTATGTTTTGTCCTTCGATTGGGTGTCCTACTATACAGATACAGCCCTACAGATATCGCTATGCTGTATTTGTATACTATACATATATCGCTTTTAAAGCTCGGCCCACTGCCGAACTGAGTATTGTTTGAACATGTGTGACCTCAGAATGTGTATTCCATTTGCATTCCAATGACGATGACAATTGTCGATTTCAAAAACAATTGTGTTACAAAACAAACAATGTCAATTTCAGCATGCATGTTTAGTAAATGTCAAGTCTGAAACGTAGGACAACTCGTACACTCCTGTTTCGAATTAGACAATGTCTTGTTATTTGTTTTTACGGTTGAAATGAGTTATTATGTTAAAATAGAAAATTATTCACCTTGAGCGATGTATTATTGTTGACCATTTGAGATTCTTTTTTTGCGAACCCGTCTTCAACGTATTGTGTAATTTTGGTATTACTACGCGGGCCTCAAGGGATTACAAATCGAAAATAAATGCTAATTATATTATTTTTTGTGTCTTTCAAAACACAAACAATACACAGAATTAATTGCAGGATAAAGACAATAAATGTTTAGTGTCTTTAAATATCAGCTGTATTTGTACTCGGCTCGAAACAGTTATAGTAGCTCGCTAAAAGCTCGCACACACCTTGTTCCCTAGCCTCGTACAAATACAGCTGATATTTAAAGACACTAAACAGTTATTGTCTATATCTCTGACAGAAATATAGACTGACCAAGATGAAAAGACATAAATTATGCTATTCAAGTGCAACTGCATATGTTGATTTACATATATAACAAGTCAAAAAGGGTACAACATCACCATTAGATAACTATAAAATTAACAAATATTAGATATTTCGGATAACAGATATCCTTCTTCAATAATAGCATGATGTCAAATGAATCATGTCAATATATTCAAACTGAGATACTTTTTCTAAATCTTGAATTTATACAATTTAAGCGAACACCACAGACGCTGATACAATTTTAGAGTTTCCAAACACGCCGCAAAGATTACATAGATATGCCAAATGAAAATAGTTATTTTCGTTGTGAACTGGCATAACTCTAGATTTCCAAAGGTTGTGACAGTTAAGATGTTATAACTGCATTGAGGGCAGTCCTCAAACAAAAAAATCAAAAATGTCCTAACCGATCCAGGATGGTATAAATTTGACAACGGTAGGGCAATTACAACAGAAACTACATGTTAAAGCCTCCCAAACGAATAGCAGTCTATAAATAATGATTAAAAAAATAAGTTTTATATAATAAGGTAAAATAATTGAACGTGGCTACGTACTTATACATCCATCACAAATCAATGGAGCCCTGTAATTTAAACTGTTATTTTTAAAAATAATTTCGAACTGTAAAGCCAGTATTAAAGCCGGCGTTGTTGGAAACAGATGATGACAGGAAAAAGAGGGACTCGTTCTATGTTTTTTCATTAAATGCCCTCTGGGGAAACTGTCCGTAACTTTCTTATCCAAAATCTTTCCCGAGCGACTCTGTCGACCTTCGACCAACCCTCGTTGTGGTCTATGATTGTGATGGTAAGGTTTTTGAGATCAGCTTGTGTGTGTCCAGGTGATCTCAAATGACGACTTATGTTGATTTACATATATATACATATGATTATATAGCGGTATATTTAACATTACCATAAATCGTGGAAGTTGGCTAGCCAAAGAAAAAACAGGTTCAATCTACTATTTTTTCTCAAATTGTCCTACATCAAGTCAGGAATTTTACAGTTGTTATCTAATACTAATAGTTTGTTTCTATGTATGTTGCATTGTTGTTTGTTTTTTCTTGCACTTCTGTATTCTGCTTTTACGTCGTTTCCTCTTCTAGGTGATGTGTTTGTCTCGGTTTTAGCTTGTTACCCGGATTTGTTTTCTCTCAATCGATTTCAGACTTCTGGACAGCGGTATACTACTGTTGCTTTTATTGATGTATATATAACATAAAGCTCGAATTGGTCTTTCTATTCTGAGCTTTTTTTTGTTAAAACGTAATTCAGAGGTTATCATCGATAAATAATCAAAACTCTTCATAATGTTAATTCACTTTTGACCTGTAGACTTCAAAATATTAAAGTTAACTGCGGTGACTTACGGTTGTTAATTTCCATGTCATTTGGTTTCTTGTTGAGAGTTGTCTCATTGGCAAGCATGCCATATTTTTTTGTATACAAGTGAACAAAAGAATGTATTTAAGATTTCAGTACAGCTGAAAAAATAATAAAAACAAATTGACAAGCAACGCACAAACAGAGCGTAATAATGAAATCACACCTCCATAAATATTAAATGAATGCAATGCTCTTATGCACAAACTACTTTTATTTCGATGGCAAATTTGATTGCCAATAATGATTGGGGTTTAACATATTACTACGGACATGGTCCATTTCGCAGACACAGTTCCGTCAACATTTCCTCGATTGTGACATAACATGATGCGACTTATCACCAACTTTTAATTGCAGTGATTTTTTTCTATTAGTGCAGTGAAACTTTATACAGGATCGGTTCGGCACTTTCGAGTCGACTCACGGATCTTTATATAATTTAATCTGACATTTTGTATTTTTTCTTTATGAATGATGGATTGACTGCTTGAAATGATATTGGTGTTTTCTTTATCATTTCAACTTATGGTATAGATCGAATGTTTCCCCTGTTTGATCTGTAATTTGTAAAATTGAACATAATTTGATTAGTGCTATAATATATAAGGAATTGTGTTCCAAATAATCACAACCATGCCCATACCTTTGAAATATAAGAATAAACATACTTGATAATGATGATGTTAGGTTTCAGCGTCTGGCTTTCCTTCTGGATATTGCGGAATAATGTACTTAGTTACAGATTAGTATCTGTCTGTCTTTTCTCCTTCATCTTACTCCGCCTGCAGTGTTTTGGCTGGTACGGAGTAATAGACCATACTTTAATTTACATTGTACTCAAATAGTGTCATAGATCAAATTTATTTGTTCAGTGTTTGTCACTTTTTTTGATAATGTCTTTTAATTGAGTTCAGCAATTTTATTTGATATTTCATAGTGTGTTTTTAAAGTGTGGCTCATAAGTGTTTCTCGTTCTCGTTTTTCTATATAAATAAGTTCGTTGGTTTTCCTCTTTTCAATAGTTAGGGCACGTTATAGCTTGCTGTTATTTGTGAGCCATGGCTCCGTGTTGAACACCGTTTTTCGACCTATAATGGTTCACTTTTACAAATTTTTATTTTTGAACTCATACCGCATCTTCTTATATCTGTTTAGAGTAACAAAACAAACTACAAGATCTTACAATGATAGTAAAGATATAATCTTTTTGTATTATTTAAATTTGCCTTACTGATGATTGAAGTAAATACATTTATTAATTGTGACATTAAATAAGGCAACAGTTGTATACCGCTGTTCAAACTCATAAATCCATGGACAAAAAACAAAATCGGGGTAACAAACTAAACCGAGGGAAACGCATTAAATATGAGAGGAGAACAACGACACAACACTGAAATGTAACACACACTGGATATATATAAAATATAAATTGAAAGTTTTAGAATAACATAAAATATGCAATACATTCGAAATTTAAATTCACTTGAAATACAAAAAAAAAGTGTTTAAATAAATAGCAGTTATTTTGCATTGATATTAACTTCGACAACATTAAATGTAAAACTCTCTTTCTATATAGGCAAAGTAAGTATATGCGTATGTTATAAAAAAGCAATTAACAAAGATTGACATTGCCACAGTAAAGCATTATAATAATTATATATATATAAAGAATCAATAAATGGGAACTTTTAATATAGAAAAAGATTATTTTGTTGTTTTTGTTTTCCTTTACAAATCTCACTGATTTCACAATAAGGACAAGAGCATCTCTGTACGCATCCATTTTTTGATAAACCATTGTGTTCATGTGTCTGGATACTATCTTATCTGTTTAGGTAGCACAATACAAAGATTTTTTACTTCCAATCACTAACCTTTGAAATGCTGTAACATTCTTATGAATGCATAGACAATAATAAAATATGTATATATAGATAGATAAAACATATTTTAAATGAATGCAATATTTTTATTATGCAATCATTATGTAATCAATTATTATGTAACTAGTGGCAAAATCATGGTTAGTTCACTTGAACGAATTAAGTTCTATTATCTCTTTAACTATACAGAAAATTTTAACGAAATCTTAATCAACACATCATGGGCTTCCAAGGGGTGTCTCAGATTGTCTCTATGGTATTCCATTATCTTATAAATCTCTAATTAGTGTAAATATCCTAACCACATAAAAGAAGATAATGTTTAATTAGCTGTAAACTTTGTACTATACATTCTATCTGAAATATGAGACACCCTTTTTGTAGATAATGACCATAGTAACAACATATAATAAAATCTGCCCTAAAGGGATACAGATGCAGAAGCTATTTTCATTTGAAACTGGAAAGGAGTAGGTCAGGTAAAGGCAGATTTTGGCCTAATATTCCAGGTTCATCTAACGAAAGTTGTTGGACACTTTTTTAAACACTTAAGTGTCTATTTCAATTCGATTAGTTTCTGTAAAAGATTTTAACTGATTTAGTCACTAAAAACGCTCTGATCTCTGATTTAAGCCTGAATATAAAAAATCCATCAAATATGCAAAAAAAAAGTCACTTTTCAGGTGTTTTTTTGTCAAAAATGAAAGTGGCCGCATCTGTGTTCATCCTCAACCTTTATATATGTTTTGTATTATCACCAAATACATTTAAAATTTCAATAATATTAATGAACACGAATGCGACCACTTTCATTTTAGACGGAAACCGTCTAAGAATTAATCAAAATGCAAAAAATTTGAAGATTTCAGTAATTTAGCATGACTTATTAATTCTAGAACGCGATATGTGTGCATTGTATTGTGAAAAACAGCTCATATGTATGTAGAAGAAGCGTTTTTACTTTCAAGAATATAGCTTAAATATAAAAAACGAAGATGTGGTATGATTGCCAATGAGACAACTATCCACAAAAGACCAAAATGACACAAACATTTACAACTATAGGTCACCGTACGGCCTTCAACAATGAGCAAAGCCCATACCGCATAGTCAGCTATAAAAGGCAATATATAAGACAATGTAAATCAATTCAAACGAGAAAACTAACGGCCTTATTTATGTAAAAAAAATGAACGAAAAACACGTATGTAACACAAACGACAACTACTGCATTACAGGCTCCTGATTTAGGACAGGCACATACATAGATAATATGGCGGGGTTCAACATGTTAGCGGGATCCCAACCCTCCCCCTAACCTGGGACAGTGGAATAACAGTACAACATAAGAACGAACTATAAAAATCAGTTGAAAAAGGCTAAACTCATCAAAAAGACATATTACATTTTCACAATTTTCTAAAACTGCTATATTTTTGGGCCAAATAGGGTCTTACTTAACCTTCTCCTTTGGTGAAACATATTTTAGACACAGTTAACATTATAATTGGTTACATAATGGTTGCATACTACATGTACTACTAACATTGCATTAATTTGACTGAAGAATCTGTTAGCTATCAAAAACTACTACTTTTATAAATGTTTCAAGCATTATTAAGAAAGTTACATCATTTTAAAACTTGAGAGTTGGAGTTATAAAATCTTTGTATTGTGCTACCTAAATCATTTTATTTCATTTTCATCCAAATTATACAACAATATATCTTGTCTAAATAATATCAAACACCAGTGTGCAAAACATATGTTTCAATTATTATGATAGAAATTGTAAGTAATTAAATAAATAAGGTATACATGTAAAAATGTGCATGCTCTTTAAATTACAAATTGCTATGAAAATAAGCCTTATTTTAAATGGCTTATCCACAAAAAAAGAACCATTACATATTATTTAAAGTTAAAGTATTTTCTGTTGTATTCATGAGTAAATCATATCAGTATCAATTAGAAGACGCAGTTCTTTTTTGAGTTTTCATCCACCAAATATTTGTTTTATCTTAATGATAGTAGTTGTATTTTCATCAGAGTATAATAGGCAAATAAACATGGTATAACATTCTACATGAGATAAAGATAAAGATGAGGTCTCACAAAACATGTTTAACTTTGCTGCATTTCAGTAGCCTATGGCCTTTGTTCGTCTTGTATGGTTTTTTTATGTTTTGAATTTTAGTGTTACGGGAATCATCACTAATAAATAAGTACACTTTTTTGTTGAAGGGCCAGATGAATTTTCAGGGATTTTCTAGCTGTGTTGAATACCCAAGAGTGATTTTTCATAAACAAAAGAGTGATATCAAGTTTTAGGAATATTAAGTTTTATTTCTGTTCTTGTATGAACTGTTAAAAAATTGATGATTCATCCAAACATACGGTTAAAACCCATGTTTCACATTGTGTTCATTTGATATATATAGTGCACTTACTTGTTGAAATGACCATATATATTATTTTTAAAGACATATTTCCGAACCTCGTTTGTTATTATGTCAAATGACTGTTATTAAAACGCTTAAATAACATATACTGTTCAATATAATCGATGACTTTTGTATAATCGCTATTCTATGAAATTTTCTTTAAATCTAACTGACTGATAATTTCATTTCTCAGCACTGTAGATTAATATGAAAAATTATTGCTTACATCTAAGAGGGTGCTGTTGTCCTAGGTACGATAGCAAAACAGAGTATCCTTATTCGTCCTGTTCCGGCGCAAGCGAGAAAACCAATCTTGTTAAAATGATCAATAATAGTCTACAATTATCATTGTTTTTTTTCTCTTTAAATGTATGCTATCACACAAAGTACTTACATTTACAATTATCGAAATCATTTTCTTGAAGATTCGACATCTTTATATAATCCCGATCCACGCAGGTGACTTGATCATCAAACCAAGATTTTGATTTAAGCCAGGACCAAAAGAGGAAGTTACAGTCACATACTAGATCAAGATACCTGTTTGAAAATGAGGTGAATGAATTAAGCTTGTGTTATATACTCTTGATTACAGTATAACTTTGTATGATATCACGATTCTAATCAAAAACAAAGTTGTAGAACTAATATGAGGATGAATAGACTATCTATCTTGATTAAATATCATATATATGTATATAATACCTTAGACCTGCCTCTTTTAAATCAAAATTGCCCAGGTATGTTCTTTATAGTAGACAATTAATGGAAATTATAAGTGAGCAGATGAACGTTTGCCTATGTTCCAAATAGAACGTACATGTTTTTAATTATGTTATAAATGCATGTAATTGTAGACTAAGATTAACTTGGCAATCCACATATGTGAGTGACATCTATGTCTATACCCCTTTACTTCTTTTTTCAAGATTTTATTAAATTTGGTTGAATCAGTGCATTCGGAACGTATTTTGGTGCAATCCGAATATGTTTACCTTTTGAAACATAAATCATGAATTATATTTTCCACTTTTTTTGTTTTTGTAGTCTGACTCATGTGTTTTTATTACTTTTAGTATCTTCAGTAATTTTATTAAATGCCAAAAAATAGCACAATTTTGTTTTTCAATTTGACCTTAAGGACGTTTAATTTCGTGTAGATCATTAAAACACCGATTTGATATTATATATTATATCACTAAAAATAAATTAGATATTTGTTCTAAAATCTATAACGTGACCACAGTTTCCAGATTATCTTCAGGAATGATCTGTTTGACATCAATAACCTGGTGAATTCGAACACAACACAAAACAAGTGATAGAGGTATATAAAATGTCATACAGAACAAATGAAATTTATCATTTGAATTTCGATATGGTTTTCGTCTGTGATATGTGAAAATTCACTGACAGTCTTATTTGGGTTTTTTTTAGCATGATAAAGGAAATAAAATAAGTATATATGAATAAACAAATGAGGAAATTACACAGACATTTTTGTTTATACTGGTCACTATTTTTCTCTTATATCTTATACAGATATTATAATTCAAAACAATGCAAACGCTTACAGTTTTGTGCAATACCTAGCAAAGCTTCACATATTTTTATGCATTTAAACACGAAAGAATTATATGAATTGAGATTTTATTTCATAGATGTATGATATATGTACACCTGTAATGTGATACATTTGTAAACGTTTAAATGATTTGTAACAGTAATACTAGTTATAAATACACCTGATTTGAAGTTTAAAATACTTTGCGTATTTTTTTTTTATTGTACTAACTTTTCTGAAACTTTGAGATGTTTTGCTAGACTTGTATCAAACACTGCTATGTTTATATTATTATTAACTTTTTATATAAATTAATGTTAAAATTATATGTACGGCAATTTACCTCGTAAACAGGTAAGATTAGATTTAGGTTTTTGTCGTAGTTGCTAAATCTCACAAAGTCTCACGATGAAAGAGGAACCAGATAATCTGATACTGCAATAAAGAATCGTTTGCTAACGTCAAACAGCTATCAATCGTTCAATAAACATATACAATGTATGTACTCACAGATTTTGTAAGTTGATGTTATGTTCAAAAGTATCACTCTTGACAAATGTCAGATTGTTTCCACTCAAATCTCTGAAAAATATATATTACGCGAAACTAAATCTCGTGAATCGATCAAGGATTGATAAATCCAGGTACAATTTAATAGACATTGCTAATCTTATCAGGTATTTGTATGTGAATTACATTTAAGACAAACTTTAATCAGATTGAATCATTACCGATTAACAAGTAAAAATACAATAAAAAGTAAATATTTTTGATATCTTGTAAATAATTTGACCCAACTTAACAGTTCAATATGTAAACATTTCAGTTTAGTATTTTCTTTTCCATATAACATGTATAATCAGCACATACAAAATACTATAGAACAGACCTTTCTATATCTAGAACTTGATATTTACAAATCAGTGAGATATATAGATCAAATAACATAATTCTAGTATATTGTTTAAATAATTGAAGAATTGTTCTGCAAAAAAATCTGTAATCATGTGATGATTTATAGTTAAATGTAAACAGACATATTCGGTACAGTAGAAATAACAGTATCAATGTTATATAGTTCAGCCTTAAATTAGATATGACCTTTAAAAGGCATGATATCAAACAGCTAGTGTTGCCACTATGTAACAATGTAAGGGTTCAAATATCGCTGCAGATCATACATTCTTGAGCTTAATCTAACAAGATTTTTGATTTATTATGATGGCATATTCTGGTATAAATATTGATTTAGTCATGAGTCTTTGCATCATAAATAAACACATTTATTCTAAAACAAGTTGTTAAAAAAAAAATTGAGAAAGCAAATTTACAGATCTAACATTGTTGGGTTCATGTTTAGACGAGTTGTATATACATTATGTACACATCCATGTATCACCATCATTGATGGCGATCCGATGGATAAATCTGTTGTAGAGTTGTCACTGACTCAGATATAATTATTTTCTGTGACTGTATCTTACATTAATTTGTAGGAACCTTTACTATAGATAATTGAGCTGATATGTAACAATAACATATTCATGCCTAATATATTATGAACTGTAGGGCGGGACGGCTGCAGTGCAGGAGATTTGGTGTCATGATATCACAGTAGCATGGGTTCAAATCCCGGCGAGGGAAGAACAATCAATTTGCGAAAAAAAAGAACTCGTCGTAACATCACCCAAACAATGTAAGATCTGTAAATTTGCTTTCGCAAATTTTTTGTTCTTCCCTCGCCGGGATTCGAACCCATGCTACTGGTGATATCATGACACCAAATCGCCTGCACTGTAGCCGTCCCGCTAGACCACACGACCACCTGGGCTCTAAAAAAAAGCTTTCAGTGGCCGTGTGTTGTCTTTCCTCGTCAGTGTTAATCTAGCGGCGTATATACAGGTTAAATTGAAAACAACGTTCAAACTTAGGGTTGCGTTGAATGAAAACCGCAATTCAAATTCGTGTGCATGCAAAACAAATTTGATTGTAGAGGGGTCTTAATACTGCACAAACAACATTTTCCAAAAGACGTAAACAAGTGTTTAAGTCTATATTTACAAAATTGTTTTCTGTTTTGCATTAGATTAATATTAACATTCATTTTGTTAGATATTGTGATTAATTCATTTTGCAATCGGAACGTATTTTGGTGCAATCGGAACGTATTTTGGTGCAATCCGAATATGTTTACCTTTTGAAACATAAATCATGAATTATATTTTCCACTTTTTTTGTTTTTGTAGTCTGATTCATGTGTTTTTATTACTTTTAGTATCTTCAGTAATTTTATTAAATGCCAAAAAATAGCACAATTTTGTTTTTCAATTTGATTTTAAGGACGTTTAATTACGTGTAGATCATTAAAACACCGATTTAATATTATATATTATATCACTAAAAATAAATTAGATATTTGTTCTAAAATCTATAACGTGACCACAGTTTCCAGATTATCTTCAGGAATGATCTGTTTGACATCAATAACCTGGTGAATTCGAACACAACACTTAACAAATGATAGAGGTATATAAAATGTCACACAGAACAAATGAAATTTATCATTTGAATTTCAATATGGTTTTCGTCTGTGATATGTGACAATTGACTGACAGTCTTATTTGTGTTTCTTTGAGCATGATAAAGGAAATAAAATAAGTATATATGAATTAACAAATGAGGAAATTACACAGACATTTTTGTTTATACTGGTCACTATTTTTTCTCTTATATCTTATACAGCTATTATAATTCAAAACAATGCAAACGCTTTCAGTTTTGTGCAATACCTAGCAAAGCTTCAGATATTTTTGTGCATTTAAACACGAAAGAATTATATGAATTGAGATTTTATTTCATAGATGTATGATATATGTACACCTGTAATGTGATACATTTGTAAACGTTTAAATGATTTGTAACAGTAATACTAGTTATAAATACACCTGATTTGAAGTTTAAAATACTTTGCGTATTTTTTTTTTATTGTACTAACTTTTCTGAAACTTTGAGATGTTTTGCTAGACTTGTATCAAACACTGCTATGTTTATATTATTATTAACTTTTTATATAAATTAATGTTAAAATTATATGTACGGCAATTTACCTCGTAAACAGGTAAGATTAGATTTAGGTTTTTGTCGTAGTTGCTAAATCTCACAAAGTCTCACGATGAAAGAGGAACCAGATAATCTGATACTGCAATAAAGAATCGGTTGCTAACGTCAAACAGCTATCAATCGTTCAATAAACATATACAATGTATGTACTCACAGATTTTGTAAGTTGATGTTATGTTCAAAAGTATCACTCTTGACAAATGTCAGATTGTTTCCACTCAAATCTCTGAAAAATATATATTACGCGAAACTAAATCTCGTGAATCGATCAAGGATTGATAAATACAGGTACAATTTAATAGACATTGCTAATCTTATCAGGTATTTGTATGTGAATTACATTTAAGACAAACTTTAATCAGATTGAATCATTACCGATTAACAAGTAAAAGTACAATAAAAAGTATATATTTTTGATATCTTTTAAATAATTTGACCCAACTTAACAGTTCAATATGTAAACATTTCAGTTTAGTATTTTCTATTCCATATAGCATGTATAATCAGCACATACAAAATACTATAGAACAGACCTTTCTATATCTAGAACTTAATATTTACAAATCAGTGAGATATATAGATCAAATAACATAATTCTAGTATATTGTTTAAATAATCGAAGAATTGTTCTGCAAAAAAATCTGTGATCATGTGATGATTTATAGTTAAATGTAAACAGACGTATTTGGTACAGTAGAAATAACAGTATCAATGTTATATAGTTCAGCCTTAAATTAGATATGACCTTTAAAAAGCATGATATCAAACAGCTAGTGTTGCCACTATGTAACAATGTAAGGGTTCAAATATCGCTGCAGATCATACATTCTTGAGCTTAATCTAACAAGATTTTTGATTTATTATGATGTTTAGACGAGTTGTATATACATTATGTACACAGCCATGTATCACCATCATTGATGGCGATCCGATGGATAAATCTGTTGTAGAGTTGTCACCGACTCAGATATAATTATTTTCTGTGACTGTATCTTACATTTATTTGTAGGATCCTTTACTATAGATAATTGAGCTGATCTGTAACAATAACATCTTCATGCCTTATATATTATGAACTGTAGGGTGGGATGGCTGCAGTGCAGGAGATTTGGTGTCATGATATCACAGTAGCATGGGTTCGAATCCCGGCGAAGTAAGAACTATCAATTTGCGAAAAAAACAACTCGTTGTAACATCAACCAAACAATGTAAGATCTGTAAATTTGCTTTTGCAATTTTTTTGTTCTTCCCTCGCCGGGATTCGAACCCATGCTACTGGTGATATCATGACACCAAATCGCCTGCACTGTAGCCGTCCCGCTAGACCACACGACCACCTGGGCTCTAAAAAAAAAGCTTTCAGTGGCCGTGTGTTATCTTTCCTCGTCAGTGTTAATCTAGCGGCGTATATACAGGTTAAATTGAAAACAACGTTCAAACTTAGGGTTTCGTTGAATAAAAACCGCAATTCAAATTCGTGTGCATGCAAAACAAATTTGATTGTAGAGGGGTCTCAATACTGCACAAACAACATTTTCCAAAAGACATAAACAAGTGTTTAAGTCTATATTAACAAAATTGTTTTCTGTTTTGCATTAGATTAATATTAACATTCATTTTGTAAGATCTTGTGATTAATTTATTTTGCAATCGCCAATGGAAGTTACCAGGGTTTAAGAACATCATTTGTTCGACCTATATCGTTTTCAATATTTTTAAATGGATCTTTATCTGATTGAAATATATAACTAGATGATGCTGGGATAATATATGCCAAACACAGAAAACCTTTTTTTGCAAAATCTAAGAATGTGTTGTCAAGTTTCATCCATTGATAGTCTAGGCTTGTATTTTTAAATATCTCAATACCATATAAAATAGTATTATTAACAAAAATGCCCAGTCCACCAAAATGTCTATTGTTTGCTGATTTAGGTCTGCACACAGGAAAAAAGTTTTATCCTGGAAGGACTATATTTACATCTTTTCCAATATGTGTCGCAGTTAACAGTAATATATCAGAACCTGTCATTTTATTTAATAAATCAGAATCTGTTGATTTATTCAGATTTGCGGCGATGGGGCCACAGATGTTCCATGTGCAAATTATTATGTTAGATATAAATGTTTTATTTGTTATACCTTTAATGAAATAAGTAGTTATATTCTACACTTTAGTCATGTTAATATTGTTTTATTTATCAATAATATTTAAAAGTAAAAAACAAAAAATAATAAAGTAAATAACTGAAAGAGCAAATAGAATAATAATATTTCAATAAATGTTATTCGGAAAATATGTTTATTTTTAGGTCGTCTTTGGGGGTGGACGGTCTCTATGTTTGGTATTACCTTGTACTCTCCCATTCTCAGGTTTAAGAAAAAACTACCACGCCTTGATTGCTTAATGTCCAATAAGAAGCCAATGGTCCTTTTTAAGATCAATGGCAAGGACGGCGGTGCCATCTTAAAATAAGTGATAATGTTTTCTTGCTAAATACTTTGAAACTGGTTTCCCAAAACGTGATACAATAGCATAGTCCATACATTCACATTTTAGCATTGCATTTACAAGATCGACATTAATCTGATGTCTATTATTATCTGTCCTTGGAGTGGCTAATGAAACAAAAACTTAAGTGCTTGGCATTGACTCATGAATATGAGAAATTAAGTTCTTTATATGATTTACACATACTGGTGTAGATTGCCTTAGATTATTGGTAAGGGAATGCGGCAACTTTTTTTGCAACATTTAGGTGCTAGCGAATTTTACCAGCTGAATACATTTGTGTTAGAGGTACCTATTAGTAGGACCTGAGGTTTGTTTAGAGACAGTACACACCCAACATCTAATTGAGTTAGTGTAAAGACGTGATAGACCGTCAGAGAAAACCTTGTTATCGTGCAGGTTGTAAATCCATGAATGAAGGTGTGCGGAAATGCGAGGAGAAATATTTCAAGATTTATAACAGGCAAACGGGCCTTGAAGTCATAAACTTTCGAGTCAGTTTGTTGTACTCATTCTATAAATTTAACCTATCGAATTGCCCGATTCCTTGTTGTGAGCATAATTTTTGTGTTCCGAGCACTTCGCAAAGTATTACGCCTTTAAGGCCGGATATCCGAGTACTAACATTTTATTCTAGAACTCGGTACTCGTTGTAATTACAACTTGTTATACATTGTGACTGGGATAGAAAGTTGTCTCGTTGGCTCTCGTACCAAATTTTCTTATTTCTATAAACATGCATACTTGGCATGACACGGGTTATGTTCTTCTCATATATGTTATGATGGTGTGATACTAAACCCCTAACGGGAAGGATTGTGCCTGATATTCTTTATCTTTCAATCAGTTTAATTAAAGTCATGGTACTTCAGTTAACTGCTAGCAGTCTGTAGTTATTTATGTATTATTGTCATTTTGTTTATTTTCTTTGGTTACATCTTCTGACATCAGACTCGGACTTCTCTTAAACTGAATTTTAAATTTGCATATTGTTATGCGTTTACTTTCCTACATTGACTAGAGGTGTTGCGCTCATTATCACTGACCCAGTACATATTTGTTTAGGGGCCAGCTGAAGGACGCCTTCGGGTGCCGGAATTTCTCGCTACATCTAAGACCTGTTGGTGACCTTCTGTTTTATTTTTTTCAATGGTCGGATTGTTGTCCCTTTGACGCATTCCCAATTACCATACATAATTTTATTACAGTTTCTGCAGTGCTGATAAGGTTTGAAATGATCCCGACTGTATTGTAATTATTTGATTTTTGTACAAATATCTGAAATTTATAGTTTTCAAAGGTACCAGGATTATAATTGTATACGATTGGCGCGCGTATCGCCTACATAAGACTCATCAGTGACGCTCAGATCAAAATAGATATAAAGCCAGACAAGTGAAACAGAGTAATGATAAGATAACCATAAGACTTGTTAATTTTTTCAAATGTTAGAATTGAAATATAATCTAAATTTCAAGAAGATAATTAGATTTTTTTTTATTTTACAGCTTAGATAAAAGCCTTTTAAAAGAACAAAATCTTTTGCTCTAATAGTTATCAAAAGTACCAGGATTATAATTTTATACGCCAGACGCGCGTTTCGTCTACATAAGACGCATCAGTGACGCTCAGATCGAAATAGCTAAAACGCTAAAAAAATCTTATTCATGATTTTATGCGTGAGTTTGGATCTAGTCATCTAAGAATCTAAGAACAACTGTCGAGTTTAGTTTTTTGAAAGTTAAGAATGATATATCATGTGACGTATTGATATTGTTAATGAATTTAAAATAGTATTACGAAAGGAATATATTAACGGAACTAAAGTGAGCGGAAATTTGAGGAGAAATATCTCAAGATTCATGACAGGCAAACGGGTATCCGAGTACTAAAATTAACTATAGAACTCGACCTTCCGAGCGAGAAACCGTTGCCATCCCTGCTTTTTATACATTGTGACTGGAATAGAGAGTCTCATTGTATCTCATACCAAATCGTCTAATTCTATAAACATGCATACTTACAGTGTCCGCAGTGCTGATAAGTTTTGAAATGTCCCATACTGTATTGTAGTTATTTGATTGTTGTTCAAATATCTGAAACAAAGTAATGGTGAGACAACCTTAATGCAATTCTGATCATTAACCGGAGAAGGATGAATTTCTATCCACATTCAAACGTTGTGTTGATATTATCTAATTTCATCAATTGTCAATTTTTCCAATGTATTTATTGACATTTAATAGCAACTTTAAGAAGATAATTAAAATCTTTATTTTACAGGCTTTAAAACGAACAAAATATTTTGCTCTAAAATTCTTATTAAGGACGTAATGTGTGAGTTTGAATCTAGTCATCTAAGATTTTTTAACAACTGTCATGTCTTGTTTATCGAAAATTAAGAATGATATACCATATAAATGTAACTTTGTGTTTAACAACGTATTTGTGGTCTTATATTTTCACACCATTTTGGCTCTCAGATGTAATATTTTAACATACATATATATATATAAATACAACTCGTCTAAACATCAACCCAACAATGTTAGATCTGTAATTGGACTTTCGCAATTTTTTGGTTCTTCCCTCGCCGGGATTCGAACCCATGCTACTGTGATATCGTGACACCAAATCGCCTGCACTGCAGCCGTCCCGCTAGACCACACGACCACCTGGGCTCTCAAAAAAAGAGCTTCCGGTGGGCATGTGTTACCTTTCCACGTCAGTTTTAATCTAGCGGCGTACTACAGTACATGATATATAAGGCATGAAGATGTTATTGTTACAGATCAGCTAAATTATCTATAGTAAAGGATCCTACAAATTAATGTAATATACAGTCACAGAAAATAATTATATTCATAAGTACGTCTGATCGAGTCAGTGACAACTCTACAACAGATTTATCCATCGGATCGCCATCAATGATGGTGATACATGGCTGTGTACATAATTTATATACAACTCGTCTAAACATCAACCCAACAATGTTAGATCTGTAAATTTGCTTTCTATATATATATAGAGACCCAGAAATTATTAAAACATTTGTTTCTTGTAAAAATAACAATCATTGTTTGAATTTGGTAACTGTTTGGTTAATGCATAGGCAATGCTTAATCAAGTAAACATGGTAAAGATAATAAAATTGAGAATGGAAATGGGGACATGAGACAGCAACCCGACCATAGAAAAAACAACAGCAGAAGGTCACCAACAGGTCTTCAATGTAGCGAGAAACCCCCGCACCCGGAGGCGTCCTTCAGCTGGCCCATAACAAATATATACTAGTTCAGTGATAATGAGCGCCATACTAATTTCCAAATTGTATACAAGAAACTAAAATCAAAATAATACAAGACTAACAAACCCCAGAGGCTCCTGACTTGGAACAGGCGCAAAATTGCGGCGGGGTTAAACATGTTTATGAGATCGAAATCCTCCCCTATACCTCTAGCCAATGTAGAAAATTAAACGCATAACAATACGTCCATTTAAAAAAATCAATTCAAGAGAAGTCCATGCATATTTTAAGGTTTTTTGTCGTATAACACGCCGAAGGGTGTCAGGATTGGTCAAATGAAGGACCAACCGTAGGGAGGTCTTTCTTCTGACAATCCTGAAACCCGAGGTGTGTTATACGACAAGACAAACCTTTAAATATTCATTGGCTGACTTATATACCGTAAATTTACAGGGTTTGCATTCTATTTTACCGACCTCACTTAAATGGAATATTCTTTTTTTGAAGTTTTAATATGCCCTACGTCTTATATTTAATGTAAAAAAAAACTTACTTATTAATCTAGATATAAATTTTAGAAATCTCTTTCCAGGCCCAATATCTTTTTTTTTATTTTTGCACGACATAAAGCCAACCCACCCGATAACGATGTATGCATCAGTTTGTAAGTAATTTTTGTACAAAATTACTGTTGTTGAAAGAATGTGTTAATTAAGTGCTGTTTTCTATGTCTTCTTGGCATTTTGTTTTCGGAAAAGCATATTATTTTTGAAATAATTTCTAACAAATTAAACTGTGGATTCATTTATTTTCGTGGGGACCAATTTTCGTGGATTGAGGAAAACTTACATGTCCGTGTAAATTTGATTTCGTGGTTTTGCCGAAGTGTGCATACAAGCCATGAAAATTGTCATTCGCTGAACATTTAATTCCGTTGTTCAACTATTCCCACAAAATCCATGAAAATTGGTATTCAACGATAATAATGAATCCACATTATTCAGAATACCTTTCATTTTAATGAGAATATTTTTTTGGTGAACAGAGCCGGAATCTTGATAAAATCCCCCTCCCCCAATTATAAACTACATGGCTGTTATTTTATATAAAAAATATATAGAGTTAATAGTAGATAAAAATGAAAAAAAAAATCAGAACTGGCACCAGTCCCGTTGCCAGGATTTTCAAAGAGGGGGGTCGATCCAATCAAACTTAACTTTCTTAACAGTTAAAATTGTTGAGGCACATTTGTTGTATATATCATAAATTCATATTTTGATTAATGTGCCATTTTAAAGGATGCACTTTTAATCGTAATCAAGTTAATAGGGGTCGGTGCCTTTGCTGGTAGACGTTTCGTCCCCGAAAGTATCACCAGCCAAGTAGTCAGCATTGAAAGCCGTACACTGGCGGTCCGTGTAAGACTAACAAGTCAAAGTTTTAAAACGTTTTGAAATTTTAGATTTTTTGCAAATTTCAAATTGTGTTAAAGTTTTGAAATTTGAAATTTTAACCAAATTATTAAAATATTAAAATTCTAAATATCGTTATTAAATTTGATAGTTTAAAAATTTGATCAAACTTTTAAAATACTAAACTGAACGTGCAATTTTGATTATTTCACTTTTTGAAAGTTTTGATTAAAATATCAAAAATAGATCATGGGCAAAAAGATGGGTTTCTGTAAAAGGAGAGACGATATAAAAGCGGAACGAAACGAAACGATATAAATTGAAAGCATACATATACCTAAAAGTATATATAACAAAAATATAACCACAGACAGACAGTAAGCGGTGAAAAATTGGATGACAAAATAAATATTTCTCAAAAAAGAGAATTCATTTAAAAACAGACGTGCGGCTCTGTTATTGACCATTTTACTTGCTGGTTTTTATAGCACCCATATTTTAGGAGAAACAGGTGTAACAGTAAAAACTGATTAACTCGCAGTAGGTCAAACAGTATGGTTAGGTTGAGCATGTATATATACTTTCTACTGAACTCTAAGCAATAAAAAGACTCAATACACGGTGTATTATCTCTTTTGATTTTAATTTTTTATGTTTTGCTCTACGACTTTTTACTTTCTGCAATCATGTTGGCCGAAGAATATATAATTGCATGTACTCTATGAACGATCATGATATCTTAAACGTTTTAATCTATTCTTTGTTAGTTGCACTAAATATTCAGCTTTGAACGTTCCCTAAGACGGTCGATCAAGAAAAGCGCTTAGGTTGTAACGTTAACAGCAGATTCCATTGAGTGTGTAGCCGAAGGTAATATCTTTGGTTATCGGTAATTCGCATATTTTCCCTTTGATCTTACTGTCTAATATTTTTGAGTATCAATGTACTGGCTGTATCACTGAAAATATTAGGCAATACATAGTGTGACGTCATAATTACCGATAAACAAAATAATAAGGTAGTTTCGTTTTTGATACTGACTATATCATGTGGAATATCTTAAATCGACTCAACGGGCTCGTCTAGATATTACACATGATATATTGTCAGTATCAAAAACGAAACTACCTATTATTCTATATTTTGCTTAATTGTTAGCTGAACCGTGAGGTCATTATAAGGTCAGGTATACTAGCCACCTTTCGACGTAGCATAGAAACAGACAGATAAATTGGTTTCTGTCGGACTAGTCTATTCTTGAATTAGGATAGTTTACCTTCCCTAACAATGACTTCACGGTTCAGCTAACAAGCAAGCTAACCAAAAATATTTCCTTTGGCTACACACTCAATGGAATTCGCTGTAACGTAATGTTTTTATCTTTATCGGTTGTATGACGATCATAATTATATTGACTTGTATCAATGATTGTTGTTAATATTTATTTGGTCAGTAAGACTACTGAATGCATGGTGTCTCAATTAAGGTTGTGCTAGTCTACAATGTGTGAGGTTTTTGATATAGATATATTTCTTATTTACGCTGAAATTAAGAGTACTAAGATCCACTATTAGTAGATTGGAGCCAAGATACTGTTACACGGTATCTACAAAAACTCATCATAGATGGATACCAGGATATAAATTTTGCCGGTTTTGCGCCATACGCGCGTTTCGTATACAAAATACTTATCACTGACGCTCGAATCAAGTTAAGTTAAAAAGGCAAATAAAGTCAAATAAAATTAAAATGCCAAATGAGGTAAACGTTTAAATCCAACGTATAGTATAAAAAAAGATGTGGTATGATTGCCAATGAGACAACTACCCACAAAAGACCAAAATGATATAGCTCTGGTTTTGTAAAAGTTGAAACCTTTCATATCATATGAAAACGTATACCATAAACAAAATTTTCACGAGCATTCATATTTATGTAATAGTTGCCGCTGTACTACATTAAGCGCCCATCTAGCATTCACATTTATGTAATCGTTGCCGTTTTGCTACATTAAGCGCCCTTCTATCCATTTGTAGGTGTCGGCATTTTGAAAATTAAAAATTGTTTTCAAAAGTTTTCATCAGCGATTAATGGTAATCTCTTGGGGAATCCAATATATAGATAGGGCCATTTTTTTTACATTGATACTACCACGAGGGGCTTCGATTATGGTACATTAAAATATTCTGATCCCCAGTTTGATTGAAAAAAAATATTCTGTGCTAGCAGAGGACAAAAATAAATTTTGAAATCAAATGTTCTCCATGTTTTTTATCATGTTAAGTGTTGAATTTTGAACCAGACAAGTTGATTAATAGCGATGAAAAACTTGTGGGTCCTTAATCAACCTCTCTTTTTAAATAGTGAATTAAAGGAAAGGGATGTTTTTGTGTTAAGGGATATTATTGTTCCGTAATTGTATTTTCTTATCCGAGCATTTTTAAGTTATCGTACGACAATCAACTTTGGTCAAACTTAAAGAACACATGTACATCCAGGCAGAATGGGCGTGCAAAAAAGAAGCCACACGGTCAGCTGCATGGTGGATTTTTTCCATTTTTGGCCGTAAAACGCCGAATTTTAAGTAAAGAAATTCACCTACGGAACGCCGAAACTGAAATTTGAAAATCAAGAAAAATAAGAAAAATAAGAACCGATACATTTTTTGTAATTGAATGTATCATTCACATGAAGAGGCGTAACTCCTAATATATTCTGACACAATAAACAGATCTTTATCCATTTTTTCTACAACTTTTCCGAATCAACTTGGATTTTAATCAAACTATACAGCAATCTTAATCACGTATTGATCTTACTGAATCCAAGGTTATTATGCAGTTTGATGAATTACTTTCAAATTTAAGGGTTAAATTAATCAAGTTAAAAAACTTAAATTTGAAGTTTGGACAAAATTCAGATTGTTCACTTTGATTTTTTTTATAACTTTTCAAAATCAACTTAGATTTCATTAAACTATATAGGTATCTTTTTTATGTATTGATCATACTTAATCCCATGTCGTTATGTTATTGGTGTATTGCTGTATTAAAATAATATAGGTAAAAAAAGCTAGAAATAACAATTTTGACTAAATTAAGAAAATCTTTAAACTAAAAATCACACCTATTCTGAGGGTAATTCCATTTTATTAAGGTGCTTTTTGCTTGGCATTTTTTAAGTTTAAAAAAAATAAAATCTAAATTTATAGAAAAGGTTTCATACACTAGTTATATAATTATCTTTCTAATGACAACAGCAAACAAAAACACTGTAATTTTAACTTATATTAAAAATACGTCTTTTATTATAATTGAGGATATAGTATATATAAGAACTTAGTTAATAGGTTAATAAAAAGCTAACATTTTCAGTTTTGACAAAATCCAGATACCTATAATAAATATCTAAATTTGATAGCAATAAACCAAATTACTTCATCATACATGTACTATTAAAGTGTTCTTTTTTAAATAAATAAATAATGAAGATAGCTGTAGATTTGGATGAAAATCCAAGTTGCTTTAAATAGGTATAACAGTTTAACAGATGTTATCGGATATGTTGTTATTTCAATGTTATATTTAACTTTGCCATTAAAGTGCGAGGTTTGGCATGCCATAAAACTCGGTTCAACCCACCACTTTTATTCCCCTTTAAAAGTGTCCTGTACCAAGTCAGGAAGATGGTCATTGTTATATTATTGTTCGTTTCTCTGTGTGTTGCATTGTAACGTTGAGTCTTTTGTGTTTTCTCTTATTTTTGAGATATTGAGATAAGACGTGGCACGGTACTTGTCTATCCCAACTTCATGTATTTGGTTTTCATGTTATATTTGTTATTCTTGTGGTGTTTTGTTTGATGCTTGGTCCGTTTCTGTGTGTGTTGCGTTTCGGTGTTGTGTCGTTGTTCTCCTCTTATATTTAATGCGTTTCTCTCGGTTTTGGTTTGTTACCCCGAATTTGTTTGTTGTCCATGGATTTATGAGTTTTGAACAGCGGTATACTACTGTTGCCTTTATTTATATGTTACTTAAGTAGTAACTATAATATCTTTCCCTTCTAACGAATGTGACCTACCGAATTAGACTATTTACCGGATTTTTAATAACATAAGCAACACGACGGGTGCCACATGTGGAGAAGGATCTGCTTACCCTTCCGGAGCACCTGATATAACCCAAGTTTGAGGTTGGGTTCGTATAACTTAGTCTTTGGTTTTCTATGTTGTGTCTTCTGTTCTATTATTTGTCTGTTTGTCTTTCTTTTTTAGCAATAGCGTTGTCAGTTTATTTTCTATCTATTTAACTCTCCCTCTGTGATCTTTCGTCACTCTTTGATAATTTAAAAAAAAAAACACTATCTGAACCGAACTGCAAAATTGGACTTATTTTACCTAAATTAATTTAATCTTAAAATTTGACAACAATACACTTAAATACATAACGACCTCGGACTCAGTAAGATCGATATACAACTAAGATAGCTGTATAGATTTATGAAAATCCAAGTTGATTTGAAAAAAGTATATAAACTAAAAGTGTACAATCCAAACTTCAGTCCAAACTGCAAATGCTACCTTTTTTGAGTTGATTTGACAGCAAACCCCCAAACTACATAACTAACTGGGACTCAGTAAGACTAATATATAACAGTGATAGCTGTATAGTTTGATGAAAATCTAAAGTTATAACAACAATTTAAATGTATCACCGTAAATTGGGTTATTTTCGTTGTAGTTTTATTTTGGTTTGTTTGGTGCCTTCAATGAAAGTACAAAAACTACACACACGACAATAAATCAAACACTTAAAATTGAAACGCCAAAATCGCGTACCGGTATCAATGTGTTAATTGTTACGGAAATCATGTTATCATATCTTCCGTATATTTACTACAATTCAATACATAGCCAAATCTGCAAATAAAGACCCAATATTATTTCACAACATTACTATACACTTTTTTATTAATTGTCAATGTATGGAAATTTTTAAGAAACAACAGCATGAATTTTGATTCCAATATATCATACATATGCCAAGCTATTGCTGGAAAGACAACGTTGTTGGTAATTAAAATACCAAAACGGCTTGTTATCCTTTATCTTCAAATAATAAACATGAACTGCCAGAGGCATAGGGATGAATATTCAAATCCATGATCGTCAAAAGATTAACATGAACTGCAATAGAGATAACTAAAAACAAATTCATAGGATATTTGTAAAACAAAATAATCTTTATTCAAAGTAATTTAAATGTTAAAATTTGTTTTTCTTATCTTTTTTCTCAGCTTTGAACCACGATATACGGAATGCGCAGTTGCATCCTTATCCGATTTCTTCAATACATTAACTTCTAATTTCTATTTTGAGAAATTTAAGGATATTTTTTCTATAAACAATTAAAAAGCAAATATGAATGAGCTTGTTACTGCGGTTGTTCCAAAATGAAATATATCAATAGGACAAGCCACCAAATTACACACCCCTTAATAAAACACATGCTTTTATATAGTAGTAATCGAACATTTGTTGATTCATCAATTCAAAATGGCGGGTCTCTCCTTAGTTACGCCTGGTCAACTGTGGATTTGACGGCAACTTTTAGCCAATGAAAAAAATGTTACATCCAAATTGCATTAGAATTAAGGAATAACAGTAAAAAAAATCCCACCAAAATATCTTAACGCTAAAATTTTCCAATTTACTGTATCTGAATTCAGTCCGAACTTCAAATTCTAGTTTTTTTACATAGATTAATATAATTTCCAAATTTGACAGCAATAAACCAAACAGTATATCTAATTTGGATTCAGTAAGTTCAATATATGACACAGAAAGCTGTATAGATTGAAAAATATCCAAGTTGATTTGAAAAAAAATATATAACAAAAATTAAAGTGTGCAATCTGAATTTAGTCCTAACTGCAAATTCTGTCTTTTTTACCTAGATTAATATAATTCCTAAATTGGACTGCAATACACCAAATAGCAAAACTAACTGGGAGTCAGTAAGATAAATATATAACAGAAACAGCTGTATAGTTTGATGAAAATCAAAGTTGATTAAAAAAATTATAACAAAAATTAAAGTGTACTATCTGAATTTAGACCTAACTACAAATTTTAGCGTTTATGACCAAGATTGAATTTATCCTTTAATTTGACATCAACATACATTTACTTGTTATATACTGACTGACTTAAGAAACGCAACACTAATTTTGTAGATGTTTTTATTACCAAATAAAGTGTAATCCTCATACAACTACCATTCATGCTTGTCATGCTTCTTTCTCCTTCGAAAAAATCAACATCTGATTTCCCTATTGTTATTAAACATTCCGAATAATTGAGATCGCACGAATTTCAGAAAGCGAAATTTCGAGCCAATATTTTTTTTTTTTAATTTTTTTTCTTTGTGAAACAGTTCTTTCAATCCTTGGACAAACTGAAATGAGCGAAAAATGTTGCTTTGCCAAATTGCATAGACTGAGGAATAAAAAACTGAATCAACCCCTTAGAATACTGTAAACAGGAAAAAGTGAACGTGCTGCAACCAGACAATTTGACGTCAGAAACTCGTTCAACTGTCCTTTCGACGATGATACCGTTAGAAGTGATTTGTTGAAGACCATGAATGACCATTTCAACATGTAGTGACAATGCAACGTCAATAGAATTTGATTACGCAGCGTCATTTGCGAGACAGACCTACAACTGCAACTTCAAATGCTTATCAAATTGCTGAATGCCATTTTGCATACCTTTATGCCATAAATGTTTCCCATTAACTCAACTTCCAAAGAATTGACTAAAGAAAAACATTTAAAGCCTTAAAGTTTCAACCGCATAATTGCCAAAACCCATTGTAATGGGTGGAAAAACCAGTAAAATCAGAAAGTGAAAAACAGAATTAAAAACGTGCCGAACAGAATTGGTTGACCTTTCTGGTATTCATTTTGGCGTTTGTTACAGGCAGCCATTGCTTCTGACGGTTTCACGTTCATTGGTAAGAGTAAAACCAAGGTTTTGGTGTATAGTACAATATTTCAATGTTGAAAATGACGTAATTAATTCAACTTTCGACCTGGATTTTTTTTAAACATCGAAGTAATGAAAGAACATTCTGTTCATAAGTTTGTTTACAAGAAATTGAATATTTGAAAATGGGATATACAAAAAATGATCTAGTGATGCGTTTCTAAAGTCGGTCAGTATACATACATGAAAATATTCTTTAAACAATAAATTTTGAAATCGTAAATAAATATCAAGAAAAGAGAACACTTCGGAAATTACAACATTTGATATTGACAAATGAAGAACGGCTAACATGCTCGGATATAACCTAGACAAAGTCATCTAATACTTGTTCAAAAACGTGTGTAATGAATAATCATTTTGAAATTGCGTTTATAACAATGAGACAAATATTTAACATAAGTTTCAGCGACATTTCGGAAGGGGGAATAAGTACGTTTTAATTAGGGGTATTTTAGAAAATATGCATTATGCTATAAGAAAAATTCCGAATAGTAGTGTATATCATTATTCATACATAAACGAGTCTAAATTGAAAACTACGTGCAAACCTATGATTGCGTTGGATAAAAACCGCAATTTTTATACGTGTGCATGTTGAACAAATTTCGTTGTAGAAGGGTCTAAAAACAGCACAAACGACATTTTCGGAAAGACCAAAAAGTGAAAAAGTATTTTTAAACAAAACGCATTTGACTAACAGGTCGAACAACTGATGTTCTTTAACCCTGCTGACTGCCATTGGCGATTGCTAAATAAAATTGATCACAAGATGTAACAAAATGGATCTTAAAATAAATTTAATACTAAACAGAAAAACTTTTTAAACTTGTGGTCGCGATGTTATGCCACAAACATACGGTGTCAATATATTTTAGAACACCAGATCCGGATTTCGACAATAAATGTCTCTTCAGTGATGTTAGGGATCGAAACGGTATTTGGAAGGCCATATAAAGAGTATCCTCATTTTTAGAAAAAAGTACCCTCATTTTGGATAAACTCTTGAATTTAAAGAGTCAATATAGGATGAACGGATCATATAAACCGGAGGGAAAATATGATACAAAGCCCAAACAAATTTAAACATATATATATTACAGGTTCTTGCTCCAGTCATGGAAAAGGTAAATATATAGATTAAATTATTAGATTGCAGTGATTATCTAGGCACTGTAAAAATATAATAACGCCAGACAATTTTTTATTATATGTAATCATATGGACAGGAACTATCTAAATATCAAATAGATGAGAGAGAAAGAGCAGAGTGTTACCCAGAGAAAACATTGTCGATCGCTGCTTTGATTATATCCCTCGCATTATCCAATCAAATAGTGGTATTCTAACGTGAAAAAAATGTTATTTCTTCACAAAGCCAGAAATATACATAAACAAGTGCCTAGATATAAAGTAATTATAATTTTTTTATCTGTCATATTCTCATACTTTTACTTTTAACTTATTTAATTTCAATATAATAATTGCTTTTACTCATTTATAAGCATTTGTGCTAGAACTTTGTTTTTCAAAATACTAGTTATCTGACTGATTTCAAGTTCTTTATATAATCACCTTTTTCTGCCTATGACCGCACATAATACAAATCATATCCCTCAAAAGAATGCCTTTGTACAGCTAAGGTTTAAAAGCTTTATTGAAAGTAAAAGTTTTCGTGTAAATATTGTATTTTAAGTCATTTTTAATCAATTAAACATTCGTACATGATTATTCATATCTTATCTAGATTAAAAGGTAAAAAATCAAACATACCTTCATAACCTCTTTCCTTAAACGTTATGTCATTAAAAGTATTGTGTGCAGCTTTATAATATTGTTTTGAAACGACCCCTACATGTTGCAAGGGAAGATAACACATCTATTTAACTTGATAGGTAACCGTTGATAGGTGTCATTCACTCACTCATCCTCATCGTGCCTGTCAGCACATAAGGACTCAACCAGTACTCTCCACATTTGCCTGTCTTTTGCCTTCTTCTCAATCTCCTTCCAGGTTTTTCCAAGGTCTTTCGTCTCTGATTCTATCATTCTGCGCCAGGTCTCTTTTGGCCTCCCTCTTTTTCGTCTACCATCAGGTGTCCATCTCAAAGCAATCTTGGTGATATCCTCATTTCCATTCCTCAATACGTGGCCAATCCAACGCCATCTCTTCCTTTTAATATCTGTTTTAATACAACACTGATTGGTTTTGTGGTACAGGTCTTTGTTGGAAAGAGTATTGGGCCAGAATATCTTACAGATCTTCCTCAAGCAGGTGTTATGGAATGAGGAAAGCTTTTTCATGTCTGATTGGATAATTCTCCAACATTCTGCCCCATATAGAAGGACTGACTTCACATTGCTGGTGTATATTCTGAGCTTTGTTTTCAGACTGATTGACCTTCTCTTCCATATGGGCTGTAGTTGGCAGAATGCTTATCTGGCTTTGCTTATCCTGGCTCTTATATCTTTTGCTGTTCCATTGGTGTTACTTAGCATGCTCCCAAGATATGTAAAGTCATCAACCTCTTCTATGACGTTATGTCCCAAGTACACTGGTTGTATTGTGTTACTGCTGATGTTCATGAGCTTGGTCTTCTTCTCATTTATAGTCAGTCCTATACTTTGTGCTGTTTCATTCAGTCTGGTGGTTTTGTTCTGCAGGTTGTTTCTGTTGCTGGAAAGTAGGCAGATATCATCTGCAAAATCTAAATCCTCACGAAAAGAATTCATGGTCCATCTGATGCCTGTGATTTCATTACCCAATGTTGTTCTTATACACCAATCTATTGCTGTAATGAATAAGATAGGAGAAATAACACACCCTTGTCGTACTCCAGATGTTACTTGGAACCATTCTGACTGTTGACCGTTATGTAATACACAGCATTCATAGTTGTTGTAGAGAGCTTGTATTAAGGTGATTATTTTAATAGGTACACCATATGCCCTAAGAATGGCCCATAAGCAACTTCTTTTAATACTGTCAAAGGCTGTACGAAAGTCAATGAAATTTAGGACAAGTTTGTTTTGCCACTCTATACTTTGCTCTATTATATTTCTGATTGTAAAAATATGGTCGATACATCCTCTTCCTGATCTAAACCCTGCCTGCTCTTTCCTCAGAATTTCATCTATAGCATCATCTATTCTGTTTAAAAGTACTCTCAGTAGTATCTTACTTGGTACTGACAGCAAAGTTATACCACGCCAGTTGTTGCAGTCACTTTGGTCCTCTTTCTTGAGTAGTTTGATTATAAGACCCTATGCCCAATCATTTGGAATAGTATCATGCCTCCAGATATGTTTAAACAGTTCATGAAACATGCTTGTGCTTGTTTATATGTCTGCTTTAAGCATTTCAGCTGTTATTGCATCTGAGCCAGGTGACTTCTCGTTCTTGAGTCTAAGTATTGCCTTCCTGATCTCATCCTTTGATACTTCCCCAATATCGATGTCTTGTTCCATTCCAAACTGTTCTATAACTGGAACATCTGCCTGGTGTTCTGCATTCAATGTTTCTTTAAAGTGTCCAGTCCACCTCTCCAGTTGTTGACTTTATGAGGCTAGTGTTTTACCATCCTTGAACTTACATGGTACACTGGATCTCATGTGCTTACCACTTAGTTCTTTCGTGCTTTTATAAACAGTGCTAAGTTCTCCTTTAGAAAGCTGCTGTCTCTGCTTCTTTAGCAAGTGTCTCTAGGTATATTGCCTTATCTGCTTTTGTTTTACGTTTGACTCTTTTGTCCTTGACTGAATATTCTTTCCTAAAAGTGATTTGGATTCGTTCTGATTTTGTGCTGTTCAATTGTGCTGATAGGTGTCAGAAATACATGAATTAGTCAAATATAGTCGTCTTATATTTCTATATTTTGAATAAAAGCTGCAGGATTTGAGACAAGAATAAATGTCGATTGCATAAATGTATTCTACAATTTATCCTATAAACTCATCGATTTTAATATGTAATGAATCCATTTATCAAAATGCATTACATAACTGTTTGATTCTTATAGAAGGCAGAAAATACAGCATTGATATAAAAAAAATATTAAATCATGAAGTACACAATACAACAAATGTATGAGTTCTTGCACTATATAGTAATATATTTTGAAATATGAGATGTTCCAACAGTTGGCTCATAGCATTTTACATGTACTTACATATTGTATTTGTATTAGGGTTACAAATTATAAAAAAAAAACAAGTCTTAATTATTTCACAAGTTTCTGTCTATTTATTTCTGTCTACCTTCAAAATTTTTGAGGAAAACGATATCTTAATAGTCCCAACAGACCAATCTTTGACCCAAAAGCGTCGATATGAAGATAGGTGCGTCAGAAAGGCAATAAATGTTTCAGAAAGATAAGATTTTATATTATATGGGGAAAATAACCAGATGACCGTGAAAATTTGTTAAAGCTAGTAAAATCAGTATAGTTGAATACCTATAAAGATAATATTTAGAAAAACTACTTATATAAGAAGTATTTGAAATAGCCTCGTTTTCAACATTACTTGTGAAGGTAATTTTAAATGTTACTTGTTTAAGAAATGCCCCTGACTGATAAGTTTTTTATGTTTGAGCTACGTCAAAAATTAGTACGTAAACTATATAGTCCATTTAACAATTCCTAACTAACACTTATTTTCTCTAAAGCAAGGTCACATACCTCGTAACATAATGAATTTTACTGCACAATAGGGGTGAATTCACTGAAAGATAGTATGTCATTTAAAGAACATTAATTGATGTCTGGTTAAGCAACGAAACGTCCCACCGATCTTTGATTACTATGAACACAATGTGATGAGTAAACGTGAGACAGTAAGGAAGTTTTATGTTTTGGCTTAAAAATCACCTCCTTACATTTGTTTATTTCATATTGAGAGATAAACCAACTGATAAAAATATAAAATATTTTCTAAATAAAAGAAACAAATATCCCGATAAAGAGAAGGTTAAACTATTGTTCAAATACACTGTGTTACTTATGTTATTTAGGTATGTGGAAAAAATTACAAAAAGTATTCACTCCATTTCACAAATTAATTATGATTTTTGTTTTAATTTCGATTTGAATCTTATAATTATTGCAACAATAGACGAATTTATATCAATGTATGTTTGATTATGATCATGCAGAGATTAATATATGACACTCATAATACCCTCGTCTTCTACTAGTTGTTGTTGTTTGAAACCTATGATAAATTAAATACTTCGAAATGAATGATTTTAATCAGGTAAAGTTATGTTAAAAGGCGGTATGTGAAATGCCAGACGTTGTTGCTGTAGAAGTGACAGACAAAATAAGGTACGGATTCACACGGACAACTTGTATCTGTCATTCCACACAGGCATATGCATGTATACTTCTCTCAGTTTGTCTATCTGTTTTATTCAACTCATCCTTCCATATCAATATTATTCTTGTTAGTCTAATTCTTCATATAAATTTTAAGAAGATATACATAAAGGGAAGTTTATACAAACAAATGCACTACGATATAATGACCAACTATTCGATGTTTTGTGTCTTATGTTACTTATTTCACTAAGCACGACAGGCGGTTTGATCAGCTGATAATGTTAATCTGATAAGTTGATGCATTTTAGTGACATCTAGCATGTCTATTGTTAAATCACATGTTCAAACTACATTTTCTTCCTTTCGTTCATATAAAACTACCACGATACAGATAACTGCATACAATTGCAAAATATAATATATATATATGGAGAAAAACATCCTGTTCAAGGAAAGATAAAGTATCTCTTATTTATATAAAAACATAAAATGTTCAACATCTTTTGTTTAAAGTGTATGCAAATAAATACCCAACAATAGCCTTCAGTTTGAAGCTAAATATGTTGTTTCAGTTTTGCAGTGTGATAACATCGTCGCGTCTCTATATTTAAACGTATCAAATTTCTTAAGTTAAAAAGTTCTGTTTCGGGGGAAAATATGAACAAACTGTATTTTGGCATTCTGTATAATACAAAACAATCTGTTTTTCTACGCGTTGAAATGTTACCTATGACGGCATTTTCGTTTGATAACAATTCACTGGTGTAAACTGTAGTTTTTATTTAACAAATAGAGAAATTAACAAAGATTTTAAGCAAAAATCAAACATACATGGTTTTTGTGTTCATATCCTGTGACTTTCTTGTTAAGTTTTCAAATACTAGTATATTAATGGCCAGCAATAATGGTAATATGTATCACGAATAAATTATGTTGGATTAATTCTGGTTTTATAGAAGTCACTTGTATGATAGTTGCATACAATTACATTATATAGGATACAATGTGTGAACAAAACAAACAGACATAATAGGTAAAATAGTGGTACAGAAGTCAATATTATGGAATAATCTTATAATCACTATGACAATCCAATAAATATGACAAAGATTTGTTCACCTTTCTTGAGTGTGACCTCCCGAATTATATAATTACCGAGTGGGTACTAGCATGATTCATACCATAGATGCCACATGTGAAGCAAGATATGCCTACCCTTCCTGATCACATGAAAACACCCACAGTATTTTAGTGGGATTCCTTTTGCTCAGTTTTTAAGTTCCTATGTAGCGTTATGTATATAAAAAAAAAGAAGATGTGGTATGATTGCCAATGAGACAACTATGCACAAGAGACCAAAATGACAGACATTAACAACTATAGGTCACCGTACGGCCTTCAACAATGAGCAAAGCCCATACCGCAAAGGGACGTTTCGTCCCCGAGGGTATCACCAGCCCAGACGTCAACACTTCGGTGTTGACATGAATATCAATAATGTGGTCAGTTTTATAAATTTCCTGTTAACAAAACTTTGAATTTTACGAAAAACTAAGGATATTCTTATCCCAGGCATAGATTGATTACCTTAGCCGTATTTGGCACATTTTTTTGGAATTTTGGATCCTCAATGCTCTTCAACTTTGTACTTATTTGGCTTTATAAATATTTTGATTTGAGCGTCACTGATGAGTCTTATGTAGACGAAACGCGCGTCTGGCGTACTAAATTATAATCCTGGTACCTTTGCTAACTATAGTCAGCTATAAAAGGCCCCGATATGACAATGTAAAACAATTCAAACGAGAAAACTAACGGCCTTATTTATATAAAAAAAAATAAACGAAAAACAAATATGTAACACATAAACAAAAGACAACCACTGAATTACAGGCTCCTGACTTGGGACAGGCACATACATAAATAATGAGGCGGGGTTAAACATGTTAACGGGATCCCAACCCTCCCCCAACCTGTGACAGTGGTATAACATAAGAACGACCTATAAAAATCAGTTGAAAAAGGCTTAACTCATCAGATAGACAAAATTCAAGTGGATGTGTACTTTTGCTTGTATGTTGGTCTTTTTCTTCTTAAGTCATCGCGCTGTCAGTTTATCTTCGACTTATGAGTTTTGATGTCACTCTGGTATCTTTTGACTCTCTTTAAATGCTGCTACTTTAGTGTTTTAAATTGACTTTCACTTGCTTTCTATTGGTTTTGTGGTCTTCTCTACTGCATGAAACAAACAGTAATGGTATTTCCCATGTCCTGCAGTTTTTATTGAGTACTCCAAATTACAAATAGAAAAACTATAGATGACTAAATGACATATACACGACACCTACCTTACTAAACTAAATAGACAACACAGTGTTATCGTTCCTTGGTCAAATGTAGGGGTCGTTTCGTTACTATATTACGGAGCTGTAGAAATTTCTAAATGCATTGCATGACATAATGTTGAGAGATAAAAGTTAGAAAGGTATGTTTGATTTTTTGTTTTTTAATCTAATAAAAATCATGTACAAACATAAATATTTTAGATTGAAAATTAATGAATTAAATACTTTTTTTTAAACACACAATTTATTTTTTATTTTTTATTAAGCTAATACGCTTCCTGTAAACTGTGAGCTATTTTAAACGGAAATTTATATTTTTGCGACCATTGCTAGAAAACAGTTATCATATAAAGACATGAAATCTGTCATATAACTGATGATGAACACAAAGACAAGTAAATCTTTAGGGATACATGTTGATAAGTAACAAATACGGGTACAACATTGATTACAAATATTTTCGAAACTAAAATGTTCGACTTGGAAAGATAATCTATAAAGTATATATGTATAATACAAATGTATAAAACAAATGCCTTTTCTGTACATTATTTTTCACAATATTTCTCGTAATCCTTAGAATTGTGCAATGTACTGAAATATACGAACTTAAATGAACTGAATTTTTAAAGCATTGCCTGAAATATTTTTTTCTTTAAATAATTTTCTTATACTGTCATGATTTTTTCACGGTATTTTCTCACTGTCGTTTACGTATTCACCGAAACATAAATCCATTGCGAGGTTAGTTCTTAAAAAACATTTTCGCATTTCAACCACAATTAAACCTTTTTGACGTGAAACGGTCGTTAGTATTTGAACTAAGCAGTCGTTATGCTACTGAGTAAGATATTTTTGTCGTAATGAAACATTCAATCAATATGCAAGCAGTAAGTTGGTGCTGTAACACATAGCTTAAACGTAAATGACGTTATTAGTCGGAGTGTGCCCTTACATTAGTTCCCAATTACTAAGATTTATAGGTACTTTATAGATTCAATACGATTGTATACCATGTACATGTAATAAACGCACTCGATACATTTACATAGTTCATTTATTTTTGTGTTTTTTAAGATCGGTTGTATGTCGTAATTGGATCTGAAAAAAAATCTTTAAAAGGCTGGAAAAAATCAGTTTGTGATTTGTTGTAATAAGCTTTGAACTAGCCTTCGATACTGCGAATACTTTTCAATCGGTGTTTTGTATCTTTTGTGTCTTTTTCATTGCGTTTGTTTTTGTTTGTTTTTCGTGCCGATCTGGTGATTTAATCGTCTTGTACCATATGTGCCTGTCCAAGGCCATGAACTTATAATACAGTGGATTTTGTTTTTGCTTTTCCTCCTAATTTTTTTCATCCAACATCTTGTCTCAAAAATCAGTATTCTCATCGGAATTGTTTTTCATATATTATTTAGAGGCCTGTGATATAGTACAATGTGGTATGGATATTGCTTATTACCAAAGGGTCTACGCATTTTTATTATATTTCAGTATTTTCATTTTCTGATTTTCTTCGTTATAACAATTCATCTTTTCTTGATAAAATCTATGATATGTGCATAAATTGATCTATGATTTATATTCCTATCCTGTATTGAACATAACGAAGATAAATGACATATTTTAGATGAGGATGTGCTCTAGAATAACAGTTGGTCTACTCATCTTTGCAGTGTCTACTAATTTTGTATTATCTTGTCCGAACAGCTGTTTGTGTATCACACAATATGAAGGAGTTATTGTACATTGCAATGGTACAGGACTGACTGATATTCCAAGAAACATCCCAAATGACGCATATGCTATGTAAGATAATTTTCGGAGTCTGATATAGGTTAGAATATGTTGCTAAGGCACGCTTATTTGTTAAAAATGTATTAAAACACAGGTAATCTAACACGGTATGTCCGTGCCGTAACTCAAGACGAGTTTAACCTAAGCTAACAAAAGGAGTTGTGTTTTCAATATTTATAGTGTATGTGTTAACAATACGTTTTATTGAAAGCATACATACTGTTAAATAACTGGATATGCATCCGATCGAGGGAAAAAAAGCAACAACTAGTGTTAATGTTAATTTGTATCGAGTTTCATAGTAGCCAGTTCTAATGTTATCAACGAAGACTATGACTAATAGTGTGCTATTTTCATATTTTCGATGTTATCTTTCCATTTATTAGCCTCATCACATATTTGTAATATCTCTTTTTTTATTTCAGTCAACGTTTTGGCATAAGCAGTTTTGTATTTATCTTAATGGATGGAATTTCTTTTGATTTTCGGTTATTTAACTGTTTCGTTATGACATGATCATACTTTCATAATACGGAGGGGAAATACTTCATTGATAAAAAATTTAAATATCCACATGACCAAAAAAAAGGGGGGGGGGGGGCACTCAAGAATCAATGGATCAAGAGGAAAAAACTTCCATATTCCTGACTTGGTACATGCATTGTATCCAAAGAATATGTTTGGTTAAACCTGTTTTGACACATTCTCCATTTTCATTCTCATTTTTTCTAAACTATGAACTTTCTGCATAGGATCAGGAAATATTCAATAAAACGACAGTTCTTTCATTTATTACAGTTTGACTTTGTGCGCATCATTTTTCAAGATCACAAGCTACGATAAGAAGCCAACTACCCGAAAAAGAAACCATACCGTCACAGTATAACCTTAGTAACCACGATAAATAACGTACTGAAATAGCCTAAACATATGAACTAGAATTGGCAACCAGTTTAAATAAATAATTAGAAGATTATTTTTAACCAAGGACCATTACAGAAAGTACAATATGTACCAACAATTTTCATAATCTCATATGTTGTTGCTTTCGCATTTCAGACATATGGATAAAAACCCTATTACAATAATCGAAAATGGAACATTTCAAAATATGACATCATTGGAAACACTGTAGGTATCAGTTAGTTATTATTTTATTTAACTGTTATTGATTGTGTATTTTCTTTTTTTTTGTGGGTGATTAGTGAAGAGAATAATAATCTTAATAATACACATGGAAAATTAAAAGAATGATGCTTACCAAGTTTTCTGATTGTCTAATGTTTCCACGGCATGTCTACAATATATACAAAATAAAATCAGAAGTGGTCTTTTGAATAATGTTAATCAGATTCACGTATTATATTGCACGTATTATAGTATGATTTTTTTTTAACCTCTCACCCCATTTTTTACATTTTGTTTTTACATTATATCATAGATCAAATTTATTTGTTCAGTGTATGTTTACTAGTTTTTGGTTAATGTGTCTTTTGATTGAGGCAAGCCCTTTCAATTGATGCTTCATAGTGTGTCTTTCTATATTGTCATGTTACACTATTATTTCAAGTTATTTCAAGTTAGGATGAAGGTTTGTTTGTTTTTAAACGTTTAAACCCACTCCATTTGTTTGCAAATGTCGTAAGTCAGGAATCTTTGTTCATCAGTTGTCGTTTGTTGATGCGGTCCATGCGTGTTTCTCCTTTTTCGTTTTTATTATAGATAAATAAGGCAAAAGTAGTTTTCAACTGTTCAAAAGTCATAAATCGATTTAGTGAAACCGAATCCGGACGCCTAACGGATGAAAAAAATATTTTCCGTTGACAAAATTGTTCTCCGTTGTGGGTCCGTTGAGGTACTGACCAAACAAAACGGACGCTTAACTTATGCATAACGGACACACACAGGGTATGCAACGTACGAGAAACGGAAACGTACCGGACAGAACGGATGTCGAACGTACATCCGACGGACGAAAACCGCATAAAACGGACACATAACGGAAGCGTACCGGATAAAACGGATGAACAAGATATTCGGAAAAATTAAAGGCGACAATAATAATACATGTTAATTGCATAAATATTCAAAAAGTTTCCGTGTAACTGGTTTTGGTTTGTTCTTCAAAATGCCGCCAAAGGGTAGGGTCTGGCCTGAATAACAACTGCTTGATAGTGAAGACGTGATCTTACTGTAAGATCAATGATAATTAATAGGCATTCATGACACTCAAGAAATCTGACATACCAATAATTCGCATTTCTGACTCGAAATTTTCAATTTGCATTTATCCGTCTCACATCCGTTCATCATCCGTTTTATCCGTTATACGTCCGGTAGAAGTCCGGTGGTGAATTAATCTACCGGATCTCAACGGATGAATAACGGACAAGTGACGGATACCAAACGGAAACTGAACGGACGAGTACCGTAAAAAAAAAACGGATACCTACTGGATATACAACGGACACTTCATCCGTTGAACGTCCGTTCAAAGCTTTGAACATGCTCAAAATTTGCCGCCGGACAGAACGGACAACGACGGATAAAACCGATGCTGAACGGACATTAAACGGAAATGAACGGACGTCTAACGGATAAGAATGGATATCTAACAGACATGAACGTACTGAAAAAAAAGTCATCCATTCGGCGTCTGTTCACACTATCCGTTAAGGAGTGACCGGGGCTTAAAGGAAAACACATTTACTATTAAAGGGGAACAACGGAAGAACAAAACACTTAAGCAATATACATAGAAAGGAACTATTTGAAAACAACTGCCGTTGATAAGGCCGTTGGTTTCCCTGTTTGAATCGTTTTACACAAGTCATGTTGTGGTCTCTTTATTGCTTGCTGTTCGGTGTGAGCCAAGGCTCCATGTTGAACGCCTAATTTTGACCTATAATAGTTACTTTTAGAATTTGGGACTTGGAAGTAGAGTTGCCTCATTTGCAATCATACCAGTTCTTCTTATATATAAATATATATATATATATATGTCAGAAGTTGCATCTGGTCATTCTAGTTTATATATTTTATTAAGTGACGAAATAACATTCGTGAATAATTTGGTCCGCTCTCAAGGAGAATAGCATCAATCTATAGGTCAGGACTTTGGGACCGGAATCAAAATGAGGAAAAAATGCTTTATAGGCATTTACTAGTAAGCGTTTTTAAAATGCCCAACTAGTACAGTAAGATTAGATTGTTTATGCTATAGGTGATTGACTCAATTGTGCAATATTGTTTAATTTTCTGTTTTATAACAAAGCCATAATAATACATGTTAAATGTTATTCAATTTAATGTTTTTAGAAATTTGTATTGGTGTAACATATCAACCATTGAGACGAACGCATTTGCAAATTTGCAAAATCTTCATTATTTGTAAGTATTACTCAATTGTGAGTTAAATATATTTTGTTTATTTCTTTTATAGGGAAATACATACTCGTACTATAAAACAAATTTTGAAGACAAAAAAATTGTATTTTTTTCTAACAAATAAGTTTTGTTGCAACTGACAAACGCACGAAATATATGGAATGAAACTTTAAACTTAATCGTTTAGTAAAACGACAATATGACGTTTGAAAAAGAAAATTAATACTGGGAAAGCTGCTGACTGCTTTCAGCAAAGCAACCAACCGTTTTTGTTTGATTGCCATTATTACTATACTAAAATGTCAAACACAGAAATAGCAAACGCAAGAACGTTTGTATATCTACAACTTCTATTGAAAACAGTAACAAGAAAATAACACGCTGAACAAATTCTGATCTGAAATTCTGCAGAAACCATATGACTCCATCAATAAATGGCCTGTATAAATTAAAGAAAACCCTTCACATCGTTTTCAATATAATGAAATTTGATGCGATTGTCATACACATGAGAGGTTGAACTTTTAAAACCAGGTTTAAACCACCATTTTCTACATAATAAAACGCCTGTACCAAGTCAGGATGTACCATATGACAGTTGTTATCCATTCGTTTGATGTGTTTGAGCTTTTGGTGTTGCCATTTGGTTAGGGATTTTCCATTTTGAATTAACCACGGAGTTCTGTTCAGTATTTTTTGTGACTTTACTTTTTTCATAGATGTCATAGTGTTTCGTCTGCAACAGTGAAATATTAACTACATGTTTAATCATGCAGCACATGTTATGCGCTTTTGAAACTAAAAAGATCTTTTTATGTGAGGGCGAACTGCCTTAAGGTAGCACAATACAAAGATTTCTTCACTGCCAATCAGACAACTTTAAACTGATGTAATTCATTTCATCCTTCTTTATATTTTATAAATGAGGTACCAAAAGAGAGAAGAAAGATTAATCTTTCAAATTGTGATAATTTCATTATGACATAATTATTACATAATTAATTAGTTGCTATATTGTGATGTCCATACTTGAATGAATTTAGCGTCTTTGTTCTTCATAGCATCCCAAAATATTTTATATATTCTTGTTCAACACAGCTCGACCTCCAAAACTGTGTCTCAGATTTCCAAAAACATCAATAGAACAAATTTTATACCCAATTGAATTTCGTGGTCTCCTATGAATTGATGTTGCAAACTTCATTGACGATTTATGAGAGAATAAAATACAATAGGAAAAATCTGAGACATAGTTTTGGAGGTCAAGATGCAAGAATATATAAAATATTTTAGGATGCTATGAATAACAAAGAAGCTAAATTCATTCAAGTATGGACATCACAATATGGCAACTAATTACATAACAATTAATTATGTAATAATTATGTCATAACGAAATTATCACAATTTGAAAGATTAATCCTTCTTCTTTCTTTTGGTACCTCATTTATAAGATTTAAAGAAAGATGAGTGGAATTACATCAGTTTAAAGATGTCTGATTGGAGTTGAAAAATCTTTGTATTGTGCTTACCTTAATCCTGTTTTTGTATATGCGCATTGCCTTGTTACAAAAGAAGATAACACACTGATCTTTCCAAAATGTAGAAGACTGCTCTTCATTTCATAATTAATTTTCAATTTATAACTGCTTTGATTCGAGTGTCACTGAAAAGTTGGGTGTTGTTTTTTTTGGCGAACCGGGCGGGGCATATATTCTACATTTAGTATCTATAATGAGTACTTTCCTACTTTTTTTTGTAGCGATCAAACTAAAATTTTTTGGACTTATCTCTCTGTCCCTCTTTTACATAGTGTTCTGTTGCAGCACAGCTGAAACCATTAGCCGTTAAGACATGGGAACATTACTTTTGAGATCTGTATGCCAGAACTTGGTAATAAAATTGAAGGCCGAAGGTCAAGGTCAAGGTCTAAATCCGTCCCTCAGAAGTCTTTATTGTAATCGACAAAAAGTGTTACCCAATTGTTAATCACCAACATTATTAAAACTAGAGTATTTTGGTTCAAAATGTGACTGTAACATCTTATTAATGTAACTAAATGATAACTTAAGCTATGCAGCAAGCATGTATATCTAATTCTATATCAAGTAACTAACAGACCCATCAACGCCCTTTTTTACCCCTTTCATATACTATTTGTAAATAAGTACAGTCAAATTCGTTGCACCCTGTGGCGACCCTCAGATATTGATTAAAGGCATCAATTCGTTCTAATAATCACCCCTTTGTTGGACATTAAATGTGTTTGTTTACGGTTCTCAAATACTATTGTTTGAGGAATCATTTTTCTAAAGATGTTTATTAACTAGTTTGATAGATTCATTTTCATTTATCGATACAAGTATCAAATAAGCCATTAGTTATGGGATAAAACTCATGGAACTATTATCTAGTCATACAGGTTATACTGTTTAGGGTTTTTCGTCAATGAGATAACCACCCGTAGTACATAAAATGGGTATAATTTTGTGTTCCTATTTTGTAGACGTTATTCTGAGCAAGTACTCGAGTATCACTTGGTAAATCAAACAGGATTATTAAGTCTGACATCAGACATTCCAAAGTATAAAACAAAATACATTACTTTTATTTCTGATGACAATTGTTTCGCAACTATAGAATATATCAATTCAATCCAACTTGAGGGGAACCTTTCTGAAAGTTGTATTAAATTGATATGTAATGTTTTTGTTGTCATTTGGAGGCTTTTCCCCCTAAATCAAAGTTCTAATTTGACTAAGGTTATAATTTTCCAGTAATGCCTTAACATGTTTTCCAGCTGCACAAGTGTGCCTTTACTGAGAAATTGAATAAAGGTTAAGCAATAGACTATTTTCATATTACCGACTTTTGACTCCAGTTTATATTATTTTTCGACAGGTTACCTACGACATCCTGGTACTCGGTCAATTAAGAGCAGTCATAAGAAGTAAAATCAAACATTTAATCGGTGTAATTTGATATATTTCAGATAGATTTACATTGCCATTTGTATTTGCATCGAAAAATTCATCGGTCTAAACTTATGACAGTTGAATTAAAATGTACAATTCAGTTATCTTTTTTGTTCAAAGACATTAATACTATGATCATGATATGCATAGGTGACGTATTAGCTTACTTGGAGGAATATAGGTATTGGTAAGAATGTGCTTACAGGTCGAAATAGTTAAATATACGAAACATCCACAGATGACATATTTCTGTTCACAAATACATATGCCAAAGCGAAATCATAAACATGCATCATTCTTTTATTATTTATAGCAAAACATAAAAGCTATCATTAAAATTGAAATTCTAATGCAATTTTTATGTAACATCTTTTTCATTGGCAACCAATTACCATTAAATCCACAGTTGACTAATTGTAACTAAGGATAGACCCGCCATTTTGAATTCATGGATCAACAAATGTTCGATTACTACTATATTATTGAAAATAAAACAACACCTACCTCAAAAACGCTATTTTGTTGTTATTTTATCCAAAATTTGAGTGGTAGAAGTAACGAAATAACCTTCAGTACGTAAGTTTTCATTTGTATGACGTCATGTTGAGCAATGACGTCTTTCCGCCAAAATCATTCATGAAGTTTCGCGGAATTGTATTTTACTTCCGCTACGCGTCGCCAACAAAACTGCATTTGCGATTGACGGTGGCAACTCTTCAACTACAGTACTGCTATTCCTTAAATATACAGACGATGTAAAGATACTGAAGAATTGTAAGCCTTCATTGATAACAGTAATTCAAGAACTATTTTGCCTTACTTTTGTTTCAGATATTTGAGCAACAATAGAATAACTTCTCTACATCAAGGAACGTTTAAAGAACTATCAGCACTCATAAAACTGTATGTTTACATTATAACATTATCTTATCTAGAAGCAACAATCTAACTTCAACCAGTGGCCCAGTAAGGTGCTCAAAGGCAGAGTTGAACTTAAAACTTCAATCGATTTAGCTATTATCATTTGGTTAATTTTGTCCAGGAAAATGACAGTTGTTATCAAATAGTCCGCTCCTTTAAATATTGGCCTTTGTTTTTTTGTAGCAGTTCGTTTTTTTTTTCACCTTTTATAGTTGTTTCCCTCGGTTTTAGTTTGTATCCCGGATTTTTTTGATTTTTTTTTTTTGCCTTATCGATTTATTACTATTGAACAGCAGTATACTACCGCCTTTCTACATCTCTTTAACAGGTCAGGTTCTTATAAATTTTGGCTTTCAAATACTCAACATTGAGCGTTCCTGGTATAAGTAATTTCCGTGCAGAATTTCGGGCGCATAAAATATCAAATGGTTTTTTTCATGTCTAACATCTTTCTGGTCGTTCAACTGTATGATTATTTGATAATTATAATTAACGCATCCGTAGGACAATGCTGATTGTCAACTTTGATTCATCGAACATATGATAAAGAGTACAAATTAGCTTTGGGCCACATAACTGTCTCAAATATACGGTTTTGAACATGTTGAAGATAATAGTCTTGACCCTACCCACGGCCATAAAGCAGTAAACAATTTTGTCCTGTTTAATCGCTTGCACAAAGCTATATTTTTTTTGTAGTAATTTCCTGAGTGGTAAAATTGAAAATATAAAAGCGATAAATTATTATCCAACGGCAGTAATAGGACAATAAAACAATGATTGTTGTAAAGTTCTAACTTTTATTTTGTTTTAGCGATTTGCGCAACAATAGAATAACTACACTGGAGAACGGAATATTTCAAGACCTTCGAGGACTCAATGACCTGTAGGTTTAAATCATAATAATAATTTATATAGAAGGCAGGCGAAAGATACAAAAGAGACATTCAAACTCATAAGTGTCTGTACATGCAAAGTGTTTCATACAATGTTGTAGTAAAAATGTCGTTTGTTGTCTTTCACTGGAGACGCTTTTACTTTATTTCTGTGAACAGTAAATTCACCCCCATACACCAAATGATCATCATAGCATTTTGTAAACAATCGCATGTTTATACCAGAAAATTTACTGTGAGTACAAACACATCTATGCACCTAGAATCGATGTACTCATACATGTAGAACAGCTTCAAACAATACCACTAATTCATTGTTTTCCTTCGGTATAAATCATCTTTTTTGGCGATGATGATAATTGTTGAGCTATTGTTCATGTGATGCAACACATGCAAATATTACTTGGAGGAATTTCTGGGAGATTTTTCTTAAGTTTATTAATTTTGACATTTTCTGTTTCAAGATCTTTAATTTCCTGAAATAACAGATTTTAATTCTGTATCATGTTTTAGTAATGCCGTAAACTGTTTCTATATGCACATGTGTGTCTGAACTCAGAACAAATAGAGGTCCAAAAATGGCCACATCTACAGAGGTTACGATTATTGTTGAAAGGTGACATTTTAATTTGGCTGATTAAATGCACGTCAAATTCCAGAAATTCGTCTAACACTTATAAAAGAATCAACACTTAAAAACAGGCAATCTTTTTTCTTTTTCTTTTTTTTAGAGTACAATTTTATAAAGTATAATATGTTCTTACAAATCATTGTATACATTTGTGGTCGTTACTTTTACTTGCATAACTAAATGTCTACAATTCTCTGATACCATTTAAAAATATAAAAAAAAGATGTGGTATGATTGCCAATAAAACAACTCTCAATAAGAGACCAAATGACACATAAATTAACTTATATGTCATCGTACGTCCTTCAACAATGAGCAAAACCCAAGCCGAATAGTTAAATATAACAGGCTCTGAAATTACTTATGTAAAACCATTGTAAAAAGAGGAAAACTAGTGGCCTAACTTATGTACAAAATAATCAACAAAAGTCAAATATGTAACACAGTAACAAACGACAATCACTCATGTACAGGCTCATGACATTGGACAAGCATGGCGGAGTTAAACATGCAAGCGAGCACCAAACCCTCCCTAACCTGGAATAGTAGTGTAACAGTACAATATAAGAACAGACTATCCAAATCAGTTGAAAAAGGTTTAACTCATCAGATGAATACAAATAAAAATAAAACTAACAAAAACACAGATTGAACGTGGGAATGTACTTGTACACCCGAACAACAAAATACATTAAATAAAGATTTGAGAGTATTCGCAGTCACTGACAGCTAGTTCAAAGTCAACATTTCAACATCATACACGCGGAACCTCGCCATGCAGTCATTTAGGTTGATTTTAAAACATTTAAAGTAGTAAAACTTGTGGTTGTTAAATTTTATATTTCCTTTTTAGTGCTTCTTTGTGACACAGTATTAATGGCTGTATCCCTATTTTGACAATTTTACCTATTATGTCTGTTTTCGTCACGCACCGTTATAAAAATAATAAAATTTAATGAAACTGTCATATAAGTGAGAGGTTAAACGCTATAAAACCAGGTTCATTTCAACATTTTCTACATTTGAGAATGCCTCACCAAGTCAGGAATATGGCAGTTGGTGTCCATTCGTTTGATGTGTTTTATCATTTGATTTTGCCATTTGATTAGGGCTTTCCGTTTTAAATATTCCTCGGAGTTCATTATTTTTGTTATTTTACTTGTCAATAACAACTAATTACAAAAATCATGCATATAAGACTAAATTATCATCAGTACACATCCAATTTACGATTGATTTAGTGTAGATACCATGACCTTGTGCAATTCCAAGACACAGGTATTGACAGGTTTAAGATTCATGAGTATACATATGAATTTTATAATAATATTTAGTTTGCTTTTAATTTACTGATAACAAAATCGATATTAATACCAATAAAACAATCCTAAAAGATCGTATTACAGTATTACAATGTTGAATTGGTAATCTTTTAGAATTAATTTATTTTTATAAGGAACGATAGGCTCATCAGGATAAATTTCTTAATTTCCTGGTTCGGTACACAACTTCTCCGTAAACATGAGGTACAACCAAACTTCAAAACGAAATGGTTCTATCTATTGAAGAGTTTAGTATAGGTTTGTTGTAACGCAAACCTGACTTAATAACTTACCAGTAATACATAGATTACGTTAACATTAACATCCAAAAACGTCACAACAGTCACGGGTATATTAAACAAATTGTGGTGTTTTATACAGTACGATGGTGACAAAAAAATAAACAATAGGGAATAAAAAAAATCTTCCCTTTTGTCGAAAATTTTAGGATACAGTTTCCCTGTGTAAGCTGCAATATGTAAATCTAGAAAAGTACAGTTAATATCGTTTATATTTGATTTATTAGGTCTTCTCACTTTTCCGTGGTATCTTTTCTGTTTGATTTTCGTTTTTCAGCTGCCATTTTTTTTTCTGCTTTTGTTTATTTGTTTCGCAAGGTATCGATTAAATATTTGGTATATGATATCGAACATTTTATGCGCTTTTAAAACTGACACCGTTTAACCGAATACTTTTCTTTGAATGAGTTCTCTTCCTGATCACTATTTTTTCTTGGTTTTGCTACTCCTTTGCAACCGTTAAAGATAACAACACAATAATTTAACCAATGTTCTCATTATATCCTGAGGATGTTGAAATTGGTTTTAAACGAAGCGTTTTGGAGACTCCATATGAAAGTTATTTCCCCTTATGTTTCCCCTTAGTCATTGGATATAAATGAAATGCATTTGTAACTGGTAAACCATAAGTAATAGAGACCTAGGGTTTATTTAATGATTGGTTGGAGATCCTTGGTCAAAAACAAATAAGGTCAAAGTCTAAGTTCAAGGTCGCTTTCTAACTTTTGATTTTGACTTATTTTCACATCATTAAAAAAACTGTTTCGATAAATTGTAAGCTGCGACATGTTGTAACACTTAAATTTTAGTTAAAGTGTATGTTGACATAAAATGTCAATTGAGGTCAGGTCATAGGTAGTTTTAACATTCTAGATTTTGACTTTTCTTTTATTTCATATGTTTATAGTTATCAAAGGTACCAGGATTATAATTTAGTACGCCAAACGCGCGTTTCGTCTACATTAGACTCATCAGTGACGCTCATGTCAAAATATTTATAAAGCCAAACAAGTACAAAGTTGAAGAGCATTGAGGATCTAAAATTCCAAAAAGTTTTATATTATAAAGCCATCGGACTTTATGCTCTAGATTGCAAGCCATAAAACTTTGAAAATGCCAACCAACAGAAGTGACCTTGTGTAAACCGGAAGTAGCTATGTTTGTACTTATTTAATGTAAAAGTATATAAAACTACATTTTTTTTCAATCAGTGTCTGTTAGACTGTTATATACAAGCGGATTTTTTTTTTTTAAACCGGAGTAACGAATTGCCTCTCTCATTTCAAAAGTGTATATATCTTTGGAATCAGTGTATAACAATATATCATTTGACACTGGAAATGACATGTTAAACTGGATTTTATTATTTTCATATCAAATAAATTGTTTCGGGTGGAAAGACCTTCGATTGTTCTCTAAACAATTGGTTGTGTTTTTTATTTTAGATAAGTTCCTTTGAAAAAATTTCGTCAGTTTATATAGAAAATTGTTGATTATTTCACGACAAAATATCAATTCAAAAGATAACAAATAAAAGTTGTTTTTAATTCTTATATTTTCCCTTTAAATGTGAATGTTTTCACGTGTCAAAAGTTTTAAATGTATTTGAAATATTTCAAATAAATCTAAAAAGAGAAGGATAGATCTTGTATGTATGTGGAATTTTAATCAACACAATCCATAGGTAAATAATTTCTTATAATCCATATAAAGGCCAAGTGTCCTTTTATATTATTTTGTTTGTTGGTATCAAAAAGTCAAAACAACAAATCAATTGTTAAACACGATGTTCTTTTTTTAATTATAACTTGCTGAATGACATTCAATCATTACACAGAGCGATCATCTACCATGTTTTAGTTATTGTGTGCATGTTTATGTTTGAGGAAAAACGGCTTTGCTACTTTTCTATCTGTGAAGTATGTAAAAGAGTTTAACTAAACATGTTTAAGGATCGAGCAATTGTCGTACTTTTAATATAGATTTTTTTTCTACGAAAGCAATTGTCTGCATTTTTACCGCTAACCTATGCTGCAAAACACTGCTTATACATTCTGCTCTAATAGACAACTATTTGGTGTATTTGTAAGACATATATATGTACTTTGGAGATATAATGATGTCAAAGGATTGTTTACATTTTTTCTGTAGATCTTTGAGTGGAAACAATTTGACATTTGTTAAGAATGACACATTTGAACATAACATCAACTTACAATTTTTGTAAGTATATATTTTATCGTATGATTTGTTATAAATATTTTATAATGTATGATTTGTTAGAGATATTGTATATTGTACGATTTATTACCATATTTTTAAAATACTTGTTAATTCAGTATTAGGTATAACAATCTCTTTTTCTGTCTCCGTCTGTAATTCGAATGTCAGCATATTTAGCGTTCTCATGGGCTAACCAAAAAACGCTTAAAATAAGATGAAACTTGATGATTCAGTTTGTGAGTTATTTACTTCCACGCGAATAGTTAAACCCCATTGAATTCGTATTCATGTTAATTTCAATTCAACCCCTAAGTTGATATGGGTTACGCAAGTATTTTTCTATTAACATGAAGGTTTATAACCACTCATTCGGGTCGGGGCCAGTCGAAAAGTACAACATATTTTAAACAAAAAAGTCCCTACGCATAGCTGTTTCTTTGTCAAAAGGTAAATTATTTGGGTAGTTTTGGTATCAAATAAAAGCTTGGGGACTTGGGATCACTGTAGAACCCTCGTTAAAAGATTCTTTTGAAAAATGAAAAAAAAAACCAATCATATTCAGAGGGAAATTTTTCCCTATTGTTCAAATCAGACGTACCTGTTTTTGTAGTATCTAACTTCAGGGAACCAGTACGCTCTAACATGCAATTAAAGGTATGTTGAATTTTCAGCACAAGACAGGACATGGTATAGTTTTGACATGACCACCACTTTATTTCAACTTAATACTTGACTGATAAGACTTACAAAAAGATCATTTTTATACCAGTGAAAAGGACGATAAACATACTTTTTAACTTTTAATTTGTATCAAACAGATCTATAAAAATCCAATATCTATCTTATTATATTTTATATTTATTTTTATATCTTGTTATATGACCGTCGGCAGTCTTCGGAGGTCATCTCGGTCATTAATTCGATGACTTTAAGACAAAAATACGCACGACATTTTAATACATATTATCGAGTCCATGCATTGTTAATTGTTTCTTTCAGACGTTTTGTAGTTTGAATATAAATTGAAGTATATTATAAATCCTATAATATAATTTTAGTCAAATCGTTGAACATGCATTTAACATCTAATGACCCTTCAAACTGTTTTACACATATTTGTTGAAAATGGGCGACGAGAAGTTGTTTAAATTGTACAATGAAAAATGTGATAGAGTCTTTATGCCAAGGAAAAAGCTAAACACTACAATTAGCAGATTATAATTTAAGATAAGACATGAAATGATTTAAAACATCTTCTCACAATGTAGGTAATGGTTTTCGTTACATATCTGGGCCCGTGTAAGGTCTTTAATCTAGACTTATATAAGATCCAAGCAATATGCGGTGAGGTTAACAAGTTTAGTTGAATGCAAACCCTCCATCATTCATCTTTGTAATTAATATGTAAATATATACAGTACTAAACACATTGTAAAAATCAACCTAAAAAGCACCAAACCTACCCAGAAATAATAATATGTCAATTTATGCATGTTTGTCTGCAAATTATTACCAGGTAATGGTAAGTGTTCTCGGCTTCATATGCGACACTTTCGATATGAAAATATCCACTTAACATCTAATAAACATATACATGTATTTTAATCCTGAATGGGTATTCATATTTGGGACAGAAAAAATGGGATAACTGCTATATGGCCTGTACTATAATACAATTTTGTTGCAGTTATTTAAGCTTAAGTTTGGGAGGTCATGAAAATTCATCAAAAAGAGCAGCAAAGAAATATTTAAATGAGACTCTTAACGCCATCCAATTTGTAGAGGTTTATTTGTGACGAATGTCAGCTTTGTCGCCAAAGTCTCACAAAAGAAGTCGTTAATCTATTTTGTCAAAGAATTTAATATATCAAATTGTAAGCTGATCTAATTGATATAAAAAGTATGCCTGATGAGATTTTAACTTTATGATGAATTAACAAGTTCCTGTAACCCAATTTAGTATAATCTAATGTGTTTCATCAAAAGGAGCTGTCGAAGTTGCCTTGAAACACAAATAGATTTCTTATATTTGGATTTATATCATTGTCTTGCATGTTGCAAAAGATTTTTTACCGAGTTTCAAAATTGTTTAAACAACCGTTTTCCAGTTTCAATTTACAAATCGTACATAAAGAGCATGAAGTACCTATGATTCTTCCACCCTTAAGAAAGCCCTAAAATCCCTATACCTTTAGCTGTAAAATGACTTAAAATTCAGTGAATACCTGTGATAACTGAATAATCAGTAAATACCTATAATTACTAAATTGATTAGTTATTACAGGTATTTACTTAACTTTTTAGTAATTACGTATACGTGTAATTCCTAATTTTATCTATTTAATGTAACATATACAAGAAAAACAAGTTTAGACTTTTCAACCAAATCCGTATTGCACTTCTTAATCAAGCAAAATCACCTTTTTATTATAGAATGCCAATTTTTTTTTTAAATCTCTTAAATGATTTATATATATATCATGTATATCATTGTTCCTTACAATTCTGTATAAAAAAAAATTTTAAAAAATACCGAACTCCGAAGAAAATTATAAACGGAAAGTCCGTAGGCAAATGGCGAAATCAAAAGCTCAAACACATTAAACGAATGGATAACAACTGTCATATTTCTGACTTTGTACAGGCATTTTCTTTTGTAAAAAATGGTGGACTAAACGTGGTTTTATATTTAACTAATCTTCTTACATGTATGACAGTCGCATAACTTACTGTGTATTGCGTAAGAACGTGTTCTTCTATATTGTTTTGAATCGGACATCGAAATAAAAAAAAATGCATTTGGAAATATAGTTACCGGTATAAACAAAAGGATGAGTGCAATAATAATCAAACAAATGTACATTTTTGTCATCATGATTCACATAAAATTATGAAACTATGTACAGATACATCTACTAAGTTAATTTTACGTACACGACAACTGGTTCATATCATTATCTCACTGCAGCTTACCTGGTCATAAGGATCAATTAAGCTTTTCTCATCACCTGGCGTCCGTCGTCCGCCGTCGTCCGTCGTCGTCGTCGTCCGTTAACTTTTACAAAGAACTTCTCCTCTGAAACTACTGGGCCAAATGAAACCAAACTTGGCATAAATCATCCTTAGAGTATCTAGTTTTAGTATCCGATGACCCCGCCAATAATCAAAAATGCCCACCATGGCTTAAAATGGAACATTGGGGTAAAATGCAGTTGTTGGATTTCTAAATATTTTTATCTGAGCGTCACTGATGAGTCTTAAGTAGACGAAACGCGCGTCTAGTGTATTAAATTATAATCCTGGTACCTTTGATATTTATTAACACCACTGGGTCGATGTCACTGCTGGTGGACGTTTCGTCCTCGTGGGTATCACCAGCCCAGTAGTCATAACATCGGTGATAACATGAATATCAATTATATGGTCATTTTTATAAATTTACTGTTTGCAAATTATTCGAAAAACTATGGATTTTCTTATCCCAGCGTAAATCACCTTAGCCGTATTTGGCACAACTTTTTGGAATTTTGGATGATAAATGCTCTTCAACTTTGTACTTGTGTTTGGATTTCTAAATATTTTGATATGAGCGTCACTGATGAGTCTTATGTAGACGAAACGCGCGTCTGGCGTATTAAATTAAATGTCTGGTACCTTTGATAAACATTTGGGATATATCTGAAACTAAAGCATTGAGAGCAAATCTGACAAGAGGTAAAAATGTTCATCAGGTCAAGATCTATATGCCTTGAAATTTTCAGACACATCAGACAACCCCTTTGCTTGGTTGCTGCCTCTGAATTGGTAATTTTGAGGAAATTTTCAAGTTTTTGGTTATCATCTTGAATATTATAAAAGAAAAAGATTAACAATATATGGCAAAGTTGTTCAGCAAAGTAAGCTCTACAAAAAAGTAAGCATGACCAAAATTATCATTTGACCCAAAAAGGATGTATTGCCCTATACGGTCAATTTTTCACAATTTTTTCGTAAGTTTTTGTAATCTTTCGAAAAATCTTCTCCTCTGAAACAACTAGGCCAAATGAAACCATTCTTGGCCTAAATCATCTTTGCGGCCATTGCTAAAAATAGAACATTGTGTTCTCATTTAGAGAAAATCTGACAAGGGGTAAAAATATTCATCAGGTTAAGATCTATCTGCCCTGAAATTTTAAGACACATCAGACAACCCGTTGTTTGGTTGCTGCCTCTGAATTGGTAATTTTAAGGAAATTTTCCAGTTTTTGGTTATCATCTTGAATATTATAATAAATAAAGATCTATCTGTCCATGTATTTTCAGACACATCAGACAACCCATTGTTGGGTAACTGCCTCTGATTTTGTAATTTTAAGGAAATTTTGCAGTTTTTGGTAATTATCTTGAATATTATAATACATAGGGATAAACTGAAAACAGCACAATTGTTCAGCACAGTAAGCTCTACTAATAAGTAAGCATGACCAAAATTGTCAATCGACCCCTTCAGAAGTAATTGCACTTTTAAGTCAGCTTTTTACAATTTTACGTAAATTAGATTTTTTTTTACAAAAATCTTCTTAAAACTACTGGGTGAAGTCATTATAGATAGAGATAACTGTAAACAGAAAGAACGTTCGGTAAAGAAATATTGGCCAAAATTGTCATTTGAACCTATAAAAACAGAAAAACAGAGAATTTTATCAAGAATTCTATTTGTATCTTTCATATTGTCAGGTGTCCTTTGTTTAAATATGCACTGCAGCACATAGACCAAGGTGAGCGACACAGGCTCTTGAGAGCCTCTAGTTCATATTGTCTTTACAAAACTACAATTAAATAAGAACACGAATCAGAATTTATTCACTTCAAAATCATTCCATTTCAAACAGGTATCTTGACTTAGTATGTGATTGTAACGTTGCCTTTTGGTCCTGGGTAAACATGGTAAAGTCAAAGAGGAATTTTTATGATGCCATAAAATGTTTGGATCGGAATTATATTTATCTGTCAAGTCTTCAAGCAAGTGATTTTGATAATTGTAGCGGTAAGCGTTTATATTATTTCTGAATAATAAACTATGAAAAATAAAGATTGAAGTCTGCATTAATACTTAACTCATTCCTTATTGTAAATTTGAAATATATTGTGCAATTAACACGTATAAAGTACATTAGTTTTATATATTTACAAAAGAGAAGCGAACACTATCAAAAAGATAAACAATCACACTGACAATGGAATGGCAAAAAACAACATAAAACAATCAGAAAGGCAAACAGCAGTATATAACATACAACAATAGATGGTGCAACACAATTGTCAACAAACGCATCAACCAAAACTTAGAGTGATAGCAAGTGCTCCGGAAAGGTGTGAGAAGGTTTCATAAAAAAATATCGACATGGGAGTCAACAAATCAAGACGTTTACTTGTTTATAATTGTACTATAAGTATATTGTTATAGATATTAAGATTACACCTAATTATTTTTTCACGTTGAAACAAAAAGCTATGGCTAGTATACAAAATGGTATATATGAAGGTGACTTGTTACTTTGATGAAGTGCCTTCACGAGATAATTATTTCATTCAGATGAGGTTGTATACAAATAAATTTCACAAAGATGATGAAGAAAGCTAAACAAAAAAAATAGATTTTTTTGCTAGAGTAGTTTTTTATGTTTACAACTAAAACCTTTGACGTACATGTACAACAGAAATAATAAAACCTTTCGAAGAACTTGATATACGTTTTTTTTTATTTAAGAGATCACCTTGCTTTAATTTTAGTTGGGTTTCATTGATTTATAGGTTTCATATCATGGTTGCTGGTTGTGTCTGTTGCTTCAAATGGGAAATTGAATTCTCATTGTTGAATTTGTCTAAAGTGTAGCGACTGTTTCTTTTCTATGAATAGATAATTCGGTATGGGCTCTTAAATTTGAAATTATAATTTTTAGCGTGTTAAACTTTCAATGAGGTATCAACATGCTGACTTTATTTTTAGTTTTTCCCCTGTATCAATATTTACAAGTAAGAATGATACAATTAAGAAATGTCTGAATACTCTCACTCATGGTCGAACACATGACTCTTTTCGTATTTCTTATCGGTATGTTGATTAAAGCCAGGCTGCGATTAATGTCTGAACAGTTCCATTTTGTTCCCAGTGGTTACCTTGATGAGCATATCTAGATAAAAATAACTTCTTTTTGTATTCACTTCAAAAGTTGAATAATCAATCAAAGTGAAAAGGCTAAAAACAAATTACACCCAACAAATGCAAGAGTAACTTTAACGAACTTATGGTGTTTAAAACTAACAATATACGGTAGAAAAATGTAGATTGTTAATGGCAGGTAATACTTCAAGTCTATATCCATAAATAGGAAATAGTTGATACCGATAAAACATGGATATTGTTAAAACTTCCAGTCAGATAATCAACTCCCCATTCAAATATTTGAAATAGCATATCGAGGCCACTATGGTGTGTCAACGTTCCCGCACGAGGGGGACAGTGCCTTTATCGTTCTCATTCATTACTAATTCGAATGTAAGATAAATTATTTATTTCTTTATATTTACTGCCCCCTTTTCTATATCTAACCAAATCAATACGAGATTTGTGAAATTGGGATTGACCTATATTTAAAATAACTAGAAACACGCCTGGCATCTTTGTCTAAAGACATACACTAGGCTTCACATAAGCACCGTTAATTCTTTGAATCTGTGATAAACGACGATATGAAAATTCTAAAAGAAAACTAAGACAGTCAATTAAAGCGAAGCACTTTATAAAAGTGGGAATTAAGTAAATATGTGTAATCTTTTTTTTATATCAGTTAGGTGAACAGGGAGAAAATTTGCCGGTATGTTTTGACATTTTAATGTGGTTTAAAATTTGAAATGGAATCACCTTCGTTTAGGTCGTCTGGTTCGCATGTACTTTTGGCTGAAAGATTTGCTGTCCTGAGAACCGATGAAAGGGATTTAAACCATTTTATTACCCGATATGATTAGAGTCGTTGTGTTGTGCAAAATCATAATTGTTCATCATACGTTCACTGTCCATGAATTATCGAATACCGGTATCCCATATCACATATATTTCAGGAGTTCTTGTTCCAATAAACATTTGTACTGTTTAAAAAACTAAACACTAATATGCATCTTAAAAAATTGCGTTCCATGTATGGATATTATATTTTGTGCGACATGGTAATATGCAACTCGCATATAGCAACATTTGATTAATATGTTGTCTTCTTGCTCAATATTTTTGTCCAGCTCTTTTGGATACAACAAACTTAGCATCATCAAACGTTGCTTACATGTTTTTCTTCAACTTCAATGGTACGCAACACCCAATAAGTTCGAAAATACTTTTTTTAAGTTTGGGAAAGTTTAATGAAAATCTAATTTTGTCAAGAAGTTCGTTAAATAAAGGCACTTTTTTTAATAAACCATTTTCAAACTGAGAAGATCTGTCAATTGTTCTTGTCGTTAGTATTTCCTGATCAACAATCCTCTTTTTCGCAACAATTTTTCATAACATACGGCAGTGTTTTCATATTTATTAGATTATCTAAAATACAGAAACTGCTTATATGTAGCAATCGTGATTTTCATACAAATGTTATAATCACTTTTAGAACAATTATTAGTTTAAACAGTTTTGCTGCTTTTCATTTTCCTATTTTATATAAATTAAAAAAATAAACTACATATTAAAATCTGGATGAGAAAAGTTATTTTTTTAAAGGCTATTCCTGTCATCCTGACTATTGTTCAAACGGTGGATTCTGTAGTCAAAACAGTTATGGTGATTTAGTTTGTTCGTGCATTGGTAACTGGACCGGTGCTACATGTGCAGGTAAGAAAGGAAAACATGTACGTGTGCATGGTATATATACAAGAAATAAAATACCACGTCATCTAAATTGTTATTGACATTTGTCTCAATCATAAAACTTCCCTATATTTGAACATGTATATTCAAGATAACTGCAGAGTTTGCATTTAAGATATTGGACTGTTGGATTGGTGTCACACGTAGAGCAGGATCTGATTATCCTTCTTTCGGCGGAAGCTAAGAATACCACTGGTATTTGGTAGGGTTTGTATTGCTCATTTTTTGTTTACTATGTTGTGTTGTCTGCACAGTTGTACGTTTGTTTGGTCTTTTTCATACTTTTTTGTTATAGCGTTGTCGGTATATTTTTGTCTAATGGGTTTAAATATCCTTCCGGGAATTTTTGCCTCTGTTTAACCTATCTGAAATTGATAAGGTGGTTGTTCTAGATAGTATAAGGTACATTTATTAATATAATTGTAGACATCTAATGTTAAATTATCCGCTTTGATACACACTTTGTTTAGCAAGGACGTAGACCGAAAATATCTACAAATCGTTTACTGGCAGAGTTTGAAAACCACATCTATTGAATATCAATAAGCTTTTGATAATGAAAGTTTTAAGAAACGTTTACTTCATCGCTGTACACTGTATAAATCAAAGTTTCTTATATGGATTTCACTTGTCGGCAAAATGCTGAACTTTCGGTTTTGCTTTATTGATTCACCAAATACTATTTTAGCTAAATGTATCCACTCGAATAAAATTGAGAATGGAAATGAGGAAAATGTCTAAAAGACAACAACCTGACCAAAGAGTAGACAACAGCCTGAGGCCACAAATGGGTCTTCAACACATCGAGAAAATCCCGCACCTGGAGGTTGTCCTCAGATTGACCGTTGATAAAAGTGTGTGCTAGTTCAGTGAAAATGGACGTCAAAATAAATTCAAAAACATATAAATGAACTAAAATTATAAAAACATACAAGACTTACAAAAACCAGAGGCTCTTGACTTTGAACAGGCGCAAAAATGCAGCGGAATAAAACATGTTTTTAGCTCACCTTTCCTAAAAGGAAATGTGAGCTTTTCTTATCACTTGGCGTCCGTCGTCGTCGTCGTCGTCGTCGTCTGTCGTCGTTAACAATTTTTTAAACATCTTCTCCTCTGAAACTACTGAATGGATTTGGATGAAACTTAGCATGATTGTTCCTTAGATTATCCTGCACAAAGTTTGTACTTCGATTTTTGATCCGTCAAAAAACATGGCCGCCGTTACTTAAAATAGAACATAGGGGTCAAATGCAGTTTTTGGCTTATATTTAAAAAACCTGAGTAAATCTGACATGGGGAAAATGTTCATTAGGTCAAGATCTATCAGCCCTGAAATTTTCAGATGAATCAAACAACCCATTGTTGGGTTGCTGCCACTTAACTGGTAATTTTAAGGAAATTTTGCAGTTTTTGGTCATTATCTTGAATATTATTATAGATAAAGATAAACTGTAAACAGCAAAAATGATCAACAAAGTAAGATCTACAAATTAGTTAATATGACCAAAATTGTCAATTGACCCCTTAAGGGGTTATTGTCCTTTAATGACAATTTTTCACAATTTGTTCATCATATTTGCTAACTTTAAAAAATCTTCTTCTCTTAAACTACTCAACCAAATTCAACCAAATTCAACTGAATGATCAGTAGGGTGTATAAAACAGAGTTTGTGTTTTATTTTCTATTTCGTCAAAAAACATGGCCGTCATGGCTAAAAATAGAACACAGGTTAAAATGCAGTTTTTGGCTTATATCTCAAAAACTCCAGCATTTAGAGCAAATAAGACAAGAAGTTAAAGTATTTATTAGGCCAAGGTCTACCTGTCCTGAAATTTTCAGCCGAATTGGGTAACTGTTTTTTTAGGTATTATGCCCCTGAATTGATGATTTTAAAGAAATTTTGCAGTTTTTGGTTATTATCTTGAATATTATTATAGATACAGATAAACTGTTAATAGCAAAAATGTTAAGCAAAGTAAGATCTACAAATAAGTTTATTTGACCAAAATTGTCAATTGACCCCTTAAGGAGTTATTGCCCTTTAAAGACTTTTTTCACAATTTGTTCATCATGTTGACTTACTTTTAAAAATCTTCTCCTTTGAAACTGCTGTATCAATTTCAGCCAAACTTAGGCTAAATGAGTTTCAGAGTATCTAGTACAAATTTTATATTTCATAACCCTGTATGTCAAGAAACATAGCTCCTATGGCTAAAATAGAACATAGGGGAAAATGATTTTTTTTTGCTTTTGAAAAAAATAGAACGATTCAAAGATCATTTAAATAAAATGAAAAGCCAAAATAATCATTGATGAGAGATTTAACCAAAAAAATTAAGGTGAGCGATTCAGGCTTTTGAGAGCCTCTTGTTTTATGTCTCAATCCTCCCCCTATACTTTTAGCCAATGTCGATTAAAGAAACACATAGCAATACGCACAGTAAAACTCAGTTAATAATATACAATACCTTAACTTTGAATGCTACTTTATAATGAAATATGAGCGAGTTCATTATAATTAGCTATCAAAGTATTGTGCACATTGAAGATAAAACAAAATGTATGTTGTATTTTTACGATTACTATCATTATATCAGCAACAAGTGCTTTAGTGTTTATTTTTTTAGCATTTTGTGACAAAATAGTAATTTGCACGTCTTATGTATAAGAAAATATAATAATATAAAAAAAAACGAATGGGTTCCTGGTATAGCATTATCAAACGTGGGTTGAATATTTTTAAAGTTCTCATTATATTGTTTTCTTTTTATAATGTAGTATAATCCTAAACACTGTACTTTGTGTGAACTTTGCTTTTTCCTAATATACGCAGTTATAAGCCTTAATCTACATATAACTTCTTCTGTCTAACAAATAATAGTGTTATATTTTCATATATTGTATAAATATATTATATAATTTTTAAAATACTTTTTAATGAATAATAATAATCAACACATTTTGATTTTCAGTGAATTCATACAATATAAGTGTCAAATTTCACATTATTACACTATTTCAGTAAATTACATTTTAATCTTATCTTCAGTTAATCAAGTTATATGATAAAACAAAGTTGTGTCTTTTGTATCTATTTTGACATTTTGAATGTTACTTTAAATGTTACCTAAACTAATACTTTATTTATTTTCCAGGTAGTGATCATGTTAATATAATTCGAGAATTATCTTCATTGTCAAAATATACCTTTAAACAAAAAAGTGAGAAGAGTTACAGGAGTCTATTTAATATATATTGCAAAAATATGCAACTCAAAGAAAAACTTTGAACAAACACCACACAAAGATTAAATAATACGCAATTCATGAAACCCGGTGAAACCTACGCTGTTTGGAATTCCAAACATGCCATAAATGTGGTTAGTAATCAAACTTAATTGTATTGTAACGCAAACAAAGTTTGCTAAAAGTGTTCACTTCTTATAGATAACTGCATTTTTAAATAATTACGCGGAGTAATCAGTGCCTTCTGTATTTCATTCTCAAGTGGCACAATCTGTGCCGTAATTCCAAGTGAAAATTGAAGATGAGTCGAATTCAAAAATCAACTCACAATGGAGAAAAACTAGAATGGATTATCGTTGAATCAATTCGATCATGTCCATATACTAATGTAACAAATATATGACATAACGTGCCAATTTTAAACACCGTGTCATAAAAAGTAAAATCACAGAAATACTGAAATTACAGAAAAATCAATTCGGAAAGTCCATAATCACATGGCAAAATCAAATAGCAAAACGCATCAAAAACGAATGGACGAGAACTGTCATATTCCTGACTTAGTACAGGCATTTTCAAATGTAGAAAATGGTGGATTAAACCTGGTTCTATAGCGCTTACCCTCTCACTTTAATGAAAGTCTTATCAAATTCCGTTTATTTACATTGATGCGTTGAACAAAATATTCAAAACATGGGTACATCAGTTATTATCGTATAACAATTTTAAAAGGAACAATTTAACAGAACACAAACACATCTACTATCTACGAATACATTGATTATCTTAGTGTATTCTTTTCTTTTTAAATTTTTAAAGTAATGTGATACCTTTACCCTGTGCATACTATGGAGTGTTAAAGATGACACAAATTGATACGTATATATATAATGCACTGGGTAATGCACCCATCATTTTTAGCTTGTTAAATTTCCTTTTCTATTTTTTAGACTTCAATTTATTATTGTTGACCAATAAGGAGCGATGTCTTCATATGTCATGAGTATTTTTTGCAATTAACAATGATTTAGAAAGTATGTCGTATTGAATTATTTACCAAATTAACAATCTTCAGATTATAATTGTGAAATGAACTTTTGCAATTTCGGAGCGCTTTTGTTCTTTAGTTTTTTTCAGGTAGAAAATGCAGTATGTTGGAGTGATGAGCTGTTTTCTCTTGTGAGAGATTCTATTAATAATATGAAAGATGTTATGCCTGTTGTGTGCGTTGTTAAAATCATGATATAGCCAGGACATATTTCAATGCACATCCATAAATAATTTACCTATAGCTTTAGATTGTTAAATTATAATGTCTTTGATGTTGTAAATTGATTTGTCATACATACATTAAAATTTAAATTAAAATAAAATAATGTTAAATATTTACCAATATTGATAGTGTTCAGCTTACTTTGCTTTTCTTTTCTTTTATATAATATCTCACCTTGGAATAAATAAATGGAAAATAGGAATATGTCAAAGAACCAATAACTGGACCAAAGAGTCCCCTTACCAAAAACTATCAAAAATCAACGATGGTTCTGCAACGTAGCAAGAAAACTCCGCATCTAGATATGCGCTTAAGGTGGTCCCCTAAACAATAATGGCTACTAATTCAGCGAAGATACCGGTATGTTTTGCAACATATACAGTTTTGTCATTGCATCTGCATGATGAAAATACAGATGTATATACGTTTACCAACGCGTTTGATTACAGGAATCTTATTACACATATTAATTGTTTTAGTCTGATTTAACACAATATAAGTTCCTGTTATCCTGATTTATGTTGTTTTCTTATAAACTATAGGAGGGTTTCCATTCAAAAGAGCATCTACCGAGGTAAGGGCTTCTGTTATTTGTTAAAAATTGTGTGTAAGTAGGAAATGTGTGATAAGATGCAAAAAATCTTTATCCAAAAGGCAATTAATCATGGTTCTTTTCATTTTCAACGAGGACTACAATATGTATGAAGTTAGAACCGACAAAAAAGGGTATTAAAATGTATTATTAGAAATGTGTCCTATGACCCGTTCAATCAAACAAGATGGCAACATGGCTAAAAGTAGAACATACGGGTAAAATGTAAATTTAAGAAATAATTCATGGGGGCTTGAATATATCGTTATTTTACCACGGGTTGGCCCTTTATGACAAATATTTTACCCTGAGCGATAGCGAGGGGTAAAATATCGGCATAAAGGGACAACCCGTGGTAAAATCTAGATATATTCAAGCCCCCATGAATTATTTCGATTCTAATAGGACAAATACGGCTACTTTTTTGGATCGAAGCGCTCTAGGTGGAGGCCATTATTTGCCGTTCCCATAAATTCACGCACTTTTAGATTGGCGTAAAGAACGGAGCAAACAGAATAAGTGACATGCTCAAACTATTCACAAAACTTATAAAGATAGATTTCGATGAATTTTAATGATAACTTACTTATATGCCTTCTATGTATATAAAAAAATGGGCTTATACCACATTTTAGCATCGTTTGTTTACGTTTCCTTGTTGTGATGATTTTCGGTATCAAAAGCGTGTATTTTCCCGTAAAATGCTTAAATTATAACGTCATCATTCTATGACGTCGGGTACTTCATTCATTAAAAAAACATATGACGTGGGAGTACGATCGGAACAGCCAATGCAATATATTCATATTTTACCACGGGTATGTACTCAAAGCGTTTGAAGGACGTCATGTTAGAATGTGGCTTATATCTCTGAAACCTAAACCACGACTAGAAAATCTGACATGGATAACATTGTCACCATGTCAATTTCAGCAAAGTAAGCGCTACAAATAAGGCATCATGACCAAAAAGGTTAATTAATCCCTTAAGAAGTTATTGTCCTTTATAATTTTTGTAATCTTTGTAATAAAACATAATAGTAAAATGCAGAATTTGGTTTATATCTCTGAAACCAAAGCATTCAGAGTAAGTTCGACGATTTGTTAATATGTTCATCAGGTAAAGATTTATCAGTCCTGAAATTTTCAAACGAATCAGAAAAGCCGTCGTTTGGTTGCTTGTCCTGAATTGGTGATTTTAAGGAAATTTTTGGATTACTGTATTGAATATTATTATAAAAAGAGATAAACTGTAAACAGGAATAAAGTTCAGAAAAGTTTTACCTACAAATACGGCTACATGACCAAAATGGCCGTAGGAGTAATTGCCCTTTAAAGTTTATCAATTTTTCGTGATTTTTTGTAATTTTTACAAAAGTCTTTACCTGAAACAATTGTGACAATCTTAACCAAACTTGGCCACAATCAGCATTATATTATTTAGTTTAAAAGTAAAATGCAGTATTTGATTATATCTCTAAAACTAAAGCAAAAGTATAACGGTTGTATTATTTCATGCATTAGATGTAAATAAAATAGCAGGTGAGCGACATAGGCTTCTTGGAGTCTCTACTTTTTTCTCTGCTAGATGATATTATTATTTCAAAATACTATTGGAATTACATTAATAAACCATTCCTACTGTAGACGTCAATATATAAAAGAACAAGTTATTGAAAAAAACATTTAAGATACATTTATTTTCAAAATTACTCTAAATGTTTTTGAAACTATTTATTTTTATACCTGGACTAATAATTTTAGTTCTTTACCTTTATATTTAGATCATATTTATAATTAATTCAGAAAGATTAGTTAGATTGACTACTATCTTAGTCTCCAGTATATTCTGGACTGACTCAGCAAATAATGATTTGCTCTCTGTAAGTTGTTCAGGGAACTACTTGTTTGTGCCAACACTTTTGAATATGCTAAAGTTACATCCTCGAAGAGCCGAGGAGCGTAATTAGTAGAATGGACTCTCATCCAAGTATAACTTGGAATATGAAGGATGAGAGTCATTCTAGTAATGGAGCCTGAGGCTCAAGAGGATGTAACAATTTACCCACCCAGTTTGGAGGGTACTGTTTGCCCATCCCAATTGTTTTGGTTGCACAAACAAACTTTGAATAATGATTGGCACAGGTAATAGCCGCAGTATTTATAGCTAGGTATAGCTACGTCATACCCATAGGTCAAGGATTTTGACCTCTTTTAAATGAGATGCCTCGTTGCACATCGGGAAATGAAAAGATATTTTTGTTTTGATAATTTCAATTATAGACATATAGACATCCAAGGGATGTAATGGATGAGGATTATTCTCTGAATAAGCCGTAAGGCTTCGAGGGTTTATTTTCCCTCCCTAGTAATGTTGACCCTCCCTTGTTCAACAAATCTTTACTTTAAATAAGCATGAGGCGGGAGCGCGCTCGTCCTGATATACTACCTGGGTTGGTCACCCGGATGTTTTTTATTTTAAATAGTTCTTTAAATAGAAAGGCACGTGGCTACTTTGTTTGACACAAATGATTGGCTTTTATTAAGAGACTATTATCTCTATTTGATAAATAAATGATGAATCAGGTTGCTCTACAGCCAATAAAGATGTCAGTTGTTATTTTGTGTTCTATATGTTGTAATGTACTATTATTTTGTGTTTATTCTTTAATTTGATTTTTTGTGTTTAAGCACCATTTTTAAGCAAATCTTTTAAGCTATTTCGTTAAGGCAAGTTTTATTTTTTTAGAGAAAATCACCGACCTTCAATAGGAAAACTGATAATCCTAGCCAATAAAGTTTGGAGTCGTGTGCCCCCGCACGAGCGTGGTTCGAACTCACAATCTCAGTGTAAACTTGCTAGTGATTAGATAAGTAACCACTTAGACCACTCGTCCGAGGCCCTTGTAATGTACTTCTGTATCAATAATCTATGAATTGCTGTAATGCGTATTCTTGCGTGTATTTGTTCCATATTCCTGTCACGTAATGTTGTCATTTTAGCGGTAGTTTTAAATTATTCTCGTATAAGCGTGAGGTTTGTATAGCCATTAACCCCGTTTCTACCCGCCATTTGTTTTGATGTCGTGTATATACGTGCTAAAATATGGCGTTGTTATCTATACTTGTCGTTTCTATGTACGTTTGTGTTTCTATTTGTTGCATCTCAGTGTTTCTGTTATCCCGTTGTTTTCCTCTTATATTTGATGTTTCCCTCGATTTTGTTTGAGACAAAGATTTGTTTTCGCTCAATCGATTTATGACTAGTGAATAGCAGTCAACTGTATTTTTACTATATTAATCCATCCTATATAAGGAAATATCTACCACAGATATAGCAATTGGGTGATGTGTTTTAGTCTTTGATTTTGCAATTCCATCAGGGGCTTTTCGTTTAAATTTTATTGGTGTTAGGTATTTTTGTTATTTCAATATTTGGTCATAACAAAGGTCGAATAAAAATGGTTTTGTTTACTGAAATATAAATGATTGCAAACAATCATACCAGCTATTACAAATTTCTGTAAAAAAAAGTCTCAGAGGAAGGAATTGCATATACAAGGTGTAATTGTTAAAATACCTAAAACTAGAGGCTCTCAAGAGCCTGTGTTGGTCAACTGTATTTACTGTGGTTTAGGAAATCATGGTTTAAATCATAATAGATAGTATTAGATAAAATAATGATTGAGAACAAGTTTGATTTAATTTGGCCAAGTAGTTAAATTAAAAGCAAGTCATCCCCGTGTAGTCTTTCAATTACTTGAGACCCCATTATCATTATTTAAATTCGTGTTCAAGTTGTGACCATTTGAAACTGTGTTTTATGAGAATCGTGAATTGCCTCTGTCAACTATGTTTTACATCAGTTGGACTGAATCAATAACTTTAAATAGTTCCTGCAATTTTGGCCCAGTGGTTTCATAGATGATGTATTATCAGACAAACAAGGACGAATGAAAAATGATGATGTTTGTTCACAAGGTCCTGTACATGTACGATCTATATGCCAAATAAGCTAAATATGATCCTTGTATACCAACTTCTGTAAATATTTCCAAATTACTGCCAGTATTGTTCTGTCAAGAGAATATGAGGACAAATGATCTAACCAAATATGCAAGCTTTCTGTCAAGCAATTTCTGCCTAATGAACACAAGTATTGCTTGGGACTGTTATAACTTGAAGTGATTGCTGCTAGTTTGACAGATAAATATCGATTTCACGGGATTAAAGAGAACTTCAAATTATATAAACTGAGTTTTATTCATGAAAAAAAGTATTATTCAAATAATAACAATCTACACACAACAATGAAATAAATAAAAACAAATTTATAACGATGGTATATATTTATGCATATCAATAGCAATACAAAATGTTATCATTCAAAAAATCTATTCAAGCTTGCAATGCAAGACAACATCAATTATCCATTTGCTTACATCTCAAAATCAAAATTTAATTAACACATTTAAGCTTAACGTTCAAATCTGACAGCTAACATTTCATACTAAATTTTAAAAAATTCATACTTTGGCCAAATCACAGAATAAAAAAGTTTTGTTTAACATGTCTTTCTCACAAATTTTCTTGCATATGGTCGATTTATTTACTATTCTATCTCAACAAATAAATTTTCAAATTGAAGTCTCTTCACTCGTCATTTTTAATCCGTCACTTGTAAATGTTCATTACTGATTGATTCATTGATGTTTGCATAAAATCTTATCCAAATATTTCATGCATATAATTACAAGAAGGTTAACAATTGATACTATAGGTAGGTTCTGGAAGGTTGGGTTTGATTGCAATAAAGGCAGGAAATTTATATATCAGTTGAAAATGTTGAAAAGGCACCATATGTTACCAACAGATGGTTACCATAAGCTGTGTGTAGCCAGCATGCATTGTCAGCCATTGTGTCGACAGAGTGCCATGCTGTCAATACAATGGCTGAAAATGCATCAGATTTAAAGTTCCCATTCTGACTGCAAATAGCTGTAGATTCATACATCCTGCACACCAAAAAAGATGACCAAATTAAAAAATGTTTTTCCTGTTATTTTTTTCAACTAGAACATCATAAACATGTAGAACAGAGGTAGTCAAGGTGACCATATTTTTATATCCCTGTCATTCCTTGCATTTTAAAATTCCAGGCCATGCACAAGTAACGAATTCACCTACAAAAAACTTTCAATCTATCATGCATTATTACACAGTATGTTATTGAATATAATGAATTGGCCATATCTGGCAAAAAATTAGCATACTGTGGATTCATTTATTTTGTGGGTACCAATTTTGTGGATTAAGGAAAATTTACATCTTTGTGGATATTTAATTCCACGGTTTTGCCAAATCTGCATACATGATTACAGAAAATGTGTCATTCTTTGAACATTTTATTTCATGATTAATTTTTATCCACGAAATCCACGAAAAATTAGTATCCAACAAAAAATAATAAATCCATGGTATCAAATACTAATGATTATCAGAATATAGGTAGGACATAAATGATGTCATATTATCAAATTCAAAAGTTTTGAAATCAAAGTAGAAATTTCTCCATTAAATTTAGCACAATTTGTATGAAATATATAAGAAACTGCTTGACAACTTTGAAATTTTGCATTAATTCTAATTACCCCTGATGCATGAACCTACTCCTTTAGAAAGTTTCATGATTTAAATCATAAGATTTGTAAGCTGCAAAATATGTAAGAAAATCAATTTATAAAATCTACAAAGTTGTCGTTTGGTTATGTGTTACATATTTTTTTCTCCATTATTTATATAAATAATGCCGTTAGTTTTCTTGTTTGAATTGTTTTACATTGTCATATCGGGGCCTTTTATAGCAGACTATGCAGTATGGGCTTTGCGCATTGTTGAAGGCCGTACCGTGACCTATAGTTGTTAATGTCTGTGTCATTTTGGTCTCTTGTGAACAGTTGTCTCATTGGCAATCATACTACATCTTCTTTTTTATATTTGAATTAAAGCTTTGACATTTCTTTCATTGAGAACTAATGTGTCAAGAATTTTACATGATACTAATCTTTTAAATAACTTCTCCCACATATAACTTGATGGGGATGTCATGAAAAAAAAACAGGTAAATGTATTGAACATGATCATTGAAAACAAATAAGTGTATAAACATGTACATGTATGAGGAATCTTCAGTCACATACAAAAAGAAAGGACACTCTTAATAACATATATATATGCATTTAAATGAATTGTTTTACCTCACTATGAAGTAGCCATAGGGTAGTCATGATAGCTTTAAGTATATTTTCTGTCAAAAATTTATGAAAAGATACACATTTGTATACATTTTTGTTAAAATATATGAAAAAATTGTGAACTGCAGAAACCAATTTTTTATGCACATTAAGATGAACTTGAATAAAACTTAAGTCACTGTAGTCATGATTGGGGTATAACATATTAAATTTTGAAGTAAAATGAATAAAAGTTCTACAATGACTAGTTGTACTTTTAGTAACTCTTTTGATTTAAACTATTTTCACATCTATTCTTAAACCCAGATACCACATAAACAAATATTGGTACATGTTCATGGCAGAAAATAATGAAATATGTATACATTATATGTGCATGCTGTGCTACATGTATCTAGATTTTTTTGTAATGAAATGATTATATCTACATGTACGTACACATTGTCTATCTAAATTCTTATACAGAACGTTGTGTAATGTTCAATGTTTGAAATGAAAATGATATATTACACATGTATATATTTCAGAATAATTTAACACATTACAAAACAAAAATATCTGAAAACATCATTTTTTAGTCTATCACAAGACTTAACACTAACAATGCCAAATTGAAAATTGTTATTTGCATCTTGAATATTAATATACAATTCATATTTAAATGCAAGATGCCAATTTCAATGTGTTTGACAAAGTGTTCAAAATAACCTTCATCAAGGAGCAAAAAATATAAAATTCAAACACTTGAAGATAAAGAGTATAAACCTAGTAGATGGGTATAGGACATTTTAGTAAAAAATTGTATAAATGTGTAAATAGTTTCACTGCTGTTAGAGTAAAAGCAATATATTTACTGCCAAAAAAAACAAAACAATTATTATTAGAAAAATATTGAACTATTAAAAAATTCTAACTTTTTTTTAGATCCCATTTCATGATCTTGAACAATCTTCTGTCCAAGTTGTACAACAATCCATGAAGTTTAAAAAAATGTTTTTAATCTAAATCCTAGAATTTATCTAAATGTAAACTGCAAAACAAATTTAATCCATTAATCAGTAAAATATAGGAGAAAAAATAGTGTCCACAGGGCACAGGGTACCATGCCCATTCCCACTATGACATTTACTGGTTTAATAAACTGTAAAATCTTAGTCCAAATTCTACTTTTGCATATATATTTAAAAGTTTAATTAATGGAAATGAGTTCTTATTATCTTTAAGTTGTTTTGACCGTTTTTCCATTTTTTTCCATAACAAATTTTCATCAACAAAAATTTCAGCCTGATACAGGATGATCAAATGAATGAAAGCACACATGTCCATAGACCTATAACATAAAACCCCTCTATTATAGTAGTCGGGGCATAAAAATATTCCCTTAGAGCCCGTGTATCACAGCAACATTTAATATATATTTAATCACAGAAAGTTGGGAACATAAACAGAGAAATCAACTGAGTACATCTCCTAATATCAAATAATTCTTTAAAGTCACTGGAAGTTCTAAATGTTGCACTTTATTGTGAATCTGCTGACCAAATGACCTTCTGAAAAAGTTTCTACACACTGCTATCATTCGTGGAGGTTCTGAGGCAAACTTTTTCAATAATGCTTGCATGTTTAAATCACGATTTTCTTTAGGATACATATCGTCACTAAATACCCATGCCTCACTATGAAGATTGTAACCAGCTGCTATCAGTAACAACATAATTTCAAAACATCCTCGGTCAACTGCAACATAGAGAGGCGAGCGAGGCTTGGGATAAATCTGTACTGCTGTGTCACTTTGGGAATGTTGATTAATACCTACGCTTGTTACTTCCATTTCTACATTAGCCGTTAGAAGTAGTTTTACAATGTCTTTGTGTTTCATGTACACGGCATTCCAAAGAGGAGTGGCTTTGTAGCTGTTTTGGCAATTTGGATCGGCTCCACATTCCAGAAGTTTTCGGACTCCTTCGACCATATTGTTGTATGCCGCATAATGTAAAGCAGTGTCCTTGTCCTTATCGGCATTGTTTACATTACAACCTAATGGCAATAAAATATCAATGACACTCTGATGGCCCCCATGTGCTGCTAAGGCAATGGGTGTGTTACCATCTCGTGTGGGTGTGTCGTGGTGCATTCCTGCCTTGAGCAGAATGTTGACTATCTGATAGTATCCATTCCATGCAGCAATGTGGATAGAGGAATATCTCTGTGGATTACTGACATTAATGTCAGATTTATGGTTGACCAGAATCTGAACAATTTTTGTTGATCCTTGATAACAGGCTGTTAAAAGAGCAGTAGTTCCATCACTTGAGGTCAGATTAGGGTCGGCACCAGCCTGGAGTAACATCTGTACGATCTCTTCATTTTCTGGAAAAATATAATTTATTGATTACAAACTTTCAAATTTCATGAATTTGTTTTAATGCTTGCAAATAATAACAGGAGAATGTACAGTGTATCTTAATATTCCAGAGTCCATGTACTAATTAAAACCATTGATGTTTGAAAATTAGCAACTTTAATTTTCCATTTATAAACTCATTTAAACATGATCATGATGATAAAGGGATATACAATGTAGGGCTAGAACAGTAAAAGTGATGCTTCCCAAATTGAACACAGTGACACTATTCAAATTAAACCTGATTCAGTGTGTGTTGTTATAAACAAGCAGTGTGTAATATAACTTCATAACCATGATAACATTTCACATGTTTCAGGCAAACCAGAGTTAGAGGACACAAACCAACTTTAAAACTTACAATGTCTGGAAGGACACATTAAACCTAAATGCCTTAAACAGTTTTAACTTTAAAATGTGCAACAATCTATATAGTTAAGAACGATGCCACAAAGTGACAAAAATACTCAACCAATTCCCTAGTTTTACAATATAAATCTGCCATAACCATGCATGTCATGCATGTTCATACAGTATCATAGCTTTATTAGTAAATTTTCATTTCAAGAAGCATCACTGATTTAGATTTTTTTTCTTGTTTTCAAACCTGTTTTTTGTGGTCTTCTGCCATGGATGCCATGTCTGCACTCAAAAACATTCACATGGTGATGATTTTTTTTTCAATTTTAGCACTTTATAAATAGATTTTATCACAGATTTTGTTAAACAACTTTAACACATGTTTATACATACCAACATAAGTAGCAAAGAACAGTGCTGATTCATGTCTCCTGTTCCTAGCATTAAGATTGACTCCTTTGGAAATTAACTTTTTAACATAACAAGCTCCCCTGACGGTACCTAACATCAATGCTGAATTCCCCCGATCATCAGTCACATTTGGACTGGCCCCAGCATCTAGAAGCATCCCAAACATCTCTTCATCCACCAGATGCATTGCCAAGATAACTGGACCTTCGTTACTACTGTTACGAATATCTAAATCAATATTCTTCACTTTCAACAACTTTTCTACTATATCTTTAAAACGACTGACCATTGCTAAGGCTAGTGGCGATACTTTATCTGGATTACTTTGGACATTCACATCAACGTTTTGTGATAATAAAAAGTCGACAACATCGATTTGATGTTTCTTCACTGCAAAATGAAGTGCTGTCCTTTCATATATACTTGTTCTCACGTTAAGATTACAACCATACTGTTTAAACAGTCGGACAATGTTCTGTAATCCTAGCCCAGAGGCTATGTGTATCAAACTTAGCGATGGTTTGCAGTCCCTGAGTCTACTCTCATCACTGGAATGACAATGGCAAATTCCGCTACGAATATCGTCCAATAAAACATCTAACAAAGCCTCCACTTGACTTGTGCTGTCTGGCAGTGAAGCGTAAGGGAAGGATTCATATATTTTGGCACAGGTACATGTTTGATCAGTTTCTATAAAATATGAAATTAACAGTTAATTATGCAGCATTACATAAAGTTCATATTTATTTTGACACATACCGATTCACTTATAACATGTATAATATATATACATTGGCATTGCATAAAATTCAAAATTATTGTGTTTGTCGTGTTGATTTAATTCTACTTTATATTTTGAGTATTGCTCAAGCCATAGTGAGTTCCCTGTTATTTTCTACAAGTTTGTCCCCTTTGTTTGTTCGTGAATTGATGTCAGTGTATTGATACATGTATCACATTTCATTTTTTCACATTTTAATATTACATACTGACATATGGACCATAATTTGGTATTGGGACTGTTTCTGATAACAATAGAAAAGTGATAAAATATTGTATTTTGGTGAGAGAAGTTGTTGCTCCACCATCAAATGCTATTATTTCTATTAAAAGAAAGGTGCTTTCTACTCTCCCCTAGAGAGAATTTGAAATAAACAAATATTTCAGATTATTCGGCCCCTTTTCTGTGTCGTTTCTTAGCATCATTTTCACTTCTGAAGTGCGTAACTCTGGTAAATTTAAAGATTGTTTCCGGATAACGATGAAAAAGGGTCCTTGGAAAATTCAATCAACATTACGTTTCTTATTTACAACTTCTATATATATATATATCATTTATTCTGGTATCACCTAAGTTGGACAAAGGTATACAGAAAAACACATTAGTTTACATTACATTACATATAAAGTACATTTGTTGAGGAAGCATTAAATATGAGCCGATGCTAGATGAATTGATTTTGCTTCAGCAGTAATTATAATATAAATATTACTGGATATTTTAGGTGAATAAAGATAATTTAATAAAAAAAAACATGTTAAAACACCCTTACACTTGGAATGTACAAAGTTGGTATCTTTGTCACAATTTAAAAAAAAATAATTTAATCATGTTCTGTAAACACTTTTCAGAAACGCAATAGACTTGTCAAAGGAAAAGTAAACTTTTACCATGCATGACTTAAAAAGAAAGTACTTTATTGATTTTAGCCCACTAAAGAAGGTTAAAATGTGGAAACCATGTAGATGGTGTACAGGTCACAAATTTCACATGGTGCCTATTTTAAAGATTTTAATTCCAAGTTAAAAGTGAATTTTTTACTGGATTTAAAGACTTTTACATTGCCAATGATTTGAAATAAATTGTATATAACTGGAATTTCAAAACAAAGTATAAATACATTTTTTTGGCTAAAACATCAATAAACAACGATTATGGTATCCTGTATCAATAAAGAAAATATGGAAATAATGGTAATGATCATTATTTGAGAACTCTGATAAATTACCTTAAGGATATTTTTACAAATCACAGTACAAAAATTGTTTAACCAATTTGACATAAACTTCAACTGAAAATCCCAAATTTGACGCCTGACAGTAAAGGGCATTTATACCTCATAATACCTACCAATAAATATTTCCAAGTCTAAGATATCTTTGTGTTTGTCCAATAACTTCACTGTGTCTTCACTTTCACCGTACATAACAATCTGTTCAAACAACAGAGCCTGTATATGTCTGATATCTATAAATAGATTAAGATAAACAAGATTAATTTCATATCTATAAATAAAAAATGTAAACTCAGATAAACTGGGTTCATTTCAGTATACTACTCTTTTCTAGTAATTGAATGTAAGTATAGTGAATATTATATTGACTTTCAGTAATGTTGCACCATGTAATACTTTTGAGTCTGAGACAACATGACTTATTTATTATTTGATATTGGCTTTGAACTAGTTTTGGATAACTGTGAGTTCTCTTAGATCAGTACTTGAGTCTTTAAAGTGTATGTAAATTTTTTTTTGTGCTTTGAATTCATACTCTAATATTACATGTATAAAAAATTCAGAAAATATTTTGTGCATTTATCATGATTATCATTAGGCCAACCTTAAAAATATGTTTGTTTGGGCTTAAATTAAAATATTGTTTGTTTGCAGTTTACCGACCGACCCTTAAAAATCCTCCCGACTGTGAAAATTTTATTGCTTTAAATTTGAAGAATTTTTTTTTAATACCTCTATTGACGCAATCCGGAACTTTGGGTCCTTTCCGGAAATGATTTAAAGTCTGGGTCAATTACGCATTTCAAGTTCGGTTTTTCTTAGCTTCCCGTCAAGCGTTTATGTGACCGTTTAATGACAAAGCAAGTCACGGAGGAGTACTTTACGCTGTCGTCTCGTGTCAATTTTAAGACAAATAACAAACAAAAAAGTTTATTAGTAAACTGTTTATACAGATTCAGGCACATGTAATGATGTGTGATGATATCATTGACGATGATGCAGCGGATATTCATAACTGACACGATAACCATTCTGTCTCAAACAAATGGGGTTCAGAATCTGTGGAGCCTGACTTTATGGAACCAATTTCAGTGGTTAAATAATTCGACAGCAGCTTGAAGTATGGCATATTTTCTACAAATCGTTGTGAAGACGACAAAGATGAAACCACTCCTCCGTGACTTAAATCTTCATGGATATCTGTAAACACGCCTGTACGGAGGAAGGGCTCATTTGAAATGTTAATGGATAAAGATCATGCCACATCAATAAGAAGCAACCCTAACTACACAAAGATGTAGAGAAAATGAATGGTTAGCTTGAAAAATAAATATACCCTCTCTATCTTCGATTGCAATGAGTATGCTCCTTTAGGATAAGGGGGGCTGCCCCACTCATTGCAATTATTCTCTTTCTTACAATATTAAATATACCCAAACTGTGTGGCCTGTGTGAATTCAATTAAAACATGTCATTAGGAGCTATGCTGCCAATTTTTTTTATGCGTTAAAAACATTTCAGTACATTTCAGTACAGACCATATACTTTTAATGGGGTGCTATGGATTTCACCCCAAACTTTAGATTTCTTTGGTTTTCATTAAAGCCTGGCAAAAATATAACCTTATCACATATAATTAAATATTGTTAGAAAAACAGTCGGATGTCTTAATACTTTTTTTTCAATTGAGGAAGATTCAATGGTTATTTTTTTTTTTATTAAAAATACACTTCATGCTCTTTAATAATTGTCTTATAAATCAATAATATATACATTTTTCTGATGAAAATACTCTACTCATGAAAACATTCTAGTCAAGAAGCATACATGTCTGATTATATTTCTTTAAAACAGTTCTAGTCATGACATTCCTTGTTTATAAGTGTTCCAGTATTTACTAATTATACCATATTTTATGTCATAAATTGGATAATGACACTATGTTAAAGTTTCAGTTTTGGTTAAAAAGTTTTTTATCTGAAAATGCCTGTTCATTTGATGTTGGTTTTCAGCATGTCCAGTGTTTGTTGTTTTAAAATGTTGTTTTTTTCTTCACAAGAAACTTGGTTTAGTGTAACTGCTTGTTTAAACTGTTTTTTGGCTGATAAAATAAAATATTTTTCCTACCTACCGACCCTTCAGTCTGAAGGTACAGTCGGAAAACTGCAAGGCCAACCTTAAAAATATGTTTGTTTGCAGTTTTCCGACTGTACCATCAGACTGAAGGGTCGGTAGGTAGGAAAAATATTTTATTTTATCAGCCAAAAAACAGTTTAAACAAGCAGTTACACTAAACCAAGTTTCTTGTGAAGAAAAAAACAACATTTTAAAACAACAAACACTGGACATGCTGAAAACCAACATCAAATGAACAGGCATTTTCAGATAAAAAACTTTTTAACCAAAACTGAAACTTTAACATAGTGTCATTATCCAATTTATGACATAAAATATGGTATAATTAGTAAATACTGGAACACTTATAAACAAGGAATGTCATGACTAGAACTGTTTTAAAGAAATATAATCAGACATGTATGCTTCTTGACTAGAATGTTTTCATGAGTAGAGTATTTTCATCAGAAAAATGTATATATTATTGATTTATAAGACAATTATTAAAGAGCATGAAGTGTATTTTTAATAAAAAAAAAAATAACCATTGAATCTTCCTCAATTGAAAAAAAAGTATTAAGACATCCGACTGTTTTTCTAACAATATTTAATTATATGTGATAAGGTTATATTTTTGCCAGGCTTTAATGAAAACCAAAGAAATCTAAAGTTTGGGGTGAAATCCATAGCACCCCATTAAAAGTATATGGTCTGTACTGAAATGTACTGAAATGTTTTTAATGCATAAAAAAAATTGGCAGCATAGCTCCTAATGACATGTTTTAATTGAATTCACACAGGCCACACAGTTTGGGTATATTTAATATTGTAAGAAAGAGAATAATTGCAATGAGTGGGGCAGCCCCCCTTATCCTAAAGGAGCATACTCATTGCAATCGAAGATAGAGAGGGTATATTTATTTTTCAAGCTAACCATTCATTTTCTCTACATCTTTGTGTAGTTAGGGTTGCTTCTTATTGATGTGGCATGATCTTTATCCATTAACATTTCAAATGAGCCCTTCCTCCGTACAGGCGTGTTTACAGATATCCATGAAGATTTAAGTCACGGAGGAGTGGTTTCATCTTTGTCGTCTTCACAACGATTTGTAGAAAATATGCCATACTTCAAGCTGCTGTCGAATTATTTAACCACTGAAATTGGTTCCATAAAGTCAGGCTCCACAGATTCTGAACCCCATTTGTTTGAGACAGAATGGTTATCGTGTCAGTTATGAATATCCGCTGCATCATCGTCAATGATATCATCACACATCATTACATGTGCCTGAATCTGTATAAACAGTTTACTAATAAACTTTTTTGTTTGTTATTTGTCTTAAAATTGACACGAGACGACAGCGTAAAGTACTCCTCCGTGACTTGCTTTGTCATTAAACGGTCACATAAACGCTTGACGGGAAGCTAAGAAAAACCGAACTTGAAATGCGTAATTGACCCAGACTTTAAATCATTTCCGGAAAGGACCCAAAGTTCCGGATTGCGTCAATAGAGGTATTAAAAAAAAATTCTTCAAATTTAAAGCAATAAAATTTTCACAGTTGGGAGGATTTTTAAGGGTCGGTCGGTCGGTAAACTGCAAACAAACAATATTTTAATTTAAGCCTTACGATTTTTTAAATATTTATACATGAACTGAACAATATGCATGACTAATTATTGGGATTTTAGGAAATAATGTCAGAATGCGAGTACTTGATAATGCATTTTTCTCATTAATTAAAATGACCATAAAGTGCCAGCAACATACAGATCAGTATGATACATGCACATAATTCAGTGAAATCAGAAGCTGCTTCTTTGATGGACAAAAAATGAAGATTAAAAATCACATTACCAAATGTGTCAAACAAGAAAGTGGCATGGTATAAATGCTATATATATATATATATATGTTTCAGGCTTCAAAGATTAAAGGTACCAGTCTTGTATTACAACTCCAATTTCCGGTGCATGTCAAAACATGGAGGGAAACAAAATAGTGCATTTTTTTCTGAATTTTTTTCTGAACTCAATTTTTTCTGTTTGATTATAGGTTTATGCTGAATTGAAAGATATATATAGACTTTAAAAAAAATCTTGCATCTTTTGGGGATATCAATCCAGGAAAGAGGAAGGATATCATGTTTACTGGCAGTGGTGCGGCCTAGTAAAAATAGCAAACAGAAAGTAGAAAAACAATGTTTTGACTTCAGGATTGCGTAACTTTTTATTCTTCGTGGCAACACCCCCTTTTTTTTCGATTAAATCACAATTTCACATTAGTACATACATGATATGAAAATGATTTTTTTTTTCTATGTAGCATTTTTTATTTTTTTATTTTCAAAGATCAGCTGTTTAACATGTAAGCCTATGGAGCAGTCAATTACAAGACTGCAACCTGCATAGGGTAATTTGTTCATATGTTCACTGCAAGAAAGTAGCTCATGTGGACTTATGTGTGCCCAGAATGATAAAACATCATGATTTAAGAACTTTTTAAGAGAAAAAAATTATGGGGTATCAAGTTACACTGAAAAAACTGAAATTATGTAATAATTATGCATTTTCATACTAGACACCATTCAAAAGTATTAATAGATATAAAGCACAACAGTTTGAGGCAAATTGAGATTTTGATGGTATTACATACATGATTTTTAATCAAAAAGAACATAGAAAGATTTTTTTCTCAATGAATTCTTCTTCTTATGATGCAATCTTTAGTTGCACAGTTTTATTGAAAATAAGAGCAAAGTTGAAGAGACAGCTACATACAAAATTACTGTTTTTTCTTTAGTGTTATTATTTTCACGGCTCAATTGTTGACATTTAGGTAGAATATGTATAAAATGAACTTTTGGTGAAAAGATTTTCACAAAATGTTAATTTTTCATGAGTATATACTTCTTTTCCTGTCTGCGGCACTGCATGGTTAATTGAAATTTCCATATTTGGGTTAAAAATTTGTTTAAAAAGTTGAATTTTTCTAAAACTATCCATCATGACATGGTTTTTTGTGATTAGGTGTGTCAAGTAATCAATATTCTTACCAAAAACACTAACTTGAGTATTCATTTTGCTTTTTCTTGAATTTTATTTCAAGTTTTATATGCATAGGTGGGTCAAGTACAGGCTAAAAACCATGATATAGTAGGCATGTTTAAAGACCAGTATAGTGAAACAAGAGAAAGGTATGGTATTTCTTGTGTCCAGATAGTTGTATTGTAGCAAATTCTTCAATATGAAAAAGTTTTGGGTAGTTTTTCAATTTTGACTTAAACAAGAGGCCCACTTGTGTAGATTTCATTGAAAAAAGGGGGAGGGGTAAACTATTGAATGTGGTTCATTTAAACAGGAGGAAAAAAATAAAAATAATAGATCAGAATACTCTTCTAGCTCCAAAGTATCCAAATAATAGAAAAACATTCATGAAGATAGACTAGAATGAGATTTACAGATCATTTAGTAGACATGACTGATTTCCAAATTTTGCCTGTTTTCAGAAAGGGGTACTGCTTTAATAGTGGGGTTATTTTTATAAATATAGCCAAACAGTTCTAATAATGGCATTTTTATGTTCAAATATGGCTACTTAATGAAACTAAGTAAATGAATTATTTTTTTAAGACATTTCATTAATGTTATAGGTACCAGTCTTGTATTACAACTCCAATTTCCGGTGCATGTCAAAACATGGAGGGAAACAAAATAGTGCATTTTTTTCTGAATTTTTTTCTGAACTCAATTTTTTCTGTTTGATTATAGGTTTATGCTGAATTGAAAGATATATATAGACTTTAAAAAAAATCTTGCATCTTTTGGGGATATCAATCCAGGAAAGAGGAAGGATATCATGTTTACTGGCAGTGGTGCGGCCTAGTAAAAATAGCAAACAGAAAGTAGAAAAACAATGTTTTGACTTCAGGATTGCGTAACTTTTTATTCTTCGTGGCAACACCCCCTTTTTTTTCGATTAAATCACAATTTCACATTAGTACATACATGATATGAAAATGATTTTTTTTTTCTATGTAGCATTTTTTATTTTTTTATTTTCAAAGATCAGCTGTTTAACATGTAAGCCTATGGAGCAGTCAATTACAAGACTGCAACCTTAAATATTAAGGTACAAATGTAAAAGATATATAATATTGTTCACCTGTATCAGACATTTTTGATTCTTCATCCATCTCTTCTTTCTGAAAAAGATTAGTATTGTAATCAGTTAATTACACTTTTTTTAAAACATTTTCTTATTTAATTTTTATTTTCCCCAGAAAATGAACACAGCTGTGTACATCATCATGATCATGTATATAGAGTTTTCCTGTAATCTTCTCTTGACTTAAAGTATTCTTCTACAATTTTTACAGCAACTTAATTCTCTTGTGTTCATCATCATGTTGAGGGAAGTCAAAACATGCTTTCACATAAATTTTTCTAGTTTGATAATTATAATCAGAGTTCAACCTATAGCTAGTCCAAATAATTATGACGTCTGGCAAGGCTACTTTATTTTTTAACGATGTCACAGGAAGGCGTCCCAGAAAAAAAATTAAAATAGCCTTGCCAGACGTCATAATTATTTGGACTAAGTTCAACCTTAACATGCTTAAACTTTAAAGCTTTTGCAAAAATGTAACTCAAAAACTGACCAGAATTAATCTCTTTCATTTTTTTTATATCTTTTATTAAATCCGTATCCGGTCGTTCGGCCCCCAAACCGATCTGGCCCCAAGTCAATCCGGTCCAAAGTCGATCCAGCCCAAGTTGATCCGTCCCCAAGTCGATAATAAAATATGAATAACTTATATTCACTCTATGGAGGAATTTGTGACAATTTTGAACAGTATAATTAGAAAAGAAATCATTAGTCTATAATTGTTTTTTTTATTCAATTGTCTGATGATTGTGAACTAAGGTAATGCCACTCGTAATCACTTAAGTCAATCAAATCCTGATAAATTAAAGTTATGTAATGAACAAGGTCTTGATAATTCGATCTTTGTTTGGTGTATATAATAATAATTAATTGTATTTTTATTTCAGGTAACATCAGTCTTCTATATAACACTTTTTTTTTTGTAATATCTAATAGAGATTAGTCAATATATTTTGAAAAACAAACTTTTCTTTTCATTCTGTATCTGTATGGGTACATAATTACCAATTCTGGCTTTTAAACAATGGGAGTGAAGGTGCAGTCGATTTACTGATGTTTCGCGAAAGCAGATTTAAAGCTCTCTACAGTTTTTATGCGAACAATAGTGTCATTCTCTAATAAATTCACCAAAACAGGTGACATAAACAAGTTAAAAAAGTGTCATTGGTCACATATTATGTCTCTTCATATATAATTGGAGATATAAGCAATCATCACTGACACCAAGTCTTGTCTTTTACAATGTGAAATCATGCAGTACTTTTGTCTAGAACAACAGACGTGACAGAAGTCTGACAACATGGATAACAAAATAGGAATGAATCAATTGCCTTACATAAAAATTTTGGCTGTAACATAGATTTCATGTTTATGTTTATCTTTTGAAGCTTTTCGTTTCACAAAACTTTCAATTCTGAAAAATGTGTGATACATCGGTTAAAAGGATCCGGTTAATATTTCTTGTTTTTATCTGTAAACAATTACCACTGTTTGTTAATAACTAAGTTATATGTTGATCAAAGAAAAAATCAATTCCTTGTCCGAAGTTTATCTGGTTTCTTACTTAGGAGATAACAGGGACCCAGTAAATAAAAAAAAAGAGCTCGGAAGGGGAGACAACTGTGACCAAAAAAAATTAGAACTTTATGATTTGTATGAATTTTATTTTACTTTGTATTTATGTCGACTGGACATTACAATATATTGTCCAAAACAAGGAAAAATAACGATCTTAGAAGTGATGAACCAAAAAAATGCATACTTTCTTGAAGTAATTTATTTGTCGGATTTTGAGATGGTCCCTTCTTGTGGCACTAATTTCTAGTTATCTCCCATGAGTATCAACCCAGTGGAGCAGAAGTTTTTACCTGTGTTGAAAAGTTTAATGGGGAAATTGAAAGTAAGGAAACTATAAATTTATACAGTTTTATGATTGAACGAATTGAAAACTTCAAGTGGGTCTTATGAACTAACTGTCAAAGGTCAAAATTATGTTTCAAAATACTTTTTCACCTTTTATTATAAGTACAAATACAAAAATAAACAAAAAAGAAATATAAAGAGATATATATTCTTTCAATGATAAGAGGCACAATTTCTCAATGATAGGTTATCTTCACTGTTTCTGTATAATACCAGGTTAAACTATAGATAATAGATCATATTTTATAAGCAGAAAAAATAATTTTAGATTATACAGTGGCGAATCCAGAGGGGAGCGTAGAGGGCGTACGCCAACCCCCTCTTTTTGCTCAGGCTTTTTTTGGGGGGTAAAATGATAAAGCAGACTAGACTTTGTGAACTTTGCCATTTCCCGTCTACTCTCGAATTTAATTTTTATGCAACAATTCTTTATGAAGATATTTTTCACTGGAAATTACTGATCGTTGCTATTGTGGAGTTGACCAGTGTGTCGAAAAAACATTGCTCAGTCATTTTGAAATTCATATTTCATTAACACATTGCTTAGGCCCAGTGACAAAGTGAAATAAGATTGAGCAAGAACATATTGACTTCTATTTCACTATTCTACCAAACAGAAAGTTAATTATACTCTCTATATATATATATATAGACTATTTCACTCTTGTGAAAAAAGTTCCAAGGCAATATTGTTTACCTACGAAAATATGTTTAACCCAAAATGCCCCTGCCTATTTTAAAATAACATAGCTGAATAATGATCCCCAGTCAGTATAAGCTCTATATATATTTAAAGTCTAAGGTACGAACCATTTGATTTGTGGAGACAGTCTGAGATATTTGAGAGAGAAAAAAATGACTGATTTTTGCCTTACATAAAAATTTTGGCTGTAACTGGATTGGAAACATTATAATCTTGTCCATATAGCTATAAGAAACGAAAATTTCCAACAGAGTTATTTAGCATTAAACATGTTAAATGAACATGACGAATAAAAACGGGCATATTTTTTTTTGTGGCAGGGACCAGAATGTCTGTTTTGCCAAGGCCACACTTAAAAATATTTTGGTTTGCCCAAACCCTACCCAAAGGTTGAGACAATGGGTAGGTAGGTAGGCATTTTCTTTTTTTTTTCAAAAAAAGAAATTTAAGTATCAGATGTTTATTAGTCTTCATGCCTAATTGATTAAAAAAAAACTTCTTCAAATCAGGACAATAAAAGAATTTTAGTAGGCAGCTTTTTTCTGGGTAGGTAGCGTTTGGGCAAACAAACCTATTATTTATTATGGCCCAAACTGACATATTAACACTTTTTTCAAGACCAACTGCAACCACCCTGCTGGGTGTGGCCTTTATGTCTCCATTTGTTGATCATCATTCATAAATTCATTTTCATTTTAGACTCATTCGTAGCTTTTGGTTGATTTGGAAACCCTCACTTTCCTTAAATTTATTGTGTGAAACATATCAACCAAACTTTTGGATAAAAATTGCTAGTTTTTTTTAACTGGTGTCGGTCGTATTTTAAATGTCATTGAATAGCCCGGCGTATATCTTGTTTACAACAAGAAATCTGTGAGGTTATGATCACTTAACTTACAACAAAACGGCATGAAATTTCAATCTCTATTTTTTACTAACAAGTCCAACATCAAATTATCAGTACATAGCTTTGGATCATACTATCATTTTATGATAGACAATTAATAAAGAGATTACAGCATTAAAAATGTCCAAGCCTTACACTTTACAGCAACTACAAAATAAACATGCCCCACCCCAGGAACTGTTAAAAAAGTGCATATTATACTTATTTTATATTTTTATCCCCAAAAAGGTCACCAAAAAAAGTTACGCCACGCTCCACTCGCCAACCCTTAAAAAAAAATTGCCCCCCTTTATAAAATCCTGAATCCGCCCCTGTTATATCATATTATATAAACCTGTTTATAGTCCATTAATAACTCTGCTGTCTTGAAAGAGGGTAGTCTAAATAATTATGATGTCTGGCAAGCTATTCCCTTACCAGCGGACATAATTTTTTTTGACTGGATAGAAGGTGGTAAAGCGTTATTTTCGTGCACATATTGCAGCATATTCACACTTTTTATGCCCCACCTACGATAGTAGAGGGGCATTATGTTTTCTGGTCTGTGCCTCCGTTCATCCGTCTGTGCGTCCATGCGTCCTTTCGCTTCAGGTTAAAGTTTTTGGTCAAGGTAGCAATAAACAGACTAACAGTTAGGAAAAAGTACTAAAATTTGCCCTTATGAATTTTACCATTCCCTTTTCATTGCTTTCTTGCAATATCAAGCTTACTGTTTGTGTCATATATGGGCATATGTATGGAATCAGAATCTTCCATATATTTTATTTCTAGTATATAAAATAGTAAAATATAATTTCTTTTGGTGTATCCATGGCAACAATCTGCATTAATTTGTTATAAAATATTGCAAAAAGGGGGGGGGAAAGATGTCACATATTTCCCCAAAATTTGGCTAAAATTAGAATTTCAATCGCTTGAAGTAATACCTTTTCTGAAACTGTGTACATATACCATTCAGCAAATCCAATGAAAATCATATGTCTTTCGTCTCATTTTTTTGTAAAATTGCGTCAAAAACTTCGTGTAGAAAAAGAGTGTTTGTAAACAGTACAGTAATTTCTGGACCGATGGCCGGTCTAGCTATGAAAATACGGACTGTCAAACAGAAAACAGCCCATAAAACATGTAAAAAATAATCTTGATGCTCTTATAAACCATCTTTGAAGGCTAAATTAGCACTCATCTGTCTTAAAATGAATTTTATTACACAATAACTTTCCTATTTGAAAAATCCACAGGGGCCATAATGCGAAACTAAACTCCTAACTGTGTATTGCTACCTTAATAGTAAATATTTTTTTCAAATTCTCCCTTTTAAATTATTTTCTGAGTTCTGCTAGCTAAAACGAGTAAAATGGCCTTTTATTTTTGAAAATTGGTTGAGTAATGAATATTTTATGAAGGTTAGCAGTTGACACTGAAACACGACAAAAACTGATTTTAAGAAAGGTGCCAAGTCAAAGTGTAAAATCTTGTCTCTACCTCAATTTTTAGCCAAATTTTAAAAACTGTACCTCTTTTGTCAGTTTTTTTATGTTGAATATCATAATAAGATCTCTGATGATGCAACATTGTACAAAATTTAGCAATTTTAAGCATAAAAATGTTAATCTTTATGCTTATTCCATACCAAAGACTTGATTAAGAAACTTGGTGATAGGGAATCAATTTCTTACATCTGATTTAACTATACATTTAATATATGCCAAAATGTAACATGAAATCTTGATAAAAACAATAACTTGATATATTCGCAAGAAAAAAACCAACGCGTTCAATACTTAGGCTACTACATGCAGCCCAATCCATTAGAAGCAAGCGTTAAGCCGCTGGAGTACAAATATAAGCCTAGTGTCAAAATGTCTAATTTTGGTTGCTAAGGACTGTAAACAATAAAATTGACACATATTGTCATTGTTAAACACTTAATTTACTCAGAAGTTGATTTTGAATTTAAATATCAATAGATTTGTGGCATGAAAAGTCTTAAATTATACAATTCTGAGCTTGGTAAGTATGCCATAAGGTAGCAATAAACAGTTAGGAAAAAGTACTAAAATTTGCCCTTATGAATTTTACCATTCCCTTTTCATTGCTTTCTTGCAATATCAAGCTTACTGTTTGTGTCATATATGGGCATATGTATGGAATCAGAATCTTCCATATATTTTATTTCTAGTATATAAAATTGTAAAATATAATTTCTTTTGGTGTATCCATGGCAACAATCTGCATTAATTTGTTATAAAATATTGCAAAAAGGGGGGGGAAAGATGTCACATATTTCCCCAAAATTTGGCTAAAATTAGAATTTCAATCGCTTGAAGTAATACCTTTTCTGAAACTGTGTACATATACCATTCAGCAAATCCAATGAAAATCATATGTCTTTCGTCTCATTTTTTTGTAAAATTGCGTCAAAAACTTCGTGTAGAAAAAGAGTGTTTGTAAACAGTACAGTAATTTCTGGACCGATGGCCGGTCTAGCTATGAAAATACAGACTGTCAAACAGAAAACAGCCCATAAAACATGTAAAAAATAATCTTGATGCTCTTATAAACCATCTTTGAAGGCTAAATTAGCACTCATCTGTCTTAAAATGAATTTTATTACACAATAACTTTCCTATTTGAAAAATCCACAGGGGCCATAATGCGAAACTAAACTCCTAACTGTGTATTGCTACCCAAGGTAGTTTTTAAAGAAGTTGAAGTCCAATCAACTTGAAACTTAGTGCACATGTTCCCCATGATATGATCTTTCTAATTTTAATGCCAAATTATAGTTTTGACCCCAATTTTATGGTCTACTGAACATAGAAAATGATAGTGTGAAGTTCAGGTTAAAGTTTTTGGTCAAGGTAGTTTTTGATGAAGTTAAAGTCCAATCAACTTGAAACTTAGTACACATGTTTCCTATGATATGATCTTTCTAATCTTAATTCAAAATTAAAGTTTTGACCCCAATTTCACGATCTACTGAACATAGAAAATGATAGTGCGAGTGGGGCATCAGTGTACTATGGACACATTCTTGTTAGTTTGAAATACATCATGTACATTAATGTTGCCCGAATTTCATTATGATGGTTTAGCATGTTTAGGTTATATGAAGTTAAACAGAAATAACAAAAATACCAAACTCTGAAGCACCTTTTGAATTTCTATATGAACACGACACAAATTGTTTTTCCCCGATATCTTATAACATCACTGCTGTTTGAACTCGGTAGTTTCTAATAACCGGTGCGCTGAGGGACCATGAACTAACAGATAAAATGTGGGAAATCAGTTTGTTTATTTGTTATTTTTTTTCAAATTGAAGAATGTACATATATATATATTTAGTGTCACGATATCACAGTAGCATGGGTTCGAATCCCGGCGAGGGAAGAACCAAAAATTTGCAAAAGCAAATTTACAGATCTAACATTGTTGGGTTGATGTTTAGACGAGTTGTATATACATTATGTACACAGCCATGTATCACCATCATTGATGGCGATCCGATGGATACATCTGTTGTAGGGTTGTCACTGACTCAGACGTACTTATGCATATAATTATTTTCTGTGACTGTATCTTACATTAATTTGTAGGATCCTTTACTATAGATAATTTAGCTGATCTGTAACAAAAACATCTTCATGCCTAATATATCATGTACTGTAGTACGCCGCTAGATTAAAACTGACGTGGATTAATTCAAACATTATGAATCAAAGGAACATGAGAAAAAAAACTGTCATATTGCTGACTTTGAACAGACTTTTTCTAAAGAAATAACTGGTTTAACTTGGTTTTATAGCTAGCCAAACCACCCACTTGTGTGATAGTTGTATTGACAAAATTTGGTGTGCAACCCAGACAGACGTTATAGCCTGTAATTCAGTGGTTTTCGTTTGTTTATGTGTTACATAAAATTGAGAATGGACATGGGGAATGTGTCAAAGGGACAACAACCCGACCAACAGGTCTTCAATGTAGCGAGAAATTCCGGCACCTGGAGGCGTCCTTCAGCTGGCCCTTAAACATACTAGTTCAGTGAAAATGAACACCATACTAATTTCCAAATTGTACACAAGAAACTAAAATTAAAATAATACAAGACTAACAAAGGCCAGAGGCTCCTGACTTGGGACAGGCGCAAAAAGGCGGCGGGGTTAAACATGTTTGTGAGATCTCAACCCCCTATACCTCTAACCAATGTAGAACAGTAAAAGCATAACAATACGCACATTAAAATTCAGTTCAAGAGAAGTCCGAGTCTGATGTCAGAAGATGTAAGGGGTTTAGTATCATACCATCATAACATATATATGAGAAGAACATAACCTGTGTCATGCCAACAAATGTTTTTAGATTAAATGTGTTTAGTTCCGATGCAAAGACCTTATCATTGACTCAATATTAACGCCAAAATATGCAATCTTTAATGACTTGACAACAGTATCGTAATTATATCCCTTCTTAATAAGTCTATTCAAAGGTTTTGTAAGTTTCTGAGGTGAATACTGACACCTTTGTGCTTTATAAAGAATATTTCCATAAAAAATTGGATGTGAAAAAATTACCTGAACATATAAGAAGTCTGCATGTTGAGCTATATTAACGAATGATGTCTTTATACCGATGATAAAATTTAGTAATGTTTTGACTAGTTTGTGATATAGAAAACCCTGGTGTAATAATTTTTCAGTAATACATAAATTTCTCTCGTTAAAATCTAAAACATTGTTACATACACTAGCGAATCGTACAAGTTGAGATGTATAAACACCTTAAGATGGTGACAAGGGAACATCACTATCTAAAAACAGATAATTAACGATAGGAAATGAAAAATCATCCCTTTTATCATAAATTTTAGTATTCAGCTTTCCGTTAGTGATATAGATATCAAGATCGAGGAAAGGGCAGTGGTCATTGTTAGTATTAGCTTTATCTAAAGTAAGTTCAACAGGATAAATTTCATTTATATGCATACTGAAGTATCATTATTGAGAGCCAAAATATCATCCAAATATCTAAAAGTATTATTAAATTTGTTTATCAGATGTTGTTTCCATGGGGCTTTGCCTATTTTTGTCATAAATTGTAACTCATAACAATACAAAAAGAGGTCCGCAATAAGTGGTGCACAGTGAGTCCCCATTGGAATTCCGATAATCTGACGATATACAGAATCCCCAAAGCGAACAAAAATGTTATCTAGTAAAAATTCAAGGACATATATATAGTATCAAAGCATGTCCAATTAACATAGTTTTTTGGTTTATTGCTACTAAAAAATGACCTAAAAGAGTTATATATTCACATTCTGATTTTTTGAATGCCCATTTAATTAGGTGTGTGAATTTTTCTTAATGAGAATGTGAGGCAATGTCGTATACAGGAAAATGACAGGGTAGACAAATCAAAATATTTGTTTTCGTTCATTTATATATATATATAAGGCCGTAAGTTTTCTTGTTTGAATTGTTTTACATTGTCTTATTGGGGCCTTTTACAGCTGACTATGCGGTATGGGCTTTGCTTCGCTCATTGTTGAAGGCCGTACGGTGACCTATAGTTGTAAATGTCATTTTGATCTCTTGTGAACAGTTGTCTCTTTATTAATCATACCACATCTTCTTTTTTTTATTATATTATAGGTAAATGTGACTTAGAAATGAAGACGTGACTTTTGAGGTCATTGACATGTAAAAAATATTACATCATTTCCTACTGATTGATATTGTAAGTTTGGCCTTGTTTTCAGATCAAGGTCAACTTCAGGATGCACGTTCTGCATATGATTATATAATAAAAAAACAAGAAAACATTATATATAAACAGATTATTATAATTATTATTTTTCATTTTGTTTGATGGTGAATGGGACATATGTGAAGAATTGTTGTTAAGAGATATTTAAATGTAATGTATTTGAGCTATAATACTTATACATGGATCAGTTATCTAAAGGTTTGAATAGCATTTATATATATAGGTATTTGTATAAAAATGATAACAAAATTTTATATGATGACCAAATTAAAGAAAGAAACAAGATAGAAATTGTATTTTTTAATGTAATATACATGTTATGAAATGTTTGCTGTGAATTCAAAACTAAATATGAAATTATAGAGTTATTACAAATATATATAAATGTTAATTCGTTGATTACACTTTTGATAAGTACTTATACATGTTATATATACTAAATTTTAATATATATTGAATTGCATCCCCTTGGACATGCATGTTGGACATATTGGATTTATGAGTGCAACAATTTCATGATTTTTAGAAACAACCAAAATTTGAGAAGAAAATTTGAAATCTTCCCAAGAATGTTCATGATGTTACCTCTAATTATACTGACTGATAGGATGATATTTATAGATTATCGTTGATTATCTCTACGAGATTGATTTTCTCGCTTGAGCTGGTACAGCGAAAGTGAGAAAAGCAATCGAGTTGAGATGACCAATGATAATCTGTTTATAGCTATTTTACCTATGACATCAATTTCAATGTCAATTTCGTTAGCAAGCCACGTGGCCTCCTTAGTTTCTAGCGATAATTTTTCCATATCAAGCGAGAAGCATGATATGATAATTAACAAAAAAAAAGATCAAAGGAAAAATGAACAAAATAGCGATAAAGTCAAATATCTTGAAGAATGGGCTTTTATATATACATGTGTATGGGAGTAGTAATGAATTTTAAAGGATATGAAGGTCTTAATTAATGCATGGAAGCCCACCATGCATAAACTTTCTAAGGAAACACTACAACTAAAATATGTACAAGGGGTAGATGCATGGATAAATTTGCGCTTTATTATTTAAACATGTACTTTTAAAATATAAAGAGTACATACATGTATTAAACAACCTTGTATGTACAGTTGCTTTGATTGATGCAAGAATTGATTGGCATATTATTATTTTTTTAAATTCCAAAAAATCTAAAAGAAGTCACTCAACTGCATATATATGTTTTTTACATGTTTAAAAACCCAAACATACCACAATTTTAAAAATGAAAGGTGTGCATTAGACAATTTCTGTGTATTCAATTTTCATTGAAATTGACTGACATGATTGTGATATATAGTATTTTCTAGAAAGTTTTTTTTAGATATTCATAAAATTGCTGAACTAAAATAAATTATAGATACTTTAAGAGTTAAAAAGATGTATCACAATAACACTACAGGGAGATAACTCTGTAAAATCAACTAAAATGTTTTAATTACGTTGTGTTGTTAAGGGAATATTAAGCTTCTCAACGATCAAAATTAGTGTTTGTCAAACTACTATATATATATATATACATTATATAACCAGTCATGCAAGTGTAATTTTCTGATAAAATGGTTGGTTCAAATATTTGAAATTTTTATATTTTTGTCAAAGGGTCAAAGTAAATACTTTGTCAAAATTTTATGAAAATTAAACTAGCTGAATTAATTTTAGTGAAGGTGTTGGGTTTAACCACCTCATTGAGGGTTTGGATAGGTTTATAGAATATATAATAGTGGTAAAAGGGACAGAAAAAAGGAAAAACAATTAAAAAAAAGAGAAAAATTTTAAGCTTAGAAATAATAAAAGTGAAAGGGAATAAGTGGAAGCTAAAATATAAAGAATAGAGATTATGGGCAAACATATATAATTATCAGAGATAAATGGTTTGAATTTTTTTTTTTTAAAGACACCCATCCTCACCCCATACATGCCGTAGACAACATTTATACACTACATTTTGTTCTGCCATGAGGCTGGAAACAATTTTATATTTATTGTGGCCTAATTAGAAGTGTTTATACTTTTTATTTAAGAATAAGAAGACATGACCATAAAAAGGGTTGGTTTATTGGTCTCCACTAACCATCTGAGGGAGAAGCTAGCCTCTGTATGGAGAGGAAACAGACTTGGTAAAGATTTCAGAGTCCTTGATTCATCCTATGATTTTGATGATGACAAAATTGACGGATATAAAGATTTCTATCAACAGTATGTATATTTGATCTTATTATCAAAGTATAATATATATTTTATAAGAAAAATTGTATGAACATTTATATGACATGTAGAAGTCTGTTTTAAAATAAAAAAAATAAAAAAGGATGGGAGATAACTCATGATACCAAATTTTCTGACTTGTCTGAAAAAATCCAATTTATATTTCATAACTCTTACTGCCTATGTAAAGAAAGTTTTGACTAGCAAATTAATTTTAATTCATATGTGAGGAAAATCTGAATGATAAAATTCAGGAAATCATTATTTTTTATGACCCCCAACGAAGATGTCGGTGCCATATAGTTTTACCCTTGTCCGTCATTCCTAAATTTTGACATTCCACAACAAAGTATTATACAGAATTTTTTTCAAATGCCTTTGATTTTTGGTATGTGAGTTATCCAAGATGAGTTACAGATCAAGTTTAAGTTTTGTTCCCCTCCACTAATTTTTGCCGAAATTACAGGCTTTGGACTTTGAGAAATTGCTGAAAATCACAGTTATACAGACATTTTTCTTAACGCTTTCAGATATTGGGCTGATTTTTGGTATGTGAGATAACCATATTGAGTTACAGATCAAGTTTAAGTTTCGTTCCACTCTGCTTATTTTCGCTGAAATTAATGGGTTTGGACTTTGAGAAATTGTTGAAAATCACAGTTATACAGACTTTTTTTCTATTTCCCTCCAGATTTTGAGCTGATTTTTGATATGTGAGACTACCATCATGTTTGTGTCCACATGTGTTTATATTGAAATTGCAGATTTTCCAACTTTTTTGGACAGTGACATTTGTGTTGCTTTGACACATCTAGTTTTTATCATAAATTGCAAATTTTGATAATTGAGTTTTTTAAAGGTTGTTTGCAATAAATCAGCATATATTGTAAATATATGCTTCATATGCTTATAATCTATTTAGTGCATGTAAAAAAATGGTTCCAGAAAAGCTAACAAATTGAAGTTTTTAACGACCTTGACTGGCTATACAGCCCTTGCATGGTCGGTGAAGAAAAGCTAACAGTGCATTAGGCTGTATATATAGCCAGTAAAGGTCATTAAAAACTTTTTTGACATAATCTACTATATATCATCATGAACTGTTCAATTTTGTACAGGGGCAATTTAGACCATATATATTCCATAATGAACAGTTTTAATGTTTTGAGAGGGGCCATATAAACCATAGTCATTATGATCATGTTTATTTTTCTACATTAGCAATACATATTACATATCCTATTTCGTGATACACATTCTTTTTTTTATTTATTACAGGGGCCACATACCATCCTCTGTGTATTTTAATCCACAGAATTGTTCAAAGAGCACTCCACTAATTCCGTTTGACTTGCCGGACCCCCATTGCTTCACCGATTATGTACAGAGTCTTGGTGTTTCACCAGATACGCATGTTGTAGTATACGATAGAATGAATTCTGATGCTGCGCTCAGAGCTTGGTGGCTTCTTAGGGTAATATATTATAGTTGTTAATGTATTACAGAGCTTTCATGTTTTAATGTGATAGAGAGTAACAAAGGGAGATTTTTATGTTAAGGAGACTCGAGGGTATAATTTTTTTTTTCATTATACAGTTTATTTATTACACTGTACAATGCTGTAAGTAGTAACTTTATGATATGGTACAAAAATCAACCAAACAAATCAATTCTTTTTGGCCCCAAATGACTTTAAAATGTTTATATCATTGAAAAAGCTCAAAACTATCTCCCTTTTGTGCAAAATTGCCATTTATGACATGAAATGAACAATGACCTCAATTTTTATAACCCACCTACAATAATGGAGGGACATTGTGTTTTCTGGTGTGTGGGTCAGTTCGTACGTCAATTTGTCTGTTAGTTGGTCTGTCACGCTTCAGGTTAAAGTTCTTGGTCAAGGTAATTTTTGTTGAAGTTGAAGTCCAATCAACTTGAAACTTAGTAAACATGTTCCCTATGATATGATCTTTCTAACTTAAATGCCAAATTAATTATTTTTACTCCAATTTCACAGTGAACACATCATTACGAAAGTTGTCAAAAATTCAGACATAAGTAGTAAAAATATGAACCAGAAACATGAGACATATGACTTTTCTATAGCTACAACACATCCTTACTGGTTGCTTTCAAATGGACTTCTTTCATATATTATACAAAGGAGTAGGTCCAGTAAGGACGGATTTTGGCCTCAAATTTCAGTTTCATCTAAAGAAAGATTTTGACCACTTTTTAAACACTTAAGTGTCTATTTCATATGATTCAATTAATTTATGTGAAAGATTTTAACTTATTAAGACATTAAAAACGATCGGATTCAAGCTCAAATATGTAAAATCTAGCAAATATGTGAAAAAATGTCACTTTTCAGATCTTTTTGTTAAAAACGAAAATGGCCTCATCCGTGTTCATCCTCAATCTTTATATATGTTATGTATTATCATCAAATACAACTTCCATTTCAATATTTTGGATGAACAGGAATGCGGCCACTTTCATTTTACACGGAAACCGTCTAAAATTTAACTACAATACTGGAATTGTGAAGAATTCAGTAATTTAGCAGGACTTAATGGTGCTAGTACCCAATATATGTGCATTGTATTTTCAAAAACAGCCCATATTTATGTAGCAGAAGCATTCTTCTGCCCAATAAATAACTAAAATTTAACATTTACACAATTTTGTAAAACTGCTATATTTTGGGGCCAAAAAAGGGTCTTGGGGGACCTACTCCTTTTGGCTTGATGACTGAAACAGTTGAAAGCATGTGGAATAATATAACAGTGTATGTTCTGATGAAAGGTTTAAGTTCAGATACAATGTCTTAGTTGATAACAGATATGTTATATTTCTAAGATCTGTAAACATAAACTTTAAAATTTTATTAGAAATGAAAGCAAGTGACAAATCACATATTCTGTAGAATATTTTGTAAACCAATCATTCAATTTTAAGATGAATATTTTTGTTTGTCTACAATCTCATACCTGGAACTTTTTCTTCAATAACAATTTTGTGTGTATGTTATAGTTGTATGGCCACAGAAACACATCAGTATTAGATGGTGGACTCAGAAAATGGGTGAGAGATGGTTATCCAGTTACTACAGAGGAACCAGATATAGAGGTATATAGAGCTCAAAATATATTTTACAGCATGACTGTTAAACCTATGTCTGAAGGGTAAAATTTCAATAAAATTGATGTTGAAATGCTTCAGATGTCAAGTTTCAAAAAAGCAGAAAAAAACAACTTTGAAGGTGTTCTTGGCTTGTGTGATTTAAGCCATACAGCACTGCCAAGTTTTCATGAAGCAAATGCATGAGATCTAGCCAAAATAGTAAAGATTAACGAGAAAAAACAAAACATCAAAGGAAAATCAGTAAACAGGAAAATGTATGAGTCTCATGCTAAAATAGCACAAGACTAGGCAACTTTGAGCCATATGTCTTTTGACTGAGATATAGAGGCCATTTTTGTCAATTTCCATCATTAAAACAAAGAAAGCAGAAATTTTTAAAGCTCATTTGACCCTGAATTTCACAAGAACAAAAAACCTTTTGATTTGAAAATTGAGTAGTTGCTTGACCACAAGGGATAGATTATTGTTCATAGTATGGTTCTTTTTTTTTCTATACTTTAATAACAATAAAAGCACTGTAGATTCATTTAATTTTTGTGGGTACCTATTATCACGGAGTCAGAAAAACTTCCTTTTCTTAAATATATAATAATTATATAGTGGATTCATTAATTTTCGTTGATACACATTTTTGCAAATTGTGGACACTTTACTTTTTAGTGGATATTTGATTTCATGGTTTTGCAAATCTATAAAAAAAAATTGAACCTATGATGTTTCATAAATATTTGATTTAGTTGTATAGCCTATACCCACGAAAATGATGTTACAGTTTTGCAAAAGTCTGTATACATTTCTATAGAACTTTAGATAATTTTGGTAAATGTCAGTTTCATCTTCCTTTGTTATTTATCAGAGAGGAGATTTCAAATCGAGACTAGATCAATCATTGATGAAGAATTACCACCATATGAAGGATAGTGTCAATTCACAGAAAGAGGAAATCATAGATGCTCGTGGTCCTGGTGCATTTAATAAAGTAATACAGACAAGTATAGGTAACATTATAGATGAAATTTGTATGCCCAATGTATGGCCATTATGATTTCTGGTCTGTCCTGCTTCAGGTTAAAGATTTTGGTCGAGGTAGGTTTTGATAAAGTTAAAATCCAATCAACCTGAAACTTAGTACACATGTTCCCTATGATATGATTTTTCTAATGTTAATGCCAAATTAGAGTTTTTACCCCATTTTCACATTTTATTGAACATACAAAATGATAGTGCCAATAGGGCATCCAGGTACTAGGGGCACATTTTTGTTAGAGGATGTTTAAGGGGGCCCTGGATCTACACTCCACCTGAATTTCACATCAACAGTTATTTTATGACAAATGTTTTTAATATGTAAGCAGGCAAAGTGATCTTATGACAATGGTTGAGGTAAGTAAGGTATTTATTTCATTTGTTTTTGTGTATTTGGTATTAAATGAAGAAAACAAAATCTTATTAATGAGATTTATGGCATCAGCACTTTTGTTTGAAATAAGAAGACTGCCCAAAACCATTTAAAAATCTACCAAAATATATGAACTTCATTGAAGTCTTAAAATTTACCTTTCTATGATGTGATAACTACTTTTCATCAGGACATGTTTCTTGGCACATTTGTTCTTATATTTTTTATTTCTTCAACTTTTTTAAATACAAGAAATTGTAAATTTAGTCCATGATCTAAGCCCAAGAATTTGCATCAAAATGATGTTGAATAAAAAGTGAACTTATCTCCTGCACCACTTAGAAAACACCATATTTTAAAATTAAACTGTCATATCAATTATATTATGTTAGTTCACAGATACCACATGGTTTCTCTCTCAATTTATAGGTGAAAATTGTTGCAAAAAGAAATAAAAATGAAATACACAATACCAATCAAGAAAAGTATCTTTTTTTTCATTATATATACAAATGTATGTGATTTAGATTTTTTTTACAAAATTTGTTTTCTTTCAAAAATTGCAAGATAAGAATAATTTAAAAACCATCTGCAAAAATAATTAGTTTTCAAATAAACCTTGAAAGTCATGATTAACAAACTCAAAGAATATGTTACCCCCCCCCCCCCCCCCCTGCCAATTTTTTTTTAATTTTAAAAAAGGGGGAGGCTTTTCAACCCCAATGTGTCTGTGCATTTTCCTAAAACTTTCAAAATGTTACAATTTTGTGTTTAAAAGAATCTGTTTGTTAAGTGATATAAACGGTCGCCTTGTCAGTATGAAATGACAAATTTACAGCCCTACTTAACCATTTTATAATTGAGAGAAGATATGAAATTTTCACTTTCTTGTGCATGGATTTAGGACTGAATTAGAATAAAAATTAAGTAACAAATATCTTTTAAAATCAGACCACTTATCATGCTTGTAAAAACATTTGCTTTGAAGTATTTTATTTATTTATTTTTTTTCTATTTCAGGTGATATAAAGAACTTTATTCCCGGTGCTAAGAATATACCATATAGATCATTGTTTAATGATGATGGAACTTTTAAAGCTGTAGATGAAATTAAGGAATGTAAGAATATAGTCATACGAATAGCTCCAAGTTAAACATTTCTTTTGGATGATGTTAGTACAAATGATATTTGCACTATGTATTTTGCTTATAGTAGTATAATTACCTATGAGACAACTTCAGTCCTTGAATCAGCTACAATAAAAAAAAAACATGAAATGAGATAAAATGAAATAAAAATTGAGCGAGATTCTCTTTAGTTCTTTGCTAAATTACATTCAATATCCATTGATATACATGTAATAAACAGAGAAACCTATTGAAAATTAATTCAGAAGATAACAAAGATAATAATCAATTTAGGTGGTATCGAACACTACAGGGAGATAACTCTGTAAAATCAGCAGAACGTTTAAAAGGCGTTTTGTTGTTAAGTAAATGTGTAAGTTTTTGCTAAACTGCTTTATAACCTGTGTAATTTTTCTGATTAAATGGTTGGTTCAAAATTTTTATATTTATGTCAAAGGGTCAAAATAAATACTTGGTCAATATTTTACGAAAATTAAACGAGCCAAATTAATTTTAGTGAAGGTGTTAGGTACCATCATAAATACAGATGCTGTTAATTACTATTCTAATATGACGTGCTTCTTTCGCTTTGTAAACAACACTGTGATAAAATTCTCGATATATCTATACTTAGCGCAGACTCCGTGGTGTACATAATAATGGCTGTTACAATATACTTCCCACGTAAATCCACATGTATTGAAACCTATTTGCAAACCCGATTTAATTGTTTTAAAAATTGCAATTCAGAAAAGACAAAATCATTTTTATTCTTATTCGGATGCATAATAAAAAGAAGTAATGCATAAGAGCTCGGAGAAACCAACAAAATAAAATTTAAATAAAATTCCGCGAAAGTCTATTAATGTTTTTGGCGCATTTAAGTCATTTCAAAACATGACGTCATACAAATGAAAACTCTAGAGTTGAACGTTTTCTGTTATGTTAACTATTGACATGTCGTTTACAATTGTATTAAAATTGATTATCAAGGTAGGTTATGTTTGATTTTCTATTCTATTGCATTATTCGCATATGTACTGATTTCAGCAAGTCAACATGGCGGCTCATTGGTTACGAAATGTCAACTTTGGATTTGACGGTAGCTCACGGGAAAAAACATATAAATCAACATGGTTTTGAGAATGAAACATTTTTTTTCAGCGGTTGTTCACGAAATAATCCGTGCAAGCTACGGATCTATTAAAATGATGAGCTTTATCTAACAGGGAGTAAAAAAGAACAGCCATACACACAGATTTACCCACCCTCGCTTCAGTTTTTTTAATGATCGTATTTGTCCTATTAGAATCGAAATAACTCATGGAAGCCATAGATTATTGGAAATTTACACATGGCCTGGGCCGTGATATTCGTTGATTTTATCCCTCGCTAACCCTCAGGATAAAATTCGAATATCACGGCCCAGGCCATGTGTAAATTTCCAATAATCTATGGCTTCCATGAATTATTTCTTAATTTACCAACTGCCATTCATTCATGACACTACATCCCTACACACATACTTTACAAAAACCTGTAGCAAAGGAACAACCCTTCATTGCTGTTCTTTATCACAAACCTTTCAACAACAAACTAGATAGTGTGTCTAACTGAATATTCAAGATAGTCACAGTACCAGATTAAGCCAAATCATTTCATTTTGTTTGATGTTTATAGTGATTCAATTCTGTATTTGGTGTGAAAATTTTAACATGATTAACAGTAAAGCCTATAAAAAGTTTGTTCTGATTTGATGAATACAAAAACTATAGAAATGTTTGTAAATGTATTGTGTTAATATTTGTATTTGTACTTTATTTTCAGTATTTAACCAACAAAATGTTGATTTGAGTCGTCCATTGGTAGCCATGTGTTACAGAGGAATAACTGGCTGTGCTTTGTCTGCAGCAGCTGAACTTCTGGGCAAACATGATACACCTTTATATTACGTAGGTTTTAAATCTGTAGGCAAAAATGTTACACCTCTATATTATAAAGGTTTCACTCCATGGTTTAAAATAAAAATTGCAAGTTTTGTTTTGAAAATTGTTATACTGATGAGGGAGATTTAAAATCTCACAGTGCAGTAATATTCGGATTGATAAGCTCTTTTCTAATTCAGTAACTATTCATATACCATGAATTCATCTATTTTTGTGGGTATAATTTCATGGATTACTGAAAACATGCATATTCGTGAATAATTCATTTCATGATTTTGACAAATCTCTGTTAAGTAACAGTACCCAAATTGCACCTATTTTGACAGTTTTTTACCTATGTTTTTTTCATGATCAAGACGACTCTTTTTGTGAATATTGCATGTCAGTGTTTTTATACATTTTTCTTTTCCAATGAAAGCTTCATCTATTAATATAAATTGTGAATGTTTAGTGTATACTTGAATTAACTCACCTATTTTGTAAGACGTGTAAAATGTCAAATAATCCAAATACAAATTGTTAAACTTTTAAGAATTTCTCAGCTGTTTATGTTGAATAGGTGCAATTTGGTTATAGTAAACCTATTGAAAATATATTATTCTTGAATATTTGAATTTGTGGTTCACCTATACTTGAATTAGTAGTCAACGAATAATAATGAATCCACAGTATGTCAAAACTGTCAGATAACTTATGAGTTATTTCCCTTAAATGTTCATTTTTTTCATTTTTGTTATGTTTTGCCTATTATGTTGAAATCTAAGAAAATATTTTGCATGACAAATTCTACAAATTAGTCTGCAAAGTCAAAATCTTCAGTTCACTTTTTATTAGAGTTATATAGTATTTACCTTTTTTTGTGTTTTGCCTTAAATGTTCAAATCGTGATAGACAAACAGACACTTTAAATCACATTTATATAAACAATAAGGCAATTTTTACTAAATTGTCAAGTTTTGTCAATATTGTTAGTAGACCATATGTACTTCTTCTGTATGCTTTTATATTAGGATTTTTTTACCTCTTTATGTTTTGAGCAAAAACTAAAAATGATAGAAAGACACTATATCAAAACAATACTAAACAGAGATTTTCATAATAAATTCAATTCTCATCTACAATGTTAGATAATGTCCTTTGTTGAATATGCACATAGACCAAGATGAGTGACACAGGTTCTTAAGAGTATAGCTCATGATCTTTACTTTGCATTTCAACACTAACCAGAAATGTAATATTCACAATTAGAAAGAACTAGTCAGTTAATGTGTAATTTAATATATATTATACCTGGAAAAATTTATGCACAAGTGTTTGTACCCTCTAAAACTGATCTGTTAATATCAGACATAAGGCTGAAAATATTTTGTTTTTAAACCATTGTGATATTTTTCAGGGTTCCTGGAAAGAATGGAGTGGGAGAATGACTGAGTAACATAGACATAGCTGTACATTGATAAAGATTGTGAAGATTGTTGACCCATAGCTTTGTTACCATTTAAACCACATGATTTTAACGAATTTTATACCTTGTAAAATTTGTTATTCACTTTTAGTACATAACTACATGTATATGACTTTCATATTAATCCAGAAATAAATTTTATTTTGTGTGATTTTGTTATAATTTGTACATCATATTTTGTATTTGGTGATATATTTGATTATTAAACTTTAAAAGCAAGGTCGTAATTTTGTCTTAATTTTTATCTGGCTGAACTGATGTCTGTTAAAAATTTACAATTTCAGTGGTCTTGTGGTAGCATGTTTGCCTTGAATGCAGGGGGTTGTGGTATCAAACCCAGGTGGGGTGAATACAAACACTATAAAATTGGTATTTGACGCCTCTCCACTTATCACTCAGCATAAAAGAGTAAGAACAAAGAGCGGTCAGCTTAGGGAGTTGGCCATTTTCCAAAATCAAGCACTCTGGCATTATGTGTTACGTCAAAATTCTGTGTGGCACTCAACAGTAATGTTTTGAAGTAGGTTGGATAGATATTAAAGATGCATATTGTTTGCCAAGCAAGTAAAAATCTTACATGCATGGCACTTGGATTGTCTGTCCAGTGTCCAGTCCATTTTTTTAGTTGATCAATGAACCATGAAAATGAGGTCTAGGTCGGATGAAACCTGCAAACATCCATGCACCAACTCCAATCAATCATACACCAAATATATAGTTTACCAAATGCTTATCAAGTATAGTATCTGAGAAACATGCATAATAACTGTTTCAGAAATATGGTCGAGGTCGGGTGAACTCTGTCTGACTCATCCATACCTTAAAATTACTCGATATTCGTTAAATTCATATAAAGTGTTTCTTTTCTTTAAGCTATAACAATTCTGAATAAGTATTTGACACACAGCCACCTTTGTTATCTTCACGTCAAAGGAAGAGGATGTCTGAATTGATATAGAAAATCTTGTGTCTCACTAAAGAGGAGAATTACAACTGCTTTATACACTTTTAAAAACTATTGCATCAACTGCCTGGTGTCTTCATTTGTTGTCACAGATATATTGCTTTATGGAGGTTTTGTTATGACTAGAATAGACATTGTGCACATGCTAACACTTGATATTTTTGCTTTTCTCCGCGTTTGTAATCTTGGCAGATTAATATCTTGCTTACATAGCAAGTTGTTGCCTTGTCAGACTACTTTGGAATATCAATGAAGGCAATACATTATTACATGCTGTTGTTGCAATTAGTTTTTCTGTCATATATCTTGTGCTTGTCATTTGTGTAAATGATAGATCTTTGATAGACTGTCATTATACATTCACGACATTTCAATCATGTTTTGGACCTATTTGAAAATTATCAGAACACTAAATTATTTTCTGTTGGTGAGTTCCGTATATTGACCTTCAGGTGTTTTTTTTTTTGGTTATTTTGTATTGTTGAATTGCTGTCTCATTGATGTGTGCCCCATGTCTACATTTACTTTAAGTATAAAAATAAACAAGACAATCAATATATGGACAAGTGATATCTTTTCATTAGTAATAAATTTCATAAATATCCGTTTTTCTTGACGTAAGTGTTAGTTCAAAGATCAAAGTTTTCTCAGAAAGTTGAATACAGTTATCAATACCTCATTGAAAGGGACAAGAATGCAACACATTAAACACGTCACAATATAATGATTACTGTATGCAACACATTAAACATGTCACGATGTAATGATAACTGTATGCAACACATTAAACACGTCACGATATAATGACTACTGTATGCAACACATTAAACACTACATGATGACATTGTAATGACTACTGTATGCAACACATTAAACACGTCATGATGTGATGACTACTGTATGCAACACATTAAACACGTCACGATATAATGATAACTGTATGCAACACATTAAACACGTCACGATATAATGATTACTGTATGCAACACTTTAAACACGTCACGATTTAATGATAACTGTATGCAACACATTAAACACGTCACGATATAATGATTACTGTATGCAACACATTAAACACGTCACGATGTAAATTATGATTACTATATGCAATACATTAAATGCGTCATGATGTAATGATTACTGTATGCAACACATTGAACACTACATGATGACATTGTAATGATTACTGTATGTAACACATTAAACACGTCATGATGTAATGACTACTGTATGCTACACATTAAACACGTCATGATGTAATGTTCACTGTATGCAACACATTAAACACGTCACGATGTAATGATTACTGTATGCAACACATTAAACACGTCACGATGTAATGATTACTGTATGCACGTTATGATATAACGATTATTGTATGCAACACATTAAACACGTCATGATGTTTCTGTTTTTCCATAAATGTCTACACAACGCTTTGATTAATGTCTTGAACATAGACGGACAGAAATAGTTCTAACAGTGCGATGAAGATTAACTAGATGTTCATTTCAGATGTACAATGTTTTGCACTGATCATCGAGACCGAAATATTGACTGAATCTAAAGATATTACTTGAAACCGTGCCCACTGAACCCGGAAAAAGACCAGAAACTAGTCCATATCTAACAGCTATGCATGAGCAAGATGATTTTGAGGTTTTTGTTAGAAGCGATGCTGCACATCATATTTGCATTGGATTATCCAGTATACGTAGAATATTTAATAGTTACAAAAAAGTGAATATAATTTCAGTCGGTTGATTTTATGAATTAGAATGAAATTATTTTCTTCTGAATTGTCTGCCCATATAGGTGGCGTTTAGGTTAAGTGGTTTGTGTGATTTGGCGGTTAAATCATTCGGCACGACAGGGTCTACTCGATAGGTCACGTTAATTTTTACATCCATGCTATTTGATATTAGTTTGTATCATGCATTAAGAGATCGATTGTTTACAAATGTTTGTTTGTATTGAAATACTAATACATATATATATAGCGGGAAGGCTAGAGTGCAGGCGATTTGGTGTCACGATATCTCAGTAGCATAGGTTCGTATCCCGGCGAGGGAAGAACAAGAATTTGCGGAAGCAAATTTACAGATCTAATTTGGTTGATGTTTAGACGAGTTGTATATATATCTATATAAATGATGACTTTTCGTACTGATTCGAAATTTGTATACAATAAATATCATTTAATGGTTGTTATTAAACCAGCCCTCGGCTCTGTCGTGTGGTATTGCACTTTACTATTTGTTGTTATTTATTAGTATGATTATTATCAGTGGTTGTGGTATATGGGTGTTAACGGAAGAAGAATAACAGTAAATGATAATTTAGTACTGTTTTCGCTTGTACTGCAATCTTTGGTAGAGATCTGATAAAGGTGCGTTTGATTATAGGAATATTGTTGTAAGCCTTTGTCATATGCAAAGAAAGAACTGATGTGTAGGCATTAACCCGTTAACATGAAATATCTTCTAATGGAACCTTAAAAGATTACTGTAAATATTAAAACAGTCAATATTTCGTGTGTTCTTTGTTTTGTTTTGTTCTTTTGAATTTTTCTTTAACGTTTACTACAATCAAAACGAAGAACCATCTTGATTAAAAACATTATTTAATGAAGCACTATAAAATATACAAGTATAACATAATAAATTGTGAGCACTTTCGTTAATGTTTAGTACATATTATGGTCAAATAAAACACGTAGGCAGCACTAAAACTCTGCTATCCAAGAACATTACTCTACACTTCAGTTTCTTGTCCAATTGGAGATTGGCGCTGCTTCGTAACATTCCTGGTTTTCAATGTCATGCTGGTTTGCCGGCTCAGAACAACTTGTCTTAATTTCTGTGCAGCACTATGATCATCGTAACGGAATGTTTCTTTTATAACAATGTCGGTACTAACAGACGACAAACAGGTATCTACAAATTCCAAGCATGCCTTCTTCAAATCTGCAATGTCAAATTCAACAGCACAACAAAGAAGACCAACAACAGTTGATGCATCCATGGTAACGGATCCACAATGCAAAAACAATAAAAATGAACGGAACACTTCGATGTCGTAACTTCCAACTATTATGGTGGTCTTGGTGCTACTACTGGTTTGCTTCTCATCTTTGGATTTCTTCAATTTTTTCTTGCTATTCATGTCTTCTCTCGACTGCTTTATGAACATATCGAGGAAATTTTTGCTCCTTATCCCAAGAATCGACTTTAATCCATACACTGGTATTCTCTGTTCTCCAACAAGGAACATGACGTCACATAAGTCTGGCATAGACAGAATATAGCGAATATTATCAACCACAGCCTGTATCTTTGTTACTTTCATCGAATCATTGGTTGACTGTATGTCATCTATATCATCTAAATCGTCGCTGTCGTCGTCTGAGGAATCATCGTCTGCTTCATCGGATGAGAAATCTGAATCGTCTGATGAATCGGAGGCAACCATTTTATCTGTAACTGTTTTCTTATCGTCTTTGTTTTCGTCTGAGATATATACAGGAGAATCGTAGCCAGATGAAACATCATCGTCACTATTGTCAAGATTCAGTAACAAAACCTTTTCTCCCCGCTTAGACTTGGGAGTACTAGTAAATAAAGCCATCTTGATTTGAGAATATTAAAACGTGTATATTGAACTGTTGAAATCGAATATTTGATGAAAATTCTAAAACTTGATCTGATTTTATAGATCAAAGTCACATGACATTTTGAACTGCAATATGTCAGGGTCGTGACACATAGAGCAGATTTTCAGTTGTCGAAAATTGTGTTCTAAACTCTGTTCAAAATGTCGGCTTGGGGTAATCAGTCAAACCGCATTCAATTCTAGTGATATAATTAATTGTATAATTACGATTAATCGCCCTTTATGAGTTGACGAGTAATCAGTGTTTAGTAACTTAATAAGCCTTGTCAAACTTAAGAATGTGGAATAAACTTTTAAAAAATAATGATATTTAGCAAAGAAAACCAAACATCATGAATTGTGAGAGATGTATATAATAGTTTAGCAAAAAAAACCAGTTGTTAAAATACATAATTCTTAAAATGAGAGAAAAATATATCTCTAGTTTTCTTTTATTAGTAACTTTGAGTACTGCATGACAATCTTCGTTTTCTTCTATTAAAGCCTTCATTTAGAGCTTAAAATATCTATCAAAAATTAAACAGAATGCATATAAAATTTGTATAAAGCTTTCACGTTGATGCTGGGTTTTTTTTGGGTCCATTTATTAACGGTTACAATTAAAGTATTATTGTTTAATCATTGCGACTTATATATTTTGCGGTGCTCATTATTGATTTTGCATATTTATTGATTGAAGTAAGCTTACGTTTTTATTTTTTTTCCTACATTGTAATTCTGTACAGGTTTATTCTGAGCATTGCATGATATCATGTCTTCCTTTGTCGTTCATATGATGATGTTACTGAAATATTTTGTAAAGTAGGTCTATCATCACGTGATCTTAAAATAATTAAGTGTGTAACATGGCATCATTCCGTATTATCTTGACAAAATACTCCTAAAAACATTGTTTTTATTGTCTACGTGCGCTTTTTTTGGCGCTGTGGATCAATATAAACTTACAGAAAATCATGGTCTCTTTTTGCCAAAAATCTTACCAATAAATTGATCATAAATTATACAAAAATTTTTATGACTTATAAAATTTTTACGAGACTCAGTGTTCTTTTCTTTGTCTCAAAATGTCCTGTGAAATAAGTCGCTGTATTGACATCTATGACATCTATTTGTGTTTTATTGTCACGGTTTAAAACTAGAAGATGGAATCTTTTTTTTTGTGCCATTCTTTTGTTTTGTTTTCTTTGATGGACCTCATTCTAGTCCAATGAGTCAAAATGATAAAAAGTCAGGTGTTTGATTCATTTGCCGTTTTTTGTCTTTAAAAATCTTAAAACTAACAATAGATATAAAGAAACTTAAATACAATGTATACTAAAATGATCAGAAAGACATGGTCTACAGTTAAGACAAATGGCGGGAAAATTGCCTGAAGACTTTTTATAGGATGCCCTTAAATTACGACTTTTGTCACTTGTTTGCTGTTTGCATTATAAGACAAAACCTATACTAACAAGTCAAAGTTTGCTGATATAACAAGTAGACTATTACTCTTTAAAGGACTTTGTTAACCCTCTGTTATATTCAGAGCAAAAGCTAAATGTCACTTTTCTTCCGGTTATACAAGTACAGAGATTTTTGTTATTAATTCCATTCTCGTCTACAATGTTGGAGAGTGTTCTATGTTGAATATGATATAGACCACGTTGAGCGACACTGGATCTTGGAACCCTTGCGATTTAGACCTTGAAAACCTGTTTCGGCACTGGTCACTTGTTAAAGATTATGTTATCCTCTTATTTTTTTCTGGGTTTTAAAATTCTAAATTGAAACTGATTTATTATCCTGTTTTTTTTTTTTTTTTTTTTGGGTTTTTTTTTTTCTTTATCAAATTGCCTTTTTGTTTTAACAATTTGTTTTCCATGTATTATTTGACTCTTTCGCCTTGTACCCAGTCTTGATTGGTTTCATCGTGCAAGACATATATATATATGATGCACTAAAACTTTCTTTAACGATTTAAATTTGTTTTCCAGGTGTGTGATTTTCTCGTTGTGTTGATGATCAATTGGTGGCCTTTTGTGTTTATTGCCCTTTGGTCGGGTTGCTGTCTCTTTGACACATTCCCTCCCCAGTGCCCGTTTCTATTCTTAATTTTATACTAAAGTTCTCAATCATGACAATTGGTTGCTAAAATAAATATACGATACCCTTTTCAGATTGTTTACAATGCATTAATGGATCTGTTAAAGTCTCTTGGGTTATAAAACTTTTATTTCAACATAAATATATATATAGATCAATTTTAACAATTATAAGATTAATAATTTGTCTTTTTGATTTAGTCAACTAGCGGTTCATGTCCTTAGTTTCAATTGTTTTAATTGTAAGACATACGTTTTACAAAATATCAATTGAATAAAGCTATATCGTCATCCCTCGAATTGAAAATTAATTATTTTCCCGAAAAACAAGTTAACACTGAAATTTCGAGAGATGAACAAGCACTATTCGAATGAATGTTATTTAAAAAAGCTGCACATGATTTCTGATCGCTCGTCATTATAAATTTACCTAAAAAAGCTTCATTTTTCATATGAAGTAATTCTCTGGCAGATTTTAAATCGCTTAACGTCGATCAAGGACTTATATATATAGACGTCGATATACGTCCCTGCTTCGATAGTTATAAAGAGTCAGACCAAATATTAAATTTTGTCTATCATTTAAAGCAAATGTAGTTTATAACGAAAACAATAATGTTCAGGGGGTGTTATTCAACGTATCGTCAACATGTAGGCAGTAACTGCCTGGCAGATCAGAGGTTAACACGGTACAAATCTAATCATCATTAGTAAGTTTCAGACCAAATATCAAATGTTACAAAAATCACGGACAGACGAACGGCATGAAAAGGCGGTATCAGTATACAGTCTATTCCATGTACAAGAGTGCGGATATACAAATGAATGCAAAACCAATACCCAAAAAGTCAGCACATTTTTGTGTTGCGTAATAATAATTCGTCAACATAATAATTAAGTATGGTTGAGGTAATTTTTCACACAAATTACATGGAACACAAGTTCTCGTCTTCAAAATAGTAGACCAATTATCACAGTTTCCTAAGACCCATCAACAATATCATTTACACGTTTTGGTGCACATATAAAAAAAAGGGTTTGTCAATACAAGATACAACAACATTACGATCTATATCAATCAGTGAGTTTAACATTCAGGCGTCTCGACACGTTCCTTTGGTCTTTTGGGTGTAAGAAGTCTCGGAGTTGGGTAATCGGAATCGGAGTCCTCGCCACTTTCTTCTTGGTTCTGTTGAGATTCGGAACTGGTTTCTTCTTCCACTTGTTTTCTTTGTGGTGGTTGTTTTCTTGTTTGTGGTTTGGTCGGCGGTGCAGCTTGTCTAGGCGGGGTGCGGCCAGTAGTCTGTTTTGATCCAACGCTTTCTTTCGACTGGGACTTCGACAAACCATTCTGTCTTTGAGTAGGTCTACGAGCAGTTTGTGGCTCTTCAACCTGTTTGGGTGGAGACGGATCGCGGTCATATTCACGATTTCTTTGGTTCCGTCTTGGAGGAGATTGTTCCTGTTCAAAGTCTCTGCTTCTCTGGTTCCGTCTTTGTGGGGATGGTTCCCTGCCGTAGTCTTTACTTCTCTGGTAACCTCTTGGATGTTTTTCAGGTTCTGGCGCTCCGTCTTCTACCTGATCATAACCTGCATCTTCATCGTCATCATCGTATCTTCCAATACCATTTTGCACCGGACTTTTATCATTTGATTTAATTAAGCCTTTCTTTTCGTATGCTTTCCTCAGTTTCTCAGAAAGTGCGTCCTCTGGATGTTCACCAGATTTGCAGACGACAAATTTCGGCACTTCTTTTCCGCTACTGCGCAGTTCTGTTGTGTGTAACTGTGAGTTTAACTTAGTGAAGCTGTCTATCTGTTGTAATGAAAAATATAAATGTTAGAACAAAATTGCATTCCTTCGTCTTTGGTTTTGTTTTCTGTTATGTATTATGAATTAGGGAAGGTGCTTAAACATTTTTTATCGGACTCAGTCACTCATAAAACTTGTGGTATTAAATGTTAATTCGATACTTTCCATTTAAAAGATCTTCGTTTTGTCAATCCCTTCTTACGTGTTAAACTCTTTTTAATTATGTTTTTCCTCTAATTTTCTGCATTTTACCAAGTTGTGAAGATGTTTTTATTCGTATTTCGTTGTTTCTTTTTTTGCTTTCAAAACTTCGGTTTAGTTGTTACATTTTGATAAGAAATTTGGTTGGAAAAAAAATACCGAACACCGTTTACTCCTGGTGTGAACAAATGTGTGGATTCACTTGAGTGTATGATCTAGGTGTGATCGAATGTGTGAACTTCCCTGAGTGTATGCTCCTGCATGGTGTGATCGAATGTGTGAACTTACCAAAGTGTATGCTCCTGGTGTGATCGAATGTGTGAATTTACCTCATTGTATGCTGATGGTGTGATCGAATGTGTGAACTTACCAAAGTGTATGTTCCTGGTGTGATCGAATGTGTGAACTAACCTGCGTTTATGCTCCTGACGTGATCGAAAGTGTGAATTTACCTGAGTGTATGCTCCTGGTGTGATTAAATGAACTAACTTACCTGAGTGTATGCTCTTGGTGTGATCGAATGTGAGAATTTGCCAAAGTGTATGTTCCTGGTGTGATCGAAAGTGTGAACGTACCTGAGTGTATGCTGCTGGTGTGACCGAATGCATACTTAGTGGTTTGTATGCACTGAGCTTCAACATATCACCAATATCATCAAGAATTTGCTCAAACAGTTGTGTGGTGTTAGGATTGACCTTATAGGTTGTCATCCTTTCCTTGTTCATCACTACAATCGTGTCGTTTTTCCTGGATAGACTACGTCTGAAGGGTGCAGTAACCTTTGTTGACCTCCGTGGGAGGGGCGACCTTTGTAAACTTTTTGTAGGACTAGGTCCTAGTGGAAAGCCATAGTCAATGCTCTTGTCAATTCTTGCTCTGTCTGATACCACCAAGAGATCACCACTTTGTATCTCGCCCAGATCCTCTATCCTCTTGTATCTGTTATTTTCGTCTTTTCGGAACACAAATCGGACACCTCCTTTAGGTTTGATCTTTGGATGCTTATCCAGCTCTGCCAACAGACTTCCGAACGTACGTATCTTGTTGTTAATACAAAGATCTACCCCTTTACTATCTTTGTCGCCAGACATACAGAAGGTCACTTTCTTTCCTTTCATATCGTCTTGTCTTGCTTTCAAGGAAGGAGGGTCAATTTCATAACGTTCATAGCGTGCCATATTAGGTTGCGCCTGGTACTGACGTGAGCCTCTCAGACCACTGTCATCCTCCGAAACATATCTCTGAAGAATAAAGAAATACAAGTTCTTGGTTTTGATCAGTTGACTTTAATACGGTGACCTATAGTTGTTAATGTTTGTGTCATTTTGGTCTTTTGTGGATAGTTGTCTCATTGGCAATCATACCACATCTTCTTTTTTATATTTAATGAGTATCTCAAGATTCAAATACAATTGTATACATGTATATACATCGCATTAAAAAATACCATTAGATTTTTTCATTTTTTTTAATATCAGATATATTTTATATGTTACTGTATATTGATTCGTGGGGTATTACAGAATACGTACGTACGTTGACAAGTATCTAAAAATTGTTTCTTATTTGTATTTATCCTGGTAAAGATTTAAACCATTCTACAAACAATACCATAAACGTGGTACATGTTAACTCATCGTTAATGCAACCAAGAGGGTTATAAAAAATAAGGAGATGTTGTATGATTGTCAATGAGACAACTTTCCACCAATGAAGTGGATGTCAGCAATTATATGCAACCGTACAGCCTTTACATTGTCTTTTCGGGGCCTTTTATAGCTGACTATGCGGTATGGGCTTTGCTCATTGTTGAAAGCCGTACGGTGACCTATAGTTGTTTATGTCTGTGTCATTCTGGTCTCTTGTGGACAGTTATCTCATTAGCAATCATACCACATCTTCTTTTTTATATTCAGAAATGAGAAAACTCCTATAAATTATAATATTTCATGTCACCACTGGTTTGAATCCCAACACATGCAAGCAACACAGGTCTCTTTTGATCGATGAAAGAGATAATCATATCCATTTATAATTGAGATCTTACAAAACGTGTTAAACCCTGCCGAATTTTTGCGCCTGCCTCTAGTCAGGAGCCTCTGGCATTTAACTGTATTGTTTAAATTTTTACTCTAGTTCATTTAGATCTATATGTATTAAAGTTTAGTATGACGTCCATTATCACTAAACTAGTACACTCCGATCGAGTTCAGGTTTCCTCGCTGTGTTGAGGACCCATTGTTGGCCTTCGGCTGTTTTCTGCTCTGTAGTCGGGTTATTACCTTTATGACACATTCTCTATTTCCATTTTCAATTTTATTATGAATATATATATGCCGTGACAAAAGAAGGTGGGAGAGGGGAAATGTGTTATGTAAAAAGAAACAATGGGTCAAAGTCTATTGTATAAAACGACGATATTCAGAATCTGGTTGCTGGTATATTAATCACGATCCTATCTAATTAGTTTACAGATTCCCTTACAATGTATATTAAATGTTTGATAAGGTAAGGATCTCTGAGACAGGTGCGTGTTGGTTCTAATAAATATTGTGTGGTAGCCAATCGCAACCGATTTCTATACGGTAAATAATTAATCAGATACATTTAATGGCTAGTTATCGACCTAAAGTGTTTCATCACTTAGTCCATTAATTAAAGTGTTTTGTAACCTTCAGTAATGCCATCTTAAGACCTGTTGTCTCAATCAAAGCAATAAACATCCACAACGGTTATTAACTTTTGAAAACGACAGAGTTGAAACGGAACTGTGTCCTCGTGCTGGTTTTATCGTTTGGTGCTGAATTTCATCATAAAGGTTTCAGACTTAATACTGTCACGCTAGTAAAATACTGTAGTACAAAAAATTGTAAATAAGAGACATATTGTCAATCATACCACGATCTACTTTAAAAAAAAAATTATATAACTAACTAAGACGCATTACTTTATATATGATGACAAGTATAACAATTTGAAATTAAATACATTGATGTTTAACATCCATGAGCAAATATAACATGCATTTCCGTAAAGAGAACATTTCTGTCATAAGAACTTTTGACACGTTGATCTTGATTTTCAGAAGGTAACAGTCCACAGGAAAACATATATCGCATGCACGCTATAATGACACATCATTCTAATTTAGAGTTGGGTAGTTGCTCATATAACATTGCAGCTGCTTGCTAAGGAGAAAAGCAGCAAATACCAATTTGAAGTCATTGGTTTGCCCTGGTTGGAGGTTGAAACCAATAACCTTTCAATGTCGAGGCGACCACGAGGCAACGATACGATTGCAATGAATCAAATTTTAATAGTAATTGCAGCTATGGCCGACTTCGTAGATATAAATGGACTCTAATTGCCTTGCGTTTTTTTCAGGAAACATAAATATGTACGTGGGATCTATTTTCAGTACCCTTTGAAACAAATGAGTTACTTATAAAATTTGATACAATAAGTGTATACGCCAAAACCTCAAGGCTTGTCAAATATTGCAATAGATTGAGCGTCCATAACCGAACCGAATTCTAAATTTATTTATTTATCTATTTTTATAGGGGATTGCTAACAACCTGAGGCTACGTGTTGCCGAAGGTCTTTTCCACATACATATATAGTCCGCCATAAGTTAAGCAACACCCTATTTTTATTGCATCGATTTCGATGTCTCCTCCACATATATATAACAGATTTTCAAAAAACAAAGTGTTTTCTTTAAAAACACATTTAAAAGCTATAATAAATTATACATGATATAACACCTTTGTTTCTAAAGTATATTCTACATAGTTTAAGATTAGTTTTGCACCTATGCGTTGGAACTATTTTGTTGTAAATATGTACAACTGTCCAGTATGTTCTTTTTTTACCAGGCCCGATTAGGTGGTGTTGCTTCAAATTAAGTCTATGCAAATTGATTTTGCTAAGATTTTCTCTCATTCGGTTCTAAGGACCGTCTTGTAGTGAGGTACGAGGTTGCTTGCTCACTGTTGAAGACCTCATTGTGACTTGAAGATAAAGAACAGCAATACAAGCGCTGTTACTTTTAGATTTGTGTGTGTTTCTTTTTGCTGTGCATTTAATGTTTGTTTTTCTATTTTGCTGTTTCATTTGATTTTCTAGTATGTACAGGACAAAACATAAAGATGTTAATTTCACACCAATACAGTTATTCAAAAATATCTGGGTTTTGATTCATTATGTTATTTATTTAACTTTTTAAAACGAAAATTCAAGTGTTTAAGTTATCATTAAATATTCGAATATGTGACAAAATAAAGACAGCACCTTAAAATATACCCATGAGGTAGTAATTACAGTGTATTTTAGTTCCAATTTAAGGACTACCTGAAATTGACTTGCATGTGAAATAAAGTCAGTGGATAGAAAGTGACATGTGAAATGAAAAACCAGAGTAAAAAAAATTACATTGCTAGTGAAATAAAATAAAAATCAGAGAAGAAAAACGACCTTGCTATATGTAGCTATTGAAATAACAGTAAAGGAAAATGCTATTGTGAAATGAATAGCAGAGGAAACTACTAAGCCGTTACTCTTAATTCTTTCGTTGCAATTTCCAAGGATATTGATACAAAATTGAAAAATTACTATAACATGTTTCTCTTATTTATTTCATGTTTAGTCTTAGATGCATGATTTTTTTTATCAGTTGTAAGTGGCTTTGAACAATCTGTCAGATAACTGCGAGTACTCACAAATCTGTTCATTGTGTCTTTTTATGTCGGGATGAATAATTATATATATATATATATATATAAGTATCCGGCCACGTCCACTTGTATTTTTGTCCATCTGATTTCAACTAATTTTTATAGTTCGTTCTTATGTTGTACTGTTATACCACTGTCCCAGGTTAGGGGAGGGTTGGGATCCCGCTAACATGATTAACCCCGCCACATTATTTATGTATGTGCCTGTCCCAAGCCAGGAACCTGTACCTCAGTGGTTGTCGTTTGTTTAAGTGTTACATATTTGTTTTTCGTTCATTATTTTTACATTAATAAGGCCGTTTGTTTTCTCGTTTGAATTGTTTTACATTGTCTTATCGGGGCCTTTTATAGCTGACTATGCGGTATGGACTTTGCTCATTGTTGAAGGCCGTACGATGACCTATAGTTGTTAATGTCTGTGTCATTTTGGTCTTTTGTGGATAGTTGTCTCATTGGCAATCATACCACATCATCTTTTTTTTTATATATTCTCATTCTTCATTAAAGTGGTAGTTTTTTTCTTTCCATTAACATTAACATTTAACATATGAAAAAAAAACGGTAAAAAGCTGAATATTACAAAATTAGAAAAGCAATGACTGCAAACATATATGATCTTGTCATACTTCAAAAAAGTTTAATATTTATATATCAGACCCGGAAGAACATATCTCTTCCATCCCCCTTACCTAACTCCATTAATTACAAAATTTTCTCCCACCTATAGTAATGATAAGGTATAAAAAAAATACAATGAAGTTAATCCCGATATCACATTTATCGTTCTAGTATTAGATAAATATTTCTTAACAATTAATTCATAAAAGAAGAAAATTAAAACAAATAAACAGTAATAATATCCAACCTGTTCATCATAGTGATACGGTGCTGGCATCTTGTCTCCACGTCTTCTGTGTGATTAAATGTTTCCAACTAAATCTACCTGATAAATTATTAATACCTCCATCTCAGGTAAGAATTAATTATAAATGGAATGCCTGAATACTTGGCTGATTCGATAGCAAGAAATTCCACTGGGGTCTTTTATTTTCCAAAACAAAACAAGTAACCACCGTGTACGGTCAAGAGTATTGATATAATTATATAATATGGAGGACGGTATCGGAAGGTGTAATCAACTTAATTGGCTGACCAAATGCGTATTTAACATGTTACAGCATAATTATATAGCACATAACAAAGAAAACCAACAAAAACATAACAATTGATTTTATTTTTTAACAGATTGCACTTGGTCTCATAAAACATTAAGAAAACAACTTGTATACTAACTGTCAATGACCTAAACTGTCGAAGGCCGACACAAAGAGTCCAATAGTCAAATTTCACAAAACTTTTATTCAAAAAATGTTTGGTTATCAGGGCTTAAAGCAATTAATAAACTACCTGCAAATGAAAAAACCCACTCAAATAACGTAAATTGTTTTGTGTCAACATGACGACCCCACTGTGCATTGAAGAAGAACAGCAATTTCACCTTTTGTGTGTTTGTTTGCTGTCCCTTCTTTCATATATTTTACAGTAGGTGTTCAATTCAAACAAGTAATGATCTTTTATAGGCGAAAAGACGAATCATTAGATTCCGTCATATGCTTTTAATTTGTATATATATATAATCTTTATGCCAAGTCTTTAATTTGAGATGATACAAAACAGACCATAATTCATCTTTTATATCATATTTGAATGAACATTCTGAAACCAAGTGTACATGTTTACGTGCACTTGTAAAAGGTCCATCTATATCCGACATAGCTCATATATGTATAATAATGATTAAAATTCAACAAATTAATGCTTATATAACCAGCTTTCTTCTTTAAAATCGACAACTTTATACGAAAAATTAAGCGGTATTTCGTTTTTAAATCTATATTGCGTGGAATGATACTGTTTTCATCTCATGCAGACAATTCAGTCAGACGAACTGTGTTGGAAGTTTTACTCATATATCATCCGTTAAAAGGAGAATAATTTTGACACCCGTTTGAACTGAACTGTATACACAGTTTGTTTAGCTGAAGTCCGCCTCCGGGTGTAGGATTTTCTCGCAGTGTTTAACACCCATTGATGGCCCTCGGCTGTGTTTTTTTATTCTTTGCTTGGGTTGTTGTCTCTTTGACACATTCCACATTTGCATTGATTTTCTCTTTTTTATTTGCATTTTGAAACTATATATATATGTAAATATGTAAGAAATGAATTCTGTGTTTTTGAACATTTAAACGACTTGAAAGCAAGTAACCATCAGATATACCACAATAGGCTCTTTCGCAGTCGAAATGTGATGGTCACTTGCTTTCAATCCGTATATTTTTGTTTTTAAATACGGGCCTTCACTTCTATGATATAATTCTGACATTTTGTGCATCTGTGTACTTTTTATTTAATCAATTAAGTATGGATGGATGTGTGTCCAGTGGCAAGTATAACATGCAGCCCTGAACGAGAACATATTTCTGTGGTGTGATGTGAATAGGAATCTTATTTTCTTAGACCAGTGTTTTTTTTATGTTTTGATGTTAATTCAGGTTTGGGTGAATTTTGGCACCTGATAAAACTGTTTAAACCCGTTTCATTTGTTTGTACCTGTCCTAAGTCAGGGACCTGTTGTTCATTGGTTGTTGTTTGTTTATAAGTATTTATCGTTTATATATATAGAGATTAGAACGTTGTTTTTCCTGTTTGAATGGTTTTACAAAAATCATTTTTGGGGCCTTTAATGGTTTCCGGTGTGAGGCAAGGCTGTGTTGACCTATAATGGTTTACTTTTTACAAATTGTGACTTGGATGGAGAGTAATTTTATTGGCACTCATGCCACATCTTCTTATATCTATTTAGTGGTAGAAACTGTCATGATTTTTTTCTATTGACAGATCTTTGTAGGAGAGTTATCTCAATAGTAATCCGGTACCACATCTTGTTTTTTTAAGGAGATGTTCGTCCTGAACATGCATGACATATTTGCCACTGCACGTAAGCAGCCAACAATCAAATAAAATAAATATGTAATTTAAAACATTTAGTATATTGTTGACATATTCTTTATTTATTCCCAGTTTTTACCGTTTGTTATTTTTTTTAACAGAAATACAGATTGGTTGAAACTGAATCATGTAAGACCTCAACAGTAATTTGAATTATATTTGAATCACATAGAAGCAGAAACAAGTGGAACTTACGGTCATAAAACTTTCGAGCATGATTTTTGTACTAAGATTCGAAAATCAACCAATCAAATTGCTGGATTTCATGTTTCGAGCATGGTTATTCTGCTCCGAGCACTGAGCAAAGTTTTATGCCTTCAAGGCCTGATGTTTTGATAGTATACACATACCATGTATAATACTTGTATTAGTATTCCAGTATACAGTCATATTATAACATTATGGTGCTTGATGGGGTTTGTTTTGCTTAATCTTTATACTGTGTTTTGTAGACTGGTCGTTTTTGGATTTTGCCAAGACATTGTCAGTTTCTTTTCAACTTGTGAGTCTAAATATCCCTTTAGTATCTTTTGTCTCTTTTGCTGTGTAGTTCCAAGTACTTGTAGATATATAATTTGTCTTTAATTTTAAGTCCAACACGTGACTTTAGACACCCCTAGACAGATTATCGGTATACAGAAATGGCTGACTTACAGGATAAACTCTGAATGTAATGCCTTATAGGCCACAACTTCTTAATGAAAATTCAAGCAGAAAAAACAAACACAGCTATATAATGATACTTAAGTTTATTATAAATATAGAACCATTTTCACCCCTGAAGCTATAAACACTGCACAATGAAAACCATGATGAATATTTACACAAAATCCCAAAGTAATAATACTAATGATTTGGTTGCCATAGCAACCAGACAACAAATTTAAGTGTCACCTACAAAGTGTTACAAAATAATAACCTTTGAAGGTATATCAATTATAGTCATCAATATATGATGAACTCATTTATGGCCTTAGTATTGGAAGTAAACATTCTCAGTTGACAAGAGTCATATATAAGTTACGAGGGTATGGATGGGGATTACAGAATACAGAATAATGACTGGCAAAATGTGATTTATGAATAACCACAAGAAAATCAAGAATCGAGAATAATGGGGGGCTAATATATATATATATAAAAAAAGAATATTAGATAAAATAAATTAAAAATAGAGAAAGTGGTCTACAGTATAAAAAAAAAAAAAAAAAAACAACCTGCATTTGGACCCCTCCATTATTGTTGATTAAATACCTAATTATGGTTTTCATGTCTGTTGATTAAAAGCAGACTATCCTTTCAGCGATTTTACAGCAATAATTAGTAGATGAAAATATCAGGTCATTTTTTTTATATAAACATCAGTAATTTTGAAGTTTTGGGAGCTTTAGATAAAGTGTGGACACAGGAAAATGTGGGAACATGAGATAATTAAAAATACATTTAGACTCTAGTCTTCTACTTTCAAATCGATGACAATACAAGAATCACATTTGATGTCTAGGCAAAACGACAATGTTAACAACAAAATCTGTTAGTTTTTTGATGATTGTGAACTCATGAATCAAAAACAGATTATTTTGTTTTGCAATGAAATAGTTGAGGTGCAATCAGGGTCAATACAAGTAACATTGTCATAATTATCTGTAACTGTAATATTATGTCTATAATAAACTTATTATTTTTTCTATATACAATGAAGAAAAATACATTTAATAAATAATTCATCATCAATATTTTTCATTTCCTATTGAAAAAAGACATTAAATCTCAGACAAATAGGAGAAAAGATAGCTTATTGAAAGTCAGAAGTTTGTGTATGCACTTATTATCGAAATTGTGGAACATAGACAAATTCGTAAGATTAGTTTCTGCGATTTCAGAAAATGCTGTTTATATAGAAATAATACTTGCAACATCTAAAATGCAAGATTTCATTCTTGTGATTTGTGAAACCTGTTCCTATACAATTGTTTCTAACTTTACACTAACTCATTGATCTTAATGATTTCTATGTGCAAGTTTTATGTTGAAAGGAACTTAATGTAATTGTCTACTTTAATATAGGATGGGTACAGGATAACATCTAGAAGTTATGATTATGACCTCATGCAGACCTGAGATGTAATGTTCACTATAATTATGATAAATAAGATATGGTTTGAATGGCAAAAGGGACATCTAATATCTTCTAGAGACCAAACACTATGACAGTGAATAGTTAAGCATGTACTTTGAAAACCACAGGTATAACCCCAGAATACAAAAAATTCTCTATAAATCGATTGGTCAACAAAAGATATTCAACACTGACTGTGCGAGGGCTGTATAGCCAGTCAAGGTCATTAAACACTTCCATTTGTTGATATTCAACAATAAACAATAAAGAGGTGTTTATCGGACTGGTATTCCAAAAAGACAATTTGAAGATCTGTATTGAGCATATACATGTACTGTGTGTTGCAATTTCATGATAAAACTTTATAAAAGTTGCTTAAATCTGATCCCTGAAAAGGACTCACTATAAAATTACTTGCTGAATATTGGTTTTCACTGTGTCCATAGAGATATTTGTTGACCATGAAGGATAAAAAAGCATGAAACCATTTTAAGTCTACTTAAAAAATATATTATTTATTTAAAGCCCAGATATATAGATATAGATATAGATAGTCTTACTTGATGGTTTGTTTACATAAAAGATTAATGTATTCCCAAGGGTAAAATGTGTGTTTGCATGAGAATGGTACTGTAATTACAGGTACTCCTACATTGTGTCATGAAAATAAGAGATTATTTATTTGAGAATAAGAGATTATTTATTTTGAGAATTAGAGATTATGTATTTTGAGAATTAGAGATTATGTATTTTGAGAATTAGATTATGTATTTTGAGAATTAGAGATTATGTATTTTGAGAATTAGAGATTATGTACTTTAAGAATTAGAGATTATGTATTTTGAGAATTAGAGACTAATTTGAAAATAAGAGATTATTCATTATAAAACTAGATTGTTCACTTCAAAATACAGGATTATTCATTTAATTAAAAATTCGAGATATTTATATGATCTGAAAATTACAACTGTGATTCTAAACGTATAAATTCCTTTTTTGTGGTAAAAAAATGAGTAATAATATGACATTGCACATCAACTTATTAACTGTTTTTGCATATATCATATTGATTTGGCCATTGAAAGGTGTAAAAATATAAAACCATTTATTCCTACTAAAAAAATTATGATTACTTTAAACCCAGATAACCCAGATAATAAAGTTTTAGATATATATAGTCTTACTTCATGAGTTCTTACGTAAACTATACAATTATATTCCCATATGTAAATATTTATATATTATCATATATATAATGCTGTGAAATTATTAATTGCATGATGTAGTCCCAACATACCCTTGACAAATATTATTTCTTTCATAAAAAATATCAATTATGATTTCAGAACAATAAGTTCATGTAGTGTGATCAAAACTTTAACTATTAGTCGTTTTTAATCTATAAATAACCTGTGTTAAGTCTTCTGTTTGATTTTTTTCCTATAAAATGTGTAATTGTAAATGATAAAACGCAAAGGAAATGTACATTACAACCAGCTGATCAAAGAAACCAATGAGACATGAGTTTATGTATTGTTAGTTATGGCTTAAAAACCTATAAAAAAATGTTGCGTAGATACAATTGTAAAGCTATTCAATGTATAAAAAAAATCCATGTTACATTAAACATATTATGCCATAATCTATACATAATGTATATGTCATTGTATGAAAATAGAACATTGCAAGGGTGTCCTCAAAAATCAAAAGGTATATTGTATCAGAAAAAGGGGGTACATGAAAAAATGTCCCCTTACCATCAAACAAGCACACATTTTTGCTAATACTGTTACAGATTTCTAAAAATAATTGCGAAGAAAATATTTGGAGTTTCAAAGTATCTTATGGGATTCTTATATTTATCTAATAAACAGTTTTATTTTCTCCATCAAGTCATTTTGACTCTTTACCGGTAACCAATAATCTATTTTGAATTATATTAACAAATATATCGACATAAAATAATCATACAAAAAAATGACAACAAAAAAAATAATCATGATGCAAATAATTGCAATGACAACGAAGGGAAATAACTCACATAAAAATGAAAGAAACAATATAATATAATACATCTGTTAATAACATACATGGAATGTTCTCGTTCATTTCACAGCTTCTGTTTATAGCACCTTTTATTGCACATACAGAAGCTAAAAATAGTAAATAAAACCTATTTCTATTCTCTCATTAATAAAAACATCAACATAAAAATAATAAACTTCATTGAAAGAAAGATCAGTTCTGCATTAAAAATTAAATAAATGTAGGAAAAATTTATTCTACAAAACTTTAATCCAAGAATAAATCTGACTTATCTCCCTTTTCCCATACTTTGTAAAATCTGATATAAAACTGAGTTATCTACCTTTAACCATACTTGATAAATTCTGATTTTAACTGAATCATCGCCACTTGATGTTGATTAAATTTATAGATATTTCTTTTTATAGTTAGATATAATTCAGATAGGGTGCTGTAACTCTTAAAATTTAACAATTACCTAGAGAATCCTATTATTATATGATTCAACATGGCTTTCTGACAGATTTCTTCCATCACAAAGGTATTTATTAAGTGTTTATTTCACATATAACTACAATGATCCTTGGAATTGATCATATCATAGATATAAAAAGATGTGGTATGAGTGGTCATGAAACAACTCTCTTTCCAAGTCACACTTTGTTAAAGTTAACTATTATAGGTCAAAGTTTGATCTTCAACTTAAGTCTTAAAGTCAATAAAAAAAATTCCTAACAAAATAATATAACAGCTGTGACCTACATGTTATATACGGTCCAAAAAACTGAAAAATTCTCAATCTTTGCTGAAGTTTATCATTGTATAGTACCTTTGATCATAATCTTAAATAAATCTTTATATGGATTCAATACCTTTATCCACCCTGTATCAAAACTTAGAATATTAGACCTATAAAGTAGACTGCTGTGCCTTCACTTCAAAAATTGTAATTAAGAAACTTTAGACCCTTTTTTAATATTTTTTCCTCAAAATTTATCAGTTCTATACACAGGCTGTGAAATGACATAGGAATTAACAAATGGAAGCACCATAATTTGTCATTACCAATATTAAATATACATCACAAACCAAGTGTTTCCTGTTTAAACACAAATGTGTACAAAAATCACACAATTTTCACAACATACTCAAATAGTGTACTGAATTTGTCCTTATATAAACCGTCCTAATATGATTTTTTTTTACATGAGTTTTCCAAAAAAGTATGTAATGTCTGAGATTTCACATTTGAAATGTCCGTTTTTTATCACCTTCAAAAAGATATCAATCATAATTTCCCTAATTAACAACACACTTTAGCAACAAGTGCATGTACTAAAGTTCCACATGAGAAAATAATAAAGTTGTGTAATTCAATTATATCAGAATACGTGATCAAACATATCATTGTAGACCAGACGGAAGCTATAAATCCCTAAGAGAATACAGATTCAAAGATTTCTGATAAACTTCAAAATACCGTAGAGGTTTAACTTTTCAATCATATATTTTCTCAGGTGTGTGAGATATTAGAAAATATTTGGACATGAAACAAAAGGTTTAACTTTTATAGCCTCCTTTTTCCCAGATGTTTGAAATATTAGAAAATATTAAGACTTGAAATAGAACATAAATTAAATCTAACAAAGAATCACAGATTGATTTTATAGGTTGCTAGTTCCATTACAGGAATGTTCAAAGGATCTTTTACTACCAGAGCTTTACTTCTGTTGTACAGATGTGTTAGAGTTGTCTCTCTTGCATCACTAATTGTCAAGTCTGGTAAAATGGAAGACAAAGTTACATCCTTACTTAAAGGACACTGAAGATAATTGGCATTAAATCCACATTTATATCCTCTACGATGTAAAATTAAACTTGTCCCATCATAATCAAGGTCAGAGTTCACCAAGTTTTTCAAACTGACCAATGAGATATCACAGGGTAAGGATTGACTCACCACATCAAAGCTTGGTCTGATGACCTCAGAGTTAATTGTTGTGTAGAACACTACAGGTGGTTGCTGAAGTGCTTCATTAATGATCATGGCTGACAATGATGAAGATGTTGTCATTGGTTCAGGCTCTGTGTTGTCTCTATATTCTATCTGTAAAATGAATTCACTGAGTGTTGGTTTGTTGTCTGTGATCCCCTGTCCGAGTCCTTTATTATCGTCATACATTAACTGTCTATCTAACATGATTTCTAATTCTCCTTGTTTTAAACTTGCCACACCATGAGCTTGTCCTGCATGGACAGTTACACGTTTGGTAGAATCTTCAATAATACTCATAGTGGTCAGAGGGAAATAGTTAGCTGCTATCCCAATTTCTGGTTTAGTTCTGCGTTTTATCAACTGGTACCCATTTTGATCACTATAATACTGGAGATTTTCATTCATAACGTCAGTATGCAATCTCATTATAATTTCCCAATCTTTTGTTTTGGATGCATGCATATCTACTACATTCTGTATGTGAAAGTTTTGGCCTTGTTCTGTTGGCACTTTGTAGAGAATAACTGTATGATGAATTATTGGATGTAAAACTTCAATCTTTGACATAAGGGGCCCTTCTGTTACTCGTACAACAGGTTGACCCCAGACATTAGGTAACGGATCTGCCTCCCCTTTTGGAAAAAATATATATGCACCGCTACCTCTTGAAGTGTAATACATAAATTGTATTTGGATATTTGTGACATTTCCTGTTCTTTTGTCTAGTACTTTCTGTAAGAGCCCTGTAACAGGGTCAAACTCTCCCAAAATAAAGTCATTTTCAATTTGTAATATCTGACTTTGTTTTGGTTGGAATACTGGACGATTCTGAGCAAACTTTAAATTTGGTGCTACGTCTAACTCCATTGAATTGTGAACACTCAGTAAAGAAGGATACATTTCCTTACAATCACCTTTCCTCAATAAGAATGTGTGTATTCCAAGTGGAGGTAACTCTACCAAAAATGTTATTTCAAACTTTGATCTAGAAACAGAAACTTTCGAAATCCATACTGGATTTAGTTGATATGACATTATTTTCATATTTTTATCCAAAACTTGTAAATCATCATTGTTAACTATTACAGAAATTAACATATTTCTATTTTTAGGTAAAGGATTGAACACAACTATGGTGGTTCCTGAATCAGAAATTGATATGGTTCGTTGACTTGTTCTGACGTTAAACTTTTGTCGAACAAGAACTGGTGATAAAATTAAGGGAGATGTGAATTTTCCTTTGGTCAATAAAGTCTGCAGAGCCATACTCATAACTTTTTGGGTGTCGTTATAAGCTTCTAAAAGTTTGCTTTCATAATTTTCCATAACATAATCTTTTGATGTCCCTGTTATTGCATCATGATGTAAAAATAGACCTAAGTGTCGTCTGGCCTGTTGTAATAGTGAAGCTGTTTCATGAGAGTGTGCAAACTTTACATTCCATTTGTTACAATAACCAAATGCAAGGGTATTGAGAATATCAGCTGTTCTCAAATTTGATTCAACTTCACGTGAGAAGCGTTTATCAAATGGCCTTGTAGTGTAAAATCCAGTCCAATAAAGATAATTTTGATCAGAGTACGGAAAAAAATCTCCTGCTAATGTTGGAAAACTCTTTTTCCTACTTTCTCTTTTCAGAAGTGAAAAATAATCGGCAACGGTTCCAAACTGTACATTGATGTTCCAATCTTTTCTAGAATTTAAATACCTCATTAACTGTTGGTAGTTATTATATTGTTCATCCCATTCGTGTAAAGAATCATATCTAAAATCATCCCCAATTGGCACAAGAATTGTATTATACTCATACAAGCTGGATTTCTTACGGAATTGCTGGTATAAGAAATTGGCCATTTTATCAATATTGGCACCTGTTATTTTCCTTTTGGCGAAGGCCTTTTTCTCAGGATTATCAGAATGACGGAAATCAAATTGAAAACAAACATACGGATCAGGTCCACAAGTATATTGTATACTATATAACATGTACGGCATTACATGACATAAAATATCATATTTTCCTGACGTATCCCATGGCTGATGCCACTTATACTCCAAACTTTTAACTGATGCAAGGGCACTTTTGGTTGCTTGATGAATTCTTTGTATGACCATATTATCTATGCCTGATTTCTTAAGAATATATGGTACCGTCCCAGAATGTCCAAATGGATCTATTGACCAGCTGTTCTTTGGTTTTACATGTAAGTTTTCATATAACCATAAATGTCCTTCCATCAGTTGATCGATCACTGAAACATAATGAGTAGAGGCCTCGTCTGGCATTACCCAGCCCCCTAACACGATCTCTAACTGTCCACGCTTCACTAAGTTCCGAACATGAACTTTGGTATCATCTTCTAGTTCATTCCACCACATACTTAGAAACACGGTCTCCGCCCATACAAAAGTCATATTTGGATATTGTTTTAATTTAATCACCATATTATTTAGAATCTTCTTTGTCGTGTAAACATAGTATTCTTCTAAAGTCCGCAGCCAACCAGCATCATTGTGAGAATGTGGAATCAAAATAACATTTAATTTTTCTGGAATGTCGTCGGGATCATAAGATTTTGTTGGCAGTTCATACTGTCCATTGCTAAGTGTATCATATTTAGCTTTATCACGGAGATACAAAGATGTCAAGTTGGAAAATGACTTGAGGTTGTCCAGCACACGACACTGCTGTTGGTCTGGTTCTTGCCAATCATAATTAGTTAGATGAAGAGGTGATTCACGGAGACTGACTTTTACTTGTTCTGAATCTGTGAGATTTACAAGGTGAACGTTTGCAAGGAATATCAGGTAAACGACAACAATTAAACTTGTAGCTGCAATACATACAAGACGTTGATGAAATTTCATGCTGCCATCTTGTTGCCATAGAAACAACAGCTTCTCAAACCAACCTGGAAAAAAACCCAACAATATGTTAGTTTAAAAATATCATATCAATAAAACAAGATCCAAGTTCGTGTACAAAATGTAAAAACCAAAAGTCAAGATGTCAACACAAAATCTTAAGGTGGTACCTGACACTACAGGGAGATGACTCTGTAAAATCAGCTAAACGTTTTAATTACGTTGCGTTGTTAAGGGAATATTAAGCTTCTCAATGATCACTTTTAGTGTTTGTCAAACTACTTTATAAACCAGTGTAGTTTTTCTGATAAAATGGTTGGTTCAAATTTTTGAAATTTTTATATATATTTTTTGTCAAAGGGTCAAAATACTTTGTCAAAATTTTATGAAAATTAAACGAGCCAAATTAATTTTAAGGACGCTGTTGGGTACCACCTTAACCCTTTCCTCCATAATTACGCCTTTTGACGCCACCCCCCTTACTCCATAATGACGCCTTTTGACGCCTGTGTAGTACCTCAGTTGAAACACTTTGACTACAAAGTGTCTGCAGTTGACTTAATAAAATTTGTATCCAATATGAAAAGGAATATCATAGGAATATCCGACTTAAATTTATTTGATGAAATAGTTGTTTTTCGCAATGGCTTAATACTTTAAAGCTTATGTTCAGCATTTTATAAAAAAATCCTATGCGAATCAAGTATGCAAAAAAAAAAATTCAATGGAGGAAAGGGTTTTTAAGAGACAAGTTATCAACATAATATAAGGCCATAAAATAAAATAACCTAGATTAACACACCCCTTTCTACAGAACCAAATTTTTTTTACGAAAAATAATATCCTTTGGATTATCTAAAACCAGTTATATATTTTTTTTTATGGTTTCTGACTATTTTATTTTACTACAATTTTTCCCCAAAATTGGTGAACCAAAAATAAATCCCTTCCTTATAATGGTATTGCGAGTGACATTAGTTTATGAATGACACACACCTATAACACAATTTTCTACAAAAGGAAATACCTTTACCGTGTCAGTAATATGGCAGTTTTTTTCCATTTGTTTGATGTGTTTGAGCTTTTGATTTTTGATTTTGCCATTGTCATGATTATTATAAGGCACTTCCATTTGAATTTTAGTTGGAGTGTGGTATATTTGTTATTTTACTTTTGTTTTAAATGTTATAAAGATCCAAGTTAAGACAACTTTGTCAAGCATTATAAGCTATTTTCAAAAAGCATGCAGGATTAAGGCTAATGTAGTGATAGAGCACTGATATTCAATCTGCGATCCAGTATCTTGATCAGTAACAGAACAAATGTTATCTATTTGTGTAAATGAACCAACATGTTTCCTTCCATTTCTGTTACACAATCAATTTAAATCTTACTAATGTCATGTCGAGAACTTCTCTCAAATAATGACATAAAAATTGGCTCCTATCAATTATATTACATTATCTAAATCTAAACTTTGAAACAAAAAACAAAACATAACAACTTTTCTTATCATGTTTTTTCAGCTTTAAATATTTTCCCATGGTTTATTTTTACCTGTTGTTATATTTTCATGTAAGATTTATTTGCCCTCTGAAACAGGTGTATGCACTCTACTTGTTAAAAGATATTCTGTTCAATATCATTTCTCTGTTATGCCATAATCAAAATATATATATATGCAAATCAGATGTGGATCAAGGATTCTGAAAAGGGGGGACAAGGGCCCCAAACTCAACATAATTTGGGGTGGTATAGGTATATATAAAAAAGCTAGATATCCATAACATAAAAGTAACTACACAAGGGGCCCAGGCACACCCAACCCGAAAATCCGCTTAGAACTGCCCTATTATTTTTATTAGTGTCTGGATTCTTTGATTTTTAAACAATCTTAAATTCTGAATTAATAAGGCTATTTATTTTAGGGACAGGTCTAGGAGCAAAAAGGAACAAAGTGTTCACAAGTATTTAGTTTTTCAGATAACAAGACTAAACCTTTTTTAAAACTTAATAACAATTGCATGTGGTGTTTTCCAGTGACATTTTAAAGTCAGCAAAAATAAGAAAAGGGCTGTAGGGCAGCAGTCCAAAAGTAACTTTGAAACAAAAACCTCCAAACATAGCTTTTTTTATCAAGACACATGCATGTTTTTTACTTAAGAAACAAAATATCTGTTTGATTTGATAAGCAGAAATTTCCTAAATTTCAATGGAAACAACTATGATTTTACCACCCTTTCCCTTCATTCGAATCAAACATTCTTTTTTTTTAAACGAATTGAGTTAAACAATTTATTTACCCATCCGCCTTTTGAAAGAGATAATAATAAGCGAAGTTATGCTGCCACTCTCTAATCATCTTGTATCTAAACTCTTCAGAACAACCTCTACCATATTCTTCAATTTACTCTCTAAGCATCTACAGTTGTATCTCCAGATTGAACAGAAATAAAAACATCCTCTTTTTACAGGAACATCTTCCTGCAGTCTAATTCTCCCCTTTTCAGTTTCATTACCCTCCCCTTTATTTACAGGTGTTTCTCCTCCAAACTAAAAGGGTATTAGATTACCCTTGTTTTATCAGAACCCCTCCTGCCTATCTCTCATCTGAGTAATCCTCCATCAGACAGCCATGTTTACTTAACCGTTAAACATCACAGTCAAACATATGTTTTTCAACAGTTATCAACTTACTAAATATCAACAAAATGGGGAGGAATGTTGAAAAATACCTCCGTATCAAAACACAATTATCAAAGTTTCCCACTGGCATAACATCCCCTAACCTAAACAAACTGTCCATTTTAAGATATGCACTTTTAAAATAGCACTCATCATGATGAAATATTCTCTTTCTGATGAAGAGATAGACAAGTTAAAACCTTGGAAATTCTTATCACTTAAATACATGTTATATCGTATAGCAATCTTCTAACAAAACAGAAGATTTAATTTGAAAAAACTTTTCTAAATAATAGTTTTATTGATAAAAAAAAGTATGTGAAGTTAAATACTGGTAAAGCAATTGTAATCAAATAAATCTATTAATAAGTATAGAAGTTAAACAAACCAACAGTTTTCTTATAAAAACACCCAGAAAATAAAAACATAGCTTTTTGCAAAGAATTATGTAGAAAAAAAAAGAGATGTTCTGTAATGATTGCCAATGAGACAGCTATTCACCACAAAGATATAGACAATGACCAATTACTGTACAACCTTAAATAATGAACTAAATCCTTAGGCCCATATCCTGTTATACAAATATAAAAAGGGGGAGGGGGGGCAAAATGAGAAACAATCTCTAAAAGCAAATTTACAGCCTGATTTAACCTAGTTACTTTTACCAAGCTTAAGTTTCTTCTTTAAAACAATAATTCAATGAACAATGGGAGATAACTCAATTTGAAACAGAAGAAAACTGTTATAACAATTGGAAAGTGAGAAAAAAAAAATGCTTTCCATTTTGACAGATAAACATAACTGTTGGTTAATCTAAAATATTCAAATTCTCAGTTTGCTATCTTGTTTTTCGCAACATAAATTATATAGGGAAACTATCAGAAAAATTCTGAATTCTAATGTTATATACAAATATCATCCATGAAGTTATTTACAAGTAAAAATAATGCATCAAATATTAATTAAATATAACTCTAATCCCACCATATGCAATGTCCTGGTATGAAATTGTCACAGGCTGTCTTTGTTTAAATCAAAGAGTTTTTTGTGGTTTGAAGATTCTGGATTTGATAGTATATATATTAGATAAACTCTGTCTAATCTTATTTAACAAGTTTGTTTATCTTCAGTTATTTTTGTCTAGACTCTGGATCCAAACCTGATTTTCAAATTGGTGCTTTTTCCAAAAAAATGGTGTCAGAAAGCAAATATCTTTACATCAAAATGAAACCAACATCAACCAGGGGTTAGTTAATTCATAAAATTAAAATTAGAATGTTGTGTGATGTACTCTTGATCCATATATGATCTTCCAGTAGGTACATTTTCCCCCCAAAAAAATTGGATGTCACAAGGAAAAAATCTTCACTTCATCAAACATTTTCCTCAAAATTAACACAAGGATTGGAATCACAGCAAAATGTAGTACATTTATAGACACCTCTCTATTGTTGAAAAATAAATGAAACATCTTAATGTACTTTATTTATTTTTGATTTATCTATATTAAATTGTTGTAGGGTTGCTGTCCCAATGATATACATGTGGTACTCTAAGTTTTTTCAACATCAGTCCTCTAAAATAGAACTATAAATTATTTACATTAAAATTTCATTAAATGAGGTGCATCTTGCTTATCCATTAAATAAGATTAAATTGCTTAAACTGCTTGTCCTCAGTTCTAAACACTGAGTAAAAAGGAGCCTATGTAACAGGTATTGTCGAATGCGCATCTGGTGCAAGAAAATTGGTACCGTTTATTTTATTAAAACTGTTGGATATATATTTTAAAAGTGTTATCAAAATTGCATGTCATTTGATTATCATGTAATGTTAATATCTAATATGTGCAGATAGTAAAATGTCAAGTAATTTTGCATCAAACCGCCAATTTCCCCCTAAAAACAATTGCCAAAATCTAAATCAGTATACAGTAACCTTGAATAACATGCAGTGTATAATTTTCTGCCTGGATTAACCACAGAAATACATGAATAACCTGTAATAAAGTAATATTTATCAGTATAAGAGGGGATGGTTTAAGACAATACTCCTAGTGAGATATAATGGAAACTTGGCAGGAGGCTATCCTTTGGGGGAGAGATATCCACTGATAACAGGCCTAACATCTTCTTTATACTGATAATCATTTAACTCTACTGCTCAAGTATATGCAGTATCTATCTTGTCTATAGCATATAGAATTATTTTTAGTTATATTTACAGTTTTCAATATTAATGTTTACATCATTTCATTTTTATTTATTTTATTTTGGTTTAATTCAATTCATTTAAGTGTTATCTTTATAATCATAAAACTTATTAAATTGCTACAGTGCCTGTTTCATTTGCAATCTTCTCCATTTTGCCAACCCCTAAATCTTGCCTATGTTTAAGTATATGCATTATCTATCATGTCTTTAGCATGGAATATAATTTTAAGTTATTTTTACAGTTCTTAATACATGTATTAATGTTAAAGTTGATTTTTATCTATTTTAGTTTGGTGTAATTCAATTCATTTAACTGTTATCTTAACAATCATAAAACTTATTGAAATTGCTACCTGTTTTATGCGCCATCTTAAAATATGGTCAACCTCTTAATTTCACCTATGTTCATCTTACAATTTCTTCATAAACAAAAATAATATCTGTATTCTTTATATGATTTAAACTGCTTAGTGGCCTTCTTGTTATGTGATAACCAAACTGATGCTATCCCTAGCAAGTTTTAATAGTCAGACTTCAAATTTGGTATTTGCTGCTTCCCGAGTAAGTATGAAAAGTTCAGAGCCTTAAGACTGGTCATTCATGGAGTTAGAGGAATGTGTCTAATTGGATTGACATGTCTTCATATAGGCTATTGCCATATAAAATAGCATCCTCAATATCTGGCTCTCTGTGGGACATTCAGGACAAAACAGGGTTCAGATTTATTTAAAATTAGCATGATGTTGCGTGGAATGTCTTCCTTTTGAACCTCTCTTCACTTTGGAAAAAGCATTGATATAGATGGAAGGGTTTTATGATGATGTCTTGTCTTATATGCGACTAAGATGTTGTTGTTGGTTGCTTGCTTAACGTCCTGTTGCAAATGTCTCATGCATATTCAGGACGAGAACAAGTTCACAATAAATACAATAGGTAGGCTGATACAATAGAGGCCATCTGGGATGATGTTTGGGAAAATTTGGACTGCCACTGGAAAATAAGGTTATATTAGATAGGGACAGAAATTTTGCCATGCAACAGGACCCCTCAAAGAGTTATTGCAAGGGTTCTTAACGTGCCACTAAGATGTAAACATCCAACCATGCAAACTTTTTTCATAGTAACCTGGTTCCATTACCCCTTGGGTTAAAGTTACTGAAAATAGCAGTTTTTATTCCCACACCAGTGTCAGTTTGATTTAAATCTCTAAAACAGAAGTCAATTTTATTTACATTATCCTAGATTACAAAATAGATTTAAATTTCACTGAAACACATGTTAATACTAAAATCTTCATTGAAAACCAGACAATATTGAATCAGACCATATCCCTTTCATTTCCTCTGCCTAAAATAAAATTAACAAGTCGCTACAAATCACAATTCTGTGTAAGATAGATCACTTTAATCAATCTTACCGGAAAGAATACACCAAAACAGTCAAATACATCTGTGTAATATAATTTTCGAAAGTATTTTTTAATCAAGCAAGCTTCAACAGTGACTAAAATAGATTGTTATCGAAATTAGTAAAACTCGAAAGTAATCACTTCACAATTTTAAAATATGAAAACTTGTAATGTAGTGAAATTTTAAATTTATGTTTTGAAATTTTATTATGGATGTGTGGCTCTCTTTAATTTGGTTAGTATGCATGGGATCTTTTTGAGAATTCCTACAAAATTGCCACACATGTACCAGTTTATATATTTAGAAAAGAAAACTATCCGACATACCTGTAGCCTTACAAGACAAATATGATATACCACGGCTAACTTTTCTGAATATAAACAGAGACATCTTATTTCTACAGCAACCAAGCAAAACAAAGTTGTGAATAAATTGTGAACAAATTGATCAGAGGCTATAAATACGAAAAACATATATCAAAGAAAATTTTAAATACGTGTAAAATAATGTGTCCATTAGCCCATATATAGCTGACCTCTTTGCATAGAAATTGAAAATATGCAAAGAGAAAACCTGTCACATATAAAAAGTATTTCAAGCATAAGCAATTTGTTTTTTTTTAATTTTTAAATGTTTTACAATTTTAATGTTTTTGCTTTTACTGTTTTACATTTGTCAATTGTCAGGGCATTTTAGAACTCACTATAGAGTATAGTTTTGCTTATTGTTGAAGGCTTTAAGTTGACCTATGAATCCTTAAATCAGGGCATTTTAGAACTCACTATAGAGTATAGTTTTGCTTATTGTTGAAGGCTTTAAGTTGACCTATGAATCCTTAAATCAGGGCATTTTAGAACTCACTATAGAGTATAGTTTTGCTTATTGTTGAAGGCTTTAAGTTGACCTATGAATCCTTAAATCAGGGCATTTTAGAACTCACTATAGAGTATAGTTTTGCTTATTGTTGAAGGCTTTAAGTTGACCTATGAATCCTTAAATCAACTGCATTTGGACTCTGTTTGATAGTTGAATTTTATTGGCAATAATACTGCATCTCCTTACTTTAAATTGGTGATCGGTTTTTCTTTTAAACAAAATTTAAAGCTGAATTTTCTACAATCAGGTGTTTGTACAATTTCCCAAATAAAATTCATCATTTTTTTGACAGTTTTCATATCTTCATTTCCTGATACATAAGACAGGTTGCTTAAGCCAGAACATTTTTTATGCGAAATGTGCTATTAAATTAGTGAATCTATTTTGGGTTGAACTTTTTTTTTACATTTTTTATTTTGCAAAAAACTTATGTTTATGACTAGGAGTAGTTATTGTAGGTTACATGACCTACTGTGAAAACATAAGTGTTGTGTATTATATTACACATATATTAAAGATACCATGTGAATTTATGATGAAATATAATCCTAATCCAATTTCAGAGGTTATTGTAAAATTCATAAACTCTTTATTCTATAAATTAAAACATAAGTTGTAATGTCAACAACACTTAATTCTCTTAGTCAAATGATGATGTTAGACAGGTGCCTGCAAATTAACATTTAATTCGAAAATTGCAAACATATTTCAATTTCCCTTCACAAAAAATGATTTAGTATTGTATAAGTATATAAATAAATTTGGTGTTTTTTAACTGTCTTCTGATTGGTTAAATTTTTTAGTTTTATTTTCAATGTTGTCAATTTTGATGGCGACACGCCCACTCTGACGTTGTGTATCCATACGCCAACATGTGTGTACGGTTGTTTTTGTCAATAAAATAATATTAAAAAAATCTTTGAGCCTTATGTTTGATAGAAATTTATTTATAATAAATGGCAATAATTTATTTTGATTTTATTGAACCATAAAACTAATTTTTGACTCTTCACATTTTACATAATCCGCTTCGCGGATTATTCAATGTGAAGAGTCAAAAATTAGTTTTATGGTTCAATAAAATCAAAATAAATAAAAGCCATTCATTAAATGTACTTTTAACTCCCAGCTTTTTGAAAAGCAGGGTATAAAGATGGACAAGGAGAAATTAGTACCCTCAAAAAATAATTTGCTGTGTTTGAGAGGATGATACTGTGGATTCATTAATACATTCGTTGAATACTATAATTATCTTGGATTTCGTGGGTACAGGAGAACCACGAATTCCAATGTTCAACGAAATACAAATTTTGTAAAGGAATGAGTGTAAACTTTGGCAGAACCACGAAATTAGATATCCACGAATATGTAAGTTTTTCTCAAACCACGAAAATTGGTACCCACGAAAATAAATGAATCCACAGTATCTGAAGAAATCAAGTTTTCTCTTGATTATTTTCTAATGAAAATGGATATGAAAAGATATTAGTACAAGTAATGCAACATGTACATCACAAAGAAATGAGGAGTTAATTTGTTAAGTCGACCCAAATTATATCTTTTTATTGTCTGTCTGAGAAAATCCCCTCTTCATCAAAAATTATTATCATGTGACCTACAAATATGACCTTTCTAAAGAAAACAAGTCACCCTATAAGCATGCATAGGGAATCAATGATTTGGTGAAAATTTGATGTATGTTGGAAACCTCTTTTGGGCGGACATGGATTTAACCAAAAAGCTACATGGGGGAACATATTTGTTAAGACAAGTTACATATATATAAAGAGAGAGACTTCACTTAGAACTAGCTATAAACCCAATATTCTTATTTCTTTATTCAAACTTTGTTGATAATGATAATAGCCATGCAAGTTCTTGAGAACTAACATTATCTTAAATGTGTTTTTATTCTAATTTTTTTATTTGTCTAAACCTTATTTTTGATAGATAAACTTTACATATCTTGCAGTAGCCTAAAAATATTCATTCATAAAACAATTTGATAGGTATGAAACAATCAACTATTTAAAGATGTGGTAATAAATTTTATGAAAGTGTTAAAAAGTATTTGATGTATCAAGATAAGGGGAGATAACACAGTAGAAAACACTGATCTATGAAACTGGATGATCAGTTTTACTACAGGCTTAATGGTGTTAGATGTCTGGCTGATCTAGAGATCATTATCCTCCAATGTTACAGATGGTCACGAATGATATCGTGTTTTTTTTGCGAACTTGGCCAAAAATGCCAAGATTGCATTGAGAATATATTTATCAATATCTTATTAAGGTGGTACCTAACACTACAGGGAGATAACTCTGTAAAGTAAGCTCAACGTTTTAATGACGTTGTGTTGTAAAAGTAATATAAAGCATCTCAATGATCAAAATTGGTGTTTGTCAAACTGCTATATAACCAGTGTAATTTTTCTGACTTTCGGTTGGTTAAAAAATTTTGAAATTTTTATAGTTTTGTTAAATGGTCAAAGTAAATATTTTGACAAAATTTTATGAAAATTAAACAAGCCAAATTAATTTAAGTGAAAGTGTTGGGTACCACCTTAAGTAACCAAATAATAGATTGATTAGAACCAAACTTATCAACACTGATACCATGGTGTTTTAAAAATAAGAAGATGTAGTATGATTGCCAAAGAGACAACTCTCCACAAAGAGACCAAATGACAATGAAATTCTTTGATATACTCCTCTGGCTTATATAAGCACTATGAGGTTTATTTGAATATTCCTACCTAGATTCTGATATTAAAGGAATTCTATACTGGCAAATAGGTATCATGCAAATTAGAGTCATTTTATGTTTCTTGATGATATATATATATATTTTAACATCCATTTAAAGAAATGGTGGATTTTTTCAAGAGTTGATAAAGGACTGCTTAGCTTAGAAATCCTTATATTTTATTATGAGTTAAAAAGATATAATTGTTTGAATAATTGTCCTTTAATATCTAGTTTTGTTAATTGTTGAAGATGTATTGTGACCTATGGTTGTTTAAATTCTGGTAGAAAATTGTCTGATTGGTAATCAAACCACATCTAGTAATTTGTATCAGTGATTCAGGATTATACATTTTATCTTTCTTCAAAGATGAGCAGTTGGTAAAAGATTACAGTTAAAAGTGTGGATTTGTTGTAGTGCATAGCACGATTGGTTCAATGGTTTTTATTCCGTAAAGATGAACCATAAATTAAGTACAAAATTCTTAAAGGATTGTGTGCGAAATCACATAAAGAAAGTTATACATCCTAAAAATTTAAATTTTCTTAAAATCAAAATTCACAGGTAGCCACGAAAATAAATAAATTTAGGGTAATGATTAGATGTCCATAACCCCTGCTTCCGGGATCCTTTGTATAACAATAGAAATCTTGAGAAAGTCATCCCCCGCAAATGTTTTATAGTAACACCCTTAGTATGATCCCAGTAATAGAATTAACTACAGTACAAATCATTTAACATTATCTGATTAATTCTAATCAGACATCAGTACAAATTCACTGATAACTGGCCATGGAAGTGTGTTATTCCTTGATTAATTACTTAATCAGACCAGCCAAAATTATCAGGCAAGGTTTTTGCATATCAGAGCATATGGGAGTTAAAAAAAATACCACATACTAAATGTATTTAATAGTAAAACAATTGCATTTAAAACCAGTGAATGTCACTCAAATACATCTGTCACTTCTGTCAGAGCATATATTTATTTGAAAGAAAGTACAAATGCAATAAAAATTTTGGTTTATTTTTCCTTTTTATTCTTATCTCCATCTTAATTTAGCAATGAGTCCTTCCCTTCCTGTTTGAAAGTCATAGAGGAACAACAATCTTAATGCCTCCATGCAAGTTTTATTTCCAGAAAACCAAAACCAACATCGGAACATACAGAAAGTTTTGAACCATCTTGAATAAAAATTAAGTAAGACATACTAATAAGAACTCATTGTGGATTTGATTTCATTATTTATAAATTCAGCTCTTAGTCTAAGGTTACTGAGGATGCTGAATGACTAATATGAGCCAACCAAAACATTGTAGGTTTTTTTCAACTTGCAGCAGATTTGTATGTTTCCCCCTTCATGTTTTAAGTTAGATTGTCATTCTTTGCCTCCTTATCTGAGAAATAATTACATTTCCCATAATGCTTTGAAGTCTTAAGGACATAAGTGGTCACTTTAGTTAAATGTTTACTTGTATTTTCCTCTCAATTCCATCATACATGTGTTCCAATCAACCAAATCTCCACGAGAAACCAAATGACACAGAAATTAACAACTAAAGGGATCTGTAAGGCCTTCAACAATGAGTAAAACCCATACCACAAGTCTGTATATTGAACTATCATATTGCACTTGTTTCAAAAACACTAGATACACTCTGATTTAAAAATATGTTACTGTTACTCAATAACAATCAAATTCTTTCAATTTTTTTTGTAGGGTTCAATGTTAATTTATCAGGGCAACAGATAAAGGATTCTAGATTTTGTAGAATGTCTATCATTCAAGATTAAAAACTAGAAAATAAATCACTTAAACACTTTCTATAAAGGATCCTATCTACATTCCAAATCTACACTTTTAAACTAGTTAAAAAAAATCAGTCATCTCAGGACACAGATATCTTGAGTAGGCATATGCCAATATTAAAAAAAAATACAAAGAAATTAACTTTTATAAAACATCTGGTAACGACCACAATTTATTTATATTTTTAAGAAATATGAACAGGGATTACCATTTCAAAGACAATTTGCTGCAGGGACATATATTAATATTTTATAGCCTATACGAGAAACAGAAATAACTATTTTATAGAGCACTGTGGTGAAGTATTACAAACCAAGGATTGTTGCCGATATTGCACATAATTTTATGTATCTGATAAAAATATGAAAACACGGAACACATGACTAAATATAATTACACAAACACAAAACTAGACAATGTCTTTCTTTGACAGATAATGGTTCTTCTATTAAGCTATCAATGTATTACTCATATGGGGTAAAATATCGATAATTATAGTAACAAAAACTGTTTCAACAAAGTTCTTACCCAGTAAAATGTATTTGTATATTTTGTATGATGATGGTAACAAAATAATTGTGTATAAGAGATATGATCAATTTATGATACTGCACTATTATACAATTTTTGATACTGCACTATTATACAATTTAAATCAGATTCTATGATTCATAGGATTAGTTTCATTAATGAAACCTGGGCATGAGTAATGTCCCTTTTTAAACTGTTTTTACGCAATATTATGCATATACATGTATGTTATATGTGTCATAACCTGAGGTAAAAGTGTTGAAAACCCACAATTAGGACCTGTATTATCTTTTTTTACAAATGAATTGATAAATAAAGAATGTTTATTGTCTTATATATCTTTGCAAAGTTTATACAGTGTGTGGGCAAAGATGCACCTACTACGGTATCTGAGAAGGGACATTGCCAAAAGACCCCTGAAGTTAGTTATATAGCGATAATGCATTACAAAATATATCTAGGTACCAAAGTATTGTGATTACAAAACATGTTAATAAACCTTACAGGCATAACTAAATTTCATTATCTTTTGAGGCGAGATGTATAGGGGACACAGCCACGTTAACTTTTATTTCTATAGAAGTCGCTCTTCACTATACTACTACCTGTCGATACATTTATTTTTGGCATTGCACAAGTCATGTCTTCTTTGACTATTAATGACGTTAAAATACTAAATCCCTGTGATGTGTTTTAGTCGATTTTAGTCTCTGATGCATGATTTTTTACTATTAATTGGTTTTGGCTTTTAACTAGCTGTCAGTAACTGCGAGTACTCTCAAATCGTATTTTCTTGTTAATTCGACCTGTTGATACTGTTTATAATGCTTTTTTGTCATTTTTTATTAATATGGATCTTGGCTGTATACCAGCTTTGATTATTTGTAATATCTTCAATTTTTCACTTATTCTTACAACATTTGTATAAACTTCAAGATTATAAAAAAACGGTTTTTTTCTAAAGTGAACATTGATTGGTTAAATATTTCTCAGTGTGTTTGAATTTATTTGATAGCCTTTTGGTCATGACTGTTTGTCTCTAATATTTAATTAACTGTGCATTTGTATTCAGATATCGCAGATCAAATTTATTCGTTCTTTGTGTAATCATACGTTTTTTGATTGAGTTAAGTCTGCTAATTGATATTTTATCGTATGTTTTTATATGTTGTGATGTTATGCTATTGTTTCAGAAAAAGGGAGAAGGTTTGGGCCCATTAAAACGTTTAATCCCGCTGCAAATGTTTGCACCTGTCCTAAGTCAGGAATCTGATGTACAGTAGTTGTCGTTTGTTTATGTAATATATACGTGTTTCTCGTTTCTCGTTTTGTTTATATAGATTAGACCGTTGGTTTTCCCGTTTGAATGGTTTTACACTAGTAATTTTGGGGCCCTTTATAGCTTGTTGTTCGGTGTGAGCCAAGGCTCCGTGTTGAAGGCCGTACTTTAACCTATAATGGTTTAATTTTTAAATTGTTATTTGGATGGAGAGTTGTCTCATTGGCACTCACACCACATCTTCCTATATCTATGAAATAAGTTTTTTATCATATCTTTTTTTTAATTGAAAAGAAGGGATTTGCTGCATTTTCAGTAAAGAAAATGTGACATACAATTGCATATTTCACTGTTAGATTAATATACTGTCGATTCATTATTATTTGTTGGATACCAATTTTCATGGTTTTCATGGGTACAGTTGAAGCACGAATTAAAATGTTCAACGAATTACACATTTTCTATAGGATATGTATGCAGCGATTACTAAAACCACGAAATCAAATACCAACAAAAATGCAAGTTTTCCTCAATCCACGAAAATAAATGAATTCACAGTAAACAAATTAGAAAGTCCTCTGTTGCAGTCCAAAGTTCAAAATAGATTTTAACCTAATATAATTCATTGCATATTATATATTCTTTATTTGCAAAAAAACAGACAAAAAACAATTTTGGTTATAGCAAATACATTGACAAAACAAACATGATCAAACATAATGAAAACTCGACAATATTATAAGAGATTACATACACTTGCTTTATAAATTACCTATATACCACTTCAAATTGAGAAAAAAGTTATTATTTTAAGTGAGGATATCACAAAATAACAACAAATTATCTCCTTCTTGAACTTTGACTTGTTGAAAGATAAAAGGATAACAACTCTTAAAATGCCAAAACACAAATTCTTTATGTCTGTTGATTAAGTGTTTTGTTTCAAAACTTTGAATTCAGTAAAAGTTTTGTTTTTAAATTATAGAATAAGAAGTAAGCAAGATAGAAGATATAAGGAGACAATTAAATTCAATGTCTTCGAGAACAAATGATATAAAATACTTAATTCTGATTTAGAAAAGAAATTTCAAATACTAAAATTCATGCCTGCATGATGTTTAATTTATGTAAATGTTCTGATATTCTGGTCTTCATGTTTTAGCTGGGACTTATTATACTATAGTTATATATATAAGTATAATAGTCCCATGTTTTAGTAAGCTATTGCATATTCAGTGTTTTAATTTAAAACTTTATCCAAATAAATATAATCTAGGATTTCTGTTGAATAATGTAGGATGATTTAAGTCTCGCTTTTTCGACTAAAGTCAAAGGCTGACAAAAATGTAAAGTGCCACAAAATCCTTAATTTATTCAGTATTGGCATGAACACGTCTGCATTTTTCCAAGGCAATAGCAGCATAAAAAGAAGTTTGCTTTATCATATTTCTCCCATACATTTTAAACAAAAAAATGAGACATTTAAATCTTATTTTCCAAGAAACTTTTTTTAAAATGCTTTTATGTCTTGTGTATATGCACAATAACCCACAAATATGACATTTAATATTTATATTTTTAATTATTTGAACATTTTTGCTCTTCCCAATGATAAAGACTTCATTCAATAAAATATATATGATTTAAAATGCAAATTGTTAACCTTAATTTTCTTTATACAAGTCTTGAACATTCTTCCAGATGAATTATGATTCGTATCAATTAAGCAAGCATTTTTGAGCAAAATATCAAAAAATAAAATGCAAAAAGATCTATAATCATCGATTAATTGCTCAATAAAATGTTTTTCTTTGAATTCAATGATTTGTGGGATTAAATACATCAATGATCATTAGTATGACAGCAAACCAAAGACTCAGAGAAACACAATGACAGCTATGTAAAAGTACAATTGTTGCTGTATTTTGCATTGTTTGCAAAATTAATATCTTGACCATCAATCTTGGTTATTTGGCAATAAAATATTCTGGATATCAGAGATTTCCAAAATGTCCAAAAAATATTTGATGGTTAAATTAGTATGCTAAATAAATAAATTTTATCCAATGCTTAACTTTTTTTCATTTTTTTTTATCTGTCATTTTAAGCTTCACAATCAAAAGAAAATCCATATGTGAATTACAACTTTATATTTAATCATCCAAGAGTTGAAATGTTTTTTTTAATTTCATTAACAAGTAAAAATCCTCATTATCAAAATTCAGAGCAAAAAACAATCAGGATCCTTGACACCTTCAAAAATGTAATTGTTTTTCTTTCTTTCTTTAAAAACTTTGTAAACAAATAAAATTGTCTTACCATCAAACTTCATCATGAGTGTGTGTAATATCCTAACACTATAACATACTACTGATCTATACCATGTCTTATTCCATAGAGATCTACTATCATACTGGGGAGATAATTGTCCATACACTCAAAAATATAGTTTCTGCTTTACATATCATATTCTGACAAATCTTATTTACCTATCATGCTAGCTGATAAGCTACCAATGAAGAAAATGCATTAAATATACCAAAATCTTATAAACGTGATATTTTTTGGTAGAGATAAGCCCCTTGCTAAGGCCCCCCTTTTCATGTGGAAGATGGTCATTTATCTGACAAATTAGTGACTGCCAGATAAAGATAAACATTTCTCAAAAGAAAAATGCTCCATCTTCAAATCTATCATCTCTAAACACATTAGTAAGTTTAACTTTATAAATATAATGCGAGTTTTACGACTCTTTGAAGGATTGGAGTCAACTGTCTGTTTATTTTTACAAATTTACAGTTTTGACAGATATGGATTCCAACCTTATGCATTATGAGAAAATAATACATGTGTTGAAGAAATGGTCTAATTGTTAGGTATTTCTCTTGTTGAAATAATTAAGTCTTCAATTCTTGTGAAAAAGAATTAGTTTTATGTCAAGAAACGCCTTTTAATGCATGATGGTCTGTCGATTTTATACTTTCCTGAAAATAAATCTGTATTGTTATCAATATGATTTTTGATAAGATTTAGAAACTGTCTGTCTATTTCTAAAAAGTAAGAATGTATTTTATTTCCCATGTAAAATATCAAGGCAAATTTGAGACGAAAAATTTATCATGCATTTTACTTAATAGCTTTTAAAATGTAAGATGAAGTTTTAAAAATATGACACCTTTAATATCCTTTCTAATGGAAATTTATGCATTTAATGACTATTACTGACAAATAAATTTAATCATTAAATGATTAAATCTACTAAGAGTCAACTCCAATCAACTTCAATTATAACAATGTGAATTTGGACCACCAGCTGTATCCATGACATAATGAGATTTATCAAGATGACAAAGAATAAACATATCTTGACAAACTTCATATCAATTCAACAATTGAGATTTATAAAAGTTTTAAATAGACAAGCAGAGATTATTGTGACCACATCTTTTCATACTTATAATAAACATGTATTAAAATTTCTTCTGATCATCAAAAAGATATGGGGTTTACCATAATGTATTCCACTGAACTGTTAAAACTGACAGTACTGACAACTCATACAAATCCATTTAAGGAGATGATACTACTGACAATAGATTGATGTTCTACAACATAACTAAGAATCTGTCAAAAGTAAAAAGTAAAAGCAACTATCCTTTAGATATAATATAACATTAATGAAAATAATTTGCGATCATATGCTATTTTTGACAATAATTTAAGATCATATGGCATTAATTATATAATTCTTTATTTGCAAAACATACAAAAAACAATTTTGGTTATGGCAAATACATTGACAAAACAAACATAATCAAACACAATGAAAACTCACAATATTATAAGAAATATGATAAAAACAGTTACTGTTCTTCTTTCCTCAGTTCTAATGACTCTTTAATAAAAGAAACAACTGCATTTACATCATTGGGTGTTGATGGATTTAGTATTATCACAAGTTTATCAGTAAAATTAAGTCTATTAAAATTTACATATTTTTGTATATAATATTTTAGAAAGATTTCTCTTTTATTTTTATTTATTTTACTTTATTTTTATTTATTTTACAGCTGAAGAAAAAATGAAATTCATCATCTAAGATATTACATATTTTACATTTTCTTTCATTTCGTGGTATTTTGGTATATCGTCCAGTTTCTATTAAGAGACAATGATCGCTTATTCTAAATTTGGTTAACATTTTTCTTGTTTCTTTACTTGGGTGTGATAAGTAGTATTTCATTTGGTTATTCATATTAGTGATAATCAATTGAGACCACGACATTAATGACAATCTTTTGAGATCACATGCCATTAATGACAATCTTTTGAGATCACATGCCATTACTGACAATCTTTTGAGATCACATGACATTAATGACAATCTTTTGAGATCACATGACATTACTGACATTAATGACAATCTTTTGAGATCACATGCCATTAATGACATTAATGACAATCTTTTGAGATCACCTGCCTTTCGTTTGAGATTTTATTATAGAACTGAAAATTATTTGAGATCACATGACATTACTGCATGACAATTATTTGAGATCACATGCCATAACTGACAATCATTTGAGATCAGATACCATTTCTGACAATTATTTGAGATCACATGCCATTACTGACTATCATTTGAGATCAGATACCATTTCTGACAATTATTTGAGATCACATGCCATTAATGACAATCATTTGAGATCAGATACCATTTCTGACAATCATTTGAGATCACATGCCATTACTGGCAATCATTTGAGATCACTTGACAAAACTGATAATCATTTGAGATCATATGCCATTACTGACAATCATTTGAGATCATATGCCATTACTGACAATCATTTGAGATCATATGCCATTACTGACAATCATTTGAGATCACATGACACTTCTGACAATCATTTGAGATGACAAGAGAATAAAAAACAACCAACTGTTCTAACTAAAATCAGAATTCAACTGCTAAGTGACAATATCTAATTTAATCAATTTTTGATAATCATAGCAAACCATTCAAAATTTCTGAGCTTAGGAAAACCTTTTCTTTATGTAGATATAACAAAACTTTACTGAAGGAGTGGAACTCAAACAAAACTGACTGATCAAATTGGTGGAAGTTAACAATTTCAAGGCTTTCAAGATTGTTTTTTTTAAGAAAGTATAAAAATTCAGCATCTATGTGGAATCCATGAGAAGATGCTTCTGCCAACCCTAATAAAATCGTATAAATCAGTGGAATTGTAGCCAGAAAAAATATTTATCACCAGGCTCTATGGCAGTCTGCAGTGACTATAATATAAATGTAAAGAATGATTCATTGCTGACAACGATGCACAACAAAGATTTATGTGGCTTTTCTTGTCATAGGAACAGACAGCAATTGGAAATGTATTACTGTATAATACAATGAAGTTACTAAGCAGAAATCCCAAAGACAATGCATTCCAGACAAGAACTAATCAATCTCCATCTCAAGCACCTTCTCATAAAAATATGCCATTCTCATGCTTTACAACATTTGTCACATTTCTGACATAGTCACTACCTGTCTTTTTACCAGAGAACATCAAACGTAGAGTGAAGGGTACCAGTCAAGGTTCAGCATTAATTATCACTAGCTTGTAAGGCACATCTATCATTACATGGTAAATGATGTTGTTTGTCAAAACTTTATGGTAGCTGATGATGTTAGTTTAAGATGAGCGACAATAATGGCTTTTCCAGAACATGTAACAACACCCTCCTCTCTACAAATAATTACTTCCTCGAAGTACTTGTAATGAGGAAGATCACTACCAACAAAATTACAGTATAATTTGTTTATAATCAAAAGTTTGTGAAGATTGTTCAAATTTTGATTGTTATTACAAATGGTAGATTAATACAAATTGTAAAATAATTCCAGTCTTGTGTAATTAAACAGCTGCAACACTTATAGATGATGCAGAAAAAGAGGATTTTGTTCTACAAGCATTAATCTTTTTTCCTTTATGTTATCAAAAATCTAATTAATACAATTATTAATAGAACACTTTCATTTAATAGACAAATATACAACCTATAGGTTATCATGACAACCAAGCCAAGTAAAAACACAGTAAATGTGTTATATACAGACAAGACCCATATGCTTTCTATATCTACAAATAATGTATAAAGTCAACTTTCAGCATGAGCAGAACACACCCTGCTATTAAGCTAAAACCATGCCCATCTGAAAATTAAATGTCCGCCTTTGTAATAAATATTAAGTTTATCATGATTTTTTGTTTGTTTATTTATAGTAAAGGCCAGTTTTACATATTACAAGATTTTATTTTGAATGCCCAAGCAGTAGGCACTTAGGGCGATTAAGTGTTACCCTTGACCATCAGTCTTTCTGTCCCTCCAGCCTATTTTATTGATGGGTTTTGGTGTCTTCAACAAAAGCTTAATTTCTTATTAATTTCTATAGTTTTATTTTTTGAGGGGTTGGGGAGGGGGTTCATTTACTCCATGTCTGTCCTCACTGAATGAAAGCAACAATGAAATGCTCCTCGAATGAAAAATAATTTGAAATACACATCTTGAATTACATATTGTTATTTGGTTTTAGGCAAACTTTGAAATGCAGGGAATGCACACACTAAAATCTGACTAATAGTGAAAAGTTTAAAAAAAAAAAAAGATAAGAAAAATCACTGCACAACATCTTATTTTTTTCAAAAACATCCATTTTTACTAAAATCATGATCAAAGGTCATGGGAATTGTTAAAAAATGATATATATCTTATGTAGAAAGTGAAAACAATAAGATAAATTTTGATAAACAAGGCTTGATGGCTTTCATATTGTAAGTGATTTCTAGGGAATAAAAGGCTCACAGCCAAATATTCCAGAAGGTTCCACTTCATAAAATCACATTTAGATCCTGTTTTAATTCTACAAAATCTCCTGCACCAGCGCTCTGTGGGAATCAACTACGATTTATTATTAATTAATCCCAGACATTCCCTGTTAAAAGGATCATGTAATATGTATGTTATGTTTTACAAGTGCGAACTTTTCTTTTTATTTTAATAAGAGCTAAATTAGTAACAGAATCACAGTGTTTATATCATGGTGTAAAATTTGCATCAGTTTTAATCCATATGTCGCCACAATGCTGATATTCCAGACTTTCCTACGAAGAAGACGTAAAGAAACATTCCGCATTCAAAAATAAATAATTAGCACATGGAACTTGAAACAATAAACATAATCGCTTAATTCCATTTAAAAATCTGAAAAACTGTCAATATAGCTTATGAAACATGAGGCTTGCCAAATATTTCTTTGTCCGTTATAAAGTATGTCATCATGTAATGTCAACAAACGGCATGGAAAAAATTCCGACAAATTTTGTTTAAAACTATACCACCCATGGCTTATTAAGAAAAAAGGTTCTTACTACCCAAATGAAATATTTAATGAGAGACTCAGACGGCTCCATGCTAAGTTTAATTTTGTAAAATTTATTATCAGGTAATTGCCTTACAGAATATCAGGCCCGTAGCCAGGAATTTCCAAAGGGGGTTTGTTGGACTCGCAAACTCGACTTCAACAGTCACAATTCGAACAGAGCATCGACTTTAACAGTGCTTATTTGTTTTCAAGGGACGAACCCCCCCCCCCCTGGCTACAGGTATGAATATATATCCAATACCTTTGTTCTATAAAAATTTTTTATCATCAAATCATAAGTTTATTGACAATGATTAAATGTCCCTAGGGAACTATCAAATTAAAAAAAAAATCCAGTTTGAAATTTACCAATAACTGTAAATTCATTATATTACTATTAAAGGGTAGCGATATACCAATTCTTCATGGATTTCATTGGTTTAAGTGAACCACAAATTCAACTGTTTAAAAAATAACAAATTTTTTCAAAGTGCTTTAGGAAACCAGGAAATCAAAATTCCAGGCAAATGCTAATTTTTCTCAATCCACAAAATGTTGTACCCATGAACATATACAAATTGGCAGTAATCTATCAAATGAACAGTACTCTCATGGCCGTTTTACTCCATGAAAGTCTTTCAAATGGAAATAAGATAAAAACAAGAATGTGTCCATAGTACACGGATGCCCCACTCGCACTATCATTTACTATGTTCAGTAGACCGTGAAATTTGGGTCAAATCTTTAATTTTGAATTAAAATTAGAAAGATCATATCATAGGAAACATGTGTACTAAGTTTCAAGTTGATTGGACTTCAACTTCTTTAAAAACTACCTTGACCAAAAACTTTAACCTGAACTTCACACTATCATTTTCTATGTTCAGTGGACCATAAAATTGGGGTCAAAACTATAATTTGGCATTAAAATTAGAAAGATCATATCATGGGGAACATGTGTACTGAGTTTCAAGTTGATTGGACTTCAACTTCTTTAATAACTACCTTTGTAGGTGGGGCATAATAAGGAGATGTGGCATATATGACTGTAGCCAAATGACAAACTATCCACCAAGGTCTAAAGACAAAACTGTAAAGAAATACAGGTAACAGCAAATAATCTTCAACAATGAGCAAAACTTATAATAATAAGTAACCTTTAAAAGGCTCTGGATTGACAAAATACGAACTGAATTAAAAAGAGACAAGAGTGCACACGCTGAAATGTCTCGCCTTCTTTACTAATCATTGATATTATGTTGATAGTCCTAAGTATAAAGCTTTATTACAACTGTCACATAAACTTAACATTAACCAAGATAACTAGATAAAGACCAATGAACCATGAGAATGAGGTCAAGGTCAGATGAACCATACCAGGCAGACATATACAGCTAACAATGCTTCCATACATCAATTATAGTTGACCTATTACTTATAGTTTGAGAAAAATAGACCATATCACAAAAACTTAACACTGATCAATGAACCATGGGAATGAGATCAATGTCAAATAAAACCTGTGCCACTGACATATAGATCATTAAATATTTCTATACACCAAATATAGTTGACCTATGACTTATAGTATTAGATAAAGAGACCAAAACTCAAAAACTTAACTTTGACCACTGAACCATGAAAATGAGGTCAAGCTCAGATGACATCTGCCCACTAGACATGTACACCTTACAATCATTCCATACAACTAATATAGTAGACCTATTGCATAAAGTATGAGAAAAACAGACCAAATCTCAAAAACTTAACTTTGTCCACTGAACCATGAAAATGAGGTCAAGGTCAGATGACACCTGCCAGTTAGACATGTGCACCTTACAGTCCTTCCATACACCAAATATGCTAGCCCTATTGCTTATAGTATCTGAGATATGGACTTGACCACCAAAACTTAACCTTGTTCACTGATCCATGAAATGAGGTCAAGGTCAAGTGAAAACTGTCTGACGGGCATGAGGACCTTGCAAGGTACGCACATACCAAATATAATTATCCTATTACTTCTAATAAGAGAGAATTCAACATTACAAAAGATCTGAACTTTTTTTTCAAGTGGTCACTGAACCATGAAAATGAGGTCAAGGACATTGGACATGTGACTGACGGAAACTTTGTAACATGGGGCATCTATATACAAAGTATGAAGCATCCAGGTCTTCCACCTTCTAAAATATCAAGCTTTTAAGAAGTGGGCTAACGCCGCCGCCGCCGCCACCATAGCCGCCGGATCACTATCCCTTTGTCGAGCTACCAGCCTTTCTGCAACAAAAGTTGCAGGCTTGACAAAAACCAATGGCCTAATGGTGTCAAAACTTAATGCATACTTTTAATTCTGAGATTCCTGAATATACTATCTCTTAAAAAGAAAAGAAAAAAAGATAATTGAAGCCATAATCAATAAATATTATCAAAGCATACAAACTGCAGATTTCTGACACATATGATAGAATCACCTTGCAGAAAGCAGGAATAGAGGAATTTTAATTTTTGTAAACATCACATTTCAGTAAGAGTAACATTAATACCCACTGAGCAGTAATGAAGATGCATTAACATCTATATCAGTTAAATAATTATTTAAAACATTTTAACTCACCCACTTTGATAAAACTTTTAAAAGTTCAGGTAAAATTCAAAAAGCAAAATAAATGAATTTTAAAATGATGGATATTCTTAACACCTGCCAAATTAGAAATGTGTTGAGAAACAAAATATTTACCAGGTACTTACCTAAAAAAAATTTTTTTATAGAATTTCAAAATATTGAAAGAGCAATTTTGTCCACAATTTAAACTCAACACTTAATTTTACAATGACATAATAGTCTTATAAAAGTATGAAGAAGCCAAAAAAAAAACCATTAAAATGTATTTGAAGGCCCCCTTGATGTTTTTTTAGGACTATGACAGCCATCTTGCACGCAAAATCCCCATGGGCATTTAGGAAAGTTGGCAGGTATGGTACTTGAATGTGGGCCACATTTCTGATGGTCTATTTACACGTATTTGATAATTAAGATAAAATATCTATTATTTACACCATTTTGATAATTTAGATCAAATAGCAAAAATATTAACACATCTTTTTGTACCTGAAAACCAGAATCACTGTTTTGGAGTTTGGACAAGAAGGATTGAACAACAAAAAGTAACCATCTACAGTATTAACATGTAAAACTTGTTTCATATGATACAAAAAATAGTTTTAACTACCTCAGGCATGCACGGTTGTGAAAAAGAAAGAAGTAATTGGAAAAAAGTCAAAAAGTTAAATCTACTAAAAAATATAGACTCCTGCACTGTGTATAACCCAAACTGACCAATATTTTATTCAGCTAATCAACAAAGTACTTGGTATGCTTATCAGTTATCTTATTGACCTGAGAACTCAAAACACTGTTGAATCAAATTCCAATCAAATCAACTTGTTGTGGTTTCAAAGAACTAATTAACTGCAATCTTATTTATTTTTTCAGTATATTGTGACCACTAAAGACAACCATATGTTACAGTAGAGCATACCAAAGAGGCCTTATGCTCTTTGATCAAACACAATTTATACATTGTCAAGTCTAAAAAATTTCAATATTTCATAAATGAGTGGCCCAGAGACTTCAGACCTACATATTTTTAAAAATCCTGGATTCCACTTATGCAGTCAATCAATCCTTAGTTAGCTGATTGACTATTTAACAAGGAATCTGGACATTCCTTTGTTAAACTAACTGCACAATACAACACCCCTCCCTTAGTCATTAGTGGTTGGCTGATTTACTGCATGGTTAAATCTCCTATATTGATTTTAGTTTTTCCAGACTGACCATGAAATTAAATTCTCATTTACATATCAGCCTCCACAGTGCAATGTTGAGATAGTAGATAAAATGTTGTATGGTCACTTTGATCTATCATGTTGGATATCTTTAGTTATAAACAATCTGACCTCTACACTGGTCATCTATATAGCACAACCTAACCAGAGTACTGGTCTAAGACCAACTGACCGCAATACTAGGCTTTTCAGTTATGGTCTCTTGAACTTGTATCTTGGAAATATTTTGAGCTTGAAAATTACCTAATCTACTGACCAGCGGTCATTTATATAGCATAGCCTAACCAGAGCACTGGACTAAGACCAACTGACCACAATACTAATAAACTGTTCACTTATGGTCTTTCTGAACTTGTATCTTGGGATATTTTTAGCTAAAGATCACGGACATAACTGCCTGACCAGAGCACTGGATTGTTAAATGACCAGAAGAAAGTCCTGTTAATAGCCATTAAACCACAGTATTGTCAGATTATTGAGAGAAACTGTTAATCTGCCATATGCCACTATTATGTCTGTTAATTAGTTGCACACCAAACAAATAATTATCTAATTAGTCTAAAACCATATCCTTTATCTATCTAGATCAATATGTTGTGATTTCACGCTGTTTCTGATCAGTTATATTGGAAAGGAACAATTACAGTCAATTTCATCCCTAATTAATTGAAATGAACATTGATCAACAAGATTTTTACTAAAATTACTAACACTGATGATGATCTGAAAATTGCTACGAAATATTTTAATGATTTTTAGAATAATTTTTAGACATGTTCATAGGGGTTATATTTATTGTGGGTTTCAGATCTTTTCTAGAAGGGAACACTACACAAGTCCTGCCTCCAATTATTAAATTTGTTTTATATTAAAGCACGCATGACTTCTTCAATCTTTGGGCTTTTTACTAGGAAATTAACACTGCCCTAATTTATTTTATAAAGCAAATGTTATACCCTTATAGACTTAACCTACTGTCCAATATGTACAATAAAAAGAAATTAAGTGTGTAATAAAGGAGGTTATATAAAAATAGCCTCCATGGTGCAACATAGTCCTTGTATTAGAACAAACTTTCAATTTTTTGGTAAGCAGGAAGTATCTTTGTAATTTAAGGTGGTACCTAACACTACAGGGAGATAACTCTGTAATGTCAGCTAAACGTTTTAATTACGTTTTGTTGTAAAGGAAATATTAAGCTTCTCAATGATCAAAATTGGTTTTTGTCAAACTGCTATATAACCAGTGTAATTTTTCTGACAAAACGGTTGGTTCAAAATTTTTGAAATTTTTACATTTTTGTTAATGGGTCAAAGTAAATACATTGTCCAAATTTTCTGAAAATTAAACGAGCCAAATTAATTTTAGTGAAAGTGTTAGGTACCACCTTAAGTGTATTCATTTTTTTTTAGCTCCAAGTAGATTGCTGCTTCTTTTTTTTTCGTATTCTTTCCAATTCTCTGATGTCTCATGTGGTAAATTCATTTTTTCTCCGATTTTTTCAAATAAATTCAATTTACTTTATTTTATTCTGATTGGGTATTTTTTTTGTTGGTATTAATTTCTATCAAAATCTCAGATACCTCATATGGTTAATTCTTTTTTTCTCTAATTTTTAAATAAATCTTATTGTATTTACTTTTTCTTTATCTTCTTGATTCTGGTAACAAATGGGTCTTCATCAGTAACACAACTGTAGGTAATAAAGCTGATATTTCTGGTTTAGATTTTACTAATATCATTCTGAAAAAAATAAAATTAAAATAAAAGTGTCCATAGTGAATCAATTGATAAACTGACAAATATAAACAGTACTATAATAAACATTATAACAGACAAATAGACATATACATTGATTTTTTAGATACAAAATTTAATGTTCTGCTCATTTTCAGTTGATTTGACAAATAATATAGAAATAAGGACTGTGTTATAATTTTATGATGCATTCACCATGGATTTATTCTTTTATAAGATGAAATCAATGGTGTTTTTTTTTATGTCTGAACAAAGAATGGTTTTCAAGGAAATAAACAGGATACACGATACAAAAATTCACAATTGAGACAAAAACCATTCTCTCACATGAGGAAAATAGAAAATTCAAGCTGTTTATATTGATGTAAAATCAATCACAAAAGTTATATATCCATTATGTGATCAGCTGTTCAAACTTTGTATTTGATTTTCAAATTTCAAACATTTTTGGCTTGAGCATGCATAGAGGAGACATGAACTGCTCATCTGGGGCAGTAAAATTAGACTGTTTTTTTTTTAAAGGAACCTTGTGCTACAACTTCATAGAGGCAAACATTTATATATCAAGTGACTGTCTGCAATCCAAAATGTCTTTGGAGGAAGAAGCTGCATATATGATCTAATCTACATTATTTCTCTTTTCTTTTTTTTGGGTCTAATCCATTACGTTCAATTTCAGACCAATTCTATGTCATTCATAATAGATTCTGACAGACCTTGCAAGAGTTTTCCACAAATGACAACAAGGTTTTGCAACTGTAATACATTTGAATTTGAAGGTCATAAAGGTCCAGACAATTCCTGTCATAAATACAACAAAAGCTGTATCAAAGTCCGGAATAAAGCTTAATACTGTGTCGAGAGTTCTATTTCCAAAAAAATCCACTCATGTATGTTATGTAGGTCAAAGAGATTCAAAGGTAGTAAAATATCAATCAATCACATTTATATTGTATAGGTTTAAACTTATCAGTGTATTAAAACATAAACATGCCACCTTAGCAATCTGAGGAAAAAATGGGAACCAGGTAAAATATTTTATATAATTTTATTAGTGTTGTCAACGGTTAACCGGTTAACCGGTTAATCGGTCGAACGACCGAGTACCGAATACCAAAATCGTTAACCGGTTAACCGGACTTTTTTCAATTTTTACATATTTATATAGAATTGTATTGAAATCATTAAATAGTTAGGATCAATTGTCCAGTAAATTGATTGCTACTGTTAATCCTATACACATAAAATTAATTAATTAATTAGAACTTGTCTCTCAGCTCGAGGCGGGATCTTAAAGAAACATAATTAGTATATTTGGTTTTTTTAACAGTAACTCTAAATCAGTAATGCGATTAAATTTTACGATTTACTTCATTACTACGTTTCTGATCTAATAGTGTGTAAACCTACACCTAAATGTACAACCTCCGTCTCGCAAGGTTTAGTCTTACTTTAAACGAAATGCTAACTAAAAAATTGTATAATGCAAACCAATGTGAATGTACTCAATGTATACGTGATAGTACGAGTAACATACAAATAAAGTAAAGAAACAGTGACCTATAGTTGTGAATTTATGTGTCCTCGTCCTGAATATGCATGAAATATTTGCCACTGGACGTTAAGTAACCAACAATCAATCAATCAATCTGTGTCATTTCAATCTCTTTGTGGTGAATTGTCTCATTGGCAATCATCTTCTTTTTTAAAATTAATCATTTTAATTGAAACACTCCACATTATTTTCGGAGTCAACAAGTGAAAAGAAAAGAATAATCAGTTTCAGACATATTCAATTCTACGAGACCAAGAAGGTTTTTCTATTTTCAATCTGAAGTTGGTACAAACGCTATAGTTGATACGGTGTAGTTGATTATAAAAAGTCAAACTTCGTCAGGAATCCTCACACACAAGCTTTATAACAAAGACGAAAAAACTTCAATTTACTTCAACTAAAAGCGTAAATTTATGACTTGGATGAAAGATTGTCAAATTGACACTCATACCACATGTGTAGGGTACTATTGATATGGCTTTCCAGCACCAACTCAAACTACCGGTTAACCGGTTAATCGGTCGAACGATTATCCGAGTAACCGGTTAGGCAAAAGTGTACGATTTGACAACACTAAATTTTATATAAAATAAATGGTGAATGTGTACATGGGACACAGATGATGCCACCCCCGCATATAACCTCACAAAGGGACATAACACTAGAAAGGTAAAAGGGACATAACTATATAACAGTAAAAGTGATGCCAACTTAATTTAGAAAGTGATCTGAATTTTGGTGATTGAACATTGAGTAAAAGCTTCTAAGTGTTTGGTTGAGAAAAACTAAAGTTAGACTAAAGAAAACTTAAACCAATTTTGGGAGGAACAGGCTGAGAGGGGAAATACTTATCTCTGCTGAGACAGGGCCTGAGGGGCATAAGATGTCCCACAATTTTGGATCTACTGTAGCAATTGTTGTTACATCTGTTCATAATGATATTATTTCATCAGAAGTAACTTTATTTCATTTGCCATGCTAATTAATCAATTTTGTCAAAATAATTTGTAATTACCAGATAGGGAGTCCAATTCATTACAAAGACAGATACCTATCATCAACTGCACTGTGACAGACATACACACATGTTCCCAAATGTATAAATAAACTAATACAATAACAATAAACACAAACTTATCACATTTAGACATCAGAGGACCATGTGACATCAAAATTAAACAAGTTTCAATTATATAGAAAGCCTGGTGACTCTGATGAATAATTTGTTTTTGGCCTGCACCAGAGGAAGATTTATCACCGACAGTGAGTGTTATTGAGCATGACACCATTCTGTGTATTACAGGCTTTCCTATCCAATACACTAATCATTATTCTTAAAGGGCTGCCATTGCTATCATAGAAGTGATCATATAAAATTTTCAGCTGTCAATTAAAATTGAAAAATTGACAAACATTAATATTGTAGTCTGAATGAATTTTTTTCACATTTAATATTTCATAAAAATGACAGAAAGCTCTGTTAAGTCTCTTATAATTATCTAAGAAACTTTTCCTTTTCTTGTATTTTCTTTCTCCACATTTTCATTAAAACTGTTAAAGCTCAGCTCTGTTAAGTCACTTAATCATTGGCGGATTCAGAAGGAGGGTTCCGGGGGTTGGAACCCCCCTTTTTGTAGCCGATCAATGCATTTTAATGGGAACATATAGTTGGAACCCCCCTTTATCCTGGATTGGGAACCCCCTCTTTTTGAAATGGCTGGATCTGACCCTGGCTTAATTATCTATGAAATCTTCATTTTTCTTGTGTATTTTTCTCTTATGCATTTTTTCCCCACATATTCATTAAAACTGCAAAAAAGTTGGATTACCACACCTGCATTCTCTAAACTTGACAGCCCTGCACAACTGAGATTAGGAACCAAAAGAAACTATAATCTGTTATCTCAAATTGATATAATCTCAAATCTATACTAAAAGTACAGCAATCCTATAAAAAAATCTACATTTTCATGTTGCATTATTTGCAAAAGTTTGAGGTTAAAACGAAAATAAAGCCCTTATGTTGATAACATTACATTGTATTTGCATGGGCCACTGGGACCAGAAAACATGATGGCTGGCAGTCCCAACTAATGTACATGGGTATAACAGTTTAACATAACCAAAGTAATGGCTGTTAGGCAAATATGTTGCAAGCAAAAAATAATCAGATGTTCTGATATTCAAATTATATCTGTGACTTTTAGAAATCTTTTTCTTTCTGCAACCGCAGTTGCGATGATATAAACTAAAAGTGCTGAAATCAAAAACTGGCCAAGGGTATAAAAAATTAAAGATCTAACACAAAAAAATGTCAGAAAAAATGGATCTGACAGAAATGTTGTAATTTGACAAGTATTATCTTACAAGAAAAAGATAATTTGTTTATGGTTTTCACATCATAGGAGCAAAAACAGAAGTCTCTATGACATTATCTTCCATTATCTTGGACAATAATACACCTCAGAAACACAGATGTAAGAAAAAAAAACACCTAGCTGATTCATATTTTTGGCTGTGATAAGGTCGGGTGTTTTAGATAGTGTATGATAGCGGTGCCAGATGTACCCACTGTTAAACAAATTATATCAGGTCCCCTAAGATGTAATAGCTTCCAAATATTGTCTGTCAAATTAAACAAATATCTGTTAAAAGATAAATGGGTATATTTTCGACATTGAGTTACATCACAATGAACAGGTTTTTTTGTTAACTGTTTTTTGGGGTATTCTTATATTCTTTTATAATGTGAAAGAACTTGTATCTGTTACAAAGATGTGTGTCTGAAACTTAACTATAATATGTGCCAATAACATTAAGATAACCCTTCCATAAGGACAACAGGTTAATATATATGAATAAAAGCAGATGAGACAGTTATCCATCAACACAAAAAAAAAACAGACACCCTAAGGTCAACCTTATGCATTCAATAATAATTTAATTTTGGATGTAACATGTCTTCTGATTGGCTGACGTTATTTTGTTATGAGCCCATAGACAGAATTTATTCATGTGACGTGACGTCATCAACGTTTTTTCAGGGTTTTCTACGGTTTAAAATGGAATTTAGAATTAAATTATAAGAAATGACTAATATTTTTTCTGTCTATTTGAAATAACATAAAAAATTTGGTGCACACTGTTAAATAACCCGCTACGTGTGTTATTCAGCGTGCACCAAATGTTTTATGTTATTTCTTCATAGACAGAAAAAAAATTACAGTCATTCAATAATAAACTAATGTTTCTATACCATATGTAAAGCCCTGAATAATCCCAATTCTTACTAAATTGTTAACACAGAGATATTTCTCATCATTTTGTTATTTTGATAGTAAATGCAAATGTTGATATTCAAATAGCTGTGCAATATTTTAAGTCATTAAAAAATATGCAACGAACATAGACCATGATTGAGAGGACAGGGCCAAATAATCTCAATGGTAATGAGCAATTCCAATGCTTTTACAACTGCATACCAAATATGATTGACCTACCACTAGTGGTTCCCCCTAAACTGAACTTGTCAAGGCAAGACAAAAACTTAGTATAGAATTAACAGATCAGAGTCAATCCAATTTTGTTATATGGTAACATTTTTTTCATTACAAATACAGTCAATATTTTTATTGATTAAAATCTATTCAAACATTGCTTTATATGGGGAGATAACTCTGATACAGGATGCAAAAGTATGAGTCAAGTTCTATCATTTGTTTGTTTAGACCAGGGTAAAAATAAAAATTTCAGTGTCATGTTTACAGTGATCCAATATGTGAACAACATATATAGACCATTTGGCCACAGGGGCTCCCTATTGCCTTTTGAACTTGTAGACGTTTTTTTAAGGTATTATAAATAGTTTTTGGTTGTTTTGGTGTAAAATTAGAATACCATTATATGCCTACAACAACTATATTGGATGACTTCTGTCACATTGGGTCTTCTGACAATATCTGAAGCTTTCTCGACTTTTGATGACAGTTTTTGGTTGAAGATCTCGGGACAAAATCCTGTTTGTCGACTTTTCCAGTGTACTGTTAAATCTGCAGGTCTGTATAATCTGCAAATAGAAAAAAAGTGATGCATTTTGTTTGACTAAATATTAAAGAAACTGAAAGAGAGGAGAAAGATACCAAAGGGACATTCAAACTCACAAGTTTAAAATAAACTGACAGTGCATGATGGCTTAAAATGAAAAAGACCAACGGACGTTTTAACCCCACACCATTCATGCCATTCTGTATGTGCCTGTCTCAAGTCAGAAGCCTGTAGTTCAGAGGTTGTCATTGATTCATGTCTGTTATTTTCCTAAAGTGTTTTGTTATAAGATTTAGGCTGTTAGTTTTCTCTGTTGAACGGTTACACATTTCTTCATATCCAGGATTTATAGGAGTCTCAAATTGTAACCTTCTATGTCACTTGATCTCTGGGAGGGAGTTGTCTAATTGGTAATCATATCAAATCTTTTTTATATCTCTCTTTCTCATTCTCATATATATATAGTACAAGTTTTCACATTGTTAAAGGCTGTAACAGTTACAAATATCCACCAGAGTTAAAGTAAGTGATATTTGTCTCATCAGGAATCATAAAACCATTTCTATTTTTTTTTACATTCAAGCAAGGGCGCATTAAACATACATACTTTATAGTACAGCCCGAAGAATGCCCTCAGATTTGAGGGAATCTCAAATTTCACAACTGATTAGCTTCACAGTTTGAAGTCCTTGTAATTCATGTAATTTGTATAGATCACTCTTCCCAATAAACTGACCACAGATGTTACATATAGATTATCTGATAAGAAAGCCAACATATTGGCATTTTCTGTCTTAACTAAATATATTAACTACATGTAATATTATCTATGTATGAATATTTTACAATCTAGTCAGTGTTTTTTTTCTTAATCATGTGCAGTTACAGTTATTGGAATATAAATAAAGGTATGTATATTATTTTTATTAATTTTCTTTTTGTCTAATTAAAAGTAAAAGTATATAATTCGTTTTAATTTTAAAGTTTTATTTTAATTAGAAATGAATATTCTTTGTAATTGTCACATTTATTTTGATAAAGTATCATTTAATAATAAAAAGAATAAAAGAAAATTTCTTAAACATTTGAACGACATTAATTCTTAATAAAATATTCATAAAGCACATACACTTTGGGATAAGAGCCCCCTTTTTATTTTTGTGTTAAATTTTAATTTGAAAACATTCTTTCACATTTCAACTTCATTTCTCTTATTTGAGTGTTTGGTATCACTCTTTTGAACAATAAAAGTTGTTTATAAACATATTGCCGGGGCCTTTATTCAGTGGAAAAAGGGGGAGGGTCCACTCTCCTCACTTGAATGTAAAAAGAAGTAGGTTATATTTTAACCTTAAATACTAAAAAAAATCAAAATGGGTCTCAATACATTAAAATATATTCTTATAAAAATATTCCATTTTTTTTAGGACATCTTGATTTAATGTATTGAAAATTGAAGTAATGGACAGACAGAGGAAAAGAAAATGAATAAGCAAAGGTATGTAGTCATATGATTATTTTTATATCAGAATTACTATTTTAAAACATGCTGACTGCATTTAAATACAATTATAAACTCCTCGAAATGTGAAATGTGAAATGTGAAATACAAAACTAAATAGTTTTCACAATGCATTAATAAAATATATTTTTTTGAATCCAAGGAAATTTAAAAAAAATATTGTTCATTTTCTGATTCTTCTCAAACAACCGATTGAAACGCATCATATTCATAATTCATAATAATGAAACTTTTCATACCATGTGCTAAACAACTCGATACACTGCCATAACATTGGATAAAAATGCAATGTTATATTTATTCATTTTTGAAATATTTGTCACTGTACAGTAACAATTATCTATTGAATTATATAAATTTATTGTAGATGTTTTTGAAGACCATTCCACATTTTAAAGATTTAGTCTTTATAAAGGAAAATAATGAGATTCTTCTTCCATTAGTGGATTTTGTTAAATTCCTTAAAGAAAATAGAAAGCCAGATGACACTCCATCAAGGACCGACAACATTCAGAGAGATTTTGACAAAAAAAGAGGAATACGGAAGCTAGGCGATAAAGTGTACATCACCTTAGAAATTCTTATTTCATATGTCATATCAAAAACAGCAAGTATTGCAATATGTAAAGATATATATAAAGATATTTTGAAATTGATCATTGCGGAAAAAAATTACTCAGATGATTTATACACCAAGAAACTTTATGATGACATAGCTGTTTTTTCATCATGCAACAAGCACATCAATGCAATTGAAATTTTGGAATTTAATGAAAGTCAAATCGTCACTTTAAATAGTAATTACAAACACTTCTTTACCGATACTGAATGGAAATTTATTTGTCAGTTTGAATACCATTTTCACCAACAATATCCAGATTTTGCAGACTACTCCGAAACACTTACACGAAAGTTTAACTTTTTTGCTGAAATCAAAAAGGCATATGAAATTGGAAGCCATTTATCAAAATATACCAAAGAATATACTTTACGTAGCCAGAAAAGAAGGGAATTTTCGGACATCTTGTACGATGATAGTTTTGTCGTCAATGAAACTTTTCATATATACGCTGCATTAAAATCCTGCATTGTAAATGCAGTGTCAGGATTCTTTAATAATATTGAAGAATTAGTGTGTGTGGAATGTAGTCCTGAAAGCTGTGCTCATGTATTTAAAGGAGTCCATATTTATATTGAACTTTCAAAACTTGAAAATACAGATGAGGAACTTCGTGATTTGTCTTTGGTGATATGTAATACCGTTACCAGAATACATGGAATCAGAGTTCCTTATGTTATATTCTTTAAACCAGGGTTATTTAAAGACTATCAATGCAAAAATTGTGAGCCTCAAAACTTGCATAAGTTCCACATGCGTGATGATTTTCATTTGCAGAAATTAGTAGACAAGACAGTGCTAGTTTATAGGACAACATTTGATGACATTGATCCAGAGACAGTTTTTGAGACTGTAACTTATGGACATGAAAGTTTCTGTAAGATCTGTGCCCATACAGTATCTCAAGAAAATTTACAATTTAAGCCATTAGACTGGAGAAACTTCAATTTAATACAAGAATGGCATTTGGAAGTGCCACTTCAACTGCAAACATTACTAGCAAATTTATTCATTAATACTGACAGTATTAAAAGATCAGACAACCCACAGGCATTGACTAGAGCAAAACTAACACGGTTGTATTCTTTGACAGATTCTGCACTCAACTTGCTGAACAGAAACCATAGTGGCATTATTCAACTATTAAATACAGAAGATCTTATTATTAACTACCACTCACTTTCTTCAGTATTCGGAATTACATCTCAGGCTGGTGCTTCAAGAAGTCAAAAATGGGCAGAAAATTGGTTACAGCATCAAACAGACACAGACAAATTGTATTATGAGACATATTTAAAGAAATATCCGTTGGAATACAAAACTGTCAATGAGGAAAATACAGCTATGAGACATGTAAGCATGAGGGACTGCATTGTAATATTTTACCTTGACAATCTAGTGCGCCTAAGGGTCCATGCTGATCCAGACCCAGGGCTTAATCGGACCTCTCAAATATGTACTTTACCTATGACTCTCAAAGGTTTACCAAGAGACTCGTATCTCACAAACCTTTGGCACAGTATAGATTGTTCAGAAGAAACATGTACATGCTACGACAGGATCAGTCTTGAAAAAGAAGACCATAATCTGCTTTTTGAACTAACAAAAACTGAATCAGAGGCTAAATACTTATTTGAACACCAGATGTACTGGGGATACTTAAATAACATTAAAAATAGTGATGAACACTTTTGGAAAATCTTATCAAAGCAAGGTGCACTAAGCAGTTCAGAAGCAATTAGAAGTACAGATCTAGATTTCAATGGTGTGTCAGCATTGGATGATATTGACAATTTAAACAACACTCTCCAGTCATTATCTATGTATGACCTAGGTGAAGATTCAGAGTATGAACAAATAGAAAGTGATGGGGGAGATTCTCTGGAAGAAAATATAGATGCGCTTGACTTAGAAATCATTGAACTAGAGGAAGATTTCATGGATGGCATCGAAAGACTGGACCTTTCAGTAGATGATATGATCGAAGAAACAACTACCCCATCAGTAGATGATATGATCGAAGAAACAACTACCCCATCAGTAGATGATATGATCGAAGAAACAACTACCCCATCAGTAGATGATATGACCGAAGAAACAACTACCCCATCAGTAGATGATATGATCGAAGAAACAACTACCCCATCAGTAGATGATATGACCGAAGATAGAACTACCCAATTCAATGCAGTTAAAACTACCACTCCATTAGATAATATGAATGAGAATACAAATACCCCCTTAAAATTACATACATCTACTTACCAGCATAACGATGGAAATGGAGACATAGAAAGAAGTCAAAGTGAATATAATCTTATCTCACCCGTCACGAAAGCTCATCTCCAAAAATTTAAAGTGCCAGATCTTTTGTGTAGACACCCAAAACCAGCTTGTGGAAGGGATGATGACATTAACAACTTGAAGGATATTTTACATGACATTCTCATTAAACTTGGTCGAAACGGCACAAACAAATATAAAGACAGAATTTTATTTGCACCAGACCATAAGATTTCAAAAAATTTAATAGCTCTTGTTCAAAAAGATAATCTTTGCAGTCAATTTCTTCCAGAATTTCCTATCCTGCACTTGAAAAAATCTAAGATAACAAATTTATTCTCAGCATACAAGGAATGTGGCCTAATGCATCTTCTAAAGTACATGAAAGACACGGAACAAGACAAAGATTGGATGGACCTTGTAACGATATCAAATATTGAAACAGCTGCTAAAAATGTGAAAAGAATAGCAATAGCACTTCACTTATCATTCACCACAGCGTTCTTCAAAACCTTGTCTGAGGATGAAAAACACCAGTATATAAATGATATGCAACATAAAGATGATAAACTGCTAAGGCACAAGTGGGATACAGCATTCACTGAATTTATTGACAAAGGTCTAAAGCAGAATGGTACCTTTGCATTACATTTTGATATGATGCAGCACTGTGATGAAATCGTTGGTATATCTATTGCAGAGAGACTTGGAGGACCTGATGGATATAATCTTATGTTGGCATGTGTTAAGACATCATTACCATTTGCTTTTCTAAATGGCGCTACATCGTATGCTTCATTTTGTGTTGATCTGTTGTACTGCCATTATACTGCAGGTGTATTTCATAAGTGTATGAAAGAATCTCTGTTTTCGACACCCCACAAACAGAGCAGTGTAAACTTCGCACTAGACACTCAAAGGGAAATGGACCACTTAGATGCTAAAAAGGGATTCCGACCAAGAGCAACAATAGACTCAGTATTGCCTAGAATGTCAACTGTGGACAGACAGAATGAGGTGCAAAATATTAGAAGGTTAATGAAGGACACAGATCTGGAGACATCACATCTGGAAAAACCATGTGAAGACACAACTAATTTGAATGAAGATCACTCCAAGTTTGACATTACAGAAAAAGAACTAAAGTTCATATTACCAGTAGCAGAATTGGTCCAAAGGGTAGGTGCATTGAGTTTGGAAGAAGATCCATATCCTAGAAATGTATACGAGTCCAACAAATCAATCTTGTCTGAGTCTATTCTTGACAAAGAATCATACCAGATAGGACGGTTCCTAGTATACAAGTATGCTTGTAAGCAGAAACTTTTTAAACTGGATTCTGATGATATACCTGCAATTGAGTCAGTAAAAGGTTCAAAACCCCTTCTACAACGTTTGAAGGCATCAAAGGGTGTGACAATGAAAAGATCCACAGTAAAACCAACTATGGCAAAAACAGACAAAGAAAAGAAAGAGATGAAAAGGAAGACTCTAGTGAAGAGGGAACACAAAATAACAGACTGCTTCAGTTCAGAAATGAATACGTGCCAGGCTCTTGTGAAACCAGATGGAACAAAGGCATCAATTCAAAAATCCTTAGGAATAAAGCGGGCATTGTATAAAACCCTATCATACTGCTTTCCCTTTACAGACAGCTCTAAAATTGAAGACCTGATTGAAAAACATGGATACATTTACAGAGACGTCAAGGATTTTCCAACTGAAGAAAGGCACAAAATAAAGTATGCAACAGTCGAATTTGCAGGAATAAAATTCAAAACCAAAGCTTCAACAGGAGATGAATACATGCAAAACATCAATAACGTTGTTATTAATAGCCTTTTTAATAACAAACTGTTCCCAAATTTGCAGTACATTGTTATCTGTGAGGAAAAGTACAGCTTCACACCAGATGATTTCAAGGCAGCCACAAGACAAAAGCGACAGAAGTCAATGCCATTTTCAATATCCCATTTGAAAATAGGAGATGAAATCATGTCATCTGAAAAATTATCAAAGTCTGCAGTTTTAAACACGGAACTTGGAAAAAGGATGATTAGTAACTATCTTGCACGTAACATCAGCAAGCTACAAATCAAACGAAATCTGACACTGGATGTGGATAGTGAATTGGTTTTAAATAATTGTGACTGTACGTCTACTGATGAAGGCTCTTGTCCGCATATAAGGTACACTACACCAGTCAGAGCTACTTTTACAAACGAGGGGTACCAAAATACAACACTTTTGAAAAACATCAAACAAATGAAAGGTGAAGCAGAAATGTCGCAGGTAGACTGGCTGAGCAATATTAAAGATGAGTTGAAGGAAGGTGAATCTGTTATAAGTATTGTCACATCTGCAGATATTGATAGTATCGTTATTCATCTATTTGCTCTATCAATTCACTGGCCACGTACAACTTCAGGAAATTTCAAAAATTCTGTATATGTGATGCTTCAGAAACCAAAGTCTGAGATTTTCAACATAACTTCAATTATAGAAGTTCTAGAAAATCGTTTTATGAAAGGAGTTGGAAGGAACCTTGCCATAGCATGTTGCATTGGAGGAAATGATTTTATTCCCAAATTTCATGGATTTTCCCACGAAAAGTGGATTACCGCAATACTTGATGAAAATTCTATCAACAAATTAGTGACTTTTGATGTTTCAAGTGATAATGCCATCACTGGCATTTTGGATGAGAAGACATTTCTTGATACTGTTAAACGAATGTACTGTCCAGCTTCAGTGAATGCTAACACTGCCACTCTAGAACAAGTCCGCCAACTATCCATTAAATACCCAGACAAACCTTTTCGACCACTTGTGTCTTGGATGCCGCCAAAAAGTGCACTTCTTCAATTTATTAAATTAATCAACTGCCAAATACAGTATTTACTGACAGCATGGAAGCATGATGCCCCTTTGCCTGATTTTATCGGATCAGGATGCTTAATGAAAGATGCAGAAGGCAATATCCAGTATAATTTTGGATCAGATATACATATTGGAACTAGAGAGGACGCACTAACATTACCCGAAGATGATATAAAGATATTGTATTCAAAAAAAGGGAAGAAGAAAAAACGACAACGCTCAGCTAACAACACCCCAACAAAAGAAAAGGAAGGAAAAAGAAAAGCTGTGATGTCTACCCCAATGTAAGTACAAACCTTTTTTTTATTCAGTTGTCAATATTTTCATATTCAATACAAAATTATTTAGTATGATCGCCATTGTGACAATTCTCCATACAAGTATAAAAGCAGAAGAAAAAAAGCAATTATATGTTACACTACCGCCTTCAACATGAAGTCTTGACTCTAACATTTAATATCAATGGGTACTGTGTAACAATTCAGATGGGACACAAACCAACAGCTTATTCAAATTTAAAAATAATAGTGTATTGTCTGTATTAAGTATGAAATATTTGCCACTGGACATTCAATATTTGCATTTTGGTAGGCTTTTCGATATCAAAACAGGCATATTCAAATATTAAAAAAAAACAATAACATATTGTCTGTATTAAGTATGAAATATTTGCCACTGGACGTTTAATATTTGTATTTTGGTAATCTCCTCAAAAGTTTAAGGTTCGCATCTGTTTAAAAAATGGCAAATTGATATACCAAACATGTTGAATACAGTATTTTAAATAAAACTTACAAGTTTAATAATACAATCAAAGGTAAAACATGTATTTATATGTTCTAAAATGTCACAAACAATTGAATAATATTATAAGTAAAAGTTTGAGGGACGTTTTCTGAATATGGATGTAAAAACAATGCAGTATTTATTTCTTTGAAAAATAATAAATGATTGCATTATGTTTTTCATAATATATGTGAAATAATGTTAGCTTTCTCTTCATTTCTCAAAATTTACTGATTAGAATTACTTTTTTTATATTGCAGCAAAATGAAGAACAAACAGGATGGAGCAAACTAGTCAAGTGAATGAATGAATGAATGTAGAAACTTTAGAAATTGAAATTGAACTTTTATATTTTTTGTGATAAATATTGATGCTTTTTATGTCTATGGTCAAATTGCATTGACATGTTTTATTAAATCATATCAAATTAACTAAATGAGCAAGTATATATTTTTTATTTATAACATTTTTAAATTATCTCAGAAATCTTATTTTTATTGATATGCAAAAAAATAAATTATTTATTTTTAATTGAATTTCGGATGAAAACATTGCAAAATTTGTGAAAATCCCAAGAAAACACTTGATGAGAATATTTTGTAGATAAGAATATCTAATGTATTTAGTGTAAATGATGTGGAAATTAAATAATCTTGACCAACTGACCATCTGTGTTTATTTGATAAAATCAGTGGACACCAACTGTGTGAGAAGCACTTAACCTAATCATTTAATTGCTTGTATAAACAATCAATTACACGGTTTCAATGCAGAATATCAGAGAAAATCCGGGCTGTTCTCTAAAGTATACATGTGTTTCTTATAAATTTCAATGAGTTCATGTTGTTCAATATATTCATCCAAACCGGCTGTACCAGTTTCTATTACAAAACAGCTGTATGCATTTGTGCAATTAAAATTTGGTAAAACATAATTAATGTTAATTGATATTGATAGATAACTGATCAAAACATAAAAATGTCCTAGTGGGATGATAAAAATCACTTGAAAGAAATTATATAATAATATATATATATCTTGATTTATTCTGTTTGCAATGTAAACTCTTTACTCTCTACTTCTTTGTACCCTGAAGACTATAAGATCAACATTGAGGGTGGTCTCATTGAGGATCTAGGAGCTAGTTGTTATTGAAACTTGTTTTTGTTTGCCATAAGTAAAGCCCTCTTAAAATATATATGAACTTATAGTAGTAGTTCAATAGACAATACACTCTCTTGTGGAGAGTTGTCTCATTGGCATTCATACACCACATCTTCTTTTTAATAGACCCTTGAAAAGAAAATGAGATTTCAAATAATTAAGACTGCGTCTGACCAGTTCATGAATTGTAGATACAATACATCAAGGAGGTCATCAAGGAGGTCATAACCTCCTTGATTACACGAAATTAATTTCTATAATCATAGCTAATATTCCCTAACAATCATAAATATAATTAAAAGTAAGGATTTTTATAAACTTATTAACATAGTTTGGCAAGTAATCAATTAAACAGATCAAAAAATATTTATAAGGAAGCAGCCATTCTCCAAGTTTCCTTGTCTCTTATAAATAGTGTTCTTAAACTTCTTGAAGCTGATAGTCATAATAAGCTCTTTTATAAAAGTGTGGTATGATTGTCAATAAATATCCGTCAAAGTTTAAATAAAGTGGATGTTAGCAATAGGCAACCATAAGACCTATAGTCAGCAGTAAAAGGCACCAACATGTATAACCTAGATATAGGAAGATGTGTATCATGAATGCTAATGAAAAATTACTCTCCATCCAAGTCACAATTTATAAAAGTAAACCATTATAGATCAAGGTACAGCCTTAAAAACGGAGCCTTGGCTCACACCGAACAGTAAGCTTATAATAAAGGGCCCCAAAAATTACTAATGTAAAACCATTCAAAAGGGAAAACCAATGGTCATAACCTATAAAAAAAAAAACGAGGAACGAGAAACACTTATGAAACACATAAACAGACAACAACCGCTGAACATCAGATTCCTGACATAGGACAGGTGGAAACAATTGCAGTTGGATTCAAATGGTACAAATTTTACTTCTCCCTTTTCTGAAACAGTACTATAACATCACACCATAGAAAGACACACTACAAAATATCAATTGGAATGACTTTTAAAACTCAATCAAAAAACGAAGTGACGCAAATAAACACACAATGAACAAATAAATTTGATCTGTGATACAATGTAAATACAGAGTCATTTATGAATAAACCCATTTATGTATAGCAGAGGCGAATTTAGGGTGGAGGGCCCTTTTTGGAAAAAAATTTGGTTGCTTATACAGGAAGTCACTGAAGCATGAGTGGAGCAGACCCCCTCTTAGGCAGTTAAAGTGGGCCCCCAGTTAAGAAAATTTCTAGATCCACCAGTGTATTATAGTCTTACAATGTTAATGACCACAAGGATAATGATGAAGGCATTTTCTTTTATTTTGGTACAAGTGTTTTTTAAAAGATTTTGTAATACATGTGAGTTCAATGCAACAAGAATATGTTATCCACCCTCTTTCTGTGATGTTACAAAGTAAGCCTTGTGACATAGGAAATCTATAGAAAAGTACACGAATTTGAATGACATAGGAATTAAATCTATAGAATCCATCTCTCATAATTCTTTTAGAATGGCATTAATAATTTTAAAAAGGTTTACTTTTATAATGTGGAATATGTAAACTGTATTATTGATGTTGAAACTTTAATAAATTATTGAATTGTATAGAAAAGTGCAGGAATTTAAATGACATAGGAAAATTACGGAAAAGTGCATGAATTTGAATGACATATAGGAACATTACGGAAAAGTGCATGAATTTGAATGACATAGGAAAATTATGGAAAAGTGCATGAATTTGAATGACATAGGAAAATTACGGAAAAGTGTATGAATTTAAATGACATCTCTTATTTTACTTTTTTTTAAAACAACTTCAGTAACCAAATTAATTGCTCCTTTAAAGTTTCAAGCTGAAAGCTAATGACTAATTACAAGACAATAGATTAACATGTCTCAAATCTATGCTGTAAAAACATGCAGGAAGAATTCAGAAAAAAAATATTTCAAAGATAATTCACCAGTGAGAAGACTGATTAATCTTTATTAAGCATGACAAGCTAAATTATAGAACATATTATTTAATGGAAACTAATAAAAGTAAATTTTGCTATCTTCAAATTTAATGAAAAATTTCATAAAATGATTTAAGCATGAGGAAACTAATCCTTGACCAGACTATAAAACATCACCTGCAAACAATTAACTGTACATAAATAAATCATCACCAGGGGGAGTTTAAGATAAATTTAACAATCTTTTATCTTGTAATATACCATAATGCTTCTTGATGTGGAGTCTGTCAAAAAAATGCAAATCTAAACATGAGCGTTCTTTAAAATTAATTACAAATATCATGATTTACTAATTAGAAACCTAATCCTTCATGTCTGAATCAGTACTATTGGACTTTTTGATAAATGCAGAATAAGACAGATGCACCATGGGTGCACAATGTGAGGTGTGATCTTTAAAGATTCATAAGTCTGTGTTTCAGTCTATTAATTGCAGTCACATGAATGACCTTGAGCCTCAAATCTATTTGAGATCAACTATATAGCTAGTGGTTCATACCACTATATATATACAGGGAGATAACTGTAAAAATCGGGTGCACATTTGAATCGTGTTTGTCAATCTACAAAAATGAACTTAATATTTAATGAAAATTTTATGATAAGTTGAGTGATCTGAGTGGTTTAATTTTTTTTTATTGTCATATTTTTGTCAACGGTTTAAGGTCAATACTTTGTCAAAATTTTATGAAAATTAAACGACACAAATTAATTTTAGTCAGGTGTTTGGTACCAACTTAAACAGACCAAATCACAAACTGATATTTTCTTTTTGTCACTGACAAAGCACGAATCACCTTTATTTAACTATACAACTCTCAACTTTGTTGACTCACCAGCAACCTAGACTAGAGAAAAAAGATATTAAAAACCCAGTTAAAATTTTAGGCTTATTCAATGTATGCTGACAGCAGCAAAAAGGTAGCTTGTTTGACTCTTGTTGTTAAAGCCCAATCATACCATCATTAAGCCCACATCATTTGGTGGTTTATGAATGAAAGTTATTTCATCTGATTGACTGATCTACACAGTAGTTTCCCTTTGAAGTAATTAATTAAACAAACGTTTAATTAGAGTACATCTGTGTTGTTTATTTGTGTATTGGATCTCTCTGAAGTTGTTTACAGTCAGACTTTACTTTCTACTTTGATCCTCAATCAATCAACACAACTTGATTACAGAGATAATTAATGAAAACAAAGCTATAGACTTCAATTGTTATTAAATGGTTTACTCTGGTATTGCCTTAAGGAAAGGTGAAAGCCAAGTTACAACAGCTTATACATCAATATCCAGTAATATCCTCACTATAGGAGTGTTTCATGATGAGACCTGAGAATTACAAATAAAAAGAACATATATTTGATGCTTCGAATATACATGTAAAGCATTTTTTAAAGTTTTGTGTGCTCTTACAATACTATATAAGAATTTGGTGCAACAACAAAAATTGAGAATGGAAATGGGGAAATTGTGTCAAAGAGACAACAACCCGACCATAGAAAAAACAACAGCAGAAAGCCACCAACAGGGAAATATCAAAATTCATAAATTTGGCGCAATCGAAATGCTTTCCAGGAGTATATAACCTTAAAACATTTGTTAAATTTTGTGCCTCCCAACCACTTTTTTGAATTTAGCCTTCAACAATTAAGAAAGAATAATAAAGGTACAATTAATTAAATATAAGTGCTGCTAAGGCAAAATACTTAGACGTACAATAAATAATCTTCCAGTTGTAGTAATCCTAACTTAGGGAGTGCTAAGTTAGGACTGGAAAAGAAATTTCAAGAGATCAAAGCCCTTTAAAATAGTAACGGTGGAATATTATATAATATAACCCAACCAAAGGAGTAAGTTCGGTAAGGGCTATATTTGGCCCCAATTATAAAGTTCATAGTTACAAGACAATAAATGTCTTATGTTGCCTTAAAGGCATGCTAGAAAGTTAAACAGAACTGTTTTTGTCAAAGTTTAATTCTAACACGTTGATTTTTACATCCAAAAAAGGTCAAGATAAGGGATTTTGGTGAAATCTGACAAAATCAGCTAGATTTCAACTAAATAAAGGACAAGGAAACATAGAGCACAGGCGTTGACAAGCTTAAGATTCAAACAAGACATGTGAAATGTCTTCACAAACATTTTTTTAAAAGATCTTTGTTGTCGACGTATGCGCTCTATGTTTCCTGTCCAATATTCTATGGAAATTTTCCCATTTTCATTGATTTTTTCGTAAAAAATCAATATGAGTACCACTTGTGACGTCATAATGAAATGCAGAAACGTAAAATTTTCAACAAAATGGTTTATATCCTAGCTAGTCGATGTATTAGCTATAATTTATTGTGATATTGGGCGATAAATCAAAATTTGAAACTTACGCTAAAAAAGGGGGCCATTTTAGTACCTTATCGAACATACTCCTTTGACCTATTCTTTTTAAAATGAATCTAGTGACTCATGTGTACCTAAAATCAACATAATACCTCTTTCAAGTATACTCTAAGTCTATTTTATGAGCCTAGGACAAAATCTATTGAATTATACCCTCTATGTAATTGCACTTAATCATTACTCCAAGTACACTTGCATACAACAAAAGGAAAAATCATCATTTTCAAGATTTATATTTAAAATCACAAAAATAAAATGACTTCCACATGTACAGTACAGTAAGCAGATTACCATGCTGTTTCATCTTTTACACTGATTGTTGAAGATTATATTCCATAATATTATTTAAAACTGTTTCATAATAAATCTTGTTGATGATACATTCACAGTTCATTGTTTTTCAAAGCACCTGTACGATACAGGAGCAAGATAAGGGATAAGGGAGGGTTAATTACCGAGGAGGCTGATTAATGCTTCCGATTCTCTCTCTCATCCTCGGTTCATTCTCTGATCCTCTTTTCTGTATGAGGAGCATGATAAGGGACATGGGAGGGTTAATTACCAAGGAGGCTGATTAATACTTCCGATTCTCTCTCTCATCCCCGGTTCATTCTCTGATCCTCAGTTACAACAACTGGCATCTGATCAAAACACTTAATGCCGACTTATAATTTGCTGTATAATAAGTTCTGATAGTACACAAGATTTAATACCATTCATACTGGAATAACTTGACACAGAAACGTTCTGTTGATCAGCTACTTATCTAGATTTTCAATTACTCTTATCATAATCTAATACCGTAATCACAGCAAAACAACCTGCTCTGTTTTACCTTTTGGTACCAGTTCAATATTTACTTATCATTTCTATATGTGTTTCCATTCACTGAGGGGCTTGTTTTGTTTAAACTTCTGGTACCAGTTTAATATATTCTGTTCGATTTCATTTAATATGTTTTTACTCACTGGGCTAGGGTTTAAAGTGTTTTGCTTAAACCCTGAAAATCTTCAGTTCGGACTGAATTTGTATGATCTGTAACAGCTACAGTATTTTATCAACTTGTGATAGATGGTACTAGTTCAATATATAGTTATCTTTTCATGTACAGTAATTTTTGTATAAATTCCATTCACTAAGAGTCTAATGTTTCTTTAAAACCTCTGGTACCAGAGTTTAATATTCTATTTTTATATGTGTTTCCAAACACTGAGGGGCTTGTTTAATTTAAGATAATGTGTAAATGTCTGCCAGTACCAGTTCTAAATGTTTAGTTATTTAATGTTTGTTTCTAATAAAATGAAAATATAATTTGAAGAATGCAATGAGGACCAGTACTAATGCTAGTAAAAACAAAATATAACTAATAAATAACTGATAAATCGTCAGTTTGAAGGACAACTGATTCCTGGGATAGGCTATTCTATAAACCTAGAGACTTAAAAGTATGATGCAGATGGCCAAATGCAAGTACATATACCCTCTACAAAATGAATTTCCTTTAGTCCAAATATAAAGGACATTAATGTAGGCTATCTGTAAAAATCATTTCTAGAATAAAATATTCAGCAAAGAATATAAAAAGTACCACAAGATTTAAAAGTTATTGGACAATTTTTTATAAATTACTATAATTATAATACTTTAAGCATCTTAAAAAATAACAGATTTAACAACTTATTAAATTTTTGTTTACTTTTGCTTTGCTACAAAAAAGTCCAACACATATGGGTTACTTCATCTTTCTCACTTATCTATCAAAAACAATAAATATATAACACACAAATAAATTATTATGTTTGTAATCTTTGAAGGTAATAAGAAGAAATGTGTTTACTAATAGAAGCGTAATACTTCAAATTTGAGGATGAACTTCTTGTAACATCAGAGGAGAATGTAACAATCAAATAATAGCACTTATGATATATGTTGTCAATAAAGACTTTAGAGCATTACACCTATCTTCTGGGGAACATTAATTTGGTGTAGGATCAGTGTTCAGGGCATATACTAAAATACTGTCTGAATTAATTTAGACCTGGATTAATTATCATAGGAATACTAAAATAAGGATGAATTTAAGACACTGAGGAAAAAAAGTACGGTAACTGACTGAGAAAGCTAATTATGGATAAAATGATAACTCTTTCATCTTATTTTCATTTGTCATTTCCACATTTGACTTTTACTTTGCTTTTTGACAAATAAATTCAGCAGATTAAATCTTAACTTTCAGATATTAAAATCCACAATTTCTATCCAAAACCAAAATTTATATTATCTCAAAACATATAGTCAACAGCTGGCCAGTACACAGCATCAACCATACAACCCCAAATAAAATGCTGTCATAAGTGCCCAAGCTATACTTTAGACAGTTGTTCAGGCTTCCAAGTGTTCTGCTTTGAAAATGATTAATGTACTCTAGCTTAATTGTGTTTCTTGTGTTTTTCATTTTGATTTTGACAAATATGTATAAAATAAACCTTTCATAATTTCATACATCATTTCTGACAAGCATTAACATTAGCCATATGCTAAAACATTATCCTACAATATCATTATCTGAAAAATGTAAATGACATAATAATTTTAAAGTTGAACTGAATACACTAAAATCTCTGTAATACTCAGAATACTAGAATTTTAAGTCAATAATTATTGCAGCATGCACTTATTTTACAATTCTTAATCAATAGACAAAAAATATGAGATTAATAAAAGTGAATTAAGAAAAGTCTGGATATTAAATACAAAGAAAGCTATTGAAATTTAAGTTTATACAGTATTTTTTTAGTCACAATTTCCATAATACCCCTATTTTGCAGTTGTTAACTATGAATTTAACAGCTCATCCAGGATTTTTATTATCAAATGACCTGCTTTCACCTGTATTCTAGTGCCAAGTTATATAATTATACTTTCAATGACGAAAAATGCTAACTTTTCTATTAAAATCAGCTATTCATAATTCTTTGCTTAATAAAATTATCACAAAATTTCAGAATTTTCAGTCCATGTTGACCTAATATTAAGGTTTTCATTTTGTTTGTGATAGTCTGAATTTAGTCTAAACTATATACAACCTTAGGAAATAATATTGTGGGAAAGGCCATTTACAAACTCATGCAGTTCATGTTCCAAAGACATTACTTTTATACATCTGCTTTAATATAAACGATTTAATTAAAAGTAATGTGTCTCAAAGACACACATTTTAAGATTCTTTTTAATGTGTAAACAATTCCAGACAGAAATAAATTTTGTAATTAATTTCCCTTCTGGTTTTAGTTTTAACCTGTTTGAGATTTATTTTTATAAAATCAAGGAATTTAATAAAATATGTACTTGCTTCTAATCTTACTGTGTGACAGAGTATCAAAATTTGTAAAGTAACAATATTCCTGTCTCTTTTCCACTTAATGAAATATTCTGTCTGGCATGTAACAAGATTTTAACAAATTTTCAACCGAAAAATAAACAATTTTATGAATTTCTATAAAATAAATGGACTTTTTATGTTGAAGAATTCTGGTGAAATTGCTTGATAGATGTTCTGGTCATAAATTCAATTTTTTTAACAGACTTTTTAAGAAGAAATTCTTTCATGATATTTTCTTATTAACATATTAGAAACAAGTTTGTCTGAGCTTCCGTAATAATCCCCTCCCTTAGTGTAAGAAAAAAAGAAGTATAAATTCCATATGAACTATTATAGATTTATTCTTTTAGAGAACAATAAGATGTAAAAGATACCAATACGATATTCATTATAAAAAATGACCCAAAAAAATCATTCCACATATAACATTTGAGTGGTTGTGTTGTGCTGTAATATGGTTGTGAGGTGTGATGTGTTTGTGTTGTGTTGTGTTGTGTTTGTGTTGTGTTGTGGTGTGTTGTGGTTGTGTTGTGGTGTGTTGTGGTTGTGCTGTGGTTGTGATGTGTTGTGGTTGTGATGTGTTGTGGTTGTGCTGTGTTTTTTTTTTTGTTGTGGTTGTGATGTGTTGTGGTTGTGCTGTGTTTTTGTTGTGGTTGTGATGTGTTGTGGTTGTGCTGTGTTTGTGTTGTGGTGTGATGTGTTTAAAATGTGTTGTTGGTGTGGTGTGATGAGTTTGTGCTGTGGTGTGTTGTGCTGTGGTGTAGTTGTGGTGTGGTTGTGTTGTGCTGTGGTTGTGTTGTGCTGTGGTGTGTTTGTGATGTGTTGTGGTTGTGGTGTGATGTGTTTGTGGTGTGTTTGTGTTATGATGTGGTATGGTTGTGTTGTAATGTTTTGTGGTGTGGTTATGTTGTGGTGTGGTGTGGTTGTGGTGTGATGTGTTTGTGTTGTGTTTGTGTTATGGTTGTGGTGTAATGTGTTGTGTTGTTTTGTGGTGTGTTTGTGTTATGGTGTGGTATGGTTGTGTTGTAATGTTTTGTCGTGTGGTTATGTTGTGGTGTGGTTGTGTTTTGCTGTGGTGTGGTTATGTTGTGATGTGTTTGTGGTGTGCTGTGGTTGTGTTGCCATGTGGTTGTGTTGTGTTGTTTTGTGGTGTGGGTGTGCGGTGTTGTATGGTGTGGTTGTGCTGTGTTGTGTTGCTTTGTAGTGTGGTTTGTTGTGATGTAGTGTGAAGTGTTATTGTTATGATGTGTTTGTGTTGTGTTGTAATGTGAAGTGTTTTTGTTGTGATGTGTTGTGCTGTGATTTGGTTGTATTGTGATGTGGTTGTGTTGTGCTGTGGTTGTGTTGTGATGTGGTCGTCTTGTGCTGTTTTGATGTGTGGTTGTATTGTGATGTGGTTGTGTTGTGGTGTGATTGTGTACTGTGCTGTGTTGTGTTGTGTTTTGTTGTGGTTGTGTTGAGTTTTGGTGTGTTTGTGTTGCGTTGTATCTGGTCTTCATAGAAGTTAAAACTACTAACCTAGTTCCTTGTTTTAAATTAGACTAATCACCTGATTTAACATATTACCCAAACTAAATAACAATCTGCTAAATCCAGATGAACTTCTCTGCAGCTAATCACTATTTCAAATCAGTTTTAAGCTAAATAGGTACAGAGAACTATTGAGAAGTAGATCAGGATACTTAGAAAACCAAAGCCCTAAGGAATGGGTCTAATACCATTAGATTAAAACACATGTAGACACGTACTAAGTAAGTCAATACTACAATACATCAAAGGGATGATCAGAGATAATAAAGGTAGTTTTAACTTAATCAATGAAGCTGTTATATAATTAAATAAGATGCGATAAAACATTCCTTTAAATTTCCCTTCCAACATTAGTTTGAAAGTCTTATATCCGAAAACTCGTTAAAATCAATGGTTTGACTTGAAGTACGTTTATACGGACCTGACACCCGCGGATTGATTCTGACAGAAAGCTCTCATCGTCTTCAGACTTGAGTCAACTTAATCCACCTACTTCCTGTATTTGCCAGAAATGATATCCTTTATTTAACCAAGTGAAATTAAATTCAATTAAGCTAGCATTAAAATGTACATCTTAAAGATTGATTTGATTGATTGAGAGGAAGGACTTGAATAAAGGAATGATTTTCACATTCTTTCTTTTATCTTTTTTCCATAACAATAGATAATGTCTTCTGTTCAAATAATCCCTGATTCTTAAGAAAACATCAACACCAGAATTCAATTATCTCTTTTTTTTCACAGATGAATTTTAAAACAAATCTGCATTTGAAACTGATCCAAGATTTTTCAAATATTAATGGAATCCCTTTTTAGAAAAATGCATTAGAAAAAAACAAGAGTGGAAAATGAATTATTTGTTGATCATTTTTTCAAATTAGTTTGAAAGATTGTTTTAGAAAAAAACCTAATAGAATTTCTAATATTGATTCAATTTAAAACAATGATTAAAGATACAGTGGAAGAAAGTAAGAGTTTATTATATATTTTTTTTATAATCGAAATGTATGTTCAACTCATAGAACTGAAATCATTGCTAAGGAACGATTGAAATAATAAAACCAGAAATTGTCATATCTGTGCCTTTATATAGCTTGCTTAATCATGCAATTGTGGGTTTTACTAAGTGTTGACTGCTGTAAGTGACATATAGTTGTTAACTTTTACTTTCAATTGGTTTCTGGTAGAGCATCTGTGATTATCTCATTGGCAATCATACCACATCTTCTTTTTTATTTTATTCTAAATGGTGTCCATGTTAGTTTTCCTGTTTGAACGGTTTTATACTAGTCATTTTTGGGCGCTCTTTAAGGGCCTTAATAGCTTGCTTTTTAGTGTGAGCCAAGGATGTGTTTCAACAATTTTTATTATATTGGTGCGTTGAGTCAGTGGTGGATGATCAGAACTTTTCCCAAGGGCGGCCTGCTGACTGACCTTAGGGTAGGGGGGGGCTTCAGTCATGCTTCAGTGATTCCCTATATAATCAACCAAATATTTCCTTTGAAAAAAAGGGCTGGCCCCCAGCCCCCCTTTTGGATCTGCCTATGTGAGTGGCTTATATAACTTTTAGATAACATCAAGAAGAATGCAATTAAAGACTTCAGTTTGATGACAGACCAAAACTTTAAATCATTTAGAAACATGTAACCTTTAGTTTAAATTTCAAATTCTCTTATTAGTGTGAAAAACCCCCACATCATATAAAGAGTATAAAGAGTCACAATATGCAATCATCAAGACAACGAAAGCAAAGTACATTTGCTTAATCTTAATGTTTTCTAAAGCATGGATACAAATTTAATCATTATCTCACAACACAAGGAAATAAATGATTTAGTATTGGCGCTGTAATGTATTTTTTCACACAATTAAGTCAAGCTATTGCATGGACTTAATCATTATTGAGTCAACGCTGTAACATCTCCTTCCAATCAAACTGCGATAAATTGTCAATAATAATACGACCCCTAAACAGCAAGCAACAAATTAAATCTCGGCAGACACAGTAGTAGCAATCTGTCTTCTAAATAAACACAAATTCTGTCAAATCCCAATCAACTGTAATTATATTTGGCCAATTCCGTAATCATAGGTTTTGGCTATTTTCTTCTACAATTACATCAGAGCAATTTTCATTTACGATTATTTTCCTGTAAAATTACCATTTGAGTAGATTTGTTGTAGAAGAATTTGTCAAAACAGTTATTAGCGTTGATTAGGAACAAGTTTATTTTCAGAAATTCTATAAATGGGAGCCATTTCCTTGAACACGTTAAATGCAAACATTTGTCATATAAATATCTGGTTCAACATGCAACAATTTCTCAAAACAAAAAAAATTGTAAGAGTTATTTACCCTTATTAAATTAATATATGTTTTGCACACTTACATCACAATAATTGAATGGATAAATAACATTGCTGTTTCAAATAATCTAAAATGAACATTTAGGTCAATAAATTTTAAATTGTCAATGTGATTACGGCAATGAAAGCTTCAATGAAGTGGATGTTAGCAATTTAAAAAAAGGTAACGATACTGTCTTCAACCATCAGAAAAAAACATGCCGTATTATAAGTCAGCTATAAAAGACGGTGCATTACGTTTGCGCGCATTACCATTACATTTGCGCGCAAAAATCATTACGTTTGCGCGCAGCTTTTGATTACATTTGCGCGCTTTTTTTTTACAGGTAAACTCAGGTAAAATACTTATTTATTTATCAAGTTGTTCAATTATTTACAAGTATCAGTACCCATTCCATTAGTCTAAGTCTCCTAAGGCAGGGGAAAAGGAGATAAAGTCGCTGATTTTTTCTATTTTGAGATACATTTCAACAAGTCAAAGGTGTATGCAAAATTTTAAGAAATCTGTGACATAGCCCATTTATTATAACTTGACCTTAAGCTATGAAGGGGTCAAAAATTGGTTTTAGATTTCAATATGAACATTATATAATTTGAATTAACAAACTATTTTCAAAATTAATAATTGATAGTCATTTCTATTATAAAAATACCAAAAAAATATAGTCATTTATAATTTAATATGTTTTTATATATATTTTTACCTGAGATTACCTGTAAAATGAATGCGCGCAATTGTAATCAAAAGCTGCGCCCAAACGTAAAACATTTTAATCCCCAAATGCGCGGAAATGTAGTGCGCCCATAAAAGACTCCTTCAATAAAAATATGAAAAAAGTCAATATATAAAACCAAAAGTAAAAATTTTGCTTTCTATCACTTAGAAATGCTTTGCTCATTGTTGAAGGCACTAACACAGAAGAAAAACAACTCTTGAGAAAAAGGTGGGTAACTTTTGAAACATTGAAAAATGTCCCTTTTTTAGTTGTTTTTTTTCTTGTTGTATGAGTTATCTCCCTGTATATATGTTAAATGCTGAATTTCAATAAGATACTATAGGTTTTTTTATTTCATTAATGTTTGCAGTTATTAACTTAATTGCTAAGTATATACTAAAATAAATACAAGAAACAGTTTTAACATGTTGTTTTATGAATAATCATTGTTCAAGTATGGATAAAATGATAAGAGGGGAGATAACACACAAAAATCACAATAAATGTGATGTACAAGTACAGGTCAAATGCTAAGAGGGGAGATAACACAAAATAGTCACCATAAGTGAGATGTACAAGTACGGATAAACTGCTAAGAGGGGAGATAACACAAAAAAGTCACCATAAGTGAGATGTAAAAGTACATATAAACTGCTAAGACAGGAGATACCACAAAATAGTCACCATAAGTGAGATGTACAAGTACGAATAAACTGCTAAGACAGGAGATACCACAAAATAGTCACCATAAGTGAGATGTACAAGTACGGATAAACTGCTAAGACAGGAGATACCACAAAATAGTCACCATAAGTGAGATGTACAAGTACGAATAAACTGCTAAGACAGGAGATACCACAAAATAGTCACCATAAGTGAGATGTACAAGTACGGATAAACTGCTAAGACAGGAGATACCACAAAATAGTCACCATAAGTGAGATGTACAAGTACGGATAAACTGCTAAGACAGGAGATACCACAAAATAGTCACCATAAGTGAGATGTACAAGTACGGATAAACTGCTAAGAGGGGAGATAACACAAAAAAGTCACCATAAGTAAGATGTATGAGTACGGATAAACTGCTAAGACAGGAGATACCACAAAATAGTCACCATAAGTGAGATGTACAAGTACGGATAAACTGCTAAGACAGGAGATACCACAAAATAGTCACCATAAGTGAGATGTACGAGTACAGATAAACTGCTAAGACAGGAGATACCACAAAATAGTCACCATAAGTGAGATGCACGAGTACGGATAAACTGCTAAGACAGGAGATACCACAAAATAGTCACCATAAGTGAGATGTACGAGTACGGATAAACTGCTAAGACAGGAGATACCACAAAATAGTCACCATAAGTGAGATGAAAGAGGACGGATAAACTGCTAAGACAGGAGATACCACAAAATAGTCACCATAAGTGAGATGTACAAGTATGGATAAACTGCTAAGACAGGAGATACCACAAAATAGTCACCATAAGTGAGATGTACAAGTACAGATAAACTGCTAAGACAGGAGATACCACAAAATAGTCACCATAAGTGAGATGTACGAGTACGGATAAACTGCTAAGACAGGAGATACCACAAAATAGTCACCATAAGTGAGATGAAAGAGGACGGATAAACTGCTAAGACAGGAGATACCACAAAATAGTCACCATAAGTGAGATGTACAAGTACGGATAAACTGCTAAGACAGGAGATACCACAAAATAGTCACCATTAGTGAGATGTACTAGTACGGATAAACTGCTAAGCCAGGAGATACCACAAAATAGTCACCATAAGTGAGATGTACAAGTACGAATAAACTGCTAAGACAGGAGATACCACAAAATAGTCACCATAAGTGAGATGTACAAGTATGGATAAACTGCTAAGACAGGAGATACCACAAAATATTCACCATAAGTGAGATGTACAAGTACGAATAAACTGCTAAGACAGGAGATACCACAAAATAGTCACCATAAGTGAGATGTACAAGTACGGATAAACTGCTAAGACAGGAGATACCACAAAACAGTCACCATAAGTGAGATGTACAAGTACGGATAAACTGCTTAGACAGGAGATACCACAAAATATTCACCATAAGTGAGATGTACAAGTACGAATAAACTGCTAAGACAGGAGATACCACAAAATAGTCACCATAAGTGAGATGTACAAGTACAGATAAACTGCTAAGACAGGAGATACCACAAAATAGTCATCATAAGTGAGATGTACAAGTATGGATAAACTGCTAAGACAGGAGATGTACAAGTACGGATAAACTGCTAAGACAGGAGATACCACAAAATAGTCATCATAAGTGAGATGTACGAGTACGGATAAACTGCTAAGACAGGAGAAACCACAAAATAGTCACCATAAGTGAGATGTACGAGTACGGATAAACTGCTAAGACAGGAGATACCACAAAATAGTCACCATAAGTGAGATGTACAAGTACAGATAAACTGCTAAGACAGGAGATACCACAAAATAGTCACCATAAGTGAGATGTATGAGTACGGATAAACTGCTAAGACAGGAGATACCACAAAATAGTCACCATAAGTGAGATGTACTAGTACGGATAAACTGCTAAGCCAGGAGATACCACAAAATAGTCACCATAAGTGAGATGTACGAGTACGGATAAACTGCTAAGACAGGAGATACCACAAAATAGTCACCATAAGTGAGATGTACGAGTATGAATAAACTGCTAAGATGGGAGATACTACAAAATAGTAACCAAAATGACTTATCCAATGCAGTCTGAAATTTGTATTTCAAGTATAAATTGGTCACATTCAGCAAATTAGACAAAGTTTACATATCCATGCTGCTGTTTGGTGGAATATGTTAAACTATTTCAACCAATTTACTTCAGTAAGTAATTAAAACTTTAATAAAAAATATATATGATTAGACTCAGATCAGTGTAATGACAGAAAACCGAAGAAAATTCATTCAAAGTTTAAGTGGGAATTTATCTTCAAAGTTTGTGTATTGCTCTAATCATTATATGAGTATCACTCAACACTTACAGCCAACTTTGCTTTTTTGACATGTTCAATAAACCTAGAAACCTTCAGAATGCACCAGTATAACTTAGTGGAAAATACAGTTACACAAATACTTGATTTTGATGAAATATTCACAAAAATAAACATAAACATCACTCATCAAATGTTACAAAAGGGTTGCCTACTTAAAAATAGTGAAAACATATTGTATTTCTTCTTTCTCCATTCTCCCTGCTTAAACAGTTAAGCAATGTAATTACCTTGGCATGTTAATAAACAAATAACTAATTAACAGAAAATAATTATCAGAATGATTTCATAAACATGAAAAGAACATATAATAGTAACATCAGAAGACAGTAAAATCAAGAAGCTATAGCTACTTCATGGTTCTTCAAAATGCACTGTATAATGTAGGTTCAGAACTTTTCTTTCAAGAAGAACACATGGAATTAGTTTTTAATTAATCACCTAACCGTTTTAACCTTGTAAAATGGTTCATCACTTACTTTCAGCAACTATTATCAGAACATAAAACTGATATTAGAAGAGAGTCAAATGATGGTTTGTGCAGTATGAGCTCAGAAGAGTTCTTACAGTTTTTAATTAAGCATCAAACAGTTTTGTCTGATCACCTTGTAAAATGGTTCATTACTGACTTTTAGCAACTAATATACTGCATTAATACTTAAACATGCAACATCTAAACATAATTATATAATATGATGAGTTCTAACAATATTTTTATTTCATAAGTGTGAATAAAGGGAGAAGCTGGACATGTGTCAAAAAAATTCTACTTCAACCTAAAAGACATCAACAAGTATAATTATCATTATAAGAAAATGAGAAAGAGACAGGTTCTATTCTCTGATTGACAATTATTTTGGAACAACAACAAAATTATTACAAAATAATTTTATTTAACTATTTTTATATAAAGTGTGGATGCAGAGATATATCTCGCCTGTATAGAAGTTTGAGAGTGAAATAGCAATAAAGATATCATGCAAAATACTCAAAGTCAATGAAACATGACTTGAGGGAACATGGCCAAATAAATACTTACTAACATATTAGGATGTGCCAATGCTAAAATATGTACAACTGCCTACTAAATATGACTGACTTATCATTATTAAAGTGCTTTCCCTTAATAGTTTTCCTTTTTACCAAGTCTTTGGTTGGACTTTTTACAGGATTTGAGGACTGATTGGTACTCAATGTACCCCCCCCCCCTTCCCCTCCATGGTATTCCCATGTGAAATCTGAGTCAAGAGGAGCAATAAGGGAATAATTGGTCATCATTCATTAATACTGGATCTTATTCTCAAATGATGTGGATGTAACGTCTTGTCTGTGTTATTTTTTTTTATGACATCTTAGGGATTTATAAAATGTCTATATTGCACAAATAAAACCTTTTATAAAAAGAGTAATAACATTGTTATTCTTTTTCTTACTATTTCAAAAATGTAATAAATATGGACATTCTCAAACTTGAGAATCTCAGCAATTCTGCCAATATTTAACCGTTAACATTTATCTATTTTTTGACTTGATCTAATTAGTTTATGTGAACCATTAAAAATAAGATTTCCTACATAAACTGGAAGCCTATTACTGCCAATTACCTGATGTTAATTAACACACCACATTTTCTCGTTAATATACATAGTCGTTAATTGTTTATTCAGGAATGTGTTGATGAATGTATCAGTTATAGGGATAAACATGGCAAGCATCTTCACAGAATGTTTGTTCCATTATCGCAAACTGAATTACTTATACTAACTGCATAAAGAAAATATTAGACCCTTTTTTCTAAACTTTTCATCTATTTATTTATTGTTATTTAATTATTTTCTCATGCTTTTGTATGCACAGGATATATTCACCACACAACAGATGGTTGTATTTTAGGTTTGCATTGAAGATTCAATATCAATGATTCAATATGTTCTTTCCTTTTGGTGTTTTTGTTTAATTTGGATTATAACCATTACTTCCCATTAGTCAAGATTTAGGCTCAACAGAAACTGCATGGTGTGTTTTTTTAAAACTATGGAAGGAAAATTTCAGCCTTCTCTGTGGAAGATAATGCAAAGACATACAAGAGGGGGAGGGGGTGGGGGTAGATGAACACAAATTTTACAAGATTTAGCTTTTTGCCTTTTTTTTTTTTAATTTCTTATTAAAGCTTTAAATACAGTAGATTCAGAAATTATTGTATTCATTCTTATTACAATTTTCGAAAAGGGACAAAAGTGGAAGATTATGTGATTATGATTTTAGGAAAATATCCATATACAGATTAATACGTATGTATCAGATATCAGAATGCATGTTATAAATCATTGAGATCCTTACCCAGACACATTATACATGTATATGCATTAAGTAAAACCTTACAATAATTTCTTTATTCACATTTAGTTCACAATGAAAACTTTTCCATTTGAGGGCCGGGTTCATTCAGTTTTAAAGCTCAAACATTTACAAATTGTACACTTTGTCTTACCAGCCTTCAACATAAAGCCTTTCCAATATAAAAAATTCTTTGAACTTGGAAAAGTCTTAAAAATTACTTTGATTTTGCAATAATTATTTACTAATGTGATAATTGATGTATCAGCTTATAAATATAAACATTACAAAAATCTTCAAAGAATGGCGGTAAATATTATTAGGTAACGTAATTAGTCTGTTGCCTATTAAGTCAACATAGTCTCAATACTGCAGCTTTTAATCATCTGTCTTTTCACAAGCTGTTTAATCATATTGTCACTAGGAGAGCCACTTGAAACATTACGTTCATACATGACTGTAGCTTAATGTAATGTTCAGCTAGTGCACTGAGACAAAAACAATTCACTTTGAAGATGCAGTTCAATCAATTTTCTAATGTTTCACAACTACAATCCTACATGTGATTACCATTTTTCATGCTATAATAGATCAGAGACTCATTTAAAAAAAATATTATGAGAAAAAAAACCTACTTAGTCAAGATAATTTCAGTATAACTAAGAATCAACTTTTGTTGTAAGACTCTTGGCGAATAGAGGTCCATTATTTTCATTTTATCCAGATCTGGCATATTTGAGCTCTTATAATTAATATGAAATTTAGAAGATGTGGTATAATTGCTAATTCTAACATGACGTCCTTCAAACGCTTTGAGTACACACCCATGGTAAAATATGAATATATTGGTTGGGCTGTTGCGATTGTTCTCCCACGTCATATGATTGTTTATGAATGAAGTACACGACATCATAGAATGATGACGTAATAATTTAAGCATTTTACGGAAACTACATGCTTCTGATACCGAAAATCATCACAAGAGATGCTAAAATGTGGTATAAACCCTTTCTTTATATACATAGCAGATGATAAGTAAATTATCATTAAAATTCATCCAAATTTATCTAAATATGTTATTGTAAATAATTTGAGCATGTCACTTATTCTGTTTGCTCCGTTCTTTACCGCCAATCTAAAAATGCGTTAAATTTACGGGAACGGCAAATATTTGCCTCGACCTAGAGCGCTTCGATCCAAAAGAATTGCCTCATTTGTCTTATAAGAATCGAAATAATTCATGGGGGCTTGAATATATCTAGATTTTACCACGGGTTGTCCCTTTATGCCGATATTTTACCCCTGGCTATCGCTCAGGGTAAAATATTTGTCATAAAGGACCAATCCGTGGTAAAATCACAATATATTCAAGCCCCCATGAATTATTTCTTAACTAGACAACTGATCTCCATCAGAGACCAACAGACATAGAAGTTCACAGGTAAAGGTCACCATATGCCCTTCAACAATGAGTAAAACCCATACCTCATAGGCAGGTTTAAAAGACCCGAAATGACAAATGTAAACAAATGTAAACAAATTCAAACAAGAAAACTTAACAGTAAGACTTGGGTAAATCAGATTATTCAATACCATTTGAATAGCTCCCGATTATATTCAACCTATATGCTTAACTGGTGCAGTAAATTGGATTTTTTAACAGTCAAGAAAATAAAACTTTCCCATAATTTATCTTACTGATGGACCTATGAAAAAGTGAAATAAAGCTGTCTTTGTTCAACTCACAAGTTCTTACTAGAATTGGTTTTCATTGCTTTTTTACAAGAAGATCTGTGAGAAATTCTTCAATATTCTTTTTCTGGTATTCTGCTTTAGTTTATAAAAATATATCTGATTTGCTTGGTCACAGAAAATCAAAGCAAGGTGTCTTTTCTGATAATGTATTATTCCATTGATTTTAACTAATCAGGTATATTTACAGGTAAACATTGTATTGTCACATCTTCATCCTTTTGTGCTCTGATGAATATAAAAGTTGTATCATTGGCAATTAAATCACATCTCCTTACTATTTTATTTTGCTTGTTGTGGTCCCCACACTTTAAAATACATGTTTGTGTAAAAAACAGTTTAATCTGTATACTTAAGCTCCAACTTTTCTAAATCTCTGACTCTAAAGAGCTTAAAACACTCTCCCCTTCAAAGACCAAGTTGTTTAAGGTGGTACTTTAAACACTACAGGGAGAAAACTCTGTAAAGTCTGCTTAACGTTTTTAATTACATTGTGTTGTAAAAGGAATATTAAGTCTCTCAATGATCAAAATTGGTGTTTGTCAAATTGCTATATGAACCTGTGTAATTTTTCTGACAAAACAGTTTTTTTTAATTTTTTTATTTTTTTTAAGTAAATTTACTTTGACAAAATTTTATGAAAATTAAACAAGCCAAATTAAATTTAGTGAAAGTGTTGGGTACCACCTTTAACCTTTTTTTCCCCTTAACTTAAAATCATTTTTTTCTAAACATTGTAAATAATAAATCTGAGATCGAGAGAATAAATCAAAATGGCTTTAATTATTGTTTCCAATAAGCTTCAAATAGAATACATTAGCTTAACCATTAAAAGTTCTGTTTGCTGAATATAAATTATTAATTTATGAGGAAATTATATACAATTTCTTAATGATTATCTCTTATTCATTATTAAATTTGTTATAGAACAATGATCTAAATTTTATTTTCACTTATTCTGTTGTTTTCAAGTCTAATTGTTTATCTGACACTTTAATAACTCGATCTGATGTTGTGTTTAATTATAAGTATATTTTATTTTGCATAATAGTGGTTGGTACTTCTTCACAGCTGCATAAAGTTAGATGGGATTCTAAATTGGATGTGCATGGTCTCTTTTTGATCTTATAGTTACTGTGATATCAGAAATTATGGCGAAGTTTTTTTTATTGAAAAAAACATGCAAAAATGTGACAGAGTTATAAATGCGATAATTTAAACTCACATTTTGAAATGTTTAATATGAATTAAAACAAAATTTTTCACAAAATTATAATAATTAAAATCACATTGAAGTCTAAAATGACAAAATTGCAATAACAAATGCACCCAATAATTTCTGAATTTACAGTAATTAGGACTGTTCTTTGTTGGCCCTTTTTTGGTTTTAGATTTCAAAAATATTTTATCTTTATATATAATGCAAGCATTATCATTTCCCTTAGTCAGTGAATAATAAAATCTGTGAAAATCTGCAAATGGTCATAATATATTTAAAATCATGACAATTTAAGGTCAATTTATTCTAATGAACATATCGTACCAAGTTTCAAATTGTTCTGACTTCAATTGCATCATATCAGCTATTTTTACCAAAACAGTTAGCCTGCTACCAGAACAGAATAACAATTCTAACAATTCTAATGCAACAACTTTTGTAACTTCATTTTGATTGGATAACGTCATTTATTTACATACCATCAATTGACAATTGATGCTATGGGATGTATGCGCAAGTGCAGACGGCATATTTCTGATTTTAAATACATGTTTTAAAGTTGTTTTCTGTCAGTTTCAATAAAATGGAGATAACAATATTGTATTTGAAGCTCCAATGGCATAAATTTGGGATCTGATGGTCGCAAATACCCGTTTACTGTCTCCGCTAACAAGTCACCATGCAGTAAACTTAATTTGCGACTATCAAATCCCCAATTGATGCCGTCAGAGCTTAATATACAATACAGTTATCTCATAAATGGACACACAGACCAGTAAATGTAATGTCCCTATCATGTTATAGAAAAGGCAAAAATTAATTGTCAGTCATACAAAATTCAAAATAAGGGGATGTCAATATCAATGTCAGTGAGACAACTATCCACAAAATATATGTACCATTTAATGATATGGCTGCAAACAATTAAAGTGCATTGTACAGCCTTCTACAATGAACAAAACCAATACAGTAATTAGTAACCTATGAAATACGAAGTACGTAATATTGAAAATTTTAGAAATAAAAACAACAGCCGGAATGATGCTAAAATAATAAGCAAAAAAACCCTACTTTTTTTAACATATTTTCCTTACATCAATTCTTATATATGTAGGCAAATAAATCGGCATACCACCCCACCTTTAACAAGAGGCTCTCAAGAGCCTGAATCGCTCACCTGAATTTTTTTGGTTTAATCTCTCATCAATGATTATTTTGGCTTTTCAATTTATTTAAATGTTCTTTGAATCGTCCTATTTTCTTCAAAAGCAAAAAAAAAATCATTTTCTCCTATGTTCTATTTTAGCCATAGGAGCTATGTTTCTTGACATACAAGGAAATGAAATATAAAATTTATACTAGATACTCTGAAACTCTGAATCTCATTCAGCCTAAGTTTGGCTGAAATTGATACAGCAGTTTCAAAGGAGAAGATTTTTTAAAGTAAGTCAACATGATGAACAAATTGTGAAAAAAGTCTTTAAAGGGCAATAACTCCTTAAGAGGTTAATTGACAATTTTGGTCAAATTGACTTATTTGTAGATCTTACTTTGCTTAACATTTTTGCTTTAACAGTTTAATTGTATCTATAATAATATTCAAGATAATGACCAAAAACTGCAAAATTTCCTTTAAATTACCAATTAAGTGGCAGCAACCCAACAATGGGTTGTTTGATTCATCTGAAAATTTCAGGGCTGATAGATATTGACCTAATGAACATTTTTACCCCATGTCAGATTCACTCTAAATGCTTTCGTTTTTGAGATATAAGCCAAAAACTGCATTTGACCCCTATGTTCTATTTTAAGTAACGGTGGCCATGTTTTTTGACGGATCAAAAATCAAAGAACATACTTTGTGCAGGATAATCTAAGGAACAATCATGCTAAGTTTCAACCAAATCCATTCAGTAGTTTCAGAGGAGAAGATGTTTGAAAAATTGTTAATGACGACAGACGACGACGACGACGACGACGACGGACGCCAAGTGATGAGAAAAGCTCACAAGGCCTTTTAGGCCAGGTGAGCTAAAAACGATTATATAATAATTAAATATAAAAGCATCAGTGATTGGTATCATCATAACATGCCTATCATCAAAAATGACATGCATCATGTATGTAAAATCTCAACAATGCAATTTAAACAATCAACATGTAGATCTATTGGTAAAGTGTCTGTGTAATTGTAGTTTTATGAGAAATAAAGTATTTGTTCAAGTACCTATATTTGGTGGGGTAAACCTTTGCTTGGTCAGATTGAAAAAGCAATAAATGCAATTCAGCAGACTATTATTTGAACTTGGAATTATTTTTAACAAATTTTGTTTTATTTTTACCTCTACAAAAAACATGGATTCTCTTATTTTCTCTACACTAGCTCATTCCTCTCATGTGAAAACTGTTGCTTTGATTTTTTAACATGTAAAATGTATACATGCACTATCTTAAAAACAGCGTCCAATTGAGAATGAAAACCTATATAGCTTGTATGGTACATGACTATCAAAGACCACATAACTTATACCATTAATTTCTACAAATATTTAAATCATGAGCAAAATATAAAACCTATTTTTATGGTTCATCACTTAATAAGAATGCAAATAAAAGGATTAAAAATTTTGCATTTAATTTTTCGTAATATCTTTTCCAATTAAATATTAAATTATCAGCTGATATTTTTTTTTTATAAATCTAATTTAGGAAATATATCATTAAAACAAAAAAATGTAAATATTGACACATTTTGTAAACTAATAAATAAATTCATTTTTTTTTAATTCCCAATAGTATTTTATTAACTAAATGAAAAACAAACCTAGAATATGATGAATATATATATACATTTTAAATCCTTATACTAATTCATAGAACATCTTCAATGGCAAAATACACTTAATTAATTGATGAGTTAAATATATATTTCAAATCTTTATACTAATTCATAGAACATCTTCAATGGAAAAAGACACTAATTAATTAATTGACAAACCTGTAAACGAGGATCTGTATTGGACTTCACCACTACATCGACTGACAGTTCATTGTTATTCTCTTGTCATCGAACTAGAAATAAAATATCTATTAATGTACAGGATATTGAACATGTTCTATTGTTGCTACTAAATAAAATTCTACTCTGAAAATCCAATCAGGTCTCTTTTAATCCCTTAAATGTTATTTGGTGTGCAACATTGGAACAATAAACCGAAAATTTAATCGACATTAAAATATGGCACCTTTCGTAAATGTACTTTTGAATGGGTTTTACGATAATGATACTCTGAATTTATAGAAAGTTGTGAGACTTATTTTACATAATTATACACACGGCATGTAAATGTTTTTTGGAAACATAATATCAGGATATCAGGAATGTAAAATCTGTAGGAATCAATATTTAAGGTCTTTCCCCTACGTGAGGAAAGACCTTATTGTTTTTCTAATGTTTTTTTTTCTTTTTCTTTTTTTTCTTCCAACATTTGTTTGACAAGGCCTCATCCCCTTTCTGTTGAAGTTATCAAGACCAAATATGAATCATTGATAGACCTCATCATGAACTTTTACCAGATGAACTTTTGTAGGATTTCATCATCCCCTTTAGAAGTTATCTCCCTTTTATTGATTTTTTTCAACATGGCCCTCCTTAAATGTTTTAAAAGATATCATGACCTTATTTGGACAAAAGTTAGATCTCATCATGATGTGTTACCATATGAGGCTGCTAAGGATTTCATCATTCCCTATGAGAGTTACGTCCCCTTGAAGCAATTTCTTTCTTTTACATTTTTCTCAAAAAGTATTCAAGATAGAATCGATTTGAAAACGGCAACATGTACAAGACCAAATGGCAATGATAATAAACATATACAATCATTTTGTTGTTAACCCTTATAAGGAGTTATTTCCCTTGAAAAAATATACACAATTTTTGAAAAATTGTATCTCGAGAACCGGAAGTCGTAAAGACTTGGTTCCTACACCAATAATCTTAAGTTCATGTGACCTTTAATTTGCACCCAAGGTCAAAGGTCACCAAGTGCAAAAAAAAATTACGCTGCAATTTCAAGCTTGCATATTAAGAAAACGATAAGAGTTTGCTGCATACTTACAGTGTATAAAATGTTCCTCTCGACGAGCTCTACATTTCATACACTGAGCTCAAAAGATTCCGACTGTCTGTTCAAAAGTTACGACGGGATGATTCTTAAAAGTATAGTATTGTGTGTATATCTTTTTAAAGGTAACAGATATTAACCTACTATAAACTGCAAAGATGATCAGTAGTTCAAGACCTTCAATTTGAGGTCAATGTCAGGTCATGATGAAATTTCACCTTGACCTTCACATTATACTATGACCTTGACCTTGTGACATTTGAAAGGTCAAGTGGTCCTGAGTTGAATGGTGATAGTCCCATGTCTCTACGACTTCCGGTTCTCAAGTTTTGTATTGCATCATATAATTGATGATTAATTGTGACCTTGGTGAACTTTGAAATTGTCCACATTTTTTTTTATAATGTTGTCCTTCAACTGTAGATCATTTATCATTTAACAGATTTGAGATATCTATTGTCGTTTTAGAGATAATGCAGTTTGAAGTTTTGCGAGCGGAGGCATGTATTTCTGAATCATCAAGAGCTTACCACGAAAAATGTTTTAGAAATTGAAGAGGTTGACATAGTTATGTGTTTGACCAAATACCAAAAACATTCCATGGAAAAAAAACACCAAAAAATCAATTTGAAATGTTCATGTTTTGCATTGACTTTGTAAGTTTCATAACTTCTATTTATATAGTTGATATTGCATCATTATTTGCACTTTGTCAAATGGGGTCATCTGATATATCAAATTGAAGGTCTTAATAAACTCTACTTAAAAAATAAAAATTTGAAACCCCCTTTTCATCCCAGGGGGAAGGGTGGGGTCATTTAGTGCAAACATTCAAATTTCTCAGATGGTAAGGTTGTCGCATATCAAATGAAAGAACATAAAGCGTACATTTCGAATTTCAAATTGACGTCCCCCAAAAATTGGTTGGATGGGGTCATTGAGTGCAAAAAATAAATTTTCTTTTACGATAGAGTTGTTGTATATCAAATGAAAGGTCATGATGTATACATTTGAAATATCAAATTCCCAACCTCCAAAAATTGGTTGGATGAGGTTATTAAGTGCAAAAATCAAACTTTTTAAAACATGGCGTTGTCGCATATCAAATGAAAGCTCATCTACCCTGTGTTACATATATCATACTTCCGATCTAAAAAATGTAGGCGGATGAGGTCATTAAGTGTAAAAAGCGAAAAGTTACAGAAGGTATGCTTGTCGTATATCGAACGAAAGGTCGTACAAAGAACATTACGAAAACATCACTTTTACAGGAAAGACCTTTCAATTGTTTTACAAACAATTGAGATACTAGTTTCTATTTATTATTCTTTGTGATAGTTTTTATGACTTTTAGCCTCTTTTTTTAATAGGATACATAAATCTATGCTTACCAACAATCAAGCTCTTTGACTTCGTTATTTGATTTTAGGAATACATGTACCAACAGTTTTTCATTCTTACATATATATACCCTGATTTTTACATTATAAATAAGAAAAATCTCTAAAAAATAGGGGTGGGGGGGGTACTGTAGTATTCAGCTTACTCTTGCTTCATGCAAAATATATCATTCGTTGGATACTAACTTTAGTGCATTTCGTGGGTACAAGAGAACCACAAATTCAAATGATCAATATATTTACAAGTTTTCTAAAAGAATGTATGCAGAATTTGCCAAGCCACGAAATCAAATATCCACTAATATGCAAAATTTTCCTCAAACCACAAAAAATGGTACCTACCAAAAACAAGAGTGCACACACTGATATGTCTTGCCTTCTTTACTAATCATTGATATAAAAAAGACTGAAGCTCAAAAACTTAACTAATATGTATGACCATTGAACCATGAAAATGAGGCCAAGGTCAGATAAAACTTGCCAGTTGGACATAAAATTGAGAATGGAAATGGGGAATGTGTCAAAGAGACAACAACCTGACCATAGAAAAAAAAAAACAAAAAAAAACAAAAACACAGGTCTTCAAAGGTCTTCTAATTTACTGCTTCCATACACCAATATACAAGACCTATTGCTTATAGTATCTCAGATATGGACAAGACCACCAAAACTTAACCGTGCACGTGTTTACTGATCCATGAAATGAGGTCAAGGTCAAGGGAAAACTGTCTGACAGGCAGGAGGACCTGCAAGGTATGCACATACCAAATATAGTTATCCTATTACTTAAAATAGTAAAGAAGAGTCCACCAGATCACTATCCATATGTCAAGCTTTCTGCGACAAAAATTGAACAATGCAGACTTGACAAAAAAGAATCCACAATAATCATCACACAGCCTCTGAGTGTGTGAGTATCACTATTATAAGTACATGTACCCCCATTCTGATAATTATGATACACATATATCTATATTCAGATATTTACCTAAAATCACATTACTTAATCTTTCATTTTTATCCGATCTTCAAAAATTGCAAGAACTACGGTATATAATGTACACAAAAATTTCTGAATTAACATCTTTTGGGCACCTGATTTAACCACAGATCATAACAACTGTACACTGAGTGGTTATTTTTCAGAGAATCATCAGGTAACATTTATTGTGTTAAAACAAATGTTTGCATTGTTTCTGTATTTTGACAGATATCACAGGTCAGTTCAGCTGTGTTGTTCCAAGCATAGTGACTGTAGCACAATAAACAACCACCAAAGAATTACTCAGACCATTATAAGTAGTCCTCTGGAACTTGCAGTGAAATGATAGGTTTCAATCTCTGTTAAAGGCCTCACTGTGACTTTGAGATGAAGAACAAAAATAAAAGAGCTGTTTCTTTGCTTTTGATGTAGAAATTGTATGTCTTAAATCTTATAACCCAATGGTAACCCTTTTACCACTAAAATTACTTTAAAAATTGTACCCAATACTTAATATGAGGAGGGATAGGACCTTTATCGGAACTCTGGGATCGGGTGATTTTAAGCTCAGGATTTTGGGATTGACCCTGTTGGGTTTCAGGAATTTTTTTTTTCAAAATTCAGGATCTCGGGATTGCATGTTTTTAAGGCCAGGATTTTGTGATCAGGACCCCTCCTATCCCCCTCTAAAATCATGGATAGGTTTTTTCATTTATTAAATTTCTTTAGACTGCATGTTAATTTGCACATTTTGAAACATTCATAATCAACAGCCCATTCAGGTATTAATTTAATTCTTCTGTATATATAATCATAAACCATTTAATCTTTTTTCCTCCTTATCTTCTTAATTTCAAATTTTATGCAAAACAAAATTGCATGACAAGAAAGCACCAAATTAAACTCTTAATAGTCAAGAAGGGGGTTATAACTGCCTTGGTCCTATTTGTCTAGTCTAAAGTTTAATCGTCATAACACTTGGTCTTTTGTACATAAGGGACCCAAATTATTAGTTTTTCAGCACACCTAAGAAAAAGCAGTGTTTTTTATATACACATTGAAATTCCATCCAGTAATAAAGAATACATTAAAAATACCAGAATTTTCTGTGGTATTCCATTTGAATGAATAAGTGTACTAATTAATTGATTAATTATTAATACCATTGTGATTATCAGTCACAGTTTATTGCTTAGAGATAACAATACAATTGATTAGCTTTTTATTTGGAGCCTTTGGGGATGAATAATAAAATAGAAATATCACTAGGAGAAATCTGTTTAATGTTTAGTATTGTATACTACTTAATAATGTATTTCTCAGTGCTTATTACAATATAATAAAGAATTATTTTGATACATTTTAAAAAGATTTTCAGGCATTTAAGATATATCTGATTAATTGTATGATTAATTTGTTTTTAATGCATGACTTTCAGCACTGATTGCTATTTAATGGAGGGAGTCGGTGTGGCTGTGCCAGCAGACAGTGGCAGATCCAGAAATTTTGATAAGATGGGACCCCACACCAGACATGCCTCAGTGATTTCTTATATAATCAACCAAATTTCCCCCCTGAATCTGCCTCTTGGAGAACCTTAAAGCAAAACTTGTAACAACTTGCATGTATTTTTCAGTTCAGCAAGCAATATCTTTGGTTCATTGTCTTAGTTACAGGTCAAAGGAGATTTTTGTTCATCTTACTAGTATTATAAAATTTACTATTTGTAGAGTTTTTTTTATGTTTTGGACTTACAAATCCATGTAATTATACAGATTGCCAATAACAAAAGATAGTGCATTATGGGATAGCCAATGTTAAAAAATATTCAGAAATTGTTTGGAATTGCAAAGTTGGTGCAATATATATATAGAATATACAACGCTTAAAAATTTAGAAATTGTTCCTAATTTCTGGATACAGAACTGTTAGTGTGTAACAATTTTATCAAGTTAATTAAGCAAATAATTTGAGGAAACACAGGCAATTTTCCAGACACTTCAACGGCTGAGTCAGGTCTCTTGAGAAATAAATAGGTAACAGCCAATAGACTATCATCAATAAAGTAAACTCAATTATATTTGTAATAATTAAATAAAAATTATCCTATCATAATATCAAGCGATTTGTACTATTGTTACACGATTGTTGAAGGATGTACGTACCTGTGATAGTATTGGAAAACCAAATAGACAAGTTTAAAATTTTCAATTTTATAAACCTACAACCTCAGGGCCATTCAGGATTATATTCATCATACTGGACATTGTGAAAAGAATATATTTGCTATATGATCACAAATTCTTCTCAGCTTTTTATTTCTGTTAAATTTTCTAAGACAAAAATCCTGCTCATCACATGCAGTCTACAGAAAAGATACTTTTCCTCAAAAGTCCAGCCGTGTTTATTTTCTTGTCAGCATTACAAAAAGTGGGGTGGGACTGATAAGAAAATACAAGCCTTCAAATAACCCAAGTTAGAGAAAAAGTATGTGTAATTATACCGCTCATGTCAGTCTTTTCAAAGTCAGACTGGAATACGTCTCAAGTCCAGCCTGAGTCCAGTTGAACTCCTGTTAAAATTTTCATACTGAGATCATGTATTGGGTATACAAGAAATCATTTTAAAAATAAAAGAGATGAGGTACAATTGAAGTGGATATAAGCAATTACAGACAATTGTATATATGGTCTTCAACAATGAGATAGACCCATACCGTATAGTTTGCTATAAAAAGCCCTGACATGAAAAATAAAAAAACAATTTATTAAAATTGAGAAACCTGACAGTCTACTAGTTACTACAAAAGAATTTACAAAACTTTAGTAGATATGACAGACATGAACCAATGAAAACCACTACAGGCTCTTGACTAATGGGACAGGCACATGGAGAATTATGATTCAAAAGTCATGATTTTGTTTTTCTCATAATAATGTAGGATATACAAATAACTAAACACAATTAGTTCAGTCAATCTAACATAAATTTGACTCTATAACCTGAAAGTAATTGCAACAGAAGATGTTTAAGTTTTAATCTTTAGCAATATACCCCAAATATACACAGAAAAAAGTCCCATAAAATCTAACTTGAGGAAGACTAAAAAAAACACCATTTAAAATTCCTATGGAGATTTGCATTGAAAAGGAAGATAACTCTTGCAAAAAAGACAGAAATATTAATAAAAATTGATACAAAATTATAACTTTACCGCTTCTTATAATTCATCAGAATGTTTTGATTCTTGATTTTTAGTGGTCTTTAAAGTATAACAAACAAATTAAAAGGCATTTTCAAATATTTTATCAAGCTATAATCTAGATTTCGTAAATCATTAGTTGACCATTTATTGAATTTTTCAACATGTCAAGGTAAAGAATCTCAAATTTAACAAAAATAATTCAGGATGTATTCTTCTTTTTGTGGTTTAAAGTTTCTTTTAATAAGTAAGTTGCTGAAAAATATAATAGGCCTATACAGATATAAACATTACCAAATTTTCACATTATTATTTCAAAATTGTGACAAAGCTAATGAAAAATGCATGAAAAAAATAAAACTGCCCACAACGCTTCAATTTTGTACATTTCAAATTCATGAGCAGAAGATTATATAATTTAGTCTAATACAATCACTTTATAACCCCATCAAAGTAGCATACTTTACATAAATTTCAAGAAAAAAAACAATAACTGACCAAAAAAGACTCATTTTTTGCATGAGTTATCTCCCCTTCCAATGTTATTTCCAGAGGAAATTAAAAATGCTGATTTTGAGTTTTCCTCAAGTTAGATTTTATGGGACTTTTTTCTGTGTATATAAAGGGCATAATACTATTAATCAGAACTAAAACATTTTCAGTTGCAATTAGTTTGAGGTTAAATCTGTAGTTTGACTGGACTAAATCCAAAGAGCAGTTTCTATTTTCTGTAAAAACCGCCTTACAATCAACAATTAGTTTTTTGCATGCAATAAAACATGCTATTTCATTTCAAGAAGAAAATCATTTCAAACCCCCTCCCCCACTGGTTTGTACTGTGTTTTCTGAGTTCCAGTAAATTGCACAAACCCTATTCATCCTATGCTAAATAGATCTGTAATGGAGGAACTGTCCCAAGACCCTAATTATGTTCCATAATCAATGTTTGGTTCATCCCTCTTATATGACAACAATTCTAAAACCATGTCTCTCGCCCCATGATGTAAACTTCTTTGTCTTAATGTCTAACTAAACCATCTGTTCTCTGCCTGATATGATGTTTACATTAGCCATGATTAATGGTACTGTTGTTTTTTACCACATCTGAAGTTGTATGATAAGCGACAGAAACAAGATTCACATGTTAAAGACAAGTTATCTGATGACAGAGGCTCCTATCGCCTTGTATCAGGAGCTAATATGTCATTAAGATGCTATTTCTGATCAGCTGATTTTCAACGGAACAATTAACCACTTCTTTTCTATTTACATTCCTTAATAACACCTCTCTTAATCTGTGACTACTCAACAAGTGGTTGTTTAATTTGATTCATTAAAGTTATTCATTCTAATTGATGAGTTTTAACTTTTAAGTCATTTTTTTCTATCCCTCAATTCAGTGGTAAGTTATAGCATTTTTACATAAAAAAGAGACAGTTATAATTTTTTAATGTTATCAGGTATATAGAACCACTATTTAATCGGCTAAATAAGTAAGACCATACAAGACATTAGCAATTTGTTTAAACAAAAAATTTGCAATGCATAGCTATACTAACTTTGTAAAAAAGAATAATATTTTGGTAATTTTGGTACTAAAATTGAAAACTCCAGTGGCGGATCAGTCATTTTCATTTGAGGGGGTCCGCTCTGGTCAAGCTTCAGTGTTTCTCATATAATCAACTATTTTTTTCCTAGAAAAGGAAAGGTTAGGCCCCCTGGGCACACTAAATTCACCTCTGATCTCAAGAACTTTGGATCATGTCAGGTATAATTTCAACATGAGATGACTTTATTTGAACCTAACAACAAATCTATAAATGATTTTCAAGGTGCAATACTCAATATAGAAAGTGATGGGCCAGGGCTAATGAAGTAAAAGGTGTTATACCTTAATTAGTATAAATTTATTTTCTTCATAAGAAAGGAAAATATCAGCATTATTTTTCTTGCTTCTATAAAACACATTTGAAGGTATGAGTAAAGCAAAAAAAATAATTTTTATGTAAAGTACATGTAAGAAATTCAAGCTTGTTGTATTTCAAAATAAAATAAATATAAGGTTATATACCGGTAATGTTCAAAAATAAAAATTGATTCTAATGATATCTCCTTTCTAAGAAATAGGTAGTAGAAGAATACTGAGAATAACTAAATTGTCACTACGTAAATATTTCTATAAATAAGATATAAGTGTGAAAATCGTTGGACTCACAAACTCGACTTTAACAGTCACAATTCAAACAGAATATTGACTTTATCAGTGCTTATTTGTTTTCATGGGGGGTGGGGGGGGGGGGGGGGGTTCGGGTATTGGTATGACATGATTAAGCTATATACATGCCAAACAGTACTGCAATAATCTATCATCGAATTTCATGAGGTCCAAATCAGTCAGTAATAAAACAGCTTATATACCTTACAAATAAAACAACTATTTTAAAAAGTTATTAGCAAACAAGAATATAAGTATAAAACACTTAGAAAACATGATTTAACTAGTAAAAACATGATATGATCAAACTGTCGTTAAATTCTCATTTTCTAATAGATGTTATCAATTTATTTCCTTCCTTGTTCACAGTAATTTGCTAAAGAATTATCTTTTGTTTATATGTAATATACAAAGGATCAGTGAAATGAGTTTCTACACATAAAAACATTTCAGTACACTGCCAAATACTATTCTCAACAAATGAAGCAACAACCATTATGATCTTTCAAGATATAAAATGCATTTATGAAACGACAGCTTAAATTATCATTCAGAAATAGTGATGTTTTACAATAATTAATTAATGTAGTACGAATGTATCAGTACAGTACTGATACTTCATACTTTACTGCAAAATAAGTAAACCCTTACAGGTTCATCAGGCAAAAATTACATGTACAGTTTCTGATATTACACAAATAATTGTATATCTTGCTTATATCACGCTCTACCATAGACAAAGAAACAAGAATGTGTCCACAGTACATGGATGCCCCAATCACACTATCGTTTTCTTTGTTCAGTGGAGCATGAAATTAGGGTCAAAACTTTAATTCTGCATAGGAATTTATTTTTGAGACGAGTGCCTGTGATATTGACCAGTCTACTTCTGGTCTACTCTGATTTATATTAGGATGCTGCCTCATTTGACATTAACTTAACTTTGTTCTCAAAAATTGCTTTAAAGTTTCTTATATAAACATATTTCTGATTAATCTAATGAAGAAGAAAAAAATATCAATTTTTCCTTGCATTTTTGCTAAAAGGTCTCAGTTTTCATTATATGATTGACTATGCGGTATGGGCTTTGCTCATTGTTGAAGGCCGTACGGTGACCTATAGTTATTAATGTCTGTGTCATTTTCAAGTTTCTTGTGGACAGTTGTCTCATTAGCAATCATACCACATCTTCTTTTATATATTATCTTTATATGTAAGTCACACACTTTAGTATGTCAAAGTGTGTTGGTTTTTTTTGTTAAATGTAAGAAAATAAAATGATGGAAGGATACACAGATACACTGTAAATTTTAGCAGAATAAGGACTTCTTTGGTCCACATAAATGTAGTCAGCATTTTTCATTTCTTAAAATCAACTGTCAAAGTGAAATGTTAGTTTAAATCCTTATTTGAATAAAAATCCTTTAAATTTTCTAAATGACAGCAAAAAAAGAAAGATTTCACCATTCTATAAAAAGTAATTTCCGTTAGGGTTACAAAGAACGCTGAACTTTCTAGACATTTGTGTGACATTTTTTCGTTTTCCGACTGACATATAGATTCACCATGTAATAGATTACCAAAGAAAAACATTGCAATAATTCACTTAGCCAAAGCTTTTCCAATCACTACTGAATGTCTTTAGAATGTACAAATCTATTTTCGAAGGTTTACAAAATTTATCAATTATATTAGGGACAGAAAAATGTTATAGTAGGACCTGCTGTCGGTAGTAAATTCAATTCTCGGCAGCATTGTCAGAATAGGACAAAACGATTCTCCTAGAGTACTTCAAACTGGTAACCAATTCTACCATCATTTGTGTATTGGGAAAAGCAAATTGTTGCTTCACAACTTCGTTTTGAATTAACTTTCTTAGATTTTGTATAATTACATCGGACTAAACATTTTGATTCTTTATGCTCTGATTTATCAAACAGAAATATTTATAACATTATCTCGTTTATAAAGAACATCCATTAAAGACAAAAAATGTCTAAACTTCAAAGTCATGGAGGTGACTACTTTACATTAATCAATGAAACTTTTAAAATCTCTCATAATACGTTCTTAGTTATAAGTAAGGAGATTTCACCTTCAAAGAATTTAATTAATTTCCTTTTCCCGGAATATCTTAGGATAAAATCTGCAATTAATTACAACATACTTTCTTCTTCCATTGATAACGGGAACCATGTCTTGTCACGCTTTTGTTATAAAAATCTTTCTTCAATAGTTATTAAAAATTTCCATAATTTTCATTCATTGAATTGTAAGAGTATAATAGTATAATTATATAATTATAGCTCACCATAAGTGGAGGCTTCTTAATTTTCAAAAAATTCAGGTGGTTCAATAAGAACAAGAAATAAGAATATGGTTGTTTAGTAGTGCCTGTTGATAAAATTGAGAATTGTGAATGTGTCAAAGAGACAACAACCTGAGTCTGACCAAAGAGCAGAACACAGCAAATAGAGCATTTATATCAACATTTTATAACTCAAAAAAATTAAGATGATATAAATTTTATGTCATTTCATTGCTCTATTCTATTCTATTCACTGAAATAAATAAAATCATATAGCAATATAAAATTTCATTTCTCAATGTTAGACTTGCCATAGTTAATCAAAGTACTTAAGTACTGAACATAGGATGACTCACGTTCTTGTGGATGGTCACAAGCATTTGTTTCAGAAAAAAATATCACATCTCTATACCTGAAAGTTAGGTAAAGGTACATAGATCTATATTATTTTTTTTCTGTGACAAGTTCCTGAGTGGATGATGAATAAATGACAAGGAATTCAACCTCATTCTATTAACTATTATATTATAGTGATATATCATTCTATTCAACTCTTCTAATGATAGTGCAAGTGCACCGTGGACACTATCTATTTTGTAATAATTTGTTTTTCTAATAGATTGGGGATATGAGTAGGCATTCATATTTTCCCGCCTTTGTTGTAAAATCTTCTGTAGATATTCTTCTGCATGCGTTAACACACATCTTTCGGTTTTCTTAACTTGTTATTTATATATATTTCTCATTACAAAACATTTTCATATCAATTTTCTGCGTTCTTGAAAATGATCTTTTGATGAAATTGACATATATCAAGCGACGACGAGAATGTAATTTTGCACTTGATAATGTTCATGTAATTTTAGGGTAACCAGTAAAAAACAAGAAACCAAGTCACGCAGGTAGATTTTGTCTGTGCCAACAATACTCGGGAATGCCTTCACTGTCATATCATATGTTAGCAGCAAAAATGAGGAGTCCCTGAACTTCCCTTCCAAAATCTTTGGTCATACTCTATAATTAATGATGCACTGAAAGAATTTGGATATAATCTAATAGATTTCAGATACCACATTTCTAAATGCAATACAGCTAATTCATTTCTCATTCTATTTCTACAATAATAGCTGTTGTCATTAAAAAATCAAGTGTCATTAATTAACTGAATTAAAACAAAATAAAAATTCCACTTTAGGTTCAAATGCCAGGAAAATAGGAGTGTTATAGATCATGGAAGAATCAGATTATTGGATCATTACCTGCATGAAAGATTTTCTGTCAGCTGATCTTTATAATCTGAAAATAATAAGTTAAAATCAACTTATTTACCAGAATTAAAGAGATATCCAATATTCATAGCAAAATATCATAGACCTAATAAGGTGATTAACTTAAACAGAAAAATAAGCTGATATTACACAAGGGACATCTCTAAGAGATGTAACAATATAAGCTATATCATAGCTAATGACTCTTTATAAAATTTATAAAACTGCTAACGAGAACATTAAATTGAGCTGAATCTGAGTATCCAACTCTATCATATCATCTAAAAGTATTTATATATAAATAATAAGGATGACTATCTCTCATTTGAAAGCTATACATTCAATATACATGTAGCTATGGAACCCTAGCTCTTAGGTCCTTATGATATTTTTTTACTTTTTGTGGACCTCAGGTGGCTCTCAAGTCCTTATGATATTTTTTTTTAATATTTGAGGACTTATGGTCATAATGGTCCTCAAATAGTCAAAAAAATCATAAGGGCTGTAAAGAGCTGTTTTCATAGCTAGCCCAAATTATGAGCCAATAATTGTTTTTCTTGAATTTTTTATCATTATGTTCAGAAATAAAAGTGAGTCCTAGCCAAACTAGAGGCTATAAAGAGCTGTTTCACCTCCATCTTCAACAACAGCTGTTATTTGGTACAAATCATCATGAAAGGGCAATAACTCAGAACAGTTTCAGTCAATTGAGTCAAGTTGACATATTTTAGATCTTTTTCAGTTGATCATTTTTGTATATACAAAGTTTCTATCTTCATTTGTTTCTTTTAAACTTTTCAAATTGATTACTTGAGGCAAAAACTCATGATGAAAACAACATTAAAGGGAAATAACTCCAATTACAAGTATAATTAAAATGTCAGTCATCACTGGCTGAACTTCTGTCTAGATCTTGTCCTGTTGATATTTTGTTTATGTGTAAAGTTTCTATCTACATTTCTATCTATTATAAGTTTTGTTTCAACATTAAGTTGAGAAAAAAAATTGGGGGATGTATACAGTGAACAGAAAAAACAGACAGTCAAGGTTAACACTTAATGTACAGGTATGACTAAATGGACAGCATGAAAAATAACATTTTAAACAATTCTGTCCTGTCAAGATTATCTCTATTCATATAGGCTTTGGATGATAATAAAAAAACTTGCATTTTACCCCCAATGACCTATTTAAAGCCATGTGGGCCATCTCAGTTAACAGACAGGGTCATATAAGTTTGGTTAAATTTGACCCAATAATTTCAGAGGAAAATATTTTTTTGTAAAAGTTGAAGGACAATGATGCATGATGAACTCCAAGTGAGGAGAAGCTCATTTTGTCTTTCAGCCAGGTTAGCTTAAAAGCAACATTTTCATTTCATTATTCACTAGCTATAGTAATATTTAGATCGATAGCCATATTAATTATGTACAAATTCTAAACACACATGTATTAATTGAACTTTAAATTGTCTTTACAGCTACATGTGTACATGTATTGCCATGATAGTTCTACATGTTTATACATTGTGAAAACTTATTCTAATTTAAGAATTTTCTTTAATGCTTTTATCTAATTAAAACAGAAATATGTGAAAATTGTGAAAATTGTTTTTATTTGTATACAAAAAAAACTTTCAGCTTATCAATACATTTATCTATTGATTTTTCATGTTATAAGTGCTTCAAGTACATACTCAAAGTCACATCAAATTTGTGTTTATACATACTTTAGTTTTAAACAACAATACTAAGAAAAAGTCCCAGATATTGGACATTTTATAATTTCTTCCCTGTGAACATCACTTACTGTGAAAATGCTGATGAGTTCATGGTAAGAGTTTTCAAATAATCCAACTGCATTTTTATTTTTATTACTTTAAATTCAAAAGGTTTCAAATCTCTGGAAGGGTTTTTAGGGGGTTGAAAGTGACTGCAGGTCCAATCATTCTTTTCTTAATTTTAAATAAACCAATTAATTAATTTTTCGTGTAGTTAGAATTTTTTTACAGGGATCAAAATGGAGATATGCTATACAGACTGTGTTATATATATACATGTATGTATGTCAATGACACATCATCCAAATAACACAAAAATGTTTCATTGTTGTTCTACTACTCCATGTACTCAGGCATGGCATGTTTTTTTTTCTTTGATATAATTTTGTATCAAAATCATTTGTTAAACAAGTAAAAGTTATTGTAAATGAACCACTTGGGGTTCCTTGAACCTCTGCTATACAACCCTGAATTAATTTAACAAAAAAAATTCCTCAACAACAGTTGAAGGTCTTCCCATCCAATGCTCATATTTTGATAGGATAACCAGTCTATGGAAGAAGCGTATCGATAAAAACTTTTCTTATATCAATGAGCGATATTGTCTAATATCAATTGTAAATATGCAGACATTTCATGTGGAAAATGTTGTTTTCGGCAACGAAAAATTAAGAAAATACCAACTTTAAACTTTATTGTTCAAATATAAACAACAATTGAGTCTAGATATACATTCAGAAGTTAGTTAGAAGCTAAAGTTTATGTCCGTGTAAAATTTGAAGTGCTGTGTTTTTCTTATATACATAAATAAACAATGCGATACTATTAAAATATCAATGCGATACTTTTAAAATATCATAGCATTGTTTTCGATATTAGTAATTATTAGTATTAATATTTGACTGCTGTATCCATATTTTGACAATTTTACCTATTATGTCTGTTTTGTTCATGCATCGTTGTAAATATTACAGAATTTGATGATACTGTCATACACGTGACAGGTTTAGCGCAATATAACCAGGTTCAATCCACCATTTTCAATGCCAGTACTGATGGGGTTTAATAAACAATGTCGTAATCAAATAGCTAAGTATCAAAATCATTGTTAACATATATATAACATTTAGCATTTATAATGAACGCACCGAAATAATATATCAGATATGCTCGCAACGCATGCATGGAAGACTTTAATTCTTTATTGAAAACAATGAAACTAACTTTTGATAAAGATGAATCATACTCACCTCGTTCAGATTGATTCGACCAAATTTGGCCTGTGCATTTTTGAATCTCCTTTTTTTATACAAATTAGACTGTTGGTTTTCCTGTTAAAGTGGTTTAACACTAGTAATTTTTTGGTCCCTATATAGCCTGGTGTTCGCAGTTTTTTCAGTATAAGGATATGGATAGTAAACTGCACATTGCCAGAAAACAAAGAATTAGTGATGGCAGCTTTAAAAACCTTAATAGACAGTAAATAATGAAAAATAAATTAAAAACATTAATTTACAAAATTTTAATCTGCTAACCGAGTCCCTGTGATTTTAATTTGTTTGGAATATCTATTTTACCATTTGAATATTTATTGTTATTTGGAGCTGTATTGGATTGGGCTGTTTAAGAATGTGTTTTTTTTTAAGTATATGATATGTATGGTCCGCAACGAAGTTGCCGGTGCCATATAGCTTTACCCTTGTTCGAAATTCCATAATTCCGAAAATCCGAAATTCCGTAATTTCAAAATTCCATTATTTTGAATTTTCGTAATTCTGTCATTCTCAAATTCCGTAATTTCGAAATTCCGTCATTTGGTAATCATATATTGGGCTGATTTTTGTTATGAGAGTTAACCTAGATCAGTTACAGATAAAGTCTAAGTTTTGTTCTGCTTGGCTAATATTTGACGAAAATACCTGCTATGGACTTTGATAAATTGTTGAAAATCTCAGTTATTAACAGACTTTTTTTCTAAATGCTTTCAGATATTGGACTATTCGTGTTGCTTTGACATATCTAGTTTTTTTGTCTGTTTCGATATTACCCATGTGGATAGGCTATAGCAGTGTGACCTCAAGGACAGATCCAGCCGTTTTTAAAAGGGGGTTCCAAATCTAGGATAAGGGGGTAAGTTCAACCATATGTCCCAGTTCAAATGCATTGATCGCCCACTGGACCTATCTTAGAATCTAATAAGTTGGTAGTCTATCTACAACCGCATTTAAATTCCACCATTGCATCATCACTTCAAACAGAATTAGTCGGTTAAACCATGTGATTTATAACAATAGACTGAACAGGTTGTTTACACTTTCAAATATCAATCAATAGGGTCAAGCAACATTTTTAAAATGATAAGATCGTGTAAGCGTTATAATTTTGGTACAGATACGAAATTTTAGTGATATTGATCCTCAAACATTAAGGGCATACGATACAGTTTTGATAGGGGTCCATGAACTCGTTTTCAAATTAAATCAGTTTGAATGATAAAATTCAGTCGAAAAATGCATCTTTTCCCGATATGTCACAGTTTGACGTCGCGAAAATGACAAATTAAGTTAGCAACTTCATTACCTTCCCTGTAACTGTATGGTATGCCCTTAAGAAGCCGGTCATGAACTAAGTTTGTGAATTATGTTTGCGGTTCTTTTGACATGCATTGTGACGTGTCATCGTATTAATTTTATATAAGAAAACTATAGCAGTTATATTAGGCAGCAACCATTTGATTTTCGGGGGGAGGGGGGGGGGGGGCTATGTTTTTTTTTGGAAAAAAAAGTTTGTTTCCAGGTTTTGGTGAAAAAAATAATTTGTTTTAGACCCAAGAGAAAAAAAAAATTGTTTGTTTCACCCTCACCTGCCACTATATGTAATGCTAAAATTGAAAGAAAAAAATTGTTTTCGGTTTGTTGCTAAAAAAAATAGATTGTTCTTCGCCGCAGAAAAATAGCCCCCCCCCCCCCACCCCCCCACCCCCGAAAATCAAATGGTTGCTGCCTTAGAAAAATATTGCATTCATAAATTTTTTATATTAAAAAATTATCGCTATGATATAGGACAAACATCGCATTGATATTTTAAAATATAGCAGTATCTTTGACTTATAGGCGATTTCGGCTTATCCAACAATTGAATTCATCTCAATTGCATTCCACATAATTTGCTACATGACATTAATTGAATTTGTACATCTACAAATTATAAATCGTGCATTCATTTCTCATTTATTCAACAATTCAATTTTCTCGTTTAAATACACCTTGCTTGGTATAACTTAAAATAATTCATGGAAATTATACAGCAGACGTATGTCTTGTTAAATGTCAGCCTGTTTTAAGAAAAGAATCATTACTTTATACCGAGAAATCTTCGTTCCTTCATAAAAATGTAAACATTCGTCTGAGATTTCCCACAATGCAACTCGTTGATATAAGACAATATCGCTCATTGATATAAGAAAAGTTTTTATCGTATCGCACCTTCCATAGACTGATAACTTTTAACTTGAACATAACTTTAAGGTAATTAAATCAAAAGATCCTAAGTATCTAGTACATGAAAAGATGTAAAATTGAGAATTGAAATGGGGAATGTGGTCCAAGCTACACAGTTATCGTCCTTTGGTTTTCGTCCCTAGTGTTAACAGTGTATAGCTTGCATGTTTTACTTGATACACTTTCCCAATTTATTTCTTGATATTAAATGCATGATATATTAAGTAGGGGGATGTTATTACATGTGCTGAATCTTTATGTTAAGTAGTGAATTGGTCCAGTTCTAAAAGGTCAAATTTTATCACGTCTGAAGCTGTCAAACTGACTTTTACACCCCCTTAACACAGAATTGTCAATATTTTGAGTTAGAGCTGGTAGAAGATTCTATAATTTTGATATCATTTGTCTAACTGGTAGTACACTACACTACAAAAATCTTTTTGAGAAAGAGCAGGTGCGATTTTTTTAATTTGAATTTATTGTCTAAAAGAAATGCACTACGAAATAACTGTGTTCTTGGGGCCTAAGAGATGGATTCCTGAAATCTAGATTCTGTACTTGGGAACTTTCCTGAATGATTTACTGGTTTCAATTTGTCAATCTCAATAAAAGTAAAGGATTTACATCTTTGGTTTACAGAAATTCTGTTAAAAAGTGCCATTTTGGCATTCTACGGCTATAGTAAGCATTTTAAAGCAGTTTACATTTTTTTGCCTAAGAGGCATGCTGACTTTCTATCTGACAGCTTTTTTGTTCCTGATATTTGTGTTTTTATGCTTAAATCAAATTTAATTAACCATTTGTGAACTCTGAATATAGAGAAAAGTAGATTATCACAGAAAAAAAGTGCAGAATATTTTTTATTCATGGCCCTGGTTAAACGGCCTAATTGATGTATGTAAAATGTGAAGCGCTTTGTTCATCAAATCTGTATAGTCCATCACAAATATTTCACTAAATTTGTAAAAAAAAGCACTTTACTATATTCAGTACACCTTTCTCCTTTATAGGCTACCTATTTTTTTTTCCTGTAAGAAAGTAAGTGGTCCAAATTTATGCCTATTAAGACTAAAACTAAATGCAAGTTTTCCATTGAAAAGTGAAAAAACTGGCCGTCAGACCATATTGTCTTTTAAAAAATTCAAATGCAAGAGTCCTTTTGCAATTAGACTTCTTGTATCATAACACCTTAGCATAGAAATGAGCAAAAAGTAAAACATTTTCACTTCTGATAGCTTCTGTGTGCAATTTCATATGTCAATATGGACTACCGCCTAAATTGACTCTAAATAATTCTCAGTACTACATGGCTCAAGACAATTTTATACTCATGTGGTATTCTTTTTGTAACTTTTCTATACATTTAAAGTACATTTAATATATATGAAAGATTAATATAAGCTTAAAAAGCTACAAAAACTTCAAATTGGCTGAGAAAAATGCATATTTATATAAGGCTTCCCTGAATTGGAAAATCTCTGTTTTCAGACATAGGCTCATATAAATTTGACTTTGGAATAATTACAATACATCTGATAAATAAAATGAATGTGCAGATGCTTTAAATACTTAATATCTAATATTCAAGAGCATTTAAAAAGCAAATTTTTAGGCCAAAATCTTGACAGTTGAAGGTATTTAATTTATACGTCAAAAATAAACATCCAAATGTCATTACTAAAATGACTTCAGTTTCTCTTATATATGACATATGGCCATGAAACTTGGCAAACTATCTTATTATTGCCTGAGCTTAAGTAATGCAAAGTTTTATAAAGATTGGTCAAGTTTTTCTGTCCTATTAGGTCCAAGGACACAGTTATCGTCCTTTGGTTTTCGTTGTCTACGAATATAGTCCCTAGTGTAAACAGTGTATAACTTGCATGTTTTACTTGATACACTTTCCCAATTTATTTCTTGATATTAAATGCATGAAATATTAAGTAGGGGGATGTTATTACATGTGCTGAATCTTTATGTTAAGTAGTGAATTGGTCCAGTTCTAAAAGGTCAAATTTTATCACGTCTGAAGCTGTCAAACTGACTTTTACACTCCCTTAACACAGAATTGTCAATATTTTGAGTTAGAGCTGGTAGAAGTTTCTATAATTTTGATATTATTTGTCTCACTGGTAGTACACTACACTGTTAAAATCTTTTTGAGAAAGAGCAGGTGCGATTTTTTTAATTTGAATTTATTGTCTAAAAGACACGCACTACGAAATAACTGTGCTCTCGGGCCAAAGTGTGTCAAAAATAAGTAAAATCACAAAAATACTGAACTCAGAGGAAAATCAATACCGAAAGTCCATAATCACATGGCAAAATCAAATAACAAAACCCATCAATATGAATAGACAAGAACTGTCATATTCCTGACTTGGTACAGGCATTTTCAAATGTAGAAAATGGTGGATTAAACCTGGTTCTATAGCGCTAACCCTCTCTCTTTAATAAGTCTCAAAGAGACAACAACTCGACCAAATAAAAAAACAACAGCAGAAGGTCACCAACAGGTCTAATATGGTTAAACAAATATAATGCATTATTGTGTCACGTACCATATAGGTAATTTTGAATATTTTGTTGACATCTTATTTGGTTACTTCGGAGAAAAAAATAATAAGCCAAAATCAAAGCTTCATACTTGACCCTTGATTTTAACTTCAAATTTTTTTTGGTGGACCAATGACCTCAAATCAAAATATTTGTATTTTTTAGATATACAAAGAAAAATAATGGCCTCATCAGTAAAGCCCCTTTGTACAATTTGCCATGACGATGGAATCTCCAACTCAGCAGTCACGTTGTGTACAGAATGTGAGGTTTTCTTTTGTGGAGACTGTGAAAAACCTCACAGCAAGTCCAGACTGTCTAAGAACCATAAAACCATGTCAGCTGAAGATTACAAAAAGTTACCTACATTCATGCAAGAAATAAGCAGCCAGTGCAGAGACCACAAGGAGAAGTTTGAACTATACTGTTCTTCCCATGCCTGTCCATGTTGTGTCCAGTGCATCACCGATAAACATAAGATGTGTCAAGAAATGAAACCCTTGTCAGATATCCTTCAGCACGTAAAATCATCTGCATCTGTTCAACTTTTTGAAAAAGATTTGAAGGATGTGAAGGAAAACTTAGATACAGCCGTAAAGTATCTAAACACCAGGATCAGTACCATCAATACTCAGAAAACCAAAGCCATTGAAGAAATCAGGTATATGAGGAAGTCGATCAGTGATTACTTAGACAAATTAGAGCAAGACATACTTGATGATTTAGAGTCTAAACATTCAAAGCTTAAATCAAACATGGCCACTCTCCTGCAACAAATGGAACAGCGAGCCAGTCAGGTAGACCAAATGCAGAACCAGTTTACCAAAATGATGCAATATGCCACAGAGTTACAGATGTATATTGGTCTGAGAGAGATTGAGAAAACTACATCCGAAACGGCAAAATACATAGAAGATTTAGAAAGTGGAGACAACTTCGGTGAAAAAAATCTAGAGGTCAACATTTCATCTGCTCTTCAATCAATTTTAAAAGATGTCAAATCGTTTGGTGATATCAATTTCAATACCACCTCTTCTTCTCTACAAATAAAAGCTGGAAGAAAAGATCAAGCTCAGCACTTGGCTCCAAAAGTTGCTAGAATTGAACAAATAAAACCATCCTTGTTGACAAGACTGACACTTCCACAAGATATGAAGTCTATAAAAATAGGGGCCTGTATTATATTACCTGATGGTAAATGTATAATACTTGATATAAACAGAAAAAAACAACTACTGCTGTTCAGTAATGATGGCATCTTCATCAGAAAAGTAGTGACATTAACAGGATATCCATGTGATGCATGCTTTGTCAGAAATAACACAGTGGCTGTCACATTATACAACACCAACCAGACAGTACTGGTGGATACAGAAAAGAATAAAATTATTCAAACAATTCCACTTCCTCATCATTGTTATGGAGTAGCAAGTGATGGTTCAACCTTGGTAATCAGTGATAGTGAAAGACGATGTACTGCAGTGAATCTGAATGACATGTCTCATACAATCATAGAAGGAATTGGAGGAGTGGGTCATATATCATTATTTCAAGGAAATATCTATGGGAACAAACACGTTGAACAAAAAGTCTGCTGCTATAAAATTACAGGGGAACTTCTCTCGACATTTCAGCATCAAGACATTGTCATACCAAGAGGAATTACATTAGACAAGAATGGTTTTGTTTATATAGTTTCTCGTGGAAACAACAGTATTGTGGTAGTATCACCAGATGGTAAAGCCAGTCAGACAATACTATCAGAGTCTGATGGAATCGAACGTCCTTGGGCAATAGACATCAATAGGGAAACAGGACTAATGATAGTGTCAAGTGAATTAAGTGAAAATGGTGGTGATACATACTATGAAACAGCTTGTATTTATAAAATCTAAAACATTTTTTGTTTAATAAATATATAAATAAAAGTATATATGTGTGCATAGTGTTCAATGATACAATGTATCAAAAGCCTTAATTATTGTCTCAATTTGTTATAAAAAAAAGTTCATGTTTGTTTGTTTTTCATACAATCCTTTTTTTATTATTATTATACATAACATCAATTATCTAATTGCAGAAAGAAGAGGTATACATTAGAATTAACCAATTTTAAAATGTCTAACAAAGAAGCAGAGCATATCAATTTGGGGATGATCTTTATAATGACATGTGAAAAATTTGAGATTGAACATTTTTTGTTTTATCATACTTCCGGCTGTTATTATAATGTACAATCACTTATTTTATAACCATCCATACTAAATTAAAAACTATGGTTTTGAGTTAGGATAGAAAAAAAAGAGATTGTACCAGAGCTAATAAAATCACCCCAAACAAGGTAACTAAGACAAGCATAGTGGTTTAAAGTGCAATACCATCAAATCGTAGAAAGTCACATCTAAATTCATAGGAAAAAGGATTGAGAAGAAATATTCTATTGAATTTGTCAGTTGTTATGTAGAAGTTAAAATTGAGAACGGAAACAGTGAATGTGTCAAAGAGACAACAACCCAACCAAAAAAGCAGAAAACAGCCTTAGACCACTAATGGGTCTTCAATACAGCAAGAAAATCCCACACCCTCAGGATTTCGTCAGCTGACCCCTTTACAGAAATGTGCCCTAGTTCAGTGATAATGGATGTCATACTCAACTCCGAAATATAGAGGAAACTAATATTAAAATTCATTCAAGATTAAAAAGGTTTAGATGCTCTTGACTTTGGACACGAGCAAACACGTGGTGGGGTTGAACATAAATCAGGCCTGCATTTAATTGCAAAATAATTTGTATGTCAAAAACATGGATACATCTTGAGTGTTTCAAGCACCATTCTTTTTGGTGTTTCAAAAAAATATTTTGGAAGCTTGAATTGAACATGGTTACTTAACAATGGAAAAAGGGTGAACATTTGATTGGTTAACTTGCAATTTAAAATGAATCGCTATGTGAAATTATGTCTGTAGTACAGGACAGAATAAACTTTACTCATGCAAGTCACATACTAAAAATCATATTTTAAAAAGATATAAAAACAAGTATTAACAAATGCATTATTTTCCATCCAATCAGGCCACCTTCAATAACGACAAAGCAATAGACTTAATTTTGGTATCTTAAGATGTGAATTTGATGCATGCTAATATTCAAGTAAAAAAAAGGAAATGAATTATCTCCCTTTGTATATGTTGGAATTCAACTCTGATACTATACAAAGTCTGTACTGAGTTATATTAAATGACTTCCATAAGGATAAGTTTCTAAATTCTTTTAATACATGTATCTCAAAACCAAATTTTGATTAAAATAAACGTATAAGAAAAATTATACTTTTGGTTTTTTTTCATGATAGATCAAGCCAACTTAAACTCATATCAAAAGTCTCAAATGTCAATTGGTGCATTAAGCTAAGGGAATTGAAGTTTCTTGTTACCTTACACTGTCCATAACATAAAAGTCTTTACTATCCCTTAAACAATCTCATATAATTTGAAAACTCTACAGTTTTCTTTAAACAAATGTAGTACATGTATTATCATTTACTGTCTATCTCCTTATAAGATCTGATTGTTATCCAATATACATCATGAGAACTTCCTTTCTTCATTTCTATACTGTTCAATCCCTTTAAATACAACAACTTTCCATACTAAATAACAACTTAGTTTTTGATCATGGTTAATTCTTAAAGCATAAAAAAACAGCATGTTAACAAATTCCTGGAAAAGGTAAGTTATTTTCTGTCAACAATTGTATAATGAAGGTGTAAAGACCACAACTCATTTATAGGTGGAACTACAAAAAATCTAACATAAAGTCACTTCCACTGATGCTGTATCAACTCGTTACGCTTTTATGAAAATTTTCAATTGAACTGACATAATTTAATTAGTTGAAACTTGAAGATTTTTGGTTGTAACCTGATAGAAATGATAGACATGACTTACATGTATTACTGATATTTATCATCTTGACAATCAAGTTGAGATGACCAATGACAATATATTTATCGCTATTTTACCTATGACGATTTTGTCATTTTCATGTTAATTTCTTTAGCAACGCCACATACCTGCTTAGTTTTTAGCAATAATTTTCCATCTCAAGCGAGTAGCATGATATGAAAAATGATGACAAAAAAATATCAAAAGGAAAAAATGCACAAAATAGTGATAATGTTTCTTATTCTAATACTACAATAAGATCTAATGTCTTTAAAAAAATCTAATGTAATTAATTAACTCAATGAGGACAAAAAGTGAAAAAAAACACTTAATGTCCTGTCGCCTCTGGCAAGAGTTGTAGTACCGACCGTGCATGGGCTCTATAGCCAGTCAAGGTCGTTAAAAACTTCCATTTGTTGTATAAGTTCTTCTTTAATTCAAATGCAAGGATTATAAACTGTATAGATAAATTTGTACAATTAGAATAAGATTATTGGATCATTACCTGCATGAATGATTTTCTGTCAGTTGATCTTCACAATCTGAAAGATAATTAGTGAAAACTGTGTAATTTACTGTGATCAAAATTTCATCACTTAATATCATAGACCTAATAGAATGAACAATAAATGGGGAATGTATCCATACTCAGGGACACAGATGATGCCCCTGCTAGCATAGAGCACTATGAAGGGACATTACTCAAGAACTGTAAAAGTGAACCTTCCAAAAATTAAACTCAGACTGAGTTTTGAAGTAAAGAGCCTTATATATACATTTCATTTCATTTACTTATCAGAAACAAACTCAAGTTAGAGAACAGAAACGAAAAATTCAGCATTTTTTTTCATTTGTAAAGGGCCATAACCCTAGAATGGTAATCAAAGTGCATGTAAGCACTGAATGGTAAAGAATGCTTCAATTTATCAGTAGGAAGTAAAATTGAATATATTGCATTGTATGAAGCATTGGTGATAGCAGATTCAACATTCTGAACAAGGAAAGATAACTCAAATTTTCAAATAATATTTTTTAAAATGAAGAGTTCATAAACCAGATGCTCCACAGGGCGCAGCTTTTTTCGGCCGCAGAGGTCAAACCCTGAACAGTTGGAGCAAGTATGGACACAACATTTAAGCTTGATACAGCTCTGAATTTGGATTGTAATTAAAAAGTTGACTCAAGATAAGTTTCTGACACAGCATGAATGTGGTCTAAGAACTTAAACTTGAAAACTTTTAATTTCAAATTTTAAATTGACCATTTACCTATAATGGTCCAATATTAAAAATCTAAACACAAGGTTAGATTCAGCATATCATAGAAACTCAAGAATTCAATGTTTTATGGAATCAAATAATGTTCAATTTAAGACCCTTTAGACCTCAATGTGGACCAATTGATTACCGGGCCGAAATATTAAAAATCAAAAGACATGGTTAGATTCAGCATATTGAAGAACACCATATATTCAGTTTTTGTTGAAACCAAACAAATTTTAATTTTGGACCCTGATTTACACCAACTTGAAAACCGGGCCCATAATCAAAAATCTAAGTACATGCTTAGATTCAGCATATCAAAAAACCCCAAGAATTCAATTTTTGTTAAAATCAAATAAAGTTTAACTTTGCACCCTAATGTAGACCAATTTGAAAACAGGACCAAAATTTAAGAATCTTAATACACTGTTAGATTTGCCACATCAAAGAACCCAATAATTCATTCTTTGATGAAATCAATCAAAGTTTAATTTTGGACCCTTTTGGACCCCAATTCCTTAACTGTTGGGACCAAAACTCCCAAAATCAACCCCAACATTCCTTTTGTGGTCATAAACCTTGTGTTAAAATTTCATAGATTTCTATTTAATTATACTAAAGTTATTGTGCAAAAACCAAGAAAAATGCTGATTTGGGACCTTTTTTTGGTCCCTAATTTCTTATCAGTTGGGACGAAAACTCCCAAAATCAATCCCAACCTTCCAATTTATGGTCATAAACCATGTGTTTAAATTTCATATATTTCTATTTCATTATACTTAAGTTATAATGTCAAAAACCAAACGTCTTTGAAAGACGACTTCAACATCATATCAATATATACAACTAAAAATTTACAATTTTTGTGGTTGTATAAAAACTGCTTTAGTTTATCAGGGGAAGACAAAAACTAAACATTGCATTGACAAAGGATGACAACTCCAATCTTAATAAACAGCTGCACTATGAGCCCATGATACACCCGTCGTCTTGTGTGGAAGTTTTATGCAATAACCATTAATAATTTCTGAGACAGTTTTGAATCAAAACCATAAGTGAGAATTTCCTCCCCTTTCTTACTAATTACTCTATAACTCAAAAATAAAATTTCAAAATAATCACCAAAAAGTATACAGATCTTAAGTCTTAAGATACAAAATACTCAATAACTCAAAAATGAAATTTTGAATCATCATCTAGTTTGTGATATCGAAAACCCTGGTGTTATAATTTCTCAGTTATACATAAATTTCTCTCGTTAAAATCTAAAACATTGTCACATACACGAGCGAATCGTACAAGTTGAGATATATAAACACAGTAAAATGGTGACAAGGGAACGTCACCATCCAAAAACGGAAAAAATGATAGGGTATGAAAAATCATCCCTTTTATTATAAATTTTAGTATTCAGCTTTCCGTTAGTGATATAGATTTTGAGGAAAAGGCAGTGGTCATTGTTAGTATTAGCTTTATTTAAAGTAAGTTCAACAGGATAAATTTCATTAATATACATATTGAAGTCGTCATTATTCAGAGCCAAAATATCATCCAAATATCTAAAAGTATTATTAAATTTGTTTATCAGATATTGTTTCGAAGGGTCTTTGCTTATTTTTGTCATAAATTGTAACTCATAACAATACAAAAACAGGTCCGCAATAAGTGGTGCACTGTGTGTTAGTCCCCATTGGAATTACGATAATCTGACGATATATGGAATCTCCAAAGCCAACAAAAATGTTATCTAGTATAAATCCAAGGGCATATATAGTATCAAAGCATGTCCAATTAACATAGTTTTTTTGTTTATTGCTACTAAAAAATGACCTAAAAGAGTTTGAACATATATATTCACATTCTGATTTTTTGTATGCCCATTTAATTAGGTGTGTGAATTTTTTCTTAATGAGAATGTGAGGCAATGTGGTATACAGGGTAGAAAAATCAAGACTTTGAACAGATTCAAAATCACCAATATAAGCATGCAATTTATCAAGTACTTCAAACGAGTTTATGACACTCCAAAAGTAATTTATTCCACTATTTTCGAAGGCCTTATTTGAACAATTTATTATCAGGTTTTTATTTGTACCATATGACTTTAAACTATGTAAAGTGGGTTAGCCATGTTAAATTTGACTATCACTGATATCTCAGAAAAGATTAACTAACAACAATAGCAATATCTGTGCATCATCAGGTTAACCCTCCAGAATTGGGTAAGTTTTCAGCATAAATTTCCTAACCATTTTCAGATTTCAAAATTATTCAAGATTCAAATAATTTCTTCTTTGATCTACTTTTGACCTAATATGTATGGGCACATTATCTCAGAACAATTAATTGCAATGTAGGTATTTCCATGTCTCTGGTGGTCACAATGTGTTCTTAGAGATGAAATAACTCTATTAGCGCGTATGTTTCTGTTCCTATGCTCAGTAAATTCCCTGTAATACTTATTCGCTTATAATATAAAATTGAGAATGGAAATGGGGAATGTGTCAAAGAGACAACAACCCGACCAAATAAAAAACAAACAGCAGAAGGTCACCAACAGGTCTTCAATGTAGCGATAAATTCCCGCACCCGGAGGCATCCTTCAGCTGGCCCCTCAACAAATATATACTAGTTCAGTGATAATGAACGCCATACTAATTTCCAAATTGTACACAAGAAACTAAAATTAAAATAAAACAAGACTAACAAAGGCCAGAGGCTCCTGACTTGGGACAGGCCCAAAAATGCGGCGGGGTTAAACATGTTTGTGAGATCTCAACCCTCCCCCTGTACCTCTAACCAATGTAGAAAAGTAAACGCATAACAATACGCACATTAAAATTCAGTTCAAGAGAAGTCTGAGTCTGATGTCAGAAGATGTAACCAAAGAAAATTTTTGTTATATGTTGCACCTTTTAGAAAAGGAATTTCAATTAACATGTTCATGTCTCTGGTTGTAATATGTGTTCTTAGATATTAAATAACTCTATTAGCACGTATGTACCCGTTCCAGCACTCGGATAATACCCTGTTACTTTTTCGCTTTTAATAGTTATCAAAGGTACTAGGATTATAATTAAGTACGCAAGACGAGCGTTTCGTCTACATAGGACTCATCAGTGACGCTCATATCAAAATATTATAAAGTCAAACAAGTTCAAAGTTGAAGAGCATTGAGGATCCAAAATTCCAAAAGGTTGAGCCAAATAGGGTTAAGGCAATCTATGCCTGAAATAAAAAAAAATCCTTAGTTGTTTCGAAAAATTCGAAGTTTTGTAAACAGGGAATTTATAAAAATGATAACATTATTGATATTCATATCAACACAGAAGTGTGGACTACTGGGCTGGTGATACCCTCGGAGACGAAACGTCCACCAGCAGTGGCATATAGACCCAGTGGTGTAAATAGTAATCAAAAGTACCAGGATTATAATTTAGTACGCCAGACGGGTGTTTCCTCTACATAAGACTCATCAGTGACGGCACTGTGATGCTCATATCAAAATATTCAAAAAGCCAAACTAGTACAAAGTTGAAGAGCATTGAGGATCCAAAATTCCAAAAAGTTGAGCCAAGTTATTAATATACAGTTACACACAAGTTATTGCCTTGAGACTAGAAAAATGCATGTTTTGGCCCCTTTTTGGCCCTCAATTCCTAGACTATTTGCCCAATAACCCCTTAAATTAAATCCAAACCTTCTACTTATGGTATTAAACATAGAGGTACAATATTAGAACAATTGAAATACTAATACAAACTTTTTGTCCTGACACTAGATAAATGCTGTTTTTGGCCCCTTTGGGCCCCTCACTCCTAATTCTATGGGACCATAACCCAAAAAATCAATCCCAAGCTTCCTTTTGTGTTTATAAGTAAACATTGTGTTAAAATCTTAATGATTTCTTTTTATTTATTCAAAAGTTATCATCCGGAAACAATCCGTCTTTTGACGACGCTGATGATGCAGATGACGCAGAAGACGTGTCATACCAATTTATGACCAAAATATTTTTAATTTTTGCTGTCGTATAAAACCCTATTTTATTTTTCATCAAACCCAGCTCCGTGTCTGACACCTTTCTTTAAAGTATACATAATATTCATTGAACTTAAATAAATTGTAGGTCAGCTAGTTGATTAGTAATCATGTTGATTCGGTTAAACTGACTGTTTTATATAATTAGAATGTTAAAAAAAAATGGATTGGTCTCTTCTGATACTCAAATAAATTGAAGACAACCCATGGTCTGCAAATTCTAGGGGGGGGGGGCAAACCCGCCACACCCTTGACTAAGTCAGCCCCTGGTTTTAAGGATTAAGCCCTGTTTGCATGTACGGCTCAGATTCAAGTTACTTTTGCTTTTATTTCTGTAAAAACTAACTAACCATCCACCTCCTTAATTTGGTTTATTTTCATCATACAATTTTACAGAATTCAAAATTATTTCTAATTAATTATTTTTTTGTTTCTAAATCAATACTTCATCTGCCTTGGGTATGTTGAGGGGTCACATGTTTTTTTCATTAAAGTTTACATAGTTATACTTAAACTAATTCAACTTAGTTAATTTTTTTTAATAAAATAAACAAACTTGAAAGTTGTTTTTGTTGAATGTACAAAAAATGTTTTTTTGATTTGTTTTGTCATTAAAGTTTTACATAGTTATACTAAAACTTATTCAACTTTGGTAAAAAAAAATCAAGATGTTTAATAAAATAAACAAATTTGAAAGTTGTTTTTGTTGAATGAACATAAAAATATTTTTTGGATCTGTTTGCTTTTACGCATTGGAGATTCTCTAAAGATGGTTGAGTGTTTGTATGTACTATGACAAGTTTATGCATTTGAATTAAAAACATATATAATTAGTGGTATATATTTTTGTATTCACACAAAAACATTTAACTCAGGTGACACTTAAATCAATAATATAGGTAAGTGTCCCAGATATTGGACAATTTACTTCCCTGTTCAAATTCCTTTCTGTAAAAATGTTTATGGTAAGAATTTTCAAATAATTCAATTGCTCATTTATTTCAGTAATTAAAATTCAGAATATATAAAACTCTGACAATAGTCCATAACTGGATGAAAACACTAAGGAACTTTAGAATTTTTTGTTTGATCAATTATTCTGACAAAGTCAAAGTTTGAAAAAGAAAGTAAAAATAATTCTACACTTATTTCCTTTTTAAGTTTACGAAATATATATTTCTTAGAGTATAACTTGATGTTCTAAAGACTATGTGTGGATTAGTCTGATCTATGTGTATCTTAACATTAATGGAAACTCTCCAACATTATAGACTACCTGTTTTGTATTTCATTTTAATTGTTCCTTTTTCCACTCTATTATAGTTATTTTTTGCAAAAGTTGGTAAAATATCATAATTAAAGGACATGAAATAAAGGCAACAGTAGAACACTGCTGTTCAAATTTCAATTCAGAGAAAACAAACACCTAGTTAACCATTGTTAACTATCAATTTCAAATTGTTTTGTTTTTATAAATTCTTTTAAGATGACTGTTTTCGCTGTTTGAAGTTTATCTTATGCATGCATAGTTTTTGTGATGTCTCCAAAAGAATTAACATATATAAGTTAAACCATATTGATTTTGTGTTCAATCATTGTGTTATTTTATGTTTTTTTCAATATAAACACCTATAAGGAGTGGATTCACAATTTCTGCCTTTGATTTATTTGTAGATATGGTCTTACTGATCAGTTTTACTACTGTGGATTCATCGTTGGATACCACTTTTTGTGGATTTTGTAAGTACATGGGAACCATGAATCTAAATATTCAACGAATTGCCAATTTTCTGAAGGAAAGTATTCAGACCATGCCAAGATAACAAAATTAAATATCAATGAATATATATTCAAGTTTTACTCAAACCATGAAAATTGATACCAACAAAAATAAATGAATCCACAGTATTTAAAAATCTATCTTTTCATAATAGTTTTCAAGATAGTGGGTCAAACAAAACAAAATGATAAAACTCATCATTTAAAGACCAAGTTCTTACTAATGATTTTGGATAGCTTTTGTAGATCTAGTCTTGCTGAAGCCTTTGTTTTACAGTTTCTCAATATATAGCTTTAGTATATTATAGTTATTATTATTTGTTATAAAATATCAGGACATGACGCATCTACTTGTATTAATGATTACTTAATTTAGTAATAACAGTTATCAAAGGTACCAGGATTATAATTGAATACACCAGACGCGCGTTTCGTCTACATAAGACTCATCAGTGACGCTCAGATCAAAACATCTTGGGCAAACTATTTTTTTATATATTATATACTAGTATTCACTCCCAACATATTCATATTAGACATTTTTTTTCATATATTGCAGAGGTAAAAAGTTAATGGCCTCATCAGTCAAGCCCCTTTGTACAACTTGCCATGATGATGGACTCTCCAACTCAGCAGTCACATGGTGCACAGAATGCGAAGTTTTCTTTTGTGAAGATTGTGAAAAACCTCACAGCAAGTTCAGACAGTCTAAGAACCATAAAACCATGTCAGCTGAAGATTATCAAAAGTTACCAACATTCATGCAAGAAATAAGTAGCCAGTGCAGAGAACACAAGAAGAAGTTTGAACTATACTGTGCATTCCATGCATGTCCCTGCTGTGTCCAGTGCATCACTGATAAACACAAGAAATGTCAAGATATGAAACCCTTGTCTGATATCATACAGCAAGTCAAATCATCTGCCTCAGTTCAACTTTTTGAAAAAGATTTGACAAATGTGAAGGAAAACTTAGATACAGCCGTAAAGTATCTGAAAACCAGGATCAGTACCATCAATACTCAGAAAACCAAAGCTGTTGAGGAAATCAGGTATATGAGGAAGTCGATCAGTGATTACTTAGACAAATTAGAGCAAGACATACTTGATGATTTAGAGTCTAAACATTCAAAGCTTAAATCAAACCTGGCCACTCTCCTGCAACAAATGGAACAGCGAGCCAGTCAGGTAGACCAAATGCAGAACCAGTTTACCAAAATGACGCAATATGCCACAGAGTTACAGATGTATATTGGTCTACGAGAGATTGAGAAAACTACATCAGAAACGGCAAAATACATAGAAGATTTAGAAAGTGGAGACAACTTCGGGGAAAAGAATCTAGAGGTCAACATTTCATCTGCTCTACAATCAATTTTTAAAGATGTCAAATCGTTTGGTGATATCAATATCAATACCACCTCATCTTCTCTACAAATAAAAGCTGGAAGAAAAGATCAAGCTCAGCACTTGGTTCCAAAAGTTTCTGGAATTGAACAAATAAAGCCATCCTTGTTGACAAAACTGACGCTTCCAGAAGATATGAAGTCTTTAGAAATAATGGCCTGTCTTATATTACCTGATGGTAAATGTATGATACTTGATTATAACAAAAATCTACTACTGCTGTTCAGTAATGATGGCATCTTCATCAGAGAAGTAGTTACATTAACAGGATATCCATGTGATGCTTGCTTTGTCAGAAATAACACAGTGGCTGTCACATTAGGAAACACCAAACAGACAGTACTGGTGGATACAGAAAAGAAAAAAGTTATTCAAACAATTCAACTTTCTCATGGTTGTTATGGAGTAGCAAGTGATGGTACAACTTTGGTCATCAGTGATAGTGGCAGTCAATATACTACAGTGAATCTGAGTGACATGTCTCATACAATTATAAAAGGAAAGGTTTGCCGTGTTTCATTATACAAAGGAAATATCTATGGGACCAATAACAGTGAAAAAAAAGTCTACTGCTATAAAATTACAGGGGAACCTGTCTGGACATTTCAGCATCAAGACATTGCCTGGCCACGAGGAATTACATTAGACAAGAATGGTTTTGTTTATATAGTTTCTAGTGAAAACAACAGTATCGTGGGAGTATCACCAGATGGTAAAACCTGTAATACAATTCTATCAATGAATGATGGAATCAAAAGTCCTGGTGCAATAGACATCAACAGAGAAACAGGACTAATGATAGTGTCAAGTGAAATAAGTGAAAATGGTGGTGATACATACTATGAAACAGCTTGTATTTATAAAATCTAAATCATTTTTTGTTATTTAATATTTAAATAAAAGTATATATATGTGCATAGTGTTCAATGATACAAGGTATCAAGGGCCTTAATTATTGTCTCAATTTGTTATAAAAAAAAGTTCATGTTTGTTTGTTTTTCATACAATCCTTTTTTTATTATTATTATACATAACATCAATTATCTAATTGCAGAAAGAAGAAGTATACATTAGAATTAACCAATTAAATGTCTAACAAAGAAGCAGATCATATCAATTTCGGGATGATCTTTATAATGACATGTGAAAAATTTGAGATTGAACATTTTTTGTTTTTATCATACTTCCGGCTGTTATTATAATGTACAATCGCTTATTTTATAACCATCCATACTAAATTAAAAACTATGGTTTTGAGTTAGGATAGAAAAAAAAGAGATTGTACCAGAGCTAATAAAATCACCCCAAACAAGGTAAGTAAGACAAGAATAGTGGTTTAAGGTGCAATACCATCAAATCATAGAAAGTCACATCTAAATTCATAGGAAAAAGGATTGAGAAGAAATATTCTATTGAATTTGTCAGTTGTTATGTAGAAGTTAAAATTGAGAACGGAAACAGTGAATGTGTCAAAGAGACAACAACCCAACCACAGAGCAGACAACAGCCTAATAGGCCACCAATGGGTCTTCAAGACAATCCCACACCCTGAGAATTTCGTCAGCTGACCCCTTTACAGAAATGTGCCCTAGTTCAGTGATAATGGATGTCATACTCAACTCCGAAATATACAGAGGAAACTAATATTAAAATACATTTAAGATTAAAAAGGTCAGAAGCATATGACTTGGGACACCCGCAAACATGCAGTGGGGTTGAACATAAATCCTGCATTTAATTGCAAAATAATTTGTATGTCAAAAACATGCATACATCTTGAGTGTTTCAAGCACCATTCTTTTTTTTAGGTGTTTCAAAAAATATTTTGGACGCTTGAACATGGTTACTTAACAATGGAAAAAGGGTGAACATTTGATTGGTTAACTTGCAATATAAAATGAATCGCTTTGTGAAATTATGTCTGTAGTACAGGACATAATAAACTTTACTCATGCAAGTCACATACTAAAAATCATATTTTAAAAGGATATAAAAACAAGTATAACAAATGCATTATTTTCCATCCAATCAGGCCACCTTCAATAACAACAAAGCTATAGACTTAATTCTGGTATCTTAAGATGTGAATTTGATGCATGTATTTTTGCTAATATTCAAGTAAAATGAATTATCTCCCTTTGTATATGTTGGAATTCAACTCTGTTACTATACAAAGTATTGAGTTATATTAAATGACTTCCATAAGGATAAGTTTCTTTATTCTTTTAATACATGTATCTCAAAACCAAATTTTGATTAAAATAAACGTATAAGAAAAATTATACTTTTGGTTTTTTTTCATGATAGATCAAGCCAACTTAAACTCATATCAAAAGTCCCAAATGTCAATTGGTGCATTAAGCTAAGGGAATTGAAGTTTCTTGTAACCTTACACTGTCCATAACATAAAAGTCTTTACTATCCCTTAAACAATCTCATATAATTTGAAAACTTTACAGTTTTCTTTAAACAAATGTAGTACATGTATTATCATTTACTGTCTATCTCCTTATAAGATCTGATTGTTATCCAATATACATCATGAGAACTTCCTTTCTACATTTCTATACTGTACAATCCCTTTAAATATTACAACTTTCCATACTAAATAAACAACTTAGTTTTTAAACATGGTTAATTCTTAAAGCATAAAAAAAACAGCATGTTAACAAATTCCTGGAAAAGGTAAGTTATATTCTGTCATGAATTGTATAATGAAGGTGTAAAGACCACAACTCATCAGGTGGAACTACAAAAAATCTAACATAAAGTCACTTTCACTGATGCTGTATCAACTCCTTATTTTTTTTATATGTTGCAACCTACTCAAAATAAGCTTTTAAGAAAATTTTCAATTGAACTGACATAATTTAATTTTAAGTGATAAGTTAAAACTTAAGATTTTTGGTTGTAACCTGATAGAAATGATAGACATGACTACATGCATTACTGATATTTATAAATTGGCAATCGAGTTGAGATGACCTATGATAATCTGTTTATTGCAATTTTACCTATGATGACGTTGTCAATTTTATATCAATTTCTTTACCAACGCCACATGCCTGCTTACTTTCTAGCAATAATTTTTCCATCTCAAGCGAGTAGCATGATATGAAAAATTATGACAAAAAAATATCAAAGGAAAAATGCACAAAATAGTGATAATGTTTCTTATTCTAATACTACAATAAGATCTAATGTCTTTAACAAAATCTAATGTAATTAATTAAATCAATGGGGACAAAAAGTGAATAAACACTTGATGTCCTGTCGCCTCTGGCAAGAGTTGTAGTACCGACCGTGCATGGGCTGTATAGCCAGTCAAGGTCGTTAAAAACTTCCATTTGTTGTATAAGTTCTTCTTTAATTCAAATGCAAGGATTATAAACTGTATAGATAAATTTGTACAATTAGAATAAGATTATTGGATCATTACCTGCATGAGAGATTTTCTGTCAGCTGATCTTCACAATCTGAAAGATAATTAGTGAAAACTGTGTAATTTCCTGTGAGCAAAATTTCATCACTTAATATCATAGACTTAATAGAATGAACAATAAATGGGGAATGTATCCATACTCAGGGACACAGATTATGCCCCCTGCTAGCATAGAGCACTATGAAGGGACATTACTCAAGAACTGTAAAAGTGAACCTTCCAAAAATTAAACTCAGACTGAGTTTTGAAGTAAAGAGCCTTATATATACATTTCATTTCATTTACTTATCAGAGACAAACTCAAGTTAGAGAACAGAAACAAAAAATTCAGCATTTTTTTTCATTTGTAAAGGGCCATAACCCTAGAATGGTAATCAAAGTGCTTGTAAGCACTGAATGGTAAAGAATGCTTCAATTTATCAGTAGGAAGTAAAATTGAATATATTGCATTGTATGAAGCATTGGTGGTAGCAGATTCAACATTCTGAACAAGGAAAGATAACTCAAATTTTCAAATAATATTTTTTAAAATGAAGAGTTCATAAACCAGATGCTCCACAGGGCGCAGCTTTTTGCGGCCGCAGAGGTCAAACCGGGACTGAACAGTTATCGGACCACAGATGAATTATCACGTTGTGATTGGTTAAATGCCGTCACGTGGTCACCCCCTATGAGACCGTATGGGGTTAGTAAGTTTCATATGGGGTTCGTGACGCGTTAATGGCGACGTCATCTATTAATGTTGTTGTGTTTCATTGTTTATTTTTCAACAAAACGCCGCAGGAAAAGTCCAACGTCTGATAAATTCGTTATACGGTTAACTACTGACCCCCTACGGATCCATAGAGGGTGAATAAAATTCATAGGGGACTCAGCCTCCGGCCTCACCCCCTATGGATTTTACTAACCCTCTATGGATCCGTATGGGGTCAGTAGCGAACCATATAACTTATATTGGAGCAAGTATGGACACAACATTTAAGCTTGATACAGCTCTGAATTTGGATTGTAATTAAAAAGTTGACACAACATAAGTTTCTGACACAGAATGAATGTGGTCTAAGAACTTAAACTTGAAAACTTTTAATTTCAAATTTTAAATTGACCATTTACCTGTAATGGTCCAATATTAAAAATCTAAACACAAGGTTAGATTCAGCATATCATAGAAACTCAAGAATTCAATGTTTTATGGAATAATAATGTTCAATTTTAGACCCTTTAGACCTCAATGTGGACCAATTTGATTACCGGGCCGAAATATTAAAAATCTAAATACATGGTTGGATTCAGCATATTGAAGAACACCATACATTCAGTTTTTGTTGAAACCAAACAAAGTTTGATTTTGGACCCTGATTTACACCAACTTGAAAACCGGGCCCATAATCAAAAATCTAAGTACATGCTTAGATTCAGCATATCAAAAAACTCCCAGAATTCATTTTTTGTTAAAATCAAATAAAGTTTAACTTTGCACCCTAATGTAAACCAATTTGAAAACAGGACCAAAATTTAAGAATCTTAATACACGGTTAGATTTGCCACATCAAAGAACCCAATAATTCATTCTTTGATGAAATCAAACAAAGTTTAATTTTGGACCCTTTTGGACCCCAATTCCTTAACTGTTGGGACTTAAACTCCCAAAATCAACCCCAACATTCCTTTTGTGGTCATAAACCTTGTGTTAAAATTTCATAGATTTCTATTTAATTATACTAAAGTTATTGTGCAAAAAACAAGAAAAATGCTGATTTGGGACCTTTTTTTGGTCCCTAATTTCTTATCAGTTGGGACGAAAACTCCCAAAATCAATCCCAACCTTCCAATTTATGGTCATAAACCATGTGTTTAAATTTCATAGATTTCTATTTCATTATACTAAAGTTATAATGCGAAAAAACCAAACGTCTTTGAAAGACAACGTCAACGTCATATCAATATACAACTAAAAATTTACAATTTTTGTGGTTGTATAAAAACTGCTTTAGTTTATCAGGGGAAGACAAAAACTAAACATTGCATTGACAAAGGATGACAACTCCAATCTTAATAAACAGCTGCACTATGAGCCCATGATAGGCCCGTCGTCTTGTGTGGAAGTCTTATGCAATAACCATTAATAATTTCTGAGACAGTTTGAAGCAATAACCATACATTGTTTTTGAGACATGGTGGGACATGTGAAACCCCCACCCTTTTTTTAACAAAAAACTAAATATCACTAAAATAAAATTTTGAATCAAAACCATAAGTGAAAAAACCCTCCCCTTTCTTACTAATTACTCTATAACTCAAAAATAAAATTTCAAAATTATCACCAAAAAGTATACAGATCTTAAGATACAAAATACTCAATAACTCAAAAATGAAATTTTGAATCATCATCTAGTTTGTGATATCGAAAACTCTGGTGTTATAATTTCTCAGTTATACATAAATTTCTCTCGTTAAAATCTAAAACATTGTTACATACACGAGCGAATCGTACAAGTTGAGATATATAAACACAGTAAGATGGTGACAAGGGAATGTCACCATCTAAAAACGGATAATTAACGATAGGAAATGAAAAATCATCCCTTTTATTATAAATTCTAGTATTCAGCTTTCCGTTAGTGATATAGATATCGAGGAAAGGGCAGTGGTCATTGTTAGTATTAGCTTTATTTAAAGTAAGTTCAAAAGGATAAATTTCATTAATATACATATTGAAGTCGTCATTATTGAGAGCCAAAATATCATCCAAATATCTAAAAGTATTATTAAATTTGTTTATCAGATATTGTTTCGAAGGGTCTTTGCTTATTTTTGTCATAAATTGTAACTCATAACAATACAAAAACAGGTCCGCAATAAGTGGTGCACTGTGTGTTAGTCCCCATTGGAATTACGATAATCTGACGATATATGGAATCTCCAAAGCCAACAAAATGTTATCTAGTATAACTCCAAGGGCATATATAGTATCAAAGCATGTCCAATTAACATAGTTTTTTTGTTTATTGCTACTTAAAAATGACCTAAAAGAGTTTGAACATATATATTCACATTCTGATTTTTTGAATGACCATTTAATTAGGTGGGTGAATTTTTTCTTAATGAGAATGTGAGGCAATGTGGTATACAGGGTAGAAAAATCAAGACTTTGAACAGATTCAAAATCACCAATATAAGCATGCAATTTATCAAGTACTTCCAACGAGTTCTTGACACTCCAAAAGTAATTTATTCCACTATTTTCGAAGGCCTTATTTGAACAATTTATTATCAGGTTTTTATTTGTACCTGATATGACTTTAAACTATGTAAAGTGGGTTAGCCATGTTAAATTTGACTATCACTGATATCTCAGAAAAGATTAACTAACAACAATAGCAATATCTGTGCATCATCAGGTTAACCCTCCAGAATTGGGTAAGTTTTCAGCATAAATTTCCTAACCATTTTCAGATTTCAAAATTATTCAAGATTCAAATAATTTCTTCTTTGATCTACTTTTGACCTAATATGTATGGGCACATTATCTCAGAACAATTAATTGTAATGTAGGTATGTCCATGTCTCTGGTGGTCACAATGTGTTCTTAGAGATGAAATAACTCTATTAGCGCGTATGTTTCCGTTCCTACGCTCAGTAAATTCCCTGTAATACTTATTCGCTTATAATATGTTTGTTATATGTTGCACCTTTTAGAAAAGGATTTTCAATTAATATGTTCATGTCTCTGGTTGTAATATGTGTTCTTAGATATTAAATAACTCTATTAGCACGTATGTACCCGTTCCAGCACTCGGATAATACCCTGTTACTTTTTCGCTTTTAATAGTTATCAAAGGTACTAGGATTATAATTAAGTACGCAAGACGAGCGTTTCGTCTACATAGGACTCATCAGTGACGCTCATATCAAAATATTATAAAGTCAAACAAGTTCAAAGTTGAAGAGCATTGAGGATCCAAAATTCCAAAAGGTTGAGCCAAATAGGGTTAAGGCAATATCATGCCTGAAATAAAAAAAAATCCTTAGTTGTTTCGAAAAATTCGAAGTTTTGTAAACAGGGAATTTATAAAAATGATAACATTATTGATATTCATAACAACACAGAAGTGTGGACTACTGGGCTGGTGATACCCTCGGAGACGAAACGTCCACCAGCAGTGGCATAGACCCAGTGGTGTAAATAGTTATCAAAAGTACCAGGATTATAATTTAGTACGCCAGACGGGTGTTTCCTCTACATAAGACTCATCAGTGACGGCACTGTGATGCTCATATCAAAATATTCAAAAAGCCAAACTAGTACAAAGTTGAAGAGCATTGAGGATCCAAAATTCCAAAAAGTTGAGCCAAATTATTAATATACAGTTACACACAAGTTATTGCCTTGAGACTAGAAAAATGCATGTTTTGGCCCCTTTTTGGCCCTCAATTCCTAGACTATTTGCCCAATAACCCCTTAAATTAAATCCAAACCTTCTACTTATGGTATTAAACATAGAGGTACAATATCAGAACAATTGAAATACTAATACAAACTTTTTGTCCTGACACTAGATAAATGCTGTTTTTGGCCCCTTTGGGCCCCTCACTCCTAATTCTATGGGACCATAACCCAAAAAATCAATCCCAAGCTTCCTTTTGTGTTTATAAGTAAACATTGTGTTAAAATCTTAATGATTTCTTTTTATTTATTCAAAAGTTATCATCCGGAAACAATCCGTCTTTTGACGACGCTGATGATGCAGATGACGCAGAAGACGTGTCATACCAATTTATGACCAAAATATTTTTAATTTTTGCTGTCGTATAAAACCCTATTTTATTTTTCATCAAACCCAGCTCCGTGTCTGACACCTTTCTTTAAAGTATACATAATATTCATTGAACTTAAATAAATTGTAGGTCAGCTAGTTGATTAGTAATCATGTTGATTCGGTTAAACTGACTGTTTTATATAATTAGAATGTTAAAAAAAAATGGATTGGTCTCTTCTGATACTCAAATAAATTGAAGACAACCCATGGTCTGCAAATTCTAGGGGGGGGGGGGGCAAACCCGCCACACCCTTGACTAAGTCAGCCCCTGGTTTTAAGGATTAAGCCCTGTTTGCATGTACGGCTCAGATTCAAGTTACTTTTGCTTTTATTTCTGTAAAAACTAACTAACCATCCACCTCCTTAATTTTGTTTATTTTCATCATACAATTTTACAGAATTCAAAATTATTTCTAATTAATTATTTTTTTGTTTCTAAATCAATACTTCATCTGCCTTGGGCCACGGCTTTTTAATTTGTTGGTTTACGAATTTTCTCCATGAAAAAGTCGGGTCGGTCGGTCGGAAAAAAAAAGAAAAAAAAGAACTTTCAAGACAGAAAAATAATATGCAAAATAAAAATATATTTCACCTTTCTAATAGGGGATATGTTTGTCATACTATTTTTTCATCGTTCTTAAATTTTAGTTTGATGAAATATTATTGCTCAGCTGTAAACATCGCATGTCATTGTCTAATAATTTCCCGTAAAAAAAAGGGGGGGTACACTGACAATCGTCATTTCACAAACAAGAAAAACAGATTCACGTCAGTTATTTGACTTAGCTTTTAATCAAAACTTGGTGAAAATAATAAGGACGAAAACTGATAAAGAAAAAAAGAGTAAAAACGTCGAAAATAAGTTTCAACACACGTGTCAAAAACGTAATAGACTAGTTCACTGGAAAAACGAGAATATCAGATTAAATAATCTGTTGTCATGCATTCCCGTTTTTTATCCAAATGGACGATATTTTTTTATTATCTATAAAACAAGAAAATATCAAATGATTTGTTAAAATTCAGTATTTTAACTTGATGTCTTGAACTTCCACCTGTCCACATTTGGACAAGTCTATTTATACAGGAACATATATATTAACGTTAGATATACTGTTCCCAGATTTATATGAGAACATGCATCTTACGGACTGGTGACAAACAAGGGAAACAAACTTATTGTGTAATTGGTTTAAAACACAGGTTTCAGTTCCGCAAAATTATTTGCGCAAACGACATTTCAAGGTCATTAATAATTGATTTGTCTATTTTTAGAAACGTAAAGTTTCATTTTTCACAACAGCAAGTGTCATCACTTCTGTTAGTGATTAATGCATTTCATTTCATAAAAAAGGATATTCAATTATTTTTCAGGGATAATGCATTTGTAAGGGTCGGCGAGAATAAAAAAAAGCCTGAAAATTCGATTTTATTTTTATTTTGGAAACCGGCAAAATCGGGTCGGCGGATCCGTAAACCAACAAATTAAAAAATCCTGGCCTTGGGTATGTTGAGGGGTCACATGTTTTTTCATTAAAGTTTACATAGTTATACTTAAACTAATTCAACTTAGTTAATTTTTTTTAATAAAATAAACAAACTTGAAAGTTGTTTTTGTTGAATGTACAAAAAATATTTTTTGGATTTGTTTTGTCATTAAAGTTTTACATAGTTATACTAAAACTTATTCAACTTTGGTAAAAAAAAAATCAAGATGTTTAATAAAATAAACAAATTTGAAAGTTGTTTTTGTTGAATGAACATAAAAATATTTTTTGGATCTGTTTGCTTTTACGCATTGGAGATCCTCTAAAGATGGTTGAGTGTTTGTATGTACTATGACAAGTTTATGCATTTAAATTAAAAACATATATAATTAGTGGTATATATTTTTGTATTCACACAAAAACATTTAACTCAGGTGACACTTAAATCAATAATATAGGTAAGTGTCCCAGATATTGGACAATTTACTTCCCTGTTCAAATTCCTTTCTGTAAAAATGTTTATGGTAAGAATTTTCAAATAATTCAATTGCTCATTTATTTCAGTAATTAAAATTCAGAATATATAAAACTCTGACAATAGTCCATAACTGGATGAAAACACTAAGGAACTTTAGAATTTTTTGTTTGATCAATTATTCTGACAAAGTCAAAGTTTGAAAAAGAAAGTAAAAATAATTCTACTCTTATTTCCTTTTTAAGTTTACGAAATATATATTTCTTAGAGTATAACTTGATGTTCTAAAGACTATGTGTGGATTAGTCTGATCTATGTGTATCTTAACATTAATGGAAACTCTCCAACATAATAGACTAGCTGTTTTGTATATTATCTTTCTTGATCCTTTTTCCACTCTATAATAGTTGTTTTTTGCAAAAGTGGGTAAAATATCATCATTAAAGGACATCAAATAAAGGTAACAGTAGTACACTGCTGTTCAAATTTCAATTAAGAGAAAACAAACACCAGTAGTTAACTATCAATTTCAAATTGTTTTGTTTTTATAAATTCTTTAAAGATGACTGTTTTCTCTGTTTGAAGTTTATCTTATGCATGCATAGTTTTTGTGACAGTCTCCAAAACAATTAACATATATAAGTTAAACCATATTGATTTTGTGTTCAATCAAAGTGTTATCTTATGCATTTTTCAATATAAACCCATATAAGGAGTGGATTCACAATTTCTGGCTTTGATTTATTTGTAGATATGGTGTTACTGATCAGTTTTGCTACTGTGGATTCATTGTTGGATACCACTTTTCGTGGATTTTGTAAGTACATGGGAACCAAGAATTCAAATATTCAACAAATTGCCAATTTTCTGAAGGAAAGTGTTCAGACTTTGCCAAAACCACAAAATTAAACATCAATGAATATATGCAAGTTTTACTAAAACCACGAAAAATTGGTTACAACAAAAATAAATGAATCTACAGTATTTAAAAATCTATCTTTTCATAATAGTTTTCAAGATAGTGGGTCAAACAAAACAAAATGATAAAACTCATCATTTAAAGACCAAGTTCTTACTGATTATTTTGGATAGCTTTTGTAGATCTAGTCTTGCTGATGCCTCTGTTTTACAGTTTCTCAATATATAGCTTTAGTATATTACAGTTATTATTATTTGTTATAAAATAGCAAGACATGAAGCATCTATTTATATTACTGATTACTTAATTTTTAAATAATCTTGGGCAAACTATTTTTTTATATATTATATACTAGTATTCACTCCCAACATATTCATATTAGACAGTTTTTTCTCATATATTGCAGAGGTAAAAAGTAATGGCCTCATCAGTCAAGCCCCTTTGTACAATTTGCCATGATGATGGAATCTCCAACTCAGCAGTCACATGGTGCACAGAATGTGAGGTTTTCTTTTGTGAAGATTGTGAAAAACATCACAGCAAGTTCAGACAGTCTAAGAACCATAAAACCATGTCAGCTGAAGATTATCAAAAGTTACCAACATTCGTGCAAGAAATAAGTAGCCAGTGCAGAGAACACAAGAAGAAGTTTGAACTATACTGTGCATTCCATGCATGTCCCTGTTGTGTCCAGTGCATCACTGATAAACACAAGAAATGTCAAGAAATGAAACCCTTGTCTGATATCATACAGCAAGTCAAATCATCTGCCTCAGTGCAACTTTTTGAAAAAGATTTGAAGGATGTGAAGGAAAACTTAGATACAGCTGTAAAGTATCTGAAAACCAGGATCAGTACCATCAATACTCAGAAAACCAAAGCTGTTGAGGAAATCAGGTATATGAGGAAGTCGATCAGTGATTACTTAGACAAATTAGAGCAAGACATACTTGATGATTTAGAGTCTAAACATTCACAGCTGAAATCAAACATGGCCACTCTCCTGCAACAAATGGAACAGCGAGCCAGTCAGGTAGACCAAATGAAGAACCAGTTTATCAAAATGACGCAATATGCCACAGAGTTACAGATGTATATTGGTCTGAGAGAGATTGAGAAAACTACATCAGAAACATCAAAATACATAGAAGATTTAGAAAGTGGAGACAACTTCAGTGAAAAGAATCTAGAGGTCAATATTTCATCTGCTCTTCAATCAATTTTAAAAGATGTGAAATCGTTTGGTGATATCAATATCAATACCACCTCATCTTCTCTACAAATAAAAGCTGGAAGAAAAGATCAAGCTCAGCACTTGGTTCCAAAAGTTTCTGGAATTGAACAAATAAAGCCATCCTTGTTGACAAAACTGACGCTTCCAGAAGATATGAAGTCTTTAGAAATAATAGCCTGTCTTATATTACCTGATGGTAAATGTATGATACTTGATTATAACAAAAATCTACTACTGCTGTTCAGTAATGATGGCATCTTCATCAGAAAAGTAGTAACATTAACAGGATATCCATTGGATGCTTGCTTTGTCAGAAATAACACAGTGGCTGTCACATTAGGAAACACCTTCAAGGCAGTACTGGTGGATACAGAAAAGAATAAAGTTATTCAAACAATTAAACTTTCTCATGGTTGTTATGGAGTAGCAAGTGATGGTACAACTTTGATCATCAGTGATAGGGGCAGCCAATATACTACAGTGAATCTGAGTGACATGTCTCATACAATCTTAGAAGGAATGGGAGAAGTGGGCCGTGTTTCATTATACAAAGGAAATATCTATGGGACCAATTGCGGAGAAAATAAAGTCTGCTGCTATAAAAGTACTGGAGAACCTGTCTGGACATTTCAGCACCAAGACATTGCCTGGCCAGTAGGACTTACATTAGACAAGAACAGTTTTGTTTATATAGCTTCTAGTGTAAACAACAGTATTGTGGTAGTGTCACCAGATGGTAAAGCCTGTAAGAAATTACTAACAGATGTGGATGGAATCAAAGGTCCTTGGGCAATAGACATCAACAGAGAAACAGGAACGATGATAGTGTCAAGTAAAATAAGTGAAAATGGTGGTAAAACATACTATGGAACAGCTTGTATTTATAAAATCTAAAACATTTTTTGTTTAATAAATATTTAAATAAAAGTATATATGTGTGCATAGTGTTCAATGATACAATGTATCAAGTGCCTTAATTATTGTCCCAATTTGTTATAAAAATAAATCATATTTGTTTGTTTTTCATACGATCCTTTTTTCTTTTCTTTTTTTTTTATTATACATAACATCAATTATTTAACTGTAGAAAGAAGAAGTATACATTAGAATTAAACAATTAAATGTCTAACGAAGAATCAGATAACAATTTGGTCTAGAACTTTATAAGGACATGTGAAAAATTTGAGATTGAACATTTTTTGTTTTATCATACTTCCAGCTGTTAATTATAATGTACAATCACTTATTTCATAACCATTCCTACTAAATTAACAACTATGGTTTTGAGTTAGGATAGGAAAAAAAGAGGGATTGTACCAGAGCTAACAAAATCACCCCAAACAAGGTAACTAAGACAAGCATAGTGGTTTATAAGGTGCAATACCATAAAATAATTGAAAATCACATCTTAATTCATAGGAAAAAGGATTGAGAAGAAATATTCGATTGAATTTGTCATTTGCAAGAAGTTAAAATTGAGAACAGAAACAGTGAATGTGTCAAAGAGACAACAACACAACCAAAGAGCAGAAAACAGCCAAAGGCCACAAATGAATCTTCAATACAGCAAGAAAATCCCACACCCGGAGGATTTTTTTAGTTGGTCCTTTAACAAAAATGTGCACTAGTTCAGTGTTAATGAACATCATACTCAACTTTGAAATGAACAAAAGAAACTAAAATAAAAATTTATACAAAACTAACAAAGGCCAGAGGCTCCTGACTTCGGACAAGCGCAAACATGTGGTGGAATTGAACATGTTTTTGATATCTCAACCCTCCCCCTACACTTCTAGCCAATGAAAAAATCAAAGTGCTTTTAAGCACTGAACGGTAAAGATTGCTTCAATTTGTCAGCTGAAGTAAAATTAAATGCATTGGTTGTAGTTGATTTTACAACAATTCTAGATAAAGGAAGATAACTCCAATTTAAATTGAGGTGACTTTAATCCTTTATATTACAGCTATTTATACTAAATAAACAACTTAGTTTTTGAACATGGTTAATTCTTAAAGCATAAAAACACCATGTTAACAAATTCCTGGAATAGCTTAGTTATAATCTGTCATGAATTGTATAAAGAAGGTGTAAAGACCACAACTCATCAGGTGGAACTACAAAATAAAGGGCTGCGCTTAAGGGCATGATACGCCCATTGCTCTTTTAACTTGTCTTTTAATGAATTTATATGATCAACTAGAAATTGTGTGAACCCTGTCTAATACCCCCCCCCCCCAAAAAAAAAAAATAATAAATAAAAATGCACAAAAAAATTGGCACTATTAAGGCGACCTCAAATTTAACTGACTTTGTTATCTACAAGAAATTTAATGTTTTAAATTGAACTAAAGATTTTACAAATTTTATGTTTTCATCAGATTTTATTAAGTATTATTTGTTACATCAATAGATTTAAACAATTCACCAAAGTTTCATGGACATTGGTGAAAGCCTTTTTGAGTTATTGTCCGAAGTGTTAAAAATCCCCCTTTTTTATGAATAAAGCCCCATAAATCCAAAACTTAAAATCTGAAATTTATAAAAATTGAAAGGGAGCTTACATCAATAGATATAAACAATTCACCAAAGTTTCATGGACATTGATGAACGAATTTTTTAGTTATTGACCAAAGTGTTGAAAATCCCCCCTTTTTAATGAATAAAGCCCCATAAATCCAAAACTTAAAATCTGAAATTAAAAAAAAACGAAAGGGAGCTTACGTCAATAGATATAAACAATTCACCAAAGTTTCATGGAAATTGGTGAAAGCGTTTTTGAGATATTGTCCGAAGTGTTAAAAATCCCCCTTTTTTATGAATAAAGCCCCATAAATCCAAAACTTAAAATCTGAAATTAAAAAAAAACGAAAGGGAGCTTACGTCAATAGATATAAACAATTCACCAAAGTTCCATGGAAATTGGTGAAAGCGTTTTTGAGTTATTGTCCGAAGTGTGGACGACGGACGGACTAACAGACGGACGGACGGACGGACGGACGGACAACGGAATAACATAATACGTCCCGTCCTGGGCGTATAAAAACTAACATAAAGTCACTTCCACTGATGCTGTATCAACTCGTTATTTTTTTATATGTAGCAACACTCAAAGCAAGCTCTTATGAAAATTTTCAATTGAACTGACATAATTTAAGTAATTTAAGTTATTTAAACACTTGAAGGTTTTTGGTTGTAACTTGAAAGAAATGATACCTGTTACCTCACTCACAAGTATTATACTGCTACTGTTTCTTATTTTATTTTCAACAATTAGATTTTTGTTAATTAACTCAATGAGGACAAAAAGGGAAAGAGTGTATTTGAGGATGGGATAGCCCCAGCCCAAAGTTTTGCAACAAAAATGTGAAATGTGAATGGAAAGATTGAAGAAATTGGAAAGACATATGGTCTAGGGAAACCCTTGGTGTCCTGTTGCCTATGGCAAGCTTAAGTGTAGAATATATTCTACTCTAATTCAAATTCAAAGATTGTAAGGATCATTTGTACAATTATAATAAGATTATTGCATCATTACCTGCATGAACGATGTTTGGTCAGTTGATCTATACTATCTGAAAGATAATAAGTGACAATTGTGTAATTAACTGTGATCAAAATATATTAAAAATGCACCATTAAATATCTTGGACCTAATCATGCTAATAGAATGAACAAAAACAAAAAAATTAAAGCAGATATTATCACAAAGGACCTGTTAAAAATGGGTTTCACCACTGCATCGAGTGTGATACAATATTTATCCACTTGAGGCAGTTAAATTTTCAAATGTAAAACACAAGGCTTGTCGAGGGATTTAAATATTAAAAATTTAACTGTTGAGAGTGGATAAATATCGTATTACACAAGATTTGACGGCAAAATCTGTTTCTCTCATGATTTTCAATCAATACGCAGGCAAACGTCTTCTCTTTTTTTTCGAATGATCTGCAAAATGATGTGTTCTTCCTATGTGATGTCACCAGGGATGGTCGCCTTTTTTCATGCCGTCACAACAGGAAATTCAGAGGAAATCATGAAATTTCGACGTCATAATGGGATTTCAACCAACGAAGTACTGAGATCAAACAAACCATACTTTGATTAATTTTTTTTATACAATGGGTACAGAAAGGGATAAATCGATGAAGAGTTAGAGAAAGAAGCAATATATCATAACATCAATAAGGCTGTTGTAAGTTTTCTCGTTTGAATTGTTTAACATTGTCTTTTAGGGGCCTTTGATAGCTGACTATGCTGTATGGGTACCTCTGAAGGTGGTACAGCAACCTATATAGTTATTACTTTCTGTGTCATTTTGGTCTCTCATGGAGAGTCGTCTCATTGGCAATCATACCACATCTTCTTTTTTAATATCAATATAAGCTAATTAATGATTCCCTGTTGTAGAGACATATTGAACTCTCATCTATAACTTAGAATGTGAAGGATGAGAATCATTCTGGTAATGAAGCCTGAGGATGTAACTAAAGCATTCATTCTGAGGTTGTGGAAATTACAATTTACCCATCAAGTTTGGAGGGTACTGTTTGTCCATCCCAATTGTTTTGGTTGCATAAACAAACTTTGAATGCTGATTGGCAGAGCTAGGTATAGTTATGTTATACCAATAGCAGAGATGGGTCTGATTACTTTCAATGTAATTGATTAAATTACAATTACTTTGTCATTTGTACGATTAAATTAAATTAATGATTACATCATTTCTGAAAGTGTCTGATTAAATTAATGATTACATTGGCAAAGTAATCATGATTACATCTGATTACAATGAATTAAAAAAAAAACATTTTGCATGATGTGATGAATAAACGTTTAATATATATTAATTATAGCTTTTTTAGAAAGTATTGTGTTTGCTATATTATAAAATGATAACTTCAAACTTTATCTATTTAATAAACCTCAAAAGTTCACTACATACATACATGAACATTGTGTCACTGGTTACAACCCATTGCACTTTATCATCATTAATCTCTGAATTATTTTGACTTCAATTGAATATAGCTTTATAAAAAGCATTTGCTGTTTGTCTTCTGACATATTCTAGACTTTAATTTATATTTGTTTCAAGGTACAGTTTATGGGAGTTTAAATATGGATGAAATTGTACCAGTTTAATCAAATTGTAAACAAAATAAAAGTGCTAAAAATCATTGCATTTTACATGTCCAGTCCAAATACATACAAAAAATTTGCTTATTTTAAAAAAAGATATTTGTCCAACTTTTAATTAATTTTGTGCTAATTGGATAAATGATCACATGTCTGATTTATCTTTTACCATATATATTGTCCTACAGCTATACTCAGTTGCAATAAAAACAACAAACCTTAATTGGTTTCCTACCTGTCAATTCAAAGATGACAAAAATCACAACATTAACAAAAGATTATAATTAAGGGTTAATGAAAAGTATTACTTGAATATAACAGTTATTATGATATCAAATATATATATGTACATCTTTAAATTGTGAATATATGTACAATATCTTTTACTAAGGCCAGAAACATATAATTGTATTATATGTCTCTTCTTATGCTATTGATGACTTTTCAATACTGTAACAGTTTATTTTTTACTGAAGTATACAAACCAATTGCCATGTTTTATAAAAAATAAAGTAAACCAAAGTATCTTAACATGTTCAATATAAATTGAATAAGAATAACAAAAAGTTTCCTTTATTGAACATAAACACAGTTTTAAGATTTTTTTCATTGTAATCAGAATGTAATCATAAAGTAATCAGGATTACAGGGTATTTTGAAAAGTAATTGATTAAATTAAATTACATGTAATAAGATTTTTGGCTGATTAATGATTACAATGATTACTTGAAGAATTGTAATCAATTACAACTGATTAACGATTACAATTACAATTACCCCAACTCTGACCAATAGGTCAATGATTTTGTTCTCTTTTAAATGAGATGTCTTGTTGCACATTGGGAAATTAATGCTATATTTGCATTCTCGAAGGGCAGAGGAGCGTAGTATAATCTCAATATTTTTTTCTCTTTTTTACTTTAACCATACAATATATTATGGAATGTATTTTTAAAAGATAAAATAATGCAATCATCTAAGCAACATGCAGTGTACAATATATATTATATATATATATATATATTAAAAGGAATAATCTTATCTGGAAAAATGTTGAATTCTAGGAATAGATCAAAAATTTATGATGAAAACCATAACCAGTGATCTACATAAGGTGGGTCTAAATCATGTGAGCAATTTTGCTGAGTTTGATTTTACTATCCCTGATATTTCAGTAAAGACTAACTCACTTAGCCATGTGCACATCTGAAATTGTGTTAGTTTTTTAAAATGAATATCTTAACCATTTTCAGAATTCAAATTATTCCAGATTCAAATATTTCCTTCTTTCATCTAGTTTTGACCAAATATGGGCCCATTATCTCAGAACAGTTATTGAAATATCATATTATTTACAATGTTTTTCATATATTTATAGTTAACTTATTGTAAAATAATATAATCATGCTCCAATTATTCTATTGTTGAGGTGGTCATGGACGTGTTGACATACAATTATTTTGTGAAACCCATTTTGGTTTTCGTTCAAAAAAAATATAAACTTGAAACAACTAGTGAGTCAGAACTCAAAAGATGAGCACACTTGGTTCGAGCTGTGTTTTTTTTAGGGGAAGTTTTGATTCCCTCCTTGTAGTTACTTGTTCTTCAGAATTTTGGTATTTTTTTAATCCTTTTTTATTTACAGTGCAGACATTGATGTTTAATATAAAAAGAAGATGTGGTACAGTTGTCAATTAGATAAGTTTTCAAAAGAAACCATATAACACAAAAATTAATAACTATAGGCTCAACAGTGATTAAGATCTTCAACAATGAGCAAGTCCCATACATTTACATCAGTCAGTTATAAAAGGTTCTGCATGACTAAGCATATTTTATCTTTTACAGACGTTGCCATATTTTTAATAAGGCTGGATTACGAGTGACTTTATGGACATCTACATGTAGATTTGCATCCTATTTTCCGAGGGATCTTTCAGTTTACACACCAACATGTCGGAGGATATTTTGAGTTTTAACTTTGTCATACAAATAAAATTGATCAGTTTGTATGTTTACATAATGTTAAAGGAATTTGTGTATTTGGAACCTTTGTCTAAAAACAAAGTTTTCTCTTCTTCAATGCACTATATATGTTCAAACAGTAACTGAACTTTAAACAAGGAATTATTTGTTTCTGGTATAATCCTGAATTCTGGAAAACTGAAAAGAAATGTATGATGAACATGATGAAAACTAACCAACTTTAGGGGTTTAGTCCTACTTGCACAGCTAAGTTTCATTTCAAGTTACTTTTGCTTTAATATATATATAAACTATTAACTTTAATATTATTTTGAAACGTTTAATAAAACTACAATATTTGAAAGTTCTTTTTATTGAGTGTACAAAAAAAAAATGTAGATTTGTTTTTACACACATTGGAAATTCTCTAAAGATTTTTGAGTGTTTTTATTACAAGCTCACACATTTAAATCAAAACATATATATATAAATTGTATCAAATTTGTAATCTGACATACAAAAAAAAATTATCTGTTGAGATATTTGTATCCAAATCTAAATCAATAATATAGGTAAGTGTCCCATATGTTGGACATTTTACTTCCTTGTTCAAATTCCTTTCTGTCAAAATGTTTAAGGTAAGAATGTCCAAATAATTCAATTGCTCATTTATTTCAGTAATTAAAATTCAGAATTTAAAACTCTGACAATAGTCTATAACTGAATGAAATAAGTAGTCCTTCCTCTATTTTATACAGAAAGCAGAAACATAATAATTAACAAACTGGTTGAAAACACAGGAACTTGAGAATTTTTTGTTTGATCAATTATTCTGACAAAGTCAAAGTTTGAAAAAGAAAGTAAAAAAAAATCTACTCTTATTTCCTTTTTAAGTTTACTAAATATATATAAAATATCTTAGTGAATAACTTGATTTTATAAAGACTATGTGTGGATCAGTTTGATCTATGTGCATCTTGACATTAATGGAAACTCTCCAACATTATAGACTACCTGTTTGTATATCATTTTAATTGTTCCTTTTTCCACTCTATTATAGGTTTTTTTTGGCAAAAGTGGGTAAAATATCATCATTAAAGGACACGAAATAAAGGCAACAGTAGTACACTGCTGTTCAAATTTCAATTAAGAGAAACCAAACACCTAGATAACTATCAATTTCAAATTGTTTTGTTTTAATAAATTCTTTAAAGATGACTGTTTTTGCTGTTTGAAGTTTATCTTATGTATGCATAGTTTTTTGTGACGTCTCCAAATAATTAACATATAATTTAAACCATATAAATTTTGTGTTCAATCATTGTGTTATCTTATGTTTTTTTTTCAATATTAATTCGTATAAGGAGTGGATTCACAATTTCTGCCTTTGATTTGTTTGTAGATATGGTCTTACTGATCAGTTTTGCTACTGTGGATTCATCGTTGGATACCACTTTTCGTGGATTTTGTAAGTACATGGGAACCATGATTCTAAATATTCAACAAATTGCTAATTTTTTGAAGGAAAGTATTCAGACCATGCAAAGACCACGAAACTAAATATAAATGAATATATGCAAGTTTTACTCAAACCACGAAAAATTGGTTCCAACAAAAATAAATGAATCCACAGTATTTAAAAATCTATCTTTTCATAATGGTTTTCAAGATAGTGGGTCAAACAAAACAAAATGATAAAACTCATCATTTAAAGACCAAGTTCTTACTGATTATTTTGGATAGCTTTTGTAGATCTAGTCTTGCTGAAGCCTTTGTTTTACAGTTTCTCAATATATAGCTTTAGTATATTATAGTTATTGTTATTTGTTATAAAATATCAGGACATGAAGCATCTATTTATATTACTGATTACTTAATTTAGGTATAATCTTGGACAAACTATTTTTTTATATATTATATACTAGTATTCACTCCCAACATATTCATATTAGACAGTTTTTTCTCATATATTGCAGAGATAAAAAGTTAATGGCTTCATCAGTCATGTCCCTTTGTACAATTTGCCATGATGAAGGAATCTCCAACTCAGCAGTCACATGGTGCACAGAGTGTGAAGTTTTCTTTTGTGAAGATTGTGAAAAACCTCACAGCAAGTCAAGGCTGTCTAAGAACCATAAAACCATGTCAGCTGAAGATTATCAAAAGTTACCAACATTCATGCAAGAAATAAGTAGCCAGTGCAGAGATCACAAGAAGAAGTTTGAACTATACTGTTCATTCCATGCATGTCCCTGCTGTGTCCAGTGCATCACTGATAAACACAAGAAATGTCAAGATATGAAACCCTTGTCTGATATCATACAGCAAGTCAAATCATCTGCCTCAGTTCAACTTTTTGAAAAAGATTTGACAAATGTGAAGGAAAACTTAGATACAGCCATAAGGTATTTGAAAACCAGGATCAGTACCATCAATACTCAGAAAACCAAAACTGTTGAGGAAATCAGGTATATGAGGAAGTCGATCAGTGATTACTTAGACAAATTAGAGCAAGACATACTTAATGATTTAGAGTCTAAACATTCAAAGCTTAAATCAAACATGGCCACTCTCCTGCAACAAATGGAACAGCGAGCCAGTCAGGTAGACCAAATGCAGAGCCAGTTTACCAAAATGACGCAATATGCCACAGAGCTACAGATGTATATTGGTCTACGAGAGATTGAGAAAACTACAACAGAAATGGCAAAATACATAGAAGATTTAGAAGGTGGAGACCACTTCGGTGAAAAGAATCTAGAGGTTAAAATTTCATCTGCTCTTCAATCAATTTTAAAAGATGTGAAATCGTTTGGTGATATCAATATCAATACCACCTCATCTTCTCTACAAACAAAAGCTGGAAGAAAAGATCAAGCTCAGCACTTGGTTCCAAAAGTTTCTGGAATTGAACAAATAAAGCCATCCTTGTTGACAAAACTGACGCTTCCAGAAGATATGAAGTCTTTAGAAATAAGGGCCTGTCTTATATTACCTGATGGTAAATGTATGATACTTGATTATAACAAAAAACTACTACTGCGGTTCAGTAATGATGGCATCTTCATCAGAGAAGTAGTTACATTAACAGGATATCCACGTGATGCTTACTTTGTCAGAAATAACACAGTGGCTGTCACATTAGGCAACACCAACCAGACAGTACTGGTGGATACAGAAAAGAATACCGTTATTCAAACAATTCAACTTTCTCATGGTTGTTATGGAGTAGCAAGTGATGGTACAACTTTGGTCATCAGTGATAGTGTCAACCAGTGTACTACAGTGAATCTGAGTGACATGTCTCATACAATTATAAAAGGAATGGGAGAGGTTTGCCATGTTTCATTATACAAAGGAAATATCTATGGGACCAATGACAATGAAAATAGAGTCTACTGCTATAAAATTACAGGGGAACCTGTCTGGACATTTCAGCACCAAGACATTGACAGTCCAATAGGAATTACATTAGACAGGAATGGTTTTGTTTATATAGCTTCTCCTGGAAACAACAGTATCGTGGTAGTATCACCAGATGGTAAAGCCTGTAAGACAATACTATTGGAGAAGATGGAATCAAATATCCTTGGGCAATAGACATCAATAGAGAAACAGGACTTATGATACTGTCAAGTGAAATAAGTGAAAATGGTGGTGATACATACTATGAAACAGCTTGTATTTATAAAATCTAAAACATTTTTTGTTTGATAAATATTTAAAAAATTTGTAAGGGTTCCGTGGAACCCAGTGTCTCACCTACTTTTGCTGAAAATCACAGGCTCAACAAAAATGAAGGGAAAAAAATTAAAATATTCTTCTTGATACTATCTTTTGATTCTTAGAAGCTTCTGTCCAAGTTTGGTAAAAATCCGGATAGTTTATGAATCTAATAAATGTTTAAAAACGTTAATTGCTGACTGTATGTAATGTTAACTGGAATTCCATTTATAAGTAAAATACAGATACACAGGTACAAAATATTAACAAAATTTCCTTCTAAAAACTAGCTTTTGATCATAAACAAGCTTTTATCTAAGTTTGGTACATATTAAAAGTAGTATAAGAAAGTTATTATTTTATTTTTTTTAAATCTAACCAGAGTGAATGTGTTGTTTCTTGGCAAAAAATCTAAGTCCATTTAAAAGTAAAATACAGAAAAAACAGATTTATTTTTTTACAAAATTTACTTCTGATTTTTATCTTTCAATCATAAACAAGCTTGTGTCTATGCTTGGTACAAAACCAGGATAGTTTAAAAAAGTTATTAAAATTTAAAAAAACTTTAACCACTGAGTGAATGTAATGTTTCCCTGTAGAAAAACTAAGTCCATTTGTAGGTAAAATACGGAAAAAAATGGAATTTTATTTTCTACTATCATAGGTGGGGAATAATAAAATCACCCCAAACAAGGTAACTAGGACAAGTTTAGTGGTTTATAAGGTGCAATACCATCAAATCATAGAAAGTCACATCTTAATTCATAGGAAAAAGGATTGAAAAAAAATATTCTATTGAATTTAAATTGTCAGTTACATGCACAAGAAGTTAAAATCTAGAACGGAAACAGGGAATGTGTCAAAGAGACAACAACCCAACCAAAGAGCAGTAAACAGCCAAAAGCCACCAATGGATCTTAAATACAGCAAGAATATCCTACACCCTGAGGATTTCGTCAGCTGACCCGTTAACAAAAATGGGCCCTAGTTCAGTAATAATGGATGTCATACTCAACTCCGAAATATACAAAGAAACTAAAATTAAAATTCATTCAAGATTAACAAAGGTCAAAGGCTACTGACTTGGGACATAATCAAACACACAGTGAGGTTTAACATAAATCCTGCATTTAATTGCAAAATAATTCGAGAGTAAAAAACATAACTTGAGTGTTTCAAGCACCATTCTTTTTTTATTTGATATTTCAAAAAAATATTTTGGAAGCTTGAACATGGTTACTTAAAACAGTGGAAAAAAAGGTGAACATTTGATTGGTTAACTTGCAGTATGAAATTAATCACTTTGTGAAATTATGTTTGTAGTACAGGACAGAATAAACTTTACTCATGCAAGTCACATACTAAAAATCATATTTTAATTAAGAATTGAATGCTTCTTTTTGTAAATTTATTGGGGTGTAAAAGCGTTGACCGAAGTACATTTTGTATGAAGTGGGAAGCGCTTCATTCTAAAAATGTACGCACGGTCAACGCTTTTACAACCCTATAAAGTTACAAAAAGAAGCATTCAATACTTATATAATTACATTTTTTAGCTAGGATTATAAAAACGATTTTCATGAAGTTATTTTTTTAAATTCACCTGTGCACTTTATTGTGGGACCTCGTGTCATCATGAATGAAATGTTATTGTCTCATGCAACTGCTTACGGAATAACTTGTGATGTGCAATTAGCCAATCAGAATAACGTATTATAATGAAACATACATCTAATGTAATTATAAGGATATAAACAAAGGCAACAGTAGCATACAGCTGTTTAAAACTCATAAATCCATGGACAAAAAACAAAATTGGGGTAACAAACTAAAACTGAGGGAAACGCATTAAATATAAGAGGAGAACAACAACATAACACCAAAATGTATCACACACTGAGGATCAGACAAAATCCCACGAGAATAACAAATATAACATCAAAACCAAATACATGAATTTGGGATAGACAAGTACCGTGACAAGTCTTATCGCAATGTGAATTTACACAAAACAAGTATTAACAAAGGCATTATTTTCCATCCAATCAGGCCATCTTCAAGAACGAAAAAGCTATAGACTTAATTCTGTAATCTTAAGATGTGAATTTTGATGCATGTATTTTTGTTAATACTCACATAAAAAACTAGAGGCTCTAAAGAGCCTGTGTCGCTCACCTTGGTCTATGTGCATATTAAACAAAGGACACAAATGGATTCATGACAAAATTGTATTTTGGTGATGGTGATGTGTTTGAAGTTCTTACTTTACTGAACGATTTTGCTTCTTACAATTATATCTATCATGAACTTTGCCCATTAGTAACAGAGAACTATATTTGGTAAAAATTTACATAAATTTACCAAATTAATGAAAATTGTTAAAAATTGACTATAAAGGGCAATAACTCCTTAAGGGGTCAATTGACCATTTAGGTCATGTTGACTTATTTGTAGATCTTACTTTGCTGAACATTATTGCTGTTTACAGTTTATCGCTATCTATAATAGTATTCAAGATAACCAAAAACGGCAAAATTTCTTTAAAAATTACCAATTGGAGGGCAGCAACCCAACAACCAGTTGTCCAATTCATCTGAAAAATTCAGGGCAGATAGATATTGACTTGATTAACAATTTAACTTCTTGTCAGATTTGCTCTAGATGCTTTGGTTTCATAGTTATAAGCAACTAGAGGCTCTAAAGAGCCTGTGTCGCTCACCTTGGTCTATATTAATATTAAACATTGTACACAAATGAATTCATGACAAAATTGTGTTTTGGTGATGGTGATGTGTTTGAAGATCTTACTTTACTAAACATTTTTGCTGCTTACAATTATCTCTATCTATAACAGTAGTTTCTGTGGAAAATGTTAGTGAAAATCTACAAATTTTGTGAAAATTGTTAAAAAATGACTATGAAGGGCAATAACTCCTCAGGGGGTCAATTGACTATTTTGGTCATGTTGACTCATTTTTAGTTCTTACTTTACTGTACATTATTGCTGTTTACAGTTTATCTCTATCTATAATAATATTCAAGATAATAACAAAAAAACAGCAAAATTTCCTCAAAATTACCAATTTAGGGGCAGCAACCTAACAACCGATGATCCAATTCATCTGAAAATTCCTGGGCAGATAGATCTTGACCTGATCAACAATTTCAACTCTGTCAGATTTGCTCTTTTAAAATGCTTTGTTTTTTGGGTTATAAGCCAAAAACTGCATTTTACTCCCATGTTCTATTTTTAGCCATGGCCGCCATCTTGGTTGGTTGGCCAAGTTACCGGACACAATTTTTATACTAGATACCCCAAAGATGATTGTGGCCAAGTTTCATTTAATTTGGCCCAGTAGTTTCAGAGGAGAATATTTTTCTAAAAGATAACTAAGATTTACGTAATATGGTTAAAAATTGACTATAAAGGGCAATAACTCCTACAGTGGTCAACTGACCATTTTGGTCATGTTGACTTATTTGTAGATCTTACTTTGCTGAACATTATTGCTGTTTACAGTTTTTCTCTATCTATAATAATATTCAAGATAATAACCAAAAACAGCAAAATTTCCTTAAAATTACTGATTCAGGGGCAGCAACCTAACAACGGTATGTCAGATTCATCTGAAAATTTCAAGGCAGATAGATCTTAACCTGATAAACAATTTTACCCCATGTCAGACTTGCTCTAAATGCTTTGGTTTTTGAGTTATAAGCCAAAAACTGCATTTTACCCCTATGTTCTATTTTTAGCCATGGCGGCCATCTTGGTTGGTTGGCAAGGTCACCGGACACAATTTTCAAACTAGATACCTCAATGATGATTGTGGCCAAGTTTGGTTAAATTTGGCCCAGTAGTTTCAGAGGAGAAGATTTTTGTAAAAGTTAACGCCGGACGCAGGACGACGACGACGGACGGCGACGGACGACGACAGACGACGGACGCCAAGTGATGAGAAAAGCTCACTTGGCCCTTCGGGCCAGGTGAGCTTAAAATGAATTATCTCCCTTTGTATATGTTGGAATTCAACTTTGATTTCAATACAAAGTCTGAACTGAGTTATATTGAATGACTGCCATAAGGATAAGAAACCAAAAAAAAATTTCTAAAATCTTTTAATCTCAAAACCAATTTTTTTATTAAAATAATGGTATAAGAAAAATTATCCTTTTGGTTTTTTCATGATAGATCAAGCTAACTTAAACTCATAACAAAAGTCCAAAATGTCAATTGGTGCATTAAAATAAGGGAATTGAAGTTTTTTGTTACTTTACACTGTCCATTCCATAAAAGTTTTTACTATTCCTTAAACAATCTCATATAATTTGAAAACTTTACAGTTTACTTTATACACATGTAGTACATGTATTATCATTTACTGTCTATCTCCTAAATAGATCTGATTGTTATCCAATATAGATCATGAGAACTTCCTTTCTACATTTCTATACTGTACAATCCCTTTAAATATTACAACTATCCATACTAAATAAACAACTTAGTTTTTGAACATGGTTAATTCTCAAAGCATAAAAAAAACAGCATGTTAACAAATTCCTGGAAAAGGTGAGTTATGTTCTGTCAAGAATTGTATAATGAAGGTGTAAAGACCACAACTCAACAGGTGGAACTACAGAAATTTAACATAAAGTCACTTCCACTGATGCGGTATCAACTTCTTATTTTTTTATATGTGGCAATACTCAAAATAAGCTTTTAGAAAATTTGCAATTGAACTGATTAAGTGATTGGTTAACACTTGAAGGCTTTTGGTGGTAACCTGATAGAAATGATAGACATGACTACATGCATTACTGATATTTATAGATTACCTTTGATCATCTCAACCAGATTGACAATCGAATTAAGATGATCAATGAGAAAATTGAGAATGGAAATGGGGAATGTGTCAAAGAGACAACAACCTGACCAAAGAAAAAATCAACAGCAGAAGGTCACCAACAGGTCTTCAATGTAGCGAGAAATTCCAGCACCCAGAGGCATCCTTCAGCTAAACTATAGCTAATTTCCAAATTTTACACAAGAAACTTATAAAATAATACAAGACTAACAAAGGCTAGAGGCTCCTGACTTGGGACAGGCGCAAACATGTGGCGGGGTTAAACATGTTTGTGAGATCTCAACCCTCCCCTATACCTCTAGCCAATGTAGAAAAGTAAACGCATAACATGCACATTAAAATTCAGTTAAAGAAAAGTCCAAGTCTGATGTCAGAAGATGTAACCAAAAACAAGAAAGTGTCCAAAGTACACGGATGCCTCACAGCACTATCATTTTCCATGTTCAATGGACCATGAAATTGGATAAAAAATATAATAAGGCATTAAAATTTAAAAGATGATATCATAAGGAACATGTGTACTAAGTTTCAAGTTGATTGGACTTCAACTTCATCAAAAACTACCTTGACCAAAAACTTTAACGTGAAACATGCACTATCATTTTCTATGTTCAGTGGACCGTGAAATTGGGGTCAAAAGTTTAATTTGGTTTAAAAATTAGAAAGAGCATATCACAAGGAACATGTGTACTAAGTTTCAAGTTGATTGGACTTCAACTTCATCAAAAACTACCTTGACCAAAAACTTTAACCTGAAGCGGGACAGACGGACGAACAGACAGACGAACGAACAGACCGACGGACGGACAAACGGACGAACAGACCAGAAAACATAATGACCCTCTACTATCCTAGGTGGGGCATAAAATTAAAAAAAAATGACAATAATACATCAATAACAACAGACTACTAGCAGTAAACTGACATGCCAGCTCCAGACCTCATTTAAACTGACTGAAAGATTATGATTTCATCATTTGAAGATCAGGCACAATCCTTCTGGTTAGGGGTTTAGTATCATACCATCATAACATATATGAGAAGAACATAACCATTGTCTGTTTATCACTATTTTACCTATGACGGTGTTGTCAATTTTGTTAGCAATGCCACCTGACTGCTTAGTTTTTAGCAATAATTTTCCATCTCAAGCAAGAAGCATGATATGAAAATTTATGACAAAAAAAATCAAAGGAAAAAATCTGATGTAATTTATATAACTCAATGAGGACAAAAAGTGAAAGAACACTTGATGTCCTGTCGCCTTCCATTTGTTGTACATGTAAAAGTTCTTCTTTGATTCAAATGCAAGGATTATAAACTGTATAGATAAATTTGTACAATTAGAATAAGATTATTGAATCATTACCTGCATGAGAGATGATTAAAATATATTAAAAATTCATCACTTAATATCATAGACCTAATAGAATGAACAATAAATGGGGAATGTGTCCATACTCAGGGACACAGATGATGCCCCCCACCCCCACCCCCACTATGCATAAAGCACTATGAAGGGACATAACTCAAAAACTGTAACAGTGATCCTTCCAAAAATTGAACTTAGGCTGAGTTTTTGTGGTAAAAAGCCAATTATATATACATTTCATTTCATTTAGTTGGTGCAAGGACACAGTTACCTTCTTTGGTTTTCGTTGTCTACGAATATAGTCCCTAGTGTAAAAAGTGTATAACTTGCATCTTTTATTTGATACACTTTCTAAATTTATTTCTTGATATTAAATGCATGAAATATTAAGTAGGGGGATGTAATTACATGTCAAAAAAAATTTGGTGCTGAATCTTTATGTAAAGTAGTGAATTGGTCCAGTTCTAAAAGGTCAAATTTTATCACATCTGAAGCTGTCAAACTGAATTTTACACCCCCTTAACACAGAATTGTCAATATTTTGAGTTAGAGCTGGTAGAAGTTTCTATAATTTTGATATTATTTGTCTCACTGGTAGTATACTACACTGTAAAAATCTTTTTGAGAAAGAGCAGGTGCGATTTTTTAATTTGAATTTTAATAATTGTCTAAAAGAAATGCACTACGAAATAACTGTGTTCTCGGGCCAGTTGATAGAGAACAGAAACAAAAATTCAGTAGTTTTTTTCATTTGTAAAGGGACATAACCCTAGAATGGTAATCAAAGTGATTATAAGCACTTAATGGTAAAGAATGCTTCAAAAATAAAATTTATCAGTAGGAAGTAAAATTGAATACTGCATTGTATGAAGCATTATTGGCAGTTGATTCAACATTCTGAACAAGGAAAGATAACTCAAATTTTCAAAAAAGACTTGAAAATATTTTTTAAAAATGAAGAGTAACCATATACTCCACATGGCACAGCTTTATACGGCAGCAGAGGTCGAACTCTGAACAGTTGGGGCAAGTAATTGGACACAACATTTAAGCTTGATACAGCTCTGAATTTTGATTATGATTAAATAGTTGACACAACAAAAGTTTCTGACACAGTCAATGAATGTGGTCTAAGAACTTAAACTTGAAAATTTTAAAATTTTAAATTGACCATTTACCTATCATGGTCCAATATCCAAAGATTCAGCATATCATAGAACCCCAATTCAATTTTTCATGAAATCAAATAATGTTCCATTTCAGACCCTTTAGACCTCAATGCAGACCAATTTGATAACCGGGTCCAAATATTGAAAATCTAAATACATTGTACATGGTTCAGCATATCAAAAACCCCTAAGAATTCAATTTTTGTTAAATTCAAATAAAGTTTAATTTTGGACCCTTTGGACCGTAACTTAAGATCAATTTGAAAACAGGACCAAAAATTAAGAATCTTAATACACGATTAGATTTGGCATATCAAAGAACCCCAATAATTCATTCTTTGATGAAATCAAACAAAGTTTAATTTTGGACCCTTTTGGGCCCCAATTCCTAAACTGTTGGCACCAAAACTCCCTTAATCAATCCTAACCTTCCTTTCATGGTCATAAACCTTGTGTTTAAATTTCAAAGATTTCTTTTTACTTATACTGAAATTATACTGCGAAAAACAAATGTTTTCAGACGACAACCACAACGTCATACCAATATACAACCAAATTTTGCGGTTGTATACAATCTGCTTTAATTTATCAGGGGAGGGCAAAAACTAAACATTGCGTTATATAATGCATTGATTGTAGTTGATTCAACTATATTCATGGACAAAAGAAGAAAACTTCAATTTTAATGAACAGCTGTGTCATGAGCCCATGATAAGCCCATCATCTGGTGTGGAAGTTTTATGCAATAATCATTAATAGTTTCTGAAAAAGTTTGAAGGAATAATCATATATTGTTTTTGAGATAGGGCGGGACATGTGAAACCCACCCCTCTTTGTTTTTTTACAAGACACTACTAAATATCACTTAAATAAAATTTTGAATCAAAACCAAAAACTTTACAGATCTTTAGATGAATATAACAATGAAGTGTACATGTGTAAAGTTAAATTGAACAATAATAAATTGTTTTTGAGATACAGGGCAACATGTGAAAAACCCCTCCCCCTTTTTTACCAAAATACTCAATAACTCAAAAATAAAATTTTGAATCATCACTAAAAAGTATACAGATCTTAAGATTAATATAACAAAGATGTGTGTAAAGTTTTAAGCAATAATCATAAATTGTTTTTGAGATACAGCGTGACATGTAAAATAAGCCGCCCCTTTTTTACAAAGTACTCAATAACTCAAAAATGAAATATTGAATCATCACCAAAACTAATACAAATCTTAAGATTTATATAACTAAGAAGTGTGCAAAGTTTTAAGCAATAATCAAAATCCTTTTTGAGATACAGTGCGACATGTGAAAAAAACACACCCCGTGTTTTAGTTACAAACTGCTGTAACTTAAAAAGTTGCATAATGCAGCCTAACCAATAGTGGACATTATGAGGATGAATAATTTTGAATTCTGGAAAATTGATCAGAATGATTAAAACTAACATCGAACTATGTAAAGTGGGTTAGCCATGTTAAATTTGACTTTCACTGATAAAGTCTGCAGATATCTCAGAAAAGATTAACTTACAATCTGTACATGGTTAACCCTCCAAAATTGGGTTAGTTTTCAGCATAAATTTCCTAACCATTTCCAGACTTCAAAACTTTTCAAGATTCAAATATTTCCTTCTTTGATCAACTTTTGACCAAATATGTACGGGCACATTATCTTAGAACATTTATTGCAATTTAGGCACTTGCAACTATTGTGAAGTAAAATAAGCAAGAAATTATTGATTCAAGCAGAAACCGTCGAAATCCACCCCAACAACATTCTACAATCACTAGTGACTAACTGACAAATGGACTGACAGAAGTGAAGTAATATGTTCATGTTTCACAAAGAATCCTCGAGTTATGAATCCGCAAGGTCCCCTACAAATTCGAAAAATATATAACAATCTCCTCACCTCTAACTTATGCACTAAGAGATTCATATTGCAGTAGCATGGGTTTGAATCCCGGCGTGGGAATAACCAAAAATTTGCGAAAGCAAATTTACAGATCTAACATTGTTGGGTTGATGTTTAGACGAGTTGTATATACATTATGTACACAGCCATGTATCACCATCATTGATGGCGATCCGATGGAAACATCTGTTGTAGGGTTGTCACTGACTCAGACGTACTTATGAATATAATTATTTTCTGTGACTGTATCTTACATTAATTTGTAGGATCCTTTACTATAGATAATGTAGCTGATCTGTAACAATAACATCTTCATGCCTTATATATCATGTACTGTAGTACGCCGCTAGATTAAAACTGACGTGGAAAGGTAACACATGCCCACTGAAAGCTCTTTTTTGAGAGCCCAGGTGGTCGTGTGGTCTAGCGGGACAGCTGCAGTGCAGGCCATTTGGTGTCACGATATCACAGTAGCATGGGTTCGAATCCCGGCGTGGGAAGAACCAAAAATTTGCGAAAGCAAATTTACAGATCTAACATTGTTGGGTTGATGTTTAGACGAGTTGTATATATATATATATATATATATATATGAGTTTATAAAGACGAGTCTAAATTGAAAACTACGTTAAACCGGAGGGAAAATATAATACAAGCCCAAACAAAAAAATAGAGTTTATAAAGATACAGCTATAAAGCTGCAGCCCAAAATAAAGTGGAGACAACTTCGGTGAAAAAGATCTAAGAGTCAACATATCATCTGATCTTCAATCAATTTTAAAAGATGTCAAATCAATATCAATACCACCTCTTCTACTCTACAAATGAAGGTTGGAAGAAAAGATCAGGCCCAGCACTTGGTTCCAAAAGTATCTGGAATTGAACTAATAAAGCCATCCTTGTTGACAAGACTCTGACGTGTCCAGAAAATATGAAATCTTTTGATATAAGGGCCTGTCTTATATTACCTGATGGTAAATTTATAACACTTGATTGGAATGAAAAACAATTTCTTCTGTTCAGTAATGATGGCACCTTCATCAGAAAAGTAGTAACATTAACAGGATATCCATGGAATGCTTGCTTTGTCAGAAATAACACAGTGGCTGTCACCTTAGTAAACACAAACCGGACAGTACTGGTGGATACAGAAAAGAATACAGTTATTCAAACAATTCAACTTTCTCATTTCTGTTTTGGAGTAGCAAGTGATGGTAAAACTTTGGTCATCAGTGATAGTGTCAGCCGATGTACTACAGTGAATCTGAGTGACATGTCTCATAAAATCATAGAAGAAATGGGAAGGGTGTGCCATGTTTCATTATACAAAGGAAATATCTATTTGACCAATTACGATGAAAATAAAGTCTGCTGCTATAAAATTACAGGGGAACCTGTCTGGTCATTTCAGCATCAAGATATTGCCTGGCCAAGAGGAATAACATTAGACAAGAATGGTTTTGTTTATATAGCTTCTGATAGAAACAACAGTATTGTGGTAGTATCCCCAGATGGTAAAGCCTGTAAGACAATATACTATTGGAGGATGATGGAATCGTAGATCCTTGGGCAATAGACATCAACAGAGAAACAGGAATGATGATAGTGTCAAGTAAAAGTAGTGACGATAACAGTGTTAAACACTATGAAACAGTTTTGGTTTATAAAATTTAAAACATTTTTTGTTGAATAAATATTTAAAAAATTTGTAAGGGTTCCGCGGAAGCCAGTGTCTCGCCTACTTTTGCTGAAAATCACAGGCTCAACAAAAATGAAGGGAAAAAAAATAAAAATATACTTCTTGATACTATCTTTTGATTGTTAGAAGCTTCTGTCCAAGTTTGGTAAAAATCCGGATAGTTTATGAATCTAATAAATGTTTAAAAACTTTAACTGCCGACTGTATGTTAACTGGAAGTCCATTTATAAGTAAAATACAGATACACAGGTACAAAATATTAACAAAATTTCCTTCTAAAAACTAGCTTTTGATCATAAACAAGCTTTTATCTAAGTTTGGTACATATTAAAAGTAGTATAAGAAAGTTATTATTTTTTTTTAAATCAAACCACAGAGTGAATGTGTTGTTTCTTGGCAAAAAATCTAAGTCCATTTAAAAGTAAAATACAGAAAAAACAGATTTATTTTTTTACAAAATTTACTTCTGATTTTTATCTTTCAATCATAAACAAGCTTGTGTCTATGCTTGTTACAAAACCAGGATAGTTTAAAAAAGTTATTAAAATTTAAAAAAAACTTTAACCACTGAGTGAATGTAATGTTTCCCTGTAGAAAAACTAAGTCCATTTGTAGGTAAAATACGGAAAAAAAATGGAATTTTATTTTCTACTATCATAGGTGGGGAATAATAAAATCACCCCAAACAAGGTAACTAGGACAAGTTTAGTGGTTTATAAGGTGCAATACCATCAAATCATAGAAAGTCACATCTTAATTCATAGGAAAAAGGATTGAGAAAAAATATTCTATTGAATTTAAATTGTCAGTTACATGCACAAGAAGTTAAAATCTAGAACGGAAACAGGGAATGTGTCAAAGAGACAACAACCCAACCAAAGAGCAGTAAACAGCCAAAAGCCACCAATGGATCTTAAATACAGCAAGAATATCCTACACCCTGAGGATTTCGTCAGCTGACCCGTTAACAAAAATGGGCCCTAGTTCAGTAATAATGGATGTCATACTCAACTCCGAAATATACAAAGAAACTAAAATTAAAATTCATTCAAGATTAACAAAGGTCAAAGGCTACTGACTTGGGACATAATCAAACACACAGTGAGGTTTAACATAAATCCTGCATTTAATTGCAAAATAATTCGAGAGTAAAAAACATAACTTGAGTGTTTCAAGCACCATTCTTTTTTTATTTGATATTTCAAAAAAATATTTTGGAAGCTTGAACATGGTTACTTAAAACAGTGGAAAAAAAGGTGAACATTTGATTGGTTAACTTGCAGTATGAAATTAATCACTTTGTGAAATTATGTTTGTAGTACAGGACAGAATAAACTTTACTCATGCAAGTCACATACTAAAAATCATATTTTAATTAAGAATTGAATGCTTCTTTTTGTAAATTTATTGGGGTGTAAAAGCGTTGACCGAAGTACATTTTGTATGAAGTGGGAAGCGCTTCATTCTAAAAATGTACGCACGGTCAACGCTTTTACAACCCTATAAAGTTACAAAAAGAAGCATTCAATACTTATATAATTACATTTTTTAGCTAGGATTATAAAAACGATTTTCATGAAGTTATTTTTTTAAATTCACCTGTGCACTTTATTGTGGGACCTCGTGTCATCATGAATGAAATGTTATTGTCTCATGCAACTGCTTACGGAATAACTTGTGATGTGCAATTAGCCAATCAGAATAACGTATTATAATGAAACATACATCTAATGTAATTATAAGGATATAAACAAAGGCAACAGTAGCATACAGCTGTTTAAAACTCATAAATACATGGACAAAAAACAAAATTGGGGTAACAAACTAAAACTGAGGGAAACGCATTAAATATAAGAGGAGAACAACAACATAACACCAAAATGTATCACACACTGAGGATCAGACAAAATCCCACGAGAATAACAAATATAACATCAAAACCAAATACATGAATTTGGGATAGACAAGTACCGTGACAAGTCTTATCGCAATGTGAATTTACACAAAACAAGTATTAACAAAGGCATTATTTTCCATCCAATCAGGCCATCTTCAAGAACGAAAAAGCTATAGACTTAATTCTGTAATCTTAAGATGTGAATTTTGATGCATGTATTTTTGTTAATACTCACATAAAAAACTAGAGGCTCTAAAGAGCCTGTGTCGCTCACCTTGGTCTATGTGCATATTAAACAAAGGACACAAATGGATTCATGACAAAATTGTATTTTGGTGATGGTGATGTGTTTGAAGTTCTTACTTTACTGAACGATTTTGCTTCTTACAATTATATCTATCATGAACTTTGCCCATTAGTAACAGAGAACTATATTTGGTAAAAATTTACATAAATTTACCAAATTAATGAAAATTGTTAAAAATTGACTATAAAGGGCAATAACTCCTTAAGGGGTCAATTGACCATTTAGGTCATGTTGACTTATTTGTAGATCTTACTTTGCTGAACATTATTGCTGTTTACAGTTTATCGCTATCTATAATAGTATTCAAGATAACCAAAAACGGCAAAATTTCTTTAAAAATTACCAATTGGAGGGCAGCAACCCAACAACCAGTTGTCCAATTCATCTGAAAAATTCAGGGCAGATAGATATTGACTTGATTAACAATTTAACTTCTTGTCAGATTTGCTCTAGATGCTTTGGTTTCATAGTTATAAGCAACTAGAGGCTCTAAAGAGCCTGTGTCGCTCACCTTGGTCTATATTAATATTAAACATTGTACACAAATGAATTCATGACAAAATTGTGTTTTGGTGATGGTGATGTGTTTGAAGATCTTACTTTACTAAACATTTTTGCTGCTTACAATTATCTCTATCTATAACAGTAGTTTCTGTGGAAAATGTTAGTGAAAATCTACAAATTTTGTGAAAATTGTTAAAAAATGACTATGAAGGGCAATAACTCCTCAGGGGGTCAATTGACTATTTTGGTCATGTTGACTCATTTTTAGTTCTTACTTTACTGTACATTATTGCTGTTTACAGTTTATCTCTATCTATAATAATATTCAAGATAATAACAAAAAAACAGCAAAATTTCCTCAAAATTACCAATTTAGGGGCAGCAACCTAACAACCGATGATCCAATTCATCTGAAAATTCCTGGGCAGATAGATCTTGACCTGATCAACAATTTCAACTCTGTCAGATTTGCTCTTTTAAAATGCTTTGTTTTTTGGGTTATAAGCCAAAAACTGCATTTTACTCCCATGTTCTATTTTTAGCCATGGCCGCCATCTTGGTTGGTTGGCCAAGTTACCGGACACAATTTTTATACTAGATACCCCAAAGATGATTGTGGCCAAGTTTCATTTAATTTGGCCCAGTAGTTTCAGAGGAGAATATTTTTCTAAAAGATAACTAAGATTTACGTAATATGGTTAAAAATTGACTATAAAGGGCAATAACTCCTACAGTGGTCAACTGACCATTTTGGTCATGTTGACTTATTTGTAGATCTTACTTTGCTGAACATTATTGCTGTTTACAGTTTTTCTCTATCTATAATAATATTCAAGATAATAACCAAAAACAGCAAAATTTCCTTAAAATTACTGATTCAGGGGCAGCAACCTAACAACGGTATGTCAGATTCATCTGAAAATTTCAAGGCAGATAGATCTTAACCTGATAAACAATTTTACCCCATGTCAGACTTGCTCTAAATGCTTTGGTTTTTGAGTTATAAGCCAAAAACTGCATTTTACCCCTATGTTCTATTTTTAGCCATGGCGGCCATCTTGGTTGGTTGGCAAGGTCACCGGACACAATTTTCAAACTAGATACCTCAATGATGATTGTGGCCAAGTTTGGTTAAATTTGGCCCAGTAGTTTCAGAGGAGAAGATTTTTGTAAAAGTTAACGCCGGACGCAGGACGACGACGACGGACGGCGACGGACGACGACAGACGACTGACGCCAAGTGATGAGAAAAGCTCACTTGGCCCTTCGGGCCAGGTGAGCTTAAAATGAATTATCTCCCTTTGTATATGTTGGAATTCAACTTTGATTTCAATACAAAGTCTGAACTGAGTTATATTGAATGACTGCCATAAGGATAAGAAACCAAAAAAAAAATTCTAAAATCTTTTAATCTCAAAACCAATTTTTTTATTAAAATAATGGTATAAGAAAAATTATCCTTTTGGTTTTTTCATGATAGATCAAGCTAACTTAAACTCATAACAAAAGTCAATTGGTGCATTAAAATAAGGGAATTGAAGTTTTTTGTTACTTTACACTGTCCATTCCATAAAAGTTTTTACTATTCCTTAAACAATCTCATATAATTTGAAAACTTTACAGTTTACTTTATACACATGTAGTACATGTATTATCATTTACTGTCTATCTCCTAAATAGATCTGATTGTTATCCAATATAGATCATGAGAACTTCCTTTCTACATTTCTATACTGTACAATCCCTTTAAATATTACAACTATCCATACTAAATAAACAACTTAGTTTTTGAACATGGTTAATTCTCAAAGCATAAAAAAAACAGCATGTTAACAAATTCCTGGAAAAGGTGAGTTATATTCTGTCAAGAATTGTATAATGAAGGTGTAAAGACCACAACTCAACAGGTGGAACTACAGAAATTTAACATAAAGTCACTTCCACTGATGCGGTATCAACTTCTTATTTTTTTATATGTGGCAATACTCAAAATAAGCTTTTAGAAAATTTGCAATTGAACTGATTAAGTGATTGGTTAACACTTGAAGGCTTTTGGTGGTAACCTGATAGAAATGATAGACATGACTACATGCATTACTGATATTTATAGATTACCGTTGATCATCTCAACCAGATTGACAATCGAATTAAGATGATCAATGAGAAAATTGAGAATGGAAATGGGGAATGTGTCAAAGAGACAACAACCTGACCAAAGAAAAAATCAACAGCAGAAGGTCACCAACAGGTCTTCAATGTAGCGAGAAATTCCAGCACCCAGAGGCATCCTTCAGCTAAACTATAGCTAATTTCCAAATTTTACACAAGAAACTTATAAAATAATACAAGACTAACAAAGGCTAGAGGCTCCTGACTTGGGACAGGCGCAAACATGTGGCGGGGTTAAACATGTTTGTGAGATCTCAACCCTCCCCTATACCTCTAGCCAATGTAGAAAAGTAAACGCATAACATGCACATTAAAATTCAGTTAAAGAAAAGTCCAAGTCTGATGTCAGAAGATGTAACCAAAAACAAGAAAGTGTCCAAAGTACACGGATGCCTCACAGCACTATCATTTTCCATGTTCAATGGACCATGAAATTGGATAAAAAATATAATAAGGCATTAAAATTTAAAAGATGATATCATAAGGAACATGTGTACTAAGTTTCAAGTTGATTGGACTTCAACTTCATCAAAAACTACCTTGACCAAAAACTTTAACGTGAAACATGCACTATCATTTTCTATGTTCAGTGGACCGTGAAATTGGGGTCAAAAGTTTAATTTGGTTTAAAAATTAGAAAGAGCATATCACAAGGAACATGTGTACTAAGTTTCAAGTTGATTGGACTTCAACTTCATCAAAAACTACCTTGACCAAAAACTTTAACCTGAAGCGGGACAGACGGACGAACAGACAGACGAACGAACAGACCGACGGACGGACAAACGGACGAACAGACCAGAAAACATAATGACCCTCTACTATCCTAGGTGGGGCATAAAATTAAAAAAAAATGACAATAATACATCAATAACAACAGACTACTAGCAGTAAACTGACATGCCAGCTCCAGACCTCATTTAAACTGACTGAAAGATTATGATTTCATCATTTGAAGATCAGGCACAATCCTTCTGGTTAGGGGTTTAGTATCATACCATCATAACATATATGAGAAGAACATAACCATTGTCTGTTTATCACTATTTTACCTATGACGGTGTTGTCAATTTTGTTAGCAATGCCACCTGACTGCTTAGTTTTTAGCAATAATTTTCCATCTCAAGCAAGAAGCATGATATGAAAATTTATGACAAAAAAAATCAAAGGAAAAAATCTGATGTAATTTATATAACTCAATGAGGACAAAAAGTGAAAGAACACTTGATGTCCTGTCGCCTTCCATTTGTTGTACATGTAAAAGTTCTTCTTTGATTCAAATGCAAGGATTATAAACTGTATAGATAAATTTGTACAATTAGAATAAGATTATTGAATCATTACCTGCATGAGAGATGATTAAAATATATTAAAAATTCATCACTTAATATCATAGACCTAATAGAATGAACAATAAATGGGGAATGTGTCCATACTCAGGGACACAGATGATGCCCCCCACCCCCCCCCCCCCCCCCCGCCCCCCTCCCCCCCCCCACTATGCATAAAGCACTATGAAGGGACATAACTCAAAAACTGTAACAGTGATCCTTCCAAAAATTGAACTTAGGCTGAGTTTTTGTGGTAAAAAGCCAATTATATATACATTTCATTTCATTTAGTTGGTGCAAGGACACAGTTACCTTCTTTGGTTTTCGTTGTCTACGAATATAGTCCCTAGTGTAAAAAGTGTATAACTTGCATCTTTTATTTGATACACTTTCTAAATTTATTTCTTGATATTAAATGCATGAAATATTAAGTAGGGGGATGTAATTACATGTCAAAAAAAATTTGGTGCTGAATCTTTATGTAAAGTAGTGAATTGGTCCAGTTCTAAAAGGTCAAATTTTATCACATCTGAAGCTGTCAAACTGAATTTTACACCCCCTTAACACAGAATTGTCAATATTTTGAGTTAGAGCTGGTAGAAGTTTCTATAATTTTGATATTATTTGTCTCACTGGTAGTATACTACACTGTAAAAATCTTTTTGAGAAAGAGCAGGTGCGATTTTTTAATTTGAATTTTAATAATTGTCTAAAAGAAATGCACTACGAAATAACTGTGTTCTCGGGCCAGTTGATAGAGAACAGAAACAAAAATTCAGTAGTTTTTTTCATTTGTAAAGGGACATAACCCTAGAATGGTAATCAAAGTGATTATAAGCACTTAATGGTAAAGAATGCTTCAAAAATAAAATTTATCAGTAGGAAGTAAAATTGAATACTGCATTGTATGAAGCATTATTGGCAGTTGATTCAACATTCTGAACAAGGAAAGATAACTCAAATTTTCAAAAAAGACTTGAAAATATTTTTTAAAAATGAAGAGTAACCATATACTCCACATGGCACAGCTTTATACGGCAGCAGAGGTCGAACTCTGAACAGTTGGGGCAAGTAATTGGACACAACATTTAAGCTTGATACAGCTCTGAATTTTGATTATGATTAAATAGTTGACACAACAAAAGTTTCTGACACAGTCAATGAATGTGGTCTAAGAACTTAAACTTGAAAATTTTAAAATTTTAAATTGACCATTTACCTATCATGGTCCAATATCCAAAGATTCAGCATATCATAGAACCCCAATTCAATTTTTCATGAAATCAAATAATGTTCCATTTCAGACCCTTTAGACCTCAATGCAGACCAATTTGATAACCGGGTCCAAATATTGAAAATCTAAATACATTGTACATGGTTCAGCATATCAAAAACCCCTAAGAATTCAATTTTTGTTAAATTCAAATAAAGTTTAATTTTGGACCCTTTGGACCGTAACTTAAGATCAATTTGAAAACAGGACCAAAAATTAAGAATCTTAATACACGATTAGATTTGGCATATCAAAGAACCCCAATAATTCATTCTTTGATGAAATCAAACAAAGTTTAATTTTGGACCCTTTTGGGCCCCAATTCCTAAACTGTTGGCACCAAAACTCCCTTAATCAATCCTAACCTTCCTTTCATGGTCATAAACCTTGTGTTTAAATTTCAAAGATTTCTTTTTACTTATACTGAAATTATACTGCGAAAAACAAATGTTTTCAGACGACAACCACAACGTCATACCAATATACAACCAAATTTTGCGGTTGTATACAATCTGCTTTAATTTATCAGGGGAGGGCAAAAACTAAACATTGCGTTATATAATGCATTGATTGTAGTTGATTCAACTATATTCATGGACAAAAGAAGAAAACTTCAATTTTAATGAACAGCTGTGTCATGAGCCCATGATAAGCCCATCATCTGGTGTGGAAGTTTTATGCAATAATCATTAATAGTTTCTGAAAAAGTTTGAAGGAATAATCATATATTGTTTTTGAGATAGGGCGGGACATGTGAAACCCACCCCTCTTTGTTTTTTTACAAGACACTACTAAATATCACTTAAATAAAATTTTGAATCAAAACCAAAAACTTTACAGATCTTTAGATGAATATAACAATGAAGTGTACATGTGTAAAGTTAAATTGAACAATAATAAATTGTTTTTGAGATACAGGGCAACATGTGAAAAACCCCTCCCCCTTTTTTACCAAAATACTCAATAACTCAAAAATAAAATTTTGAATCATCACTAAAAAGTATACAGATCTTAAGATTAATATAACAAAGATGTGTGTAAAGTTTTAAGCAATAATCATAAATTGTTTTTGAGATACAGCGTGACATGTAAAATAAGCCGCCCCTTTTTTACAAAGTACTCAATAACTCAAAAATGAAATATTGAATCATCACCAAAACTAATACAAATCTTAAGATTTATATAACTAAGAAGTGTGCAAAGTTTTAAGCAATAATCAAGAATCCTTTTTGAGATACAGTGCGACATGTGAAAAAAACACACCCCGTGTTTTAGTTACAAACTGCTGTAACTTAAAAAGTTGCATAATGCAGCCTAACCAATAGTGGACATTATGAGGATGAATAATTTTGAATTCTGGAAAATTGATCAGAATGATTAAAACTAACATCGAACTATGTAAAGTGGGTTAGCCATGTTAAATTTGACTTTCACTGATAAAGTCTGCAGATATCTCAGAAAAGATTAACTTACAATCTGTACATGGTTAACCCTCCAAAATTGGGTTAGTTTTCAGCATAAATTTCCTAACCATTTCCAGACTTCAAAACTTTTCAAGATTCAAATATTTCCTTCTTTGATCAACTTTTGACCAAATATGTACGGGCACATTATCTTAGAACATTTATTGCAATTTAGGCACTTGCAACTATTGTGAAGTAAAATTAGCAAGAAATTATTGATTCAAGCAGAAACCGTCGAAATCCACCCCAACAACATTCTACAATCACTAGTGACTAACTGACAAATGGACTGACAGAAGTGAAGTAATATGTTCATGTTTCACAAAGAATCTTCGAGTTATGAATCCGCAAGGTCCCCTACAAATTCGAAAAATATATAACAATCTCCTCACCTCTAACTTATGCACTAAGAGATTCATATTGCAGTAGCATGGGTTTGAATCCCGGCGTGGGAATAACCAAAAATTTGCGAAAGCAAATTTACAGATCTAACATTGTTGGGTTGATGTTTAGACGAGTTGTATATACATTATGTACACAGCCATGTATCACCATCATTGATGGCGATCCGATGGAAACATCTGTTGTAGGGTTGTCACTGACTCAGACGTACTTATGAATATAATTATTTTCTGTGACTGTATCTTACATTAATTTGTAGGATCCTTTACTATAGATAATGTAGCTGATCTGTAACAATAACATCTTCATGCCTTATATATCATGTACTGTAGTACGCCGCTAGATTAAAACTGACGTGGAAAGGTAACACATGCCCACTGAAAGCTCTTTTTTGAGAGCCCAGGTGGTCGTGTGGTCTAGCGGGACAGCTGCAGTGCAGGCCATTTGGTGTCACGATATCACAGTAGCATGGGTTCGAATCCCGGCGTGGGAAGAACCAAAAATTTGCGAAAGCAAATTTACAGATCTAACATTGTTGGGTTGATGTTTAGACGAGTTGTATATATATATATATATATATATATATGAGTTTATAAAGACGAGTCTAAATTGAAAACTACGTTAAACCGGAGGGAAAATATAATACAAGCCCAAACAAAAAAATAGAGTTTATAAAGATACAGCTATAAAGCTGCAGCCCAAAATAAAGTGGAGACAACTTCGGTGAAAAAGATCTAAGAGTCAACATATCATCTGATCTTCAATCAATTTTAAAAGATGTCAAATCAATATCAATACCACCTCTTCTACTCTACAAATGAAGGTTGGAAGAAAAGATCAGGCCCAGCACTTGGTTCCAAAAGTATCTGGAATTGAACTAATAAAGCCATCCTTGTTGACAAGACTCTGACGTGTCCAGAAAATATGAAATCTTTTGATATAAGGGCCTGTCTTATATTACCTGATGGTAAATTTATAACACTTGATTGGAATGAAAAACAATTTCTTCTGTTCAGTAATGATGGCACCTTCATCAGAAAAGTAGTAACATTAACAGGATATCCATGGAATGCTTGCTTTGTCAGAAATAACACAGTGGCTGTCACCTTAGTAAACACAAACCGGACAGTACTGGTGGATACAGAAAAGAATACAGTTATTCAAACAATTCAACTTTCTCATTTCTGTTTTGGAGTAGCAAGTGATGGTAAAACTTTGGTCATCAGTGATAGTGTCAGCCGATGTACTACAGTGAATCTGAGTGACATGTCTCATAAAATCATAGAAGAAATGGGAAGGGTGTGCCATGTTTCATTATACAAAGGAAATATCTATTTGACCAATTACGATGAAAATAAAGTCTGCTGCTATAAAATTACAGGGGAACCTGTCTGGTCATTTCAGCATCAAGATATTGCCTGGCCAAGAGGAATAACATTAGACAAGAATGGTTTTGTTTATATAGCTTCTGATAGAAACAACAGTATTGTGGTAGTATCCCCAGATGGTAAAGCCTGTAAGACAATATACTATTGGAGGATGATGGAATCGTAGATCCTTGGGTAATAGACATCAACAGAGAAACAGGAATGATGATAGTGTCAAGTAAAAGTAGTGACGATAACAGTGTTAAACACTATGAAACAGTTTTGGTTTATAAAATTTAAAACATTTTTTGTTGAATAAATATTTAAAAAATTTGTAAGGGTTCCGCGGAAGCCAGTGTCTCGCCTACTTTTGCTGAAAATCACAGGCTCAACAAAAATGAAGGGAAAAAAAATAAAAATATACTTCTTGATACTATCTTTTGATTGTTAGAAGCTTCTGTCCAAGTTTGGTAAAAATCCGGATAGTTTATGAATCTAATAAATGTTTAAAAACTTTAACTGCCGACTGTATGTTAACTGGAAGTCCATTTATAAGTAAAATACAGATACACAGGTACAAAATATTAACAAAATTTCCTTCTAAAAACTAGCTTTTGATCATAAACAAGCTTTTATCTAAGTTTGGTACATATTAAAAGTAGTATAAGAAAGTTATTATTTTTTTTTAAATCAAACCACAGAGTGAATGTGTTGTTTCTTGGCAAAAAATCTAAGTCCATTTAAAAGTAAAATACAGAAAAAACAGATTTATTTTTTTACAAAATTTACTTCTGATTTTTATCTTTCAATCATAAACAAGCTTGTGTCTATGCTTGTTACAAAACCAGGATAGTTTAAAAAAGTTATTAAAATTTAAAAAAAACTTTAACCACTGAGTGAATGTAATGTTTCCCTGTAGAAAAACTAAGTCCATTTGTAGGTAAAATACGGAAAAAAAATGGAATTTTATTTTCTACTATCATAGGTGGGGAATAATAAAATCACCCCAAACAAGGTAACTAGGACAAGTTTAGTGGTTTATAAGGTGCAATACCATCAAATCATAGAAAGTCACATCTTAATTCATAGGAAAAAGGATTGAGAAAAAATATTCTATTGAATTTAAATTGTCAGTTACATGCACAAGAAGTTAAAATCTAGAACGGAAACAGGGAATGTGTCAAAGAGACAACAACCCAACCAAAGAGCAGTAAACAGCCAAAAGCCACCAATGGATCTTAAATACAGCAAGAATATCCTACACCCTGAGGATTTCGTCAGCTGACCTGTTAACAAAAATGGGCCCTAGTTCAGTAATAATGGATGTCATACTCAACTCCGAAATATACAAAGAAACTAAAATTAAAATTCATTCAAGATTAACAAAGGTCAAAGGCTACTGACTTGGGACATAATCAAACACACAGTGAGGTTTAACATAAATCCTGCATTTAATTGCAAAATAATTCGAGAGTAAAAAACATAACTTGAGTGTTTCAAGCACCATTCTTTTTTTATTTGATATTTCAAAAAAATATTTTGGAAGCTTGAACATGGTTACTTAAAACAGTGGAAAAAAAGGTGAACATTTGATTGGTTAACTTTAGTATGAAATTAATCACTTTGTGAAATTATGTTTGTAGTACAGGACAGAATAAACTTTACTCATGCCAGTCACATACTAAAAATCATATTTTAATTAAGAATTGAATGCTTCTTTTTGTAAATTTATTGGGGTGTAAAAGCGTTGACCGAAGTACATTTTGTATGAAGCGCGGAAGCGCTTCATTCTAAAAATGTACGCACGGTCAACGCTTTTACAACCCTATAAAGTTACAAAAAGAAGCATTCAATACTTATAATTACATTTTTTAGCTAGGATTATAAAAACGATTTTCATGAAGTTATTTTTTTAAATTCACCTGTGCACTTTATTGTGGGACCTCGTGTCATCATGAATGAAATGTTATTGTCTCATGCAACTGCTTACGGAATAACTTGTGATGTGCAATTAGCCAATCAGAATAACGTATTATAATGAAACATACATCTAATGTAATTATAAGGATATAAACAAAGGCAACATTAGCATACAGCTGTTTAAAACTCATAAATCCATGGACAAAAAACAAAATTGGGGTAACAAACTAAAACTGAGGGAAACGCATTAAATATAAGAGGAGAACAACAACATAACACCAAAATGTATCACACACTGAGGATCAGACAAAATCCCACGAGAATAACAAATATAACATCAAAACCAAATACATGAATTTGGGATAGACAAGTACCGTGACAAGTCTTATCGCAATGTGAATTTACACAAAACAAGTATTAACAAAGGCATTATTTTCCATCCAATCAGGCCATCTTCAAGAACGAAAAAGCTATAGACTTAATTCTGTAATCTTAAGATGTGAATTTTGATGCATGTATTTTTGTTAATACTCACATAAAAAAAAATGAATTATCTCCCTTTGTATATGTTGGAATTCAACTTTGATATCAATACAAAGTCTGAACTGAGTTATATTGAATGACTGCCATAAGGATAAGAAACCAAAAAAAAATTTCTAAAATCTTTTAATCTCAAAACCAAATTTCTATTAAAATAATGGTATAAGAAAAATTATCCTTTTGGTTTTTTCATGACAGATCAAGCTAACTTAAACTCATAACAAAAGTCCAAATTGTCAATTGGTGCATTAAAATAAGGGAATTGAAGTTTTTTGTTACTTTACACTGTCCATTCCATAAAGTTTTTACTATTCCTTAAACAATCTCATATAATTTGAAAACTTTACAGTTTACTTTATACACATGTAGTACATGTATTATCATTTACTGTCTATCTCCTAAATAGATCTGATTGTTATCCAATATAGATCATGAGAACTTCCTTTCTACATTTCTATACTGTACAATCCCTTTAAATATTACAACTATCCATACTAAATAAACAACTTAGTTTTTGAACATGGTTAATTCTCAAAGCATAAAAAAAACAGCATGTTAACAAATTCCTGGAAAAGGTGAGTTATATTCTGTCAAGAATTGTATAATGAAGGTGTAAAGACCACAACTCAACAGGTGGAACTACAGAAATTTAACATAAAGTCACTTCCACTGATGCGGTATCAACTTCTTATTTTTTTATATGTGGCAATACTCAAAATAAGCTTTTAAGAAAATTTTCAATTGAACTGATTAAGTGATTGGTTAACACTTGAAGGCTTTTGGTTGTAACCTGATAGAAATGATAGACATGACTACATGCATTACTGATATTTATAGATTACCGTTGATCATCTCAACCAGATTGACAATCGAATTAAGATGATCAATGAGAAAATTGAGAATGGAAATGGGGAATGTGTCAAAGAGACAACAACCTGACCAAAGAAAAAAACAACAGCAGAAGGTAACCAACAGGTCTTCAATGTAGCGAGAAATTCCAGCACCCAGAGGCATCCTTCAGCTAAACTAATTTCCAAATTTTACACAAGAAACTTATAAAATAATACAAGACTAACAAAGGCTAGAGGCTCCTGACTTGGGACAGGCGCAAACATGTGGCGGGGTTAAACATGTTTGTGAGATCTCAACCCTCCCCTATACCTCTAGCCAATGTAGAAAAGTAAACGCATAACATGCACATTAAAATTCAGTTAAAGAAAAGTCCAAGTCTGATGTCAGAAGATGTAACCAAAAACAAGAAAGTGTCCAAAGTACACGGATGCCCCACAGCACTATCATTTTCCATGTTCAATGGACCATGAAATTGGATAAAAAATATAATTAGGCATTAAAATTAGAAAGATGATATCATAAGGAACATGTGTACTAAGTTTCAAGTTGATTGGACTTCAACTTCATCAAAAACTACCTTGACCAAAAACTTTAACGTGAATCATGCACTATCATTTTCTATGTTCAGTGGACCGTGAAATTGGGATCAAAAGTTTAATTTGGTTTAAAAATTAGAAAGAGCATATCACAAGGAACATGTGTACTAAGTTTCAAGTTGATTGGACTTCAACTTCATCAAAAACTACCTTGACCAAAAACTTTAACCTGAAGCGGGACAGACGGACGAACAGACAGACAAACGAACAGACCGACAGACGGACAAACGGACAAACAGACCAGAAAACATAATGACCCTCTACTATCCTAGGTGGGGCATAAAATTAAAAAAAATGACAATAATACATCAATAACAACAGACTACTAGCAGTAAACTGACATGCCAGCTCCAGACCTCATTTAAACTGACTGAAAGATTATGATTTCATCATTTGAACATCAGGCACAATCCTTCTGGTTAGGGGTTTAGTATCATACCATCATAACATATATGAGAAGAACATAACCATTGTCTGTTTATCACTATTTTACCTATGACGGTGTTGTCAATTTTGTTAGCAATGCCACCTGACTGCTTAGTTTTTAACAATAATTTTCCATCTCAAGCAAGAAGCATGATATGAAAATTTATGACAAAAAAAATCAAAGGAAAAAATCTGATGTAATTTATATAACTCAATGAGGACAAAAAGTGAAAGAACACTTGATGTCCTGTCGCCTTCCATTTGTTGTACATGTAAAAGTTCTTCTTTGATTCAAATGCAAGGATTATAAACTGTATAGATAAATTTGTACAATTAGAATAAGATTATTGAATCATTACCTGCATGAGAGATGATTAAAATATATTAAAAATTCATCACTAAATATCATAGACCTAATAGAATGAACAATAAATGGGGAATGTGTCCATACTCAGGGACACAGATGATGCCCCCCCCCCCCCACTATGCATAAAGCGCTATGAAGGGACATAACTCAAAAACTGTAACAGTGATCCTTCCAAAAATTGAACTTAGGCTGAGTTTTTGTGGTAAAAAGCCAATTATATATACATTTCATTTCATTTAGTTGGTGCAAGGACACAGTTACCTTCTTTGGTTTTCGTTGTCTACGAATATAGTCCCTAGTGTAAAAAGTGTATAACTTGCATCTTTTATTTGATACACTTTCTAAATTTATTTCTTGATATTAAATGCATGAAATATTAAGTAGGGGGATGTAATTACATGTCAGAAAAAATTTGGTGCTGAATCTTTATGTTAAGTAGTGAATTGGTCCAGTTCTAAAAGGTCAAATTTTATCACATCTGAAGCTGTCAAACTGAATTTTACACCCCCTTAACACAGAATTGTCAATATTTTGAGTTAGAGCTGGTAGAAGTTTCTATAATTTTGATATTATTTGTCTCACTGGTAGTATACTACACTGTAAAAATCTTTTTGAGAAAGAGCAGGTGCGATTTTTTAATTTGAATTTTAATAATTGTCTAAAAGAAATGCACTACGAAATAACTGTGTTCTCGGGCCAGTTGATAGAGAACAGAAACAAAAATTCAGTAGTTTTTTTCATTTGTAAAGGGACATAACCCTAGAATGGTAATCAAAGTGATTATAAGCACCTAATGGTAAAGAATGCTTCAAAAATAAAATTTATCAGTAGGAAGTAAAATTGAATACTGCATTGTATGAAGCATTATTGGCAGTTGATTCAACATTCTGAACAAGGAAAGATAACTCAAATTTTCAAAAAAGACTTTAAAATATTTTTTAAAAATGAAGAGAAACCATATACTCCACAGGGCACAGCTTTATACGGCAGCAGAGGTCGAACTCTGAACAGTTGGGGCAAGTATGGACACAACATTTAAGCTTGATACAGCTCTGAATTTTGATTATGATTAAATAGTTGACACAACAAAAGTTTCTGACACAGTCAATGAATGTGGTCTAAGAACTTAAACTTGAAAATTTTAAAACTTTAAATTGACCATTTACCTATCATAGTCCAATATCCAAAATCTAAATACATGGTAAGATTCAGCATATCATAGAACCCCAATTTAATTTTTCATGAAATCAAATAATGTTCCATTTCAGACCCTTTAGACCTCAATGCAGACCAATTTGATAACCGGGTCCAAATATTGAAAATCTAAATACATGGTTCAGCATATCAAAAACCCTTAAGAATTCAATTTTTGTTAAATTCAAATAAAGTTTAATTTTGGACCCTTTGGACCGTAACTTAAGATCAATTTGAAAACAGGACCAAAAATTAAGAATCTTAATACACGATTAGATTTGGCATATCAAAGAACCCCAATAATTCATTCTTTGATGAAATCAAACAAAGTTTAATTTTGGAGCCTTTTGGGCCCCAATTCCTAAACTGTTGGCACCAAAACTCCCTTAATCAATCCTAACCTCCCTTTCATGGTCATAAACCTTGTGTTTAAATTTCAAAGATTTCTTTTTACTTATAAATACTGAAATTATACTGCGAAAAACAAATGTTTTCAGACGACAACCACAACGTCATACCAATATACGACCAAATTTTGCGGTTGTATACAATCTGCTTTAATTTATCAGGGGAGGGCAAAAACTAAACATTGCGTTATATAATGCATTGATTGTAGTTGATTCAACTATATTCATGGACAAAAGAAGAAAACTTCAATTTTAATGAACAGCTGTGTCATGAGCCCATGATAAGCCCATCATCTGGTGTGGAAGTTTTATGCAATAATCATTAATAGTTTCTGAAAAAGTTTGAAGGAATAATCATATATTGTTTTTGAGATAGGGCGGGACATGTGAAACCCACCCCTCTTTGTTTTTTTACAAGACACTACTAAATATCACTTAAATAAAATTTTGAATCAAAACCAAAAACTTTACAGATCTTTAGATGAATATAACAATGAAGTGTACATGTGTAAAGTTAAATTGAACAATAATAAATTGTTTTTGAGATACAGGGCAACATGTGAAAAACCCCTCCCCCTTTTTTACCAAAATACTCAATAACTCAAAAATAAAATTTTGAATCATCACTAAAAAGTATACCGATCTTAAGATTCATATAACAAAGATGTGTGTAAAGTTTTAAGCAATAATCATAAATTGTTTTTGAGATACAGCGTGACATGTAAAATAAGCCGCCCCTTTTTTACAAAGTACTCAATAACTCAAAAATGAAATATTGAATCATCACCAAAACTAATACAAATCTTAAGATTTATATAACTAAGAAGTGTGCAAAGTTTTAAGCAATAATCAAGAATCCTTTTTGAGATACAGTGCGACATGTGAAAAAAACACACCCCGTGTTTTAGTTACAAACTGCTGTAACTTAAAAAGTTGCATAATGCAGCCTAACCAATAGTGGACATTATGAGGATGAATAATTTTGAATTCTGGAAAATTGATCAGAATGATTAAAACCAACATCGAACTATGTAAAGTGGGTTAGCCATGTTAAATTTGACTTTCACTGATAAAGTCTGCAGATATCTCAGAAAAGATTAACTTACAATCTGTGCATGGTTAACCCTCCAAAATTAGGTTAGTTTTCAGCATAAATTTCCTAACCATTTCCAGACTTCAAAACTTTTCAAGATTCAAATATTTCCTTCTTTGATCAACTTTTGACCAAATATGTACGGGCACATTATCTTAGAACATTTATTGCAATTTAGGCACTTGCAACTATTGTGAAGTAAAATTAGCAAGAAATAATTATTGATTCAAGCAGAAACCGTCGAAATCCACCCCAACAACATTCTACAATCACTAGTGACTAACTGACAAATGGACTGACAGAAGTGAAGTAATATGTTCATGTTTCACAAAGAATCTTCGAGTTATGAATCCGCAAGGTCCTCTACAAATTCGAAAAATATATAACAATCTCCTCACCTCTAACTTATGCACTAAGAGATTCATATTGCAGTAGCATGGGTTCGAATCCCGGCGTGGGAATAACCAAAAATTTGCGAAAGCAAATTTACAGATCTAACATTGTTGGGTTGATGTTTAGACGAGTTGTATATACATTATGTACACAGCCATGTATCACCATCATTGATGGCGATCCGATGGAAACATCTGTTGTAGGGTTGTCACTGACTCAGACGTACTTATGAATATAATTATTTTCTGTGACTGTATCTTACATTAATTTGTAGGATCCTTTACTATAGATAATTTAACTGATCTGTAACAATAACATCTTCATGCCTTATATATCATGTACTGTAGTACGCCGCTAGATTAAAACTGACGTGGAAAGGTAACACATGCCCACCGAAAGCTCTTTTTTGAGAGCCCAGGTGGTCGTGTGGTCTAGCGGGACGGCTGCAGTGCAGGCCATTTGGTGTCATGATATCACAGTAGCATGGGTTCGAAACCCGGCGTGGGAAGAACCAAAAATTTGCGAAAGCAAATTTACAGATCTAACATTGTTGGGTTGATGTTTAGACGAGTTGTATATATATATATATATATGAGTTTATAAAGACGAGTCTAAATTGAAAACTACGTTAAACCGGAGGGAAAATATAATACAAGCCCAAACAAAAAAATAGAGTTTATAAAGATACAGCTATAAAGCTGCAGCCCAAAATAAAGTGGAGACAACTTCGGTGAAAAAGATCTAAGAGTCAACATATCATCTGATCTTCAATCAATTTTAAAAGATGTCAAATCAATATCAATACCACCTCTTCTACTCTACAAATGAAGGTTGGAAGAAAAGATCAGGCCCAGCACTTGGTTCCAAAAGTATCTGGAATTGAACTAATAAAGCCATCCTTGTTGACAAGACTCTGACGTGTCCAGAAAATATGAAATCTTTTGATATAAGGGCCTGTCTTATATTACCTGATGGTAAATTTATAACACTTGATTGGAATGAAAAACAATTTCTTCTGTTCAGTAATGATGGCACCTTCATCAGAAAAGTAGTAACATTAACAGGATATCCATGGAATGCTTGCTTTGTCAGAAATAACACAGTGGCTGTCACCTTAGGAAACACAAACCGGACAGTACTGGTGGATACAGAAAAGAATACAGTTATTCAAACAATTCAACTTTCTCATTTCTGTTTTGGAGTAGCAAGTGATGGTAAAACTTTGGTTATCAGTGATGGTGGCAGTCAATGTACTACAGTGAATCTGAGTGACATGTCTCATAAAATCTTAGAAGTAATGGGAGGAGTGTACCGTATTTCATTATTCCAAGGAAATATCTATGGGACCAATTACGATGAAAAAAAAGTCTGCTGCTATAAAACTACTGGAGAACCTGTCTGGACATATCAGCACCAAGACATTGCCAGACCACAAGGAATTACATTAGACAAGAATGGCTTTGATTATATAGCTTCTCCTGGAAACAACAGTATTGTGGTAGTGTCACCAGATGGTAAAGCCTGTAAGACAATTCTATCAGAGGCTGATGAAATCAAAGGTCCTTATGCAATAGACATCAATAGGGATACAGGACTAATGATAGTGTCAAGTAAAAGTAATGACTATAAAAGTGCTACACACTATGAAACAGCTTATGTTTATAAAATTAAAACTTTATTTTGCTATTTTATTGTATTTAATTTATTAATTTATCATTTCCCATTTTTAATTATTCATTTTTAGACGGTGATTTTTCATTAATGTCACCAGCTTATGGTGTTTATATATCTCAACTTATTTGATTTACTCTTGTATGTAACAATGTATTTGATTTCAAGAAAGAAATCTCTGTAAAAAAATTACCGAAAAATTATTACACCAGGGTTTTCGTTATCACAAACTTAAGTAAAAGCATTTACTGAATTTTACAATCGGTAGAAGGACATCATTTCTAAATAATAAATTCACATGCAGATACAAGTATCTTATAAAATTCAGGTATTTCACATCCAATATTTTATAGTACAAAATGTAATACTTTACAAAGCACAACATGTCGGCAGAATGATCAATCACCTCAAAGGGCAAACTAAATCTTTAAATAGATTTATTTATGTTAAAAGTCTGTAAAATGAATGTTGAACTTCAAGTATCATATATAAAACTTAACCCGATCAATTATTCCTGAAAATGAAGTCATGAATTATGTCAGACAGACATTCCATACACCAAATACAGTGGTCTTATGTCTTATCGCTTTAATAATTCTGAGAAACAGATCAAACCACAAAATCTAACATTGACCAATGAACCATGAAAAATGATGTCAAGGTGATACAAAACCTGGCTCATTTCATGAATGGTCAATCGTCAACATTATTTTCAAAAAAACCCTCAAACTTTTGTCTTTTGAGGCCCTTTGGGTTACAATTATGTCAATGAATGTGCCAAAATCTGACATATCACTAGATTCAATTTGAAATTTTTCATAATCAAATAATTTTTAACAGAACTGATCTGATAAATTTACAAATCATATTTCCAAAAGATTAAAAATAAATCTTGTTGAGAAGTCTGACCTAAGGTTTTATGTAATGAATCCTTGGTCTGACCTGATAAGTTTTTAAGTGCCAGTCTGCCTTAGAATCAGGCAGTGGTGAAAACATGACAACAACAAAAACACCCAATTTGACATTGATTTCAGTTCATAATATGTAGATATGCACAAAAATAACATTCATTTCCATTTTCTGTTCTGGTAATAGAAGATACAATTTGGTTGAAATGCACTAAAAATTCAAGAATAAGGGGAGATAACTCTGTAATTTGCTATCATTCTAGCCAATTTTCTAACCAAGTTATTTGATATTACCAGACACACACAAAGGAAAGACTTATACTTTTACACTCAGGATGATGGTTAGTATTGAATAGAATGATTAGCTCGGTGGGTTTTCTAATCATGTTTTAATTTTTACCTTAATTGCCTGATTCTTACAAAGACTGGCACTTAACTACACATGTCATTGGAAAAGATAGAAACTTTTAAAACTAAAATGCAACTTTAACACTAAAATTGAAAAATTATTCAAAATATAGTAAATCTAGTAATTAACAACCCTTAACTTCAATTATGAGTTAACTCACTCACTCACAGAGGAATTTGGCCCTAAAACCATTTGAATATATCGTCTTGCTGATCATTTCTACTTTTTTAAAGTTTCTATCTATCTATTGAAGTCTTCAAGATATGAAGCAAAAACTCAGAAATTTGTAAAATTGTCAATAAAGAGCAATAACTCTTACGATTTTGGCAGTATTAACTTATTTGTGTTAGGCCTTTAGTGAATTAAGGTGTTTCTAAGTAAATCTAGTGTTTTGCTAATCAGTTTTGCTATTTTAAAGTTTCTCTCTGTTTTTGGTTTGAGATACATTGTAATAGGCAAAAATGAAAAAAATTAGTAAAACTTGTCATTTAAAGGCAATAAATTTACAACTCAAATGAAAAGTCACAAACAGTTTTGTTGTTAAAACAATGCATGCAATCAGTAGAGCTCAACATTGTGAAATTTCTGCCCCTGTCAGATTTTTTCTATTTGTAGCGGTTTCCAAAAAGATACACAAAACTTGCATTTATAACTTTTTCCTATTCTTAGCCATGTTGACCTACTTGGTTAATAGGCAGAATAATCGGAAACATTTTTGAAACTAGATACCCTAATGACGATCGTGGCCTTGCTTAATTAATTATATTTCTTCTTTCAGTAGTAATCACAGTCATAAATAGGGACACAGATGAAACCCCCTCCTCACATATCATATTGAGTTATAAAGGGAGTCATAACTGAAGAACGGTAAAAGCGATGCTACCCAAATTTAATTGTTAATGGTCTGAGTTTTGTTTCAGCCAACTTAACATGCTTAAGAATGGAAACAAAAATTCAGCATTTTTTTTGTTATAGAGTGGTATACATGTAACTCTAGAACAGATAATAAAGTGACACCACCAAAGTTCAAACTTGATCTGTATTTTGTGGTATATATGTAATAAGCATTGTGTAAAAGCTTCATAACATTGAGTTAAGGACAAAGATAGTGTTTTGTGGTGATAAAAGAGGTACCAAAGATACCAAAGGGACAGTCAAACTCGTAAATCTAAAACAAACTGACAACGCCATGGCTAAAAATGAAAAAGACAAACAGAAAAACAATAGTACACATGACACAACATAGAAAACTAAAGAATAAACAACACGAACCCCACCAAAAACTAGGGGTGATCTCAGGTGCTCCGGAAGGGTAAGCAGATCCTGCTCCACATGCAGCAAAGAATATTGGCCCCGCAATTCAATAAAAAAAAATGGTTGCAATCTTAAACAATAAATAGGCAACAAAGTAGCAACACTTCATCAGCACCTCATAGGCATTAACAACTTCAGTGTGTATGCCATGTTTGAATTCATTCCATTCAGTGCACCTCTAGAGGAAGCATGTGTAGGTATTTCCCAAAGGGTTTTATGTTTAACTTACTCCCCCTGCTGGCAGCCTTATTGGATGACAATTAAACAGCTACAAAGTAGCAACATTTGGTCAACACATCAAAAGAGACATTCATACCATTAGGGTCTTGAAAGAGACATTTGGATTTCCCATAGGGTTCTTTTTTAACCATGGTAACTAAGTTTCCCTTTAGCAGCCATCTGGTTAATGGATTTGCTACAAAGTAACAACAATATTAAAGTCAGAAAACTGACGCCAAGTGATAAGAAAAGCTCATTTGGCCCTGGGTTAGGGGAGCTACAAATTTATAAGAGTGTTCATGGTCTTATTTAAGACCGATATAATAGTTCTTTCTGTACATGCTGTAGGGGAGGAGTGAATAAATAGAATTATTTGATTGTGGATGTAAATTGATAGCTACTTATACTAATGTAATATAGTTTTGCTCAGCTTTGAATATCAGTTACGTTTAATATTATACATGTACATATGTATATATATATATACATGTATATAAACACAGGCACTTAATGTCTCATAAAAAAAAATCCTATATACCTTAATATAACACAAGGTACTTAACTAAATTTTTTGAAAAATGACACCAAGTTCTGAATTCTCGTTATTTTTTTATTTCTCGGTTGCCAAAACTACTTAAACTTAATATGCCGTAAATCTAAATTGATTTATCCATTGTTATCTACACAATGGTATATGACACGACTATCATTGTTGTCGGGATCTTTAGTAGCAGGCCTCAGAATTCGGTCAGCAGGATGTTTTTTTCGCATTCGTCTCATTGCTACATTGTTAAACCCTAACCTCCAAACTATGCATGCCTTTAATTGACCTAAATCGGAGACATATACATGTATATGTCTATGCCTAAATTCAATATATTTTGTCAAATTCAGACACTTTTCATATTCTAATACAACATGTACAACAGTACAAAGGGAGCTAATTCAATTTAAAATTATCATACAAGGAAAAGTTGCAATCCTGTGACATTTTATAATAATGTTTGCCACTTTAAAATTTAATCAAATATGTGGCATTAGAATCTGAAAAGAGATAACTGTACCTGTAATTGTAAACCAAATTTGTCACAGTAAAATCTATGTTAGCAACATTAGCTTTCGAAATGCTAATTTTTAACCTTTTTTCAGCTGAACCAAATCACTAATTTACAGAAACATTGTACAGGACGATGAGATATGAGTGCCAATAAGTAACAATTTATAAAAGTAATGACCCAAATTATTTGAGGCATAATTAAAACATAAAGAAATAAATTTGAAAGGGGTATAAAAAAAAATGGTAAGGGAGCTACCATTTGATTTTTATGGGGGGGGCTAGGATGAAATTTGAAACAAGAGGCTCTCAAGAGCCTGAATCGCTCACCTTAATACTTTTGGTTAAATCTCTCATCAATGATTATTTTGGCTTTTCAATTTATTTAAATGTTCTTTGGATCGTCCTATTTTCTTTAAAAGCCAAAAAAATAATCATTTTCTCCTATGTTCTATTTTAGCCATAGGAGCTGTTTCTTGACATACAAGGAAATAAAATATAAAATTTATACTAGATTCTCTGAAACTCATTTAGCCTAAGTTTGGCTGAACAGCAGTTTCAAAGGAGAAGATTTTTTAAAGTAAGTCAACATGATGAACAAATTGTGAAAAAAGTCTTTAAAGGGCAATAACTCCTTAAGGGGTCAATTGACAATTTTGGTCAAATTGACTTATTTGTAGATCTTACTTTGCTGAACATTATTGCTGTTTACAGTTTATCTCTATCTATAATAATATTCAAGATAATAACCAAAAACTGCAAAATTTCTTTAAAATCATCAATTCAGGGGCATTATACCTGAAAAACCAGTTACCCAATTCGGCGGAAAATTTCAGGACAGGTAGACCTTGACCTAATAAATACTTTAACTTCTTGTCTTATTTGCTCTAAATGCGGGAGTTTTTGAGATATAAGCCAAAAACTGCATTTCTATAATATTCAAGATAATAAACAAAAACAGCAAAATTTCCTTAAAATTATCAATTCAGGGGCAGCAACCCAACAACAGGTTGTCTGATTCATCTGAAAATTGCAGGGCAGGTAGATCTTGACCTGATTAACAACATTAACCCATGTCAGATTTGCTCTAAATGCTTTGGTTTTGGAGTTATAAGCCAAAAACTGCATTTGACCCCTATGTTCTATTTTTAGCCATGACGACCATGTTTGTTGATAGATCAAAACTTCGGATACAATTTACAAACTAGATACCCTAAGGAACATTCAGTTAAAGTTTGGAAGTATTTGGCCCAGTAGTTTCAAAGGAGAAGATTTTTGTAAAAGATTACTAAGATTTACGAAAAATGGTTAAAAATTGACTATAAAGGGCAATAACTCCTAAAGGATTCAACTGACCATTTCGGTCATGTTGACTTATTTGTAGATCTTACTTTGCTGAACATTATTGCTGTTTACAGTTTATCTCTATCTATAATAATATTCAAGATAATAACCAAAAACAGCAAAATTTCTTTAAAATTACCAATTCAGGGGCAGCAACCCAATAACGGGTTGTCTGATTCATCTGAAAATTTCAGGGCAGATTGATCTTGACCTGATAATCAATATTACCCATATCAGATTTGCTCTAAATGCTTTGATTTTTGAGTTATAAGCCCGAAACTGCATTTGACCCCTATGTTCTATTTTTAGCAATGGCGACCATGTTTGTTGATAGATCAAACTTCAGATACAATTTATAAACTAGATACCCTAAGGAACATTCAGTTAAAGTTTGGAAGTATTTGGCCCAGCAGTTTTAGAGGAGAAGATTCTTGAAATAGTTTACGACGACAGAAGACGACAGACGACGACGGACGCCAAGTGATGGCATACATGTAAGCTCACTTGGCCCTTTGGGCCAGGTGAGCTAAAAAGGACAGGAGTTTTGAGTAAACAAAACTGGCAGGATAAGACACTAGCAAAAAAAAAAGTCAGCACGACAATTTATTAAAAAAAAGTCAGGATAAACTTTTTAAAAAAAGGCAGGACCGAACAGAGTGAAAAATAAAAAGGCAGGACAGAGATAACAGCTATGAAATGCAGGACAAAATTTTTCATCCTAGCCCCCCCCCCCCCCCCCCCCATAAAAATCAAATGGTAGCACTAGCTCCCTAAGTAACCAAAGGGGAATAACTAGACCATTTTTTAATTGTCTTTTATGAATGAGTTACACCAGTTGACCCTGGACTTCATATGACATCTTCAAACGTTCACACTGTCACATAATAACTCAAGAAAATTGACAAGGGGAATTCATTGAAAGGTAGTGTCTGAGCATACCTGCATGTGGGTATGTGAAGACAAATTGGCCATTGTAGGCTACAAGTACACCTACTATACTCAGGTTTTATAATTAAATGTCATCCAATCAGGAATAAAATGTGTAATAAACCAAAAATTTATCACAATATAGAAAAAAGGATTAGACACAGAGGTATCGGGACCGTTCGCCCTAGTAACATGTTCGCCCTGGGTCTGTTTGCCCTGAGTTCGTTCGCCCACAGAGTCCGTTTGCCCAATTAAAAAATATTAATAATCAGGGCATTGAAGTTGAATAAACTTAATCAGATATATTTCTATGGTATATATTCTTGAAATTTATGGAAACATGGAAATATCTGAAAGTTTATGGCTTGTTAAGGATCATTAATTTATTGTTTTATGACAAAATAATTCGGATCACTGCTTATTGTGATACCTGTCTTTTGATGGATTTATAATATAAAAAACAAATTTGTTTTGATAATATATTCAGCTTGAAATTAATTTAAAAAAAATGTACAACTGTAAAACGGATTTACAAGTTCATTCATTAAAATACTCTGAGACTAGTCTAAGTTATACTGCAGACATTAGTGAATGACTGAATACAATTATTTTGTTAACAAATATCAACAAAGATAAATACATTGTATTCCAATATATATTCTACTGCAATCAAAGAGAAAATGATGAAATTGATTGCAGCAATATCAATATTCGGTGATTTTTTCAACAAACTTCAACATATTTTATTCAAATTATGCCACTAGACAACAATTAGTAAAAAATAAAAATCAGGGCGAATGGACCCTAGGCGAACAGGTATCAGGTGAACAGGTACTAGGGCGTATGTGAATTAGGGCGTACGGACCCGGATTCGACACAGAGATGCTAAGATTTGAAATATATTTTTTTTTCAATTTTTTAATTTGCTTTTTTTAATTCATGTAAACTTTATAAAATTTCCCGCCAAAAGCTGCTACTAGTATATAACCCCCTTCGTTTGTTAATTCCGACTCTCTAATTAACCTAACTTTTGGTACCCTTTAAGTATTATATAAGAGAATACTTCCCGATTGAATTCTGTAAAAAAAAAAAAAATATTAATATAGAAATTTCCAATTTTCTGATGGTAACTGGTCAACCAGTAATGTTTGCGGCTATAAAAATAAAGTTTAATATGATACTTTTCCATTTTAAACACTGACATGATATTTTTTTACTTGATCTCAACTTTTTAACATGTAAATAAAGTTTTACCTGTTGATGAAATTTCTCACCTGCAAATCCTCTCCTTTCTAGCCTTCTTGACAGAAGAGTGGGCTACATTAAAACTCTGTCGAAAGCCGGTTTTCAGTTCCGGTCGATTTTGAAAACAGGACTTTCATTGGAAATAATTTTTTAAAGGGAAGGATATGAATTATTTTTTTTGAATAAGCTTTTGTCAGTTCACACATTACTTCCATTTTGATTTTTTTGGTGCGTGTCCTTCATTTGATCCAACAGATCATGAATATCATTACCCTTCCGTGATCATGGTTGGAGTCACTGAGTTTAGGCTCCTAGACCATCCTACTGTGCCAAACGAAGGGCAATTTTACTAATGCTTAAAAATGGGGATAAATTACTGAAAAGACATGTTATGCCGAAATGCGCATCTGGTGCACTGAAGAAATGGTACCGTTAATTTTATTACATCATTGATGTCATGATACACTTGTACCCTGTATTTTTATATTCCGTGTAGGTAAAGTTGGCATGTCATGATATATTCAAGTTTTTTCTTCACTAGTCTACATAATTATGATGCAGACAAAAGTTTCCATATTTTGTAGATTTATCCTTATTTACTATATTGTTACACCTGTTTAATTTAGAATCCATTTTGAACCATAGAAACATGGGTTTGAATCTACCTTGAAACTGACGACCGGGTTATGATTCTGTAATAAGGAGTACTCAAATTGCATATAAATATTCACATCCCGTTTATTGTCCGTTTATACGTACATTTTATAATTAATAAGGTTTAACTTGACTCTCTCAGTCAAAGTTAACTGTAGCGAAAAGTGACTTCATCTGGGACTATAATGTTATACTAGTTAGTATGGTGAGATTTTTTTATGACCCCCCACCGTGGCGAATAGGGCATTACGTTTTATCATTGTCTGTCTGTCCGTCCATCCGTCCGTATGTCACAAAGTTTGTTTACGTTCTATAACTTAATTCAGCCGCAACCAAAAGTTATGAATCTTGTACTAAATGCTAAATACCACAAAAACACAGATCAAGTTTGAATTGTGCATCAGTGGTGGCGTCACTAACGTTCTAGAACCGTGCGAAATATGTAGTAGGATTCCACCTAGACACTAGTAGGTATGAAGTAGGAATCTACCTAGTAGAATCAAAGATTCCATGTAAAAAGTAGTCGGACATGGAAAATGAACAAAAAAATTACTGGATTTTTTTTATATTTCACTACCAAAACCCTACCTAGGTGGAATCTTAAAAGTCTGTATGGAATTTTTTCTGTTTTGAAAATCTGAATTGATAATTTATTTCCAACTATATGTAGAAGATTCATACCAGAATCAATTTATAGATTCCTACCAGAAATATTTCTACATGGAATTGTCTCGAACTGGATTCCTATTTGATAAGAACACACATTTTGCAGTGTAAAATGCAAGTAAGTTCCAGTTCACAAATTCAAAAGTTTGAGTGGAAAATAATGAAAAGTTGTGTTGGGACACAATGCTGTAAGCTAGGATCACACAACTACAACATGGAAATGCAAGAACATGAAATTATGGCTTATGAAGACTGAAGGTAATTTTTATACATTCAAAATAAAAAAAATTATCTGCCGTCCAAAAATATTTAGTAAACAATAATAGTGCATAATTACATGTATACTCATTATTTGTTCATTATTATAACTCTTAATTTCAACTAGCATTTTTTTGGCTTATCTTCATGTTTATGTTTTATATAATGTGTAGCTTGCATATATTGCAGTTTAATTTTTTTTTTAAATGAATATATTCCATGAATTTCATTTGTTCTTTGTTATTGAGATTCAAACTTAAATCATTGACCCAGCTGTGTATTTGTGAATATGCACTTACATTTTGTATATTTTTAGATTTCTACCAGAAAATATTTTTTTTCTGGGGGGAATTTTGAAAAATTCCTACTAGGTTTTCTAGTAGGAATTTTATTTTTCTACCAAATCATTCCTGCTAGTTTGAATATTCCTGCATGGTAGGAATATACAATTATTATATTCCTACAAACAAATTCCTGCTAATCTAAATTTTCGGCTATTTTCTGTGTGGATTCCTGCTTCTGTCTGACTGGAATATAACTCTTTTCTGGTAGGAACTCATAGCAATATTCCTACTATATTTCGTGTACATTTCACCTGGGATATTTCATACAGGGTCAGTTATGTTCTTTTACAAATGGAAAACTAAATTGCTGAATTTTTCGTGTTCGTTGCCTCAACCAAATATTATGAAACTTGCATGTATACGCAATGCTAAATATTACCACAAAACACAGATTAAGTTTGAATATTGTTGGCGTCGTTCTAACCGTTCTGGAGTAATGCCCCGTTAAAAAGCTTGCTGCTTGTTTCGTTTCCGTTTACTAGCTTATTAATAAGTTTGCCTCAACCAAATGTCATGAAACTTATACACATATTATACTTATTAAAACAGCATACTGATCAAGTTTGAATTTTGGTGGTGTCACTTTTACTGTTCCATAGTTTTGCCCCTTTACAAATGGAATACAATGGTGAATTTTCCGTTTCTGTTCTCTAATGTAAGTTTGCCTCAACAAAATGTTATGCAAAATATACACCGTGAACAACATTAATTACTGCACAACTCCTATCAAATACAGATTTGGCTAAGGTCACCTTTATCGATCTTTAGTTATATCCCTTTATAAATTTAAATGATTGTGTCCCATGGACACATTCGACATTTATTTTTCTCCATTTTTCTCCATTTTATCAATTAATTTTATTTTGAATATTTATTATCTCCCTTTGATATTTTAAGCGAAAATTATATATATTATTGAAAGTAGTAAAAACTAAAAGCTTTTTAAGATTTTATTTTGTTCGTGTATGAATTTTCAGTAAATTTTATAAACACCATTACGAATTGATAGATCCATACCTTGTGTCTGTGTCTAGCCAAGGACATTTTTACCACGTCTTAGAATATGGTTTACCATTTACCTTGTCTGAGTGTGTATAAAGTACCGAACATGACCTATTCCAGAATATGACTCTTTTGCTGAGTTTGAATTTGAATTGTAATAAGACGTGGGATTTGTTTATCCAACATTCATGTATTTATAAATGATATTGGTTTTTTCCGACATAGTCGGTATAGTTTCGGTTTGTGCCCTTTGAACTTAAGGACGATTAAATATGGAAACAGAATACGCATGCTCGAAAACCTTTCTGTGATTGAACAAAATGCTGTCATGGTGGGTGATTAGGTTGTGTTTGAAAAAAGTCTCGTTAATTATATCTTGATGGAAAGCAAGTGAAAAACTATAAATATTTGAACTAGATCTTACACAGATTTATATTTTTGTTCAAATAATTGTTTCTCCAATAGCTCTTTGCATCCATGACAGCTGTTTTTTCGGGACAATTATATACTTTTTAATGTAAACTTTGTAGTACGAACGTACATGACTTTTAGAACGCACCTACTCATGTTAGATTTCTCCGGGGTTTTGGTTTATGTAAACAGAAAGATACGAGGACCGAGAATACCGAACACACACAGAGAACAAATTCTTGCAGTTACATTCAAATGGAGATTTAATTAAAGAGGTCCTGCATCATTAAGTCATTGTGCGTTTGAAGGTTATCGAAATGATAGTTTTACACATATACTCAAATTTAAATACGTCGGATATCTTTTTTTAAAGATAGTTCTTGTTGTAATTCGGATCGGATATTGAATTTGTTAAATGTCTTATCGTTTGTAGTTTTTATTTTCTATTCGTATGTAAAAGTAAAGATAATTTATCACCTGGCCAGTCCATTAATGAGATTTTCGTTTAATGCAACAATATGTACACGATTTATTTGTTTAACATTATTAATTTAGAAAAAAATGTGTTCTTTTTTATTCTGTGGTTAGCATGTCGAAATGTACTATTGTATTGTTTATTTGTGTATTTCTCTGTCCTGGATGTTCTTACATGTATTGGTACTGTATTCCTGTCATGTAAAGTTGTCGTTTTATTTTTATATTAAACATTGCCATACAAGCGCAAGGTTTGGCTATCCATAACACCGGGTTCAACCCACCATCGTTTCTTAATATGTTCTGTACCAAGTCAGGAAAATGGCAATTGTTATCTAATAGTTCGTTTCTGTGTGTGTTGCATTGTCATTTTATTTGTTGCACTTCTGTGTTTTTGTTGTTTCATTGTTTTCATCTTATCGTTGGTGTGTTTCCCATGGTCGTCAAGTTGTTTACTTATTCCTTATTCCTTATTCGTTACTTACTCCTTATTACTTATTCGTTACTTATTCCTAGCTTATTGCTTATTCGTTACCTATATTCGTTACTTATTCCCTATTCCTTATTCGTTACTTATTCCGTATTCCTTATTCGTTACTTATTCGATTTTTAATATTCTTCCCCCTTTTTAATTGTTTAAACTTTTATATATCTGGTAATAGTTCTAAATTTGTTGAGGTAAAATGATCTTTTTATGGCCTATTTATATGTGTATTTATATGTGTTTGTGCTAAACCGATCCTTTTACTTTATGTTCGATACTCATTTGTTCCTTATTTGGGTTTTATACGTTCTACCTTTTAACTGCTCTGTATCCGTATGTTTGAAGATGATGGTTCTTGGTTCGAAGGGGTGAAATCACCGTGTTCGCGCTTGTATAAAAAAGAAGATGTGGTATGATTTCCAATGAGACAACTCCCCACAATAGACCAAAATGACACAGAAATAAACAACTATAGGTCACGGTACGGCCTTCAACAATGAGCAAAACCCAAACCGCATAGTTAGCTATAAAAGGCCCAGACATGGCAATGTAAAACAATTCAAACAACAAAACTAACGTCCTTATTTCATATACAAAAAAATAAACGAAAAACAAATATGTAACACAAAAACAAACGATAACTACTTAATTTCAGGCTCTTGGCTAGGGACAGGCACATACAAACATGATGTGGCAGGGTTAAACAGGCTAGCAGGGTGTATATCGTTTCGGAGCATGCTATTACCTTGTTCAATTCGTTCCATTACTCGCTCATAATACGTGTATTATACGTTGCACCTTTTAAAACATGATTTTCAATTGTTTTCTTGTCTATGGTGGTAGATTTGGGTTTAGAGGGGATATAACTTTATCAGCGCGTATGTACCCGTTCCAGCGCTCGGATAATACCCTGTTACCTATTCGTTACTTATTCGTTTATAATACGTTTGTTATATATTGCACCTTTTAGAAAAGGATTTTCAATTGTGTCCATGTCTCCGGTGGTAACAATGTGTTCTTAGAGATGAAATGACCCTATTAACGCACGTGTACCCGTTCGAGCGTTCGGCTAATACCCTGTTACTTATTCGTTCCTTATTCGCTTTTAATCCTGGTATCTATGGTAAGTTTATTAATGTGTTTCACCCTTTCAAGAATCCCCAGATTATGGATGAATATTTTTTTAAAGGAAAGTTATAAAAGATCTACAAAGAAAACCCCAGAATCCTTCATATACCTACTTAAGGGGGTGATTTTAGAAACTAATAATTGAGCCCTTTTCTCCTTTAAAAGATAATTAGCTGTGAAACTGAGGTTCACCGATTGGACTCAAATTCTTCTATTTGATTTGTATCATACTGGCATGTTTATCCAAATTACAATAAGTCTAAAAATAAAAATAATAAAACAACTAACAATGCATGGACTCGATGATAAATGTCAACATTTCGGGTATATTGATGTGTAGACGCCACATGTCCAACTACAGTGATCCATGACATTAAGTGTTTTTAAACTTTAATTGCGATATCTTAAATAAAGGCAGCAGTAGTATATCGCTTTTCAATTCATAAATCGATTGGAAAAAAACAAATCCGGGTTATTAACTAAATCTGAGGGTAACGCATCAAATATTAGAGGAGAACTACGACACAACAGAACCACATTAAATTGAAATTACATGGATTGTATCGAGGGAAAAACTAAGGTATGTTTAGTAATCTACTATACAAATCCATATCTTCAATAAAAACGATCACTTGAAAGACAGTTTTAAGCAGAAGATACACATAGTCCTACATTTTAAACAAATAAAGGACCTAATAAACAATCTCGAATCAATTGTCAACTCCCGTTGAAATTCTATACACCATTCTATCTAGTGAACAGCAGAGCATGCTAGCGATAAAGTCTAATGATAGCTGATATAGTAAGGTCTTGTCTTATTAACCATCGAGATGACATCCGAAAACAAACGATGATCATATAATTAAATATAAACATAACTATGAATAGATAGCGACATCGTGCAATTGAAATATCATAGGTTTGGTTGATTTCATATTATAGGTTAAAAAATAAAGTTATTCATCTTGTTATCTGTATAAGAATGATTTCACGTGGATTGAATCAGTCAATGAAATGGTTTATCCTGATTTCACTTTCGATATTGCTTTTATTTTCCTTGAAATAGCTAAGCAAGCCTTATATATTCGTCACTAAACTTGAACTTAGGGATGACATTGATGTTTACTGGAATACGGTTTCACATTAGTTCGAATTATTCACTTGCAAGTACACAAATTCAGGCCAAAATGACTGCTTATAAAAAAATGTTATTGAATAAAACCGGGTCGTCAAGATAAAATAAAATTAAAATATTACCACCATTCTTTCTACATTAAAATCTGGCAATCAGGAATATTGTAATGAGGCAGTTTAAACAGCGGTGTCAACTAGATTTTGGTTGTTTAACATGTAAATTGATGAAATATTCAATCGCAATGATTGAACAGTAATCTAAAAAATCTTTGATCGTTTAATAATACTTCTATTATCCATGTTCAAATGATGAATCGACTACACAGCGTTCATTACACATTTGGGATAGGAAATGAATCATAAATTAGGGTGATGAAAAATCTTACTTTGTGAAAAGTAAAAATTCTGATTCAGATCTTTATTTTTTCTTCTATATTGACATAGACGGGCGACTTTGAACTAGAACTGATGACAAATGTGATGAATTCGACTTTCTTACTCCTTATTTCTTAGCAAAAACAAATCTTCTGCTCCATCGTATGGTGTTCATATATATGTCTGTACATACATGTACGTTACGCTCGTGAATGTTCAAACGGACTTTAAACAAAGTCATAAGGAAACAAGATTAAAACCGACACTTTATCAGTCTTATTAATATGTTGACCAATTCGATAATTTAGTGTCCCAACGTACTACGGACATGTTTTACCTGTCTTAGATATATGGACACTAGTATAGTGGTCTTATGTGTAATTTTGTCGATTGTGTCCAAAGAAAGTGACTCTGATTGTAGAGGAACCTTGATAATTGTTATCAAAGGTATCATCATTTAATATGCCAGACGACCGTTTCGTCTACATAAGACTCATCAGTGACGCTCAGATCAAAATAGTTATAAAGCCAAACAAGTACACAGATGAAGAGCATTGAGGACCCAACATTCCCAAAAAGTTTAGAACCCGGAGAGAAACACAGACCTTCGACCCTAAACTGGCTATTTTTGTCAATTAAGATCGATCGGAATCGAACACAGCTTGTCACGATTGGAAAGGTAACTCACGGTATCATGGTTGACACGATTGTTATTCCTACTCTTTCCAACTACAACCACTATTTCAACGAGCCCTACTCCCGTGAATAGATTGATTGCTTTACATCGAGTCAAAGCAAAATTGCTTCCTGATTAGATGTTTGCCGATTACTGTAAACCAACTTATATTTGTGGATACTTTATTTCGCGTTTAGCCCTTTCTAGTCCATTTCGCGGCGATTTGAATTCATGATTCTCTAACTTATTTGATGTTGTTAGGTTAGGGAAATCAAAGTATTACATTTTCTTCTATTTTCTACTCGCAAAAGTTGCGAACCGAGATTGCTCGCGAAAATTGGTTGTTTTACAGTATATAGTATATCATTATTATAGGCGAATGGAAACTTTTGATATTTATTTCTATAAAGCCATGTATTTCATTCCTATTCTATTTATCCATTAATATCTGATTATCAATAGAAAACCAAAAAGGAAGTAATTTATCCGGAAATCAAACGGAAAAATTGAAATGTTGCAAACTCGACGCCTGCTTACCACCAAAACTTTTCGTATTATCCTACCACTATAAACATGCTGTTCTATATGTATTATTGGTTAAATATGAAATCATTGTTGAATTTAGTGTTTAATATTAATTTCTTTTATTTTGTTGTTTTTTATGTTTGGAGTAAATAATTCATGCATACAACACTTTGATATTATCAGACGTCAATGAGACAAGCTGGAAGAAGAGTCTAAGCTTAAGGAGCAAAATATTACAAGAGCGAGCCTAAATGGTAATGATGTCGACTTGCATTAATTCAATATGGCACAACTTAACAACATTGCGGTGAATTTGTTTTACCGGTATTTTTTATAATAACATCTCAGCATTCACAAAACACCCACGAAATCAATTTACTTTTCCCTCAAATTTGAATCTGAAAAAGATACGATTATTCCACAATTTTGTTTACCTATATTTCTGTTTCGATTTGAATTTAAACTGATATATAAAAATTCGCATAAATCCATAAATCTATTTAAAGAAAAGCTTGAACCTTAATGTACGGTATGTAAACATATGACATGTGTATCTATTCATAAGAGTCTGTTATTCAATCCTTAGTCTTGATATGCTATGTTTTATGTGCTTTTTTAGTCTTGAAAGCCTTTGTCAAAAAGCTACGATCCAAAATGTTCTACAACTCAAAGGTGATATCGAATCATTAGTATAAACTCTTGATGATCCTAGTATAGGGATTGTGACTAAAGTAACTCATGCGAAAAAGTCTAAAAAAATCGAACGGAAACCTACTTTAACATGTTTACAACACAAATAATTAAGAGTGTGATTAGGTTTCTCTAAAAATGAAAATATGAGTACACAATGTCAGGAAAATGAACTCATCATAGATACCAGGATTAACATTTAGTACGGCATCGGGATCGTCTTTTAATAGAAACTCACCATATCTGGTTAGATGAACAAGATCAACAATACAACCGAACTCTAATGTAAATTCAAAAAAGATGGAGCAAATAAAATCTGACATAATCAAACGCTCGACTATGTTAAACAAAGAAATGAATGACAAACAGCACTCTTCAATAGTCAACACAAAACTTACTTACAGTTTGACTGTTTTGATCTGATTGATATACTAAAGTTTGAATCAATGTGTTGACATAATATCCATTGTATATAGATATAGGAAGATGTGGTGTGAGTGCCAATGAGACAACTCTCCATCCAAATAACAATTTAAAAATTAAACCATTATAGGTTAAAGTACGGCCTTCAACACGGAGCCTTGGCTCACACCGAACAACAAGCTATAAAGGGCCCCAAAATTACTAGTGTAAAACCATTCAAACGGGAAAACCAACGGTCTAATCTATATAAACAAAACGAGAAACGAGAAACACGTATATATTACATAAACAAACGACAATTGTATGGTCATTTTTAACTAATTATACCGTAATTGTGCTAAAAGCTGAAAACAATAACATTCCTATACAGTTGCTTTTATGTAAATAGTTAACAAAGGTACCAGGATTATAATTTAGTACGCCAGACGCGCTTTTCGTCTACATAAGACTCATCAGTGACGCTCATATCAACATATTTATAAAGCCAAACAAGTACAAAATTGAAGAGCATTGAGGATCCAAAATTCCAAAAAGTAACAGATGGTGTTCCCACCAAGGAGAAATTTATATACATATAGATACACATAGGATATCAAGGGCGACAATAGGGCTCTCGAGCCACGTTTAGTTCGGCCATATTGGATAGGGGGAATAATTTTTTTCAAAGAGGTGGAAATAGTATGAAAGTATGGGAAATCCTATGGATGTTTTTAAGCAACTGCTCTGTTTTAATGATGTTTTCCCGTATTTTTCACACCGTAATTTTTACATCCAACTTATAAATCTGCCCCCTATCCAATATGGCCGAACTAACCGTGAAGAGCCCTATTTAAGTCAGACATATTTCCGTTACAGTAAACATGATATTTTACCAACCGTTACTTGGTAAAGCGTGTGAACCGACTGTTTAAAGAGTATACAGAGGAAAGAAGAAGATCATCAGATGATAACATAGGAAAACCTGATTTGTGAAAAGGAAACAAACTGTGTTACAAGTGTCAGAACGGAAACCATACACAAGCTACATATATTAATCAGTTGAAAGTCATCCAAAACTATGAATAATGACGAAGGATACAGAAATATGTTGTTGGTGAACAATACCTCCATTAAAGTTTGATATCATTATAGCTATTTCATCAATACAAAGCTTTCAATATGGATATATAAACCAATTATTTAAGGTGTGTATTTTCAGCACGTCGTTTTTTTTCTTTCTTAATTTGTTCCACGTAACAGCATGGCATGTTTAAAAAGGGTTATCAAAACATGCATTCTTTTGTACACATTTTGTATGGAATAGCAAATGTTATATTTTGTCTAATGCTTAGTTGGTTTCAGTGTGTGTTACATTTTAATGTTGTATTTCTGTTGTGTCGTTGTTCTCTTATACTTGATGTGTTCCCCTCAGTTTTAGTTTGTAACCCGGATTTGTAATTTTTCTATCGATTTATAAGTTTTAAACAGCGGTATACTACTGTTGCCTTTATTGAAGAAATACGGTAAACTTTATTCTTGTTCCTGTAGTGATTACTTACAAAAAAACTTGATTCGAACATGACTTACTTGACAAGATCTTTACCAAATTTAAAAACATGTACATTAAAAAATAAAAAGTTTTAGAAATAACAGAGACTGTATATTGTTTTCTTACTGTTCATGGCCTGTTTTTGAGGAAATGAAATATAATATTATCAAAGTTCAATTATATCAAATCAAAAACTAAAATGATAAAAATAGACAAGTTATTATGTACACATATACCATAAGGAAGCATTGTCACGGATATTTCCTTTTTCGTTCATTTCTATTTAATGTTAAATGAGAATATATGTTGGCAAATCACATAAAGCACACAGACTTTATTACACTGATTTTTATTCTTAGATTTTAAACACACTTCTAGATGTCAAAAGTATATCACCATTTGAAAACTCTGTTTCGTATAAAAATCACATTTTAATAACAATATACTCATAATTGAAACTTTGAAAGAAATACTGTTCAAAAGAGGGGCTAAAGATACCAGAGGGATTTTCAAATTCACAGATCAAAATCAACATGACAATGCAATTACTAAAAAAATAAAAGAAAAACAGATAATAAATAGTACACACGTAGTTCAAGCTACGATTTTTTTTTATGTCATGCCTAATCAACATAACATAGATAACTAATCAACACGAAACCAACTAAAACTTTAGGTAATTTCAGATGTTTCGGAAGTGTTAGTAGATCCTGCTCAAGATGTGACACCCGTCGTATACAACTGGTTATGACGTACCATGATTTAGTGGTATTACACCTGAAAAGGGATCGGAACTGTAGTAACGGCATAAGGAATAAATCCGATATCATCTGTGAAACGGATACTTTATAACGATCAATCAATTCGTGATGGCGTCCGTAAATTTCACGAAGAGATGATTTCAACTGCATTATTTGGAACTCTTACTTTCATAGCTTCCTAGAGAGCATCAACTCTCTATCAAGGAAATCATGATAATAAATATAAGCCCGTGAATATCGTATCAATTGTTAGATATATACTACGTATGCATGCACTGAATGAATGGTGCTACATAAACATGTCATAAATCGGAATCTGAAATCATCTCTTTTTGTCGTAAATTTTTGTTTTCAACCGATCCTTATTTTCAATTTCTATATGTAAATCAAGATATGAGGCACACTCAACTATTATGAGTTTTTGTACGAAAAATTCATATTGCGTTATAAAAAAATGCACTTTATTTCAATACTAGTATTTGTAAATATGTTTATACATAATGAATCTTGATAGTAATGACATTTCGTAAAGGTTTTTAATAGAAATCATAAAAATTTTACCATTTATAAGTTTAACAGGAAAAGTTTCATCAAAATCGGAACTTGATAAGTGTTTGGCAATGTTGAAAAAAATATATTAAGGGGAACTTCCGAGATGGGGAAACATTTATAACTATAAATATATATTTATTAAAATTTTGTCGCGAATGTATACTGAAATCAATTTAAAGAATATAATAAACAGTATTCAATAAATATTCATGTCGTACGAATTAAACCTAGGAACTATCAAGTTTAAACACAATTTTCTACTGAGGAAAATGCATATACTTAGTCAAGAATATAACAGAAAGTATCTATTCGTTTGATGTGTTTGAGCTTTTGATTTTTGTAATTTCAGTTTAGAATTGTCCTCGTAAATCGTTATTTTTTACATTTTACTTTTTCATTATTTTATTTAAAGAAGCTCAACTGTAACCTGATCCTTCATTGTCCTTAAAATATATGTGTTACTCTTTTCCAGGAAAATTGGACATTTGATTCGATATATCAACGTCAGATTTTATTCATATCAACATTAATAAAAAGAAGGCCCGCCATAACCAACTACAACATTGTTTTATGACGGTCCTTTGTCATTTCTGTGTTATACAAACAGTCTGAAATCTGTTTAAAGGATAAACTATTCAACAAGATGGCTTCTATTTCTCCAGAGGAAGAAAACTATGTTAGGATGAGTTTATTGCTGACAGGGATTTCTCCACGTGCAGCTAGAGTCTTATTTGATCGTGAATTCCATCCATCATGTTTGGACTCTTCTTTAAAAAAGGCATACAAAACACTGTTTGACTTGAAAAAGAAACATGTTATAAATGCAGCTCAGTGGAATCTTCTGTTCACTCGTTTTCCTGGTAAGTTCAAAGCCTTGTTATTAATTTGCTACCTAAGTTGAAATCTGTATATTAACCAGATCCTGAGTTAATTTAATTTTTGTTTACTGAAATGTTGTTTCTAAATTATCATACAAAATGGAATTAGATCTTTTTACATGTCTCACTGTATGATATGCCAGTCACAGTGAAATATTTTCTTTTTGATCTAAAGTGCACAAAGGGCCATGTGACCTGTTGCAATCACTTTTTGTCTGTCAACCGTTTGGGTGTACCATGTGTGTCTTTCATCTATCATCTGTCTGTTGACCATTTATTTTTTTCAAAATTTTCTTTCAAAATGTTTAAACTGATTGCTAGCGAAATGTGTCTCCACTTCATCTTAGTTCTATTAAAAACAAGAAGCGAAAGATACAAAAAGGAAATTCAAAATAAATTCGAAAATGAAAAGACTAACAAACAAAGAACATCGTTAATGTAATTGATTTTCAGTTGATCAACCAACAAACCAACATAGCTATTAGTGCATGCTTAGATATCTAGCAGCTGCCAAACAGCGGTTTCGGGTAATATCTAACAGTTCAAGTAAGAAAAGAAAACAGTGGAAACAGTGATAACCATAACATTCCCTGTAAATTTCTGAAATATATAAAACGATAGACAAACGAGCTTTGTGTTAAGGTACGTGTTGTGAAAACATGACATATTATGTGTGATTTATACAAGGGAAAACATCATACTGTGATTGAAATTGAATTGAATGGTAGTAAAGTGAAATAAAAAACGATAGGAAAGTTGTTAGGGGTGCTTTCAGAAGTATAAAAAAACTAAAACCGATCACTGTATATTTTCTCTATTAACATATAATAGTAAATGTAGATTTCTTAAGCTTGATAAAAAATACTATTTTTGAGTTACCTTCCCTGAGGTAAATAACATAAAATGAAGCAAATATAATATATTCTTATAAAAATTCTAGTAATTGATAGGCTAAGATTGAGAATGACATACATGATACCCTTAAAAGTTGTTTTTTTCCACATAGTCTGAAACTTTTAGGACATATAGGAGACAAACAACACAATTTGGGTATCGATGGATGTGTCTTCTTTATACACCAATATTTAAAAACAGAAAGGAGTATTTGCTTGTGAACACGTATGGGACAGTCGTAAGGATAAACATCCCCATTAGACTGTCTGGTTTAGTTGCTGGGACAAGTGCTCGATATAAAATGAAACGAAACTGCAGATCGATTTCTCGATTTCTTTAATAACTTTCATCAATCTATAAAGTTCACATCTGAAGTTTCAAATGAGAAAATTGCGTTTCTCGATCACATCATAACTTTGGAAAACGGATTCCTAACAACCGACCTTCACACCAAAAAAATCTGATAAACACCAATTTATCTTTCCGAAGAGTTGTCACCCTAAACATTTTCCCCGTAGCATTCCGTACAGCCAAGCCAACAGGTTAAAACGGAATCAAAATTAAACTACCGTTTAAACGTCACGCACGCTGTTCCTACAACCTCTATAATTTAAAACAGAATCTTCGAAATTTCTTCCGCAAACAAAATAAAATGTTAACAAACACTAACCACTATATATAAAAACTTATTCAGTATATGTTTTTACTTTGTGTTCTTATAGCTCTTGGTCATATGCTTAGTCATATCTAGTATATTTGAGGATTAAAACAACAAGGCTATGAGAAAAAAAAACGGATGTCCAACGTTACATTTTTGACTGTTTTATCTCTTATGTATAGGGATCCTATTTCTAATTATCTGATCTTCCCGAAACTTAAAAGAATCAACCAAGTTTGTCAGTTCTTGGTTAAATTAAAGCCGTTCTTTCGTCGAATTTCGTTTGACTCGGTGGCTGCATATTAAGCTGGAATCAGAAAAATGTCAGATTACGTTTTTCGTTGACTTAACGGCTGAAAGGTATTTTTATAAGTAGACATAGCTAAAAATGTCTAACAAATTTGAGATAATTATAACATCTACCAAAAGAACAAACATTTGCCTCATTGTTCGTAAGTTCGAAAATTGTAGATTCTATAAAACCATCTCTACACGGTCGTTTTTCAAGCGGTAGCCATTTTGTCCAAGTTGCTATTTCATTTGTACAAGCAAATTTTGCGGGGTTTTTAACTGATATTTCAATAAGTAATTTAAAATTCACCAAAACAAAAGTTTGATACACGAAAAGAACATAAAGTCTAGATTTTTTTTATTAACTGCATGTTTGGGTCGTTCAGGAATAAAATGCTACGAACCATTTCACAATGGTAGCCATTTTGTCCATACGTCGAAAAATCCAAACAAACGCTTTTTTTCGACGTTACATGTACAAAATTTGTTCCATTGTATATTCCTGATACTTAAAACGAATCGCGTGGTGAAATTTAAAAACAAAATGCTGGTTGTCAAAACAAGAAAAAACATTTTGCGTGTTGTTTCAACTACTTGAAAACAGAAAAAAGACGGCCAAGACAAATACAATCCGGTTTGATGTTAGCTTTCATCCTGACCTGACAACTCTTTCATCTATTGTCCACAAACACTGGCATTTTATTGAAAATGATTCTTACTTAAAAGAGATTTTTCCATCACCTCCCGTCATGGCTTACCGCAGACCGCCCCCTCCCCCCCCCCCCCCCAAAAAAAAAAGATATTTTAGTAACATCCACAGTATATAAACAGGAAAAATCTGCAATATGAGATTATAAACCATGAGGAAGGGGCAATTGTAAGTGCTGCAGATTCGCCAACATCGAAACCAAATTCGTCAGCACAGTCACAAAGAAAAAAAATACAACATAGTTATAACAGTAAATTGCGAAATGTTTTTATGTTCTTACGTTTGAAACTTGCACGTTGCAATATCTTGGTGAAACAGAAACATCATTTAACATCCGACTAAACAATCATCGTTCATTTAATACAATAGAAAGAAACTGTCCAATGAAAAGACATCTTTGAAGGGCAGGTCATGATTTTTAAAACGTCACATTTCAAATCAATGAGAAAAAACAAAATTGGTATACACAAGGAAGACAAAAGAGAAAGAGAGATTTTGGATGCACCAGTTACGAACATATAGTATTGAAGTTGATGGACTCAATGAGAGAGACGAAAAAAGATTAAAAAATAATCAAAACAATAATCTTGAATTTATACAAATTAATTTACAGAAATTCATACAATTTATCGAACATCAATAAATATGTTAAACTTTTACTCAAATTTTTATTTTAGTTCAAGCTACGATTTTTTGTATGTAATGCCTAGAAAATCAACCTAACGATGTTAAGAGTAGATCTGATTCGTAACTTCCTCCCCAAATGGGACTGGAACCTATACTTTGTATTTCTTACATTTACGACAACACCGCCTAGTATTGCGCAGAGACATATCCCCTCATCTAACTCTAGCTAAAGGAAATAAGCTTTCGTCTCGGGAGGTGTTATCTTCTCGTTGGAATTAAACAAGAATTTCTGATACACTACACGATCACTGCAAATGAATATGTATATGTCTTCCCGCCAGGATTCGAACTCATGCTACTGGGATATCGTGACACCACATCGCCTGCACTGTATCTGCAGCGCTTTACCGCTCGACCACCTTGACTTCCCTACAATAAAGCTTTTGGTGGCCGGGTGTTTCCTTTCCTTCAGTTTTTATCTAGCGTCGTAAAATAGTACATAATACATAAGGCATGAAGATGAAATTGTCACAGATCAGCTTAACTATCTATTGTAAAGGATCCTACAAAATAATGCAAGATACAGTCACAGAAATAATTATAATCATAGATCCGAAGTAGTCGAGAGGTCTAGCGCGTCCAGAATAGTGCAATGCAATTTGGTGCCACGATATCGTAGTAGCATGATTTGAATCCCGGCGAGGGAAGAACAAAATATTTCCTAACGCAAATTTACACATCTAACATTGTTTGTTGATGTTAAGACGAATTATATATACAGAATATATTGTCAGCTTATATCACAATCACTGCAGGTGATCCGATGGATAACATTTGTTGAAGAGTCGTCACTGTTTCTGACGTACTTAATATAATTATTTCTGTGACTGCATCTTACATTAATTTGTAGGATCCTTTTCAATAGATAATTCAGCTGATCTGTTACAATTCCATCTGCCTGCCTTGTATATAATGTACTGTGCTACGACTCTAGATTAAAACTGACGAGGAAAGGTAACACCAAGCCTCAGAAAGCTCTTTTAATAAGAGCCAAGGTAGTCGAGTGGTTTAGCGAGGCGGGCATAGTGCAATGCGATTTGGTGCCACAATATCTCAGTTACATAAGTTCGAATCCCGGCGAGGGAAGAACAAAAAACTGCTATATAAATATATATATGTATAGTGTTTTAAATTTTGCATTTACTAGATCGACATCAAATGTTCTGTCCAGGCATCACAATTTGACAAAAGCATTTTAAAAGTCTGTTTTAGCTTCATAATGATAAAAAAATTTGTCAAACTACTTGGAGATATTATTCATCGTTTTGGTTTTTAACAATTCACAAATGACCTAGCAAATTTTCAATGGGAACGTTGAAACATTAATGTGAACCCAAACTATGCCCCTATAAGTATTGGTATTACAGTAAGTTCTTATGAACATTCTAGCTATTTGCTTTTACTGTTTTTACTTTTATAGTGTTTTTTTTTTTTTTAGATGTTCCAGATTCTAGAACATTCGATGTGACTTTGATGATACTTTTACTCAGGCACTTGACTCCAATGACCCCTCCACTTTGTGGATTTGACCGTTTACCCTCTGCAATGGAAACAACATCAGCTGCAGATTTAACCAGGATCAAACACTACAGGAATCACCTGGCTCATCTTGTTGATGGCAAACTAGACACAGGGTTCTTTAATACGGCTTGGAATGATATAACTTGTGTATGTATATATATGAACGTCAATTTCCCTGTTGGAAAGATATCTTTATTTAAAATACAGGAAATCGAATTCAAATTCATTTTATGAAATTAATCTATGGAAAATATGTATTTTAAAGCATTTTCTAGAGAACTGAATATCGAATACCAAAACACTAACTGGTGGAGGAAGCTGGAGTGCCTTGTTTTCTCCGGGCACTAAGGCTTCCCCCACCAATAAAAACTGGCCGCAACGAAATAGCCTTAATGCGGTGCTTGAAAGTGGCGTTAAAACACCAAAATTAAATTAAAGAAAATGACGGGCAAAACGTGGTTTTATGTCAAGGTAAACCTTCCACTGGTACAACAGTTATTTGCTATATGTCTTGTAATGGCATTTTTTGTTGAAGAAATATATGAAATGAAAACTGAAATTGTAAAAGAGGGACGAAAGATACCAAAGGGACAGTCAAACTCGTAAATCTAAAACAAACTGACAACGCCATGGCTAAAAATGAAAAAGACAAACAGAAAAACAATAGTACACATGACACAACATAGAAAACTAAAGAATAAACAACACGAACCCCACCAAAAACTAGAGGTGATCTCAGGTGCTCCGGAAGGGTAAGCAGATCCTGCTCCACATGCGGCACCCGTCGTGTTGCTTATGTGATTACAAATCCGGTAAATAGTCTAATTCGGTAGGTCAAATTCATGAAAGGGAAGGGGATTGTAGTTACGACGTAAGGAACATATCCGATATCATTTGTGAAACGGTTATTCCATAACGGTCAACCAACTCGTGATGGCGTCCGTAAAGTTTACGAAGGGATGATTTCAACTTCACCATTTGGAACTCTTGGTTTAATAGCTTCCTTGTGAGCAGTAACCCTCTATCAAGAAAATCATGATAGGAAATGCAAGCACGGGAATATCGTATCAATTGGGAGATATATACCCCGTATGCAGGTGCTGCTGGAATGTTGCTACTTAGAAATGGAAAGTTCACAATTGGAAAGCTGAAATCATCTCTTTTGTCGTAAAGTTTTGTCTTCAACCGACCCTCATTGTCAATTTCTAGATGTAAGTCAAGATATGAAACCGACTTAACTGTATCTGTAGTATCCTTTATCTCCAATTCGATGGGATAGATGCGATCCACATAGTCACCAAATTTTGAATTGTTTAGTGAAAGAACGTCATCTATATAGCGGAAAGTAGAGTTAAAGGATATTGCTAACTTCTTATCTTTCTTCCTAAGAAGTTCCTGCATGAAGTCAGCCTCATAATAATAAAGAAACAAGTCAGCAAGTAGAGGGGCACAGTTTGTTCCCATTGGGATGTCGACAGTCTGTTGAAAAACACGTCCTCCGAACGTAACAAATATGTTGTCAATCAAGAAATCAAGCATCTTGATAATATCGGTTTCAGAGAATTTTTTGTTTGAATCAGAATGATTCTTTACAAAGTATGATTTATCCCTCCCCAAGACAAAATACTTGTATCTACGTTGGCCATTCTTTTTTATGAAGCAAAGTAATACCAACTCCTTTAATTTGTCTTTTAGTTTGGAATGTGGAATACTTGTGTAAAGAGTAGAAAAGTCAAATGTTTTAATACTGTTACAAGATGAAAGAGAGTTAGATTGTATGTACTCTAAAAGATCTTTGGAATTTTTAAGTATCCACATCTGATTCACGCCACCTCTAGAATAGGCAGTTTCACAATAACTTTGAAGCCCGTCTTTGATTGCTGATAAAATGGATGTTAATAATTTAGAAAATAAATTCATGTAACATACGCCATGAAAATATCATAAAAATCACTTATTCTAATTTGACCAAGATAACATAATAGTTGTTGTCTGCTATCGTTTTTAAACACCTGTTTACTGGACATATAATGGTATACCATTATGAGTCCGTCTGTCTGTCTCAATGTCTATCATCAACATGTTGGACAGTTACTCAAAAACCCTTTCACCAATTTTTATGAAACTTGGTGAATTGTTTATATCTATTGACATTAGCTCACTTTCGGTTTTTATAAATTTAAGATTTTGTACATATCCGAGTTATTTGAATTTATTCATAAAACAATAAGTGTTGTCAAATCGTAGAGTTTTGCTCAACCGTTTACTCAGATAATCGTTTGACCGATTAATCGGTAAACCGGTAGTTTTAGTTGATGTTTGAAGGCCTTATCTATAGTTCCCTTCAAATGTATGCTACTTTTTATAATACGATGAAAAGAAGTTTATCATTTGGCATTATATTAAGGCTTGTCTATGAGTATTCTTGGCGATGTTTGACTTTAAGTAATCCAATACTCCGTGCCTGCTATGGTGTTTTTAATAATTCAGATCGAAAAATGAATGAAACCTTCTTGATCTCGATGAATTGACAATGTCTGAAACCGATGATACTTTAATTTTTGGTTGATGTCCCAGAAAAGAATGTGGAAGGTTTCAATTTGAAATGAGTAAGCCTGTTACTCGTACCATCAAATATAGTATAATACATTAATTACATTCGCGTTGATTTGCATTTCACAATTTCTGAGTTTGAATTTCATTTTGAATTATGACATAGCCTTGCACGATCGAGGTTGAACATTCAGATGTAGGTCTACTCAATATTAGATAAAACATAAAATGGTGAAGTAAATCGTGATTATAGCTCTTCATCTTTTATAAAAGCTTTGGATTTCAAATATTTTGGCCACGAGCATCACTGAAGAGACATGTATTGTCGAAATGCGCATCTGGTGCAGGAAAATTGGTACTGTTTACGTTATTACTACCATTGGGTCGATGCCTCTGCTGGTGGACTGTTAGTCCCCGAGGGTATCACCAGCCCAGTAGCCAGTACTTCGGTACTGGCATGAAAATACGGATTTTTTGTGTTATTAAAATTTACTGTAACAAAATGTTATAAATTATTATAAATTAAAGAATATATCTCCCTCATGCAAAGCTCTGATTCCTTTCACGGATTTGGCTATACTTTTTGGACCTTTTGGATTATAGCTCTTCATCTTTTATATAAACTTTGGATTTCAATTTTTTTTACCAAGCATCATTGACGAGACAGGTATTGTCGAAATGCGCATCTGGTGCAGGAAAATGGGTACTGTTAGTTTTATTAAGAGGATCACTGAGTTAAATTACTGTTAAATTAAACTCGTAAGTGTTCCGCGGAACTCAGTGTCTCGCCTACTTTTGCTTTGATCGCAGACTCAAAAATGAGGAAATGAATAAAATAAAATTTTCCTCTTGATATTATCTTTTGATTGTAAGAAGCTTCTGTTCAAGCTTGGTAAAGATCCGGGATAGTTTATGAATCTAACAAATGTTCATAAAAAATTTACTGCAGACTGTATGTAATGTCCATTTAATAAGTAAAATACAGATAAAGAGGTACACAGTTTTAATTAAACTTCCTTCCAGATACTAACTTTTGATCATAAACAAGCTTCTGTCTAATTTTGGTACAAATCCAGGATAGTTTAAGAAAGTTATTCAAATTCACAGAGTGAATATTTGTGGACGACGACGACAGCTATTTTTTTAATCTAATTTTTTTTATCTGTCAAATAAATAACCACAACGATAATATTTGAATAGAACAAAATTATTAATTATTTTAATACACATTTATATCAAATCAAATGAAATTGAAAAAAAATAGTTTGGTTAACGGGTTAGCGTTATCATGTACATCTTTTGTATAGTCATTTTATAAAATTTACTGTTTGCAAAAGTATAAATTATTCCAAATAATAGGGATGTTCTGGTAACTAACACTAAAACCCTTGCCATTTTTGGCACAACATTTTTTGATCTTTTGGTCCTCGATGCTGTTCAACTTTGTACTTGTTTTGGCTTTCAAACTTTTGTATCTGGGCGTCACTAGTAGGTCTTGTGTGGACAAATTGCACTTCTGTCGTATTAAAATTTTGAACTTGTTACTTTTTGTTGGCTGTTGTTCGTGTGATTCGTTGTCAATTGTGTTCTCCAATTTATTTATACTGTAGTCCTTTTTTGTTATTTTGATGTTATATTTCACACATGGCCATAAAAGTGCGAGGTTTGGAATGCCACAAAACCAGGTTCAACCCACCATATTTTCCTTTAAAAATGCCCTGTACCAAGTCAGGCCATTGTTATATTATAGTTCGTGTCTGTGTGTATTACATTATAACGTTGTGTCGTTGGTTTTTTCTTATTTTTTAGTGTAAATTCACATTGCGATAAGACGTGTCCCGGTACTTGTTATCCCAAATTCATGTATTTGGTTTTGATGATATATATATGAGTTCTTTTTTTGTGTTATTGGTGTTGTTATGTACACTTTTTAGGCGTTTATATAATTTATTTTATTGTGTACATGTATCGTTACTTGTAACGATCCAGCGCCCTCGTGGGAAAAATCGTTGACTATTATTCAGACGTTTTATATATATATATATATATTCATAAAATAAAATAGTAAGATAAGTTATCTTATCTTACTATTTTATTTTATGAATATATACATCTGCACATGTGAAATTTATTTTTTACGCCTATATATATATATATATATATATATGTTATATTTGTTATTCTCGTGGGATTTTGTCTATGCGTGTTACATTTTTAGTGTTATGTCGTTATTCTCCTCTTATATTAAATGTGTTTCCCTCGGTTTAAGTTTATTACCCCGATTTTGTTTTTTGTCCATGGATTTATGAGTTTTGAACAGCGGTATACTACTGTTGCCTTTATTTCGACATTCGGTCCTTCCCATGGTTAACCGATTAACCGTTGACATCACTACAAAAAAAGCATGTTTTCCAGTCTTCTGATCATAACTCAATAGCGTTTGAACAGTTTTCATGAAAATCTGCTAAATTGTTTATATATACTGACTTAAGTTCCCTTTTGATTTTTTTAAGATATTTATTTTAAATTTTTGGTGTATTTGGACTACATATTAAGGGGGATTTTTTTTCCAGTATTTCAGATAATAACTAAAGCACTAAATTACCAGTTATTATGAAACTTTGAAAATAAGCTCTCTTTATTTTTTTCTATTATTTCTGATATGACATTGTGGAGTTATTGAACTTGATTAGTTCAAAAATTGTAGAAACAATTCAGTTGGCGACAGGCGTATCATGCACCAATGGCGTAGCTTTTGATAAAATATAAATTAGAGATCATCAAGTGTATAATTTATACATTGTATAAATCATTGAATTCGATTGATAAGACAATATTCATGATATCAATTGAGGATGTTTTAGATACCATACGGCCTTCATCAATGGGCAACACTCATTCTGCAAAGTTAGCTATTAAAGGCCCCAAAATGGCTAATGTGAAACATTTTTAACAAGTTACCTTCTAATTTTTGTACAAAACATAGAATGATCGAAAAACAAATCTGACCTACAACAACAAACCACCAGTGAATTACAAACTCTTAACTTTGGACAGGCACATACAGCATGAGGTGGTTTTTAACTAGCCTGTTGGCACGAAACCTTCTCCCTAACCGTCGACAGAGGTGTAACAGTACACTAGAATAACAAACTATAAAAATTAGTTGAAAAGGGCTTAACTCATGAAATCGAAACATTTAGCAAAAACACAGACCAGACATGACAGCGTAGTTATATATCGACCTGACAGAACACATTAAGTGCAGATCTGAGAGTGCATACAGTTACTGACAGCTAGTTCAAGGCTAATAAAAACTAACAAAAGATCATGCATCTCTTTCCCATTATATTGTCATCAAGACCCTTGTAATATGATGCTTGTAGTAGTTTCATCTAAGACAGTTTGCAAATTTACTAAAATCTACATATTGTTTCTGTGATCTTCCTTGTTGTTTATGGATGGTTTCGAGTTGTTAAAATTTTGTAAATTAACTGTAATTGTGTTTTCCTAAATGTTGGTAAAATAAGTTTTAGATGTTCTTAGTTTTTTTTATGTTGCGAAGATGTTACTGTGCGCTTTAAAAAATGCAATGTTAGTTTTACATATTGCTTACTACATATTAGTCTGGTTAATCTTACCACATGTAAGTGTTGCTTATTCCAACAAGCTTATGCACATTAAGAAAAAAGCAAATCTTAAGAGAAATCCAAAGGCAGCAAGCCATAATTCACAATGTAAAATGAATGATTGATTAACCAGTGTGATCTTTTAATATACTAAGGATCATTTATTTTTTATGGTTTCAAATTCAATTTATTGGTTGGAGAAAAATTTGCAAGACTTATGGCTTCTTTATGTCCTGATGTGGCATTTTCTTGTATCAATTTTACAAAAAATTTGAATTTATCTAGGTATTTAATTGAGTATTACCCTTATGTATAAGTATAATCATAAAGCCAAAGTGCATGTACTTTAATCAAAAGCTACCTATACTTTGGATTCATTATTATTCGTTTGATACCAATTTTCGTTGGTTTCGTGGGTACAGGTGAACCACGAATTCAATGTTCAACAATAGCATATTTCCAATGGACTTTGTATACAGAGATCAGCAAAACCACGAAATGAAATATCCAAGTTTTCAGCATTCCACGAAAAATTATACCAACGAATTTAAATGAATCCACAGTAAAGTGATTGCTGTCTTTCAGATTTTTGATCATTCCCATTGATTATTGATTTTTTTTTTAATTAGAAAGAGTATCGCAAAACTACCCTTTGAACCTGCAATTTTTAATCAAGTTACTGTATTAAGATAAATAGAAATAAACTGGATTTTTTTTTACAGGCCATAGATAGATTAGGTGCACAGCAAATGAAGCAGGAGTGTGAACATCTGAAAACCAAACCACTGGATCAAACCAACCAAGAAATAATGATAGACATCAAACATTCCTTTAATGAAATCCGAGAGCTAAAAGAATCATTTGAAAGTTTGAAGATTTCACATACTAAGATGATAAAATCTCATGAATTACTTCAAGAACACCATGCAGAGGTAAAGCAATCCCATGAAATGTTACAGGAAGACTATACAGAAATAAAGAAATCCCATAAGACATTACAGAATGCCCATAGGAATGTTACAGACGAAATGGAAAAAATTAAGACTTCACAAAATGACATTGTGCCTTGGAATATAAGAGGTAAGAGATGAGCCGTCAAGGTAATGTTGATAATTTTGAATAGTCAGATTAGCACTTTATAATGATCTTAATTAATCTTGGTTGTAATTTTAATACCTTTGATTGAAAGAAATCAGCAGGGAAGTGAACTTGATAGCAAGAAATATCAGAGTTGAACACATGGATGTCAGACTGATTATTTTGAGGATCAATAATTGAAGGAATCTTTGTAAAAGATAAAATGAGAACGACATGCTGAAACAAAAGCAATAATACTTAAATACAAACTCAGTATACAAATACCAATGTAGGAAAATTATAGGCTGAGCAACACAAACCCCATGAAAAGCTTGGAGTGATCTCGGTTGCTCCTGAAGGGTATTCAGATCCTTGTACACATGTGAGACCAGTCGTGTTACTCCTATAATAATATGATTATATGTTATATCAAAGTGATTAGGCATCACGCAATAGCATAACATTAAAATATAAAATGAGCAAGATTAAGAATGACTTTAAACAAGGATTTAGAAGTGAAATAATTCACAAGTAAATACTATTCCCTCAATATTATACACACACATGTATATTTATATAGCAAGTGATAAGGCATCGCACAATAGAAGAACATCACAATATTAGCACGGCTGGTAATCTACACACGCAGAACATTTGGCTCTGCAATGAAAACCGTGTGAGGATCGTCCGGTTGTGCTTGAGTGGAGTTATTATCACCGCTTCAAATTTAAATTTTGAAATGGTTATATTAACAGACCTACAAGTTCAAATTTAGTTTTTTTTTCTCGGTCAATTGGTATAAATGTCGTTTAGGGCGTCGTGTATGCTGTTCGGTGTTGATAGACGTCTTTAAAATAAACCTAAAAACTACATGTTTTCATTATTTTATGCGTGAGGGGATTGGTTCTGATTGAGGACATCGTGAATGCGTGAGGGGACGTGAAATCTAATTTTTTTTCCAAACTATGAGTTGTTGAAAATTACCTAAATTTTGGTAAGATTGTTTATGAAACACATGTGTGTGCAACAAAAATGAAGAGAGAGAATTTCAAATGAAATATTGGGCGTATGACGTTTGTGCTAATTTTGAAATTTTTCATTTTTCAATTGCGTCGATCTTTTCTTTATATATATATACATAAACGTTTTAACCAATAAATTGTAAATCTGTCTCAAAATTTGCAGATTTGGGCAAATAACTAAACTTAGTTGCCCAAATCTTCCCCCAAAAGACTTGGTGGTTTATTGTAAAAATCAAAATATTTAAACAGACATCAACATTTGTGTTGTCACAATCATTTTTTTTCTCTCAAATAAACAGTAAAGGAGAGAAAACTATTTTGGTAAAAAAATATATAATGGGCTGATAGGGAAAATTTAAATTTTTACTGGAAACAAGAAAGCAAAAAAGTTTACACATCTTTTAAATTATTCTTCGTAAAATATATTATATTAAACCTATCTTCCAAAATTTATTTCAAGCTTCTATCTAATATTTTATTTATGCACTCAAATGTGTTCATGAACAATCTCTACTAATTTTGTCAATTTTCAACAACTCAGCTTGTATATAAAGATATCATTTCACGCCCCCTCACGCATTCACGATGTCCTCAATCAGAACCAATCCCCTCACGCATAAAATAATGAAAACATGTTGTTTTAATGTTTATTGAGACGTCTATCAACACGACGCCCAAAACGACATTTATACCAATTGACCGAAAACAAAACTAAATTTGAACTTGTAGGTCTGTTAATATAACCATTTCAAAATTTAAATGTCACCTTTTTAACCAATTTCTCGAGGGCAACTAATTTTGTAGGTGTTAAACTCCACGTACAACCATAAAGGATACATCTATCTCTTCTTTAAAGTATTCACCACAGCATAGCATTCTCTGAATTTCAATATTTTGATCAGTTGAATAAGAAAATTACGATTTAGAAATGTACATACCTTTTGAAGCGGTGATAATAACTCCACTCAAGCACAATCGGAAGATCCTCTCACGGTTGTCTTTGCAGAACCAAATGTTCTGCGTGTGTAGATTACCAGCCGTGTTAGCACTTTATGATGTTATAGATCAATCTTGGTTGTAATCTTAATACCTATTTTGACTCTTTAAAATTAAGGATTCTTTCCTTAATTGAGGTAAATAAAATGGCCTTCTAAATACTTTTTATACGACCGCAAAATTTGAAAAAAATTTCGTCGTATATTGCTATCACGTTGGCCTCGTCGTCTGCGTCGTCGTCGGCGTCCGAATACTTTTAGTTTTCGCACTCTAACTTTAGTAAAAGTGAATAGAAATCTATGAAATTTTAACACAAGGTTTATGACCACAAAAGGAAGGTTGGTATTGATTTTGGGAGTTTTGGTCTCAACATTTTAGGAATTAGGGGCCAAAAAAGGGCCCAAATAAGCATTATTCTTTGTTTTCGCACAATAAATTTAGTTTAAGTAAATAGAAATCAGTTTATAACCATAAAAGGAAGGTTGGTATTGATTTTGGAAGTTTTGGTCCCAACCGTTTAGGAATAAGGGGCCCAAAGGGTCCAAAATTAAACTTTGTTTAATTTCATCAAAATTGAATAATTGGGTTTCTTTGATATGCCGAATCTAACTGTGTATGTAGATTCTTAACTTTTGGTGCCGTTTTCAAATTGGTCTACATTAAGGTCCAAAGGGTCCAAAATTAAACTTAGTTTGATTTTGACAAAAATTGAATCGGTTGGGTTCTTTGATATGCTGAATCTAAAAATGTACTTAGATTTTTGATTATGGGCCCAGTTTTCAAGTTGGTCCAAATCAGGATCAAAAATTATTATATTAAGTTTTGTGCAATAGCAAGTCTTTTCAATTGCACAGTATTGCACAATGGCAAGAAATATCTAATTGCACAATATTGTGAAATAACATTTTTTTTAAAAATTAGAGTTATCTTTCTTTGTCCAGAATAGTAAGCAAGAAATAACTAATTGCACAATATTGTGCAATAGCAAGATTTTTTTTAATTGGAGTTATCTTTCTTTGTCTTGAATCAACTTAAATCTTTGTTATATGCAATATACAATGTATATTCACTTTTTACTACCAACTGATAAATTAAAATAATCTTTACCATTCAGTGATAACAAGCAGTTTATTTACATCTTAATATTTTATGATGTATTTAAATGAGTAGTTATTGTTGCAAACTCCTTTAGAAATTTTAATTGAGATTAGTTTTGGAATAAGGGAAAGGGGGATGTGATGAAAAAAATTGGGTTCAATTTTTCTCATTTGAAATTTCATAAATAAAAAGTAAATTTCTTCAAACATTCTTTTGAGAGGATTAATATTCAACAGCATAGTGAATTGCTCTAAGAGAAAACAAAAATTTTAAGTTCATTAGAACACATTCATTCTGTGTCAGAAACCAATGCTGTGTCAACTATTTAATCACAATCCAAATTTAGAGCTGAATCCAGCTTGAATGTTGTGTCCATACTTGCCCCAACCGTTCAGGGTTCAACCTCTGCGGTCGTATAAAGCTACGCCCTGCAGAGCATCTGGTTGATCCCTAATATCACTGAAGGACATTAATTGTCGAAATCCGGATATAGTGTTAAACATTTAGCACCTCATGTTGTGGTTTACCATCTTTGCAGCAGGTTTATTGTTTTCTTCTTGGTATTAAATTAATATAGATCCATTTTGTTACAACTTGTGATCAATTTATTTGGCAATCCTCAATGGCAGCCAACATGGTTTAAGAACATCAGTTGTTCGACCAGTCAAATGCGTTTTGTTAAAATATTTTTGGAAAGTGTTTTTTGTGCTAATTTTAGCCATTGATCGTCATTGACACTGACGAAGGCTAAATATTTGTCAAAACTATTTAATAACAACGTAACTTCGTATAATATCTTATATTAGAACCGTTTCACAAATATTAAGACTTATATATTTTTTTCCCTTATCTGCACAGTATCGACTATTCTAGACGATCCAGTGCATAGTAATTTGCTGATTGGTACTTTTTATAGACTTCTATATATATGTAATACGTTAATCAGCTGGTTATTTATACAATGAAATGATAAACTATTGTATTCAGATATTTCCATGTCAGTTAAAATGAACTGTCCCTTAATTCATATTTCAGAAAGAATAAATGGTACACTTAAAGATTGGAAGGAAAATGATGATAAGATGTATATAAATACAAGAGCTGCCAAGTATGTACTCAACTGCATAAAGAAAAACAGTTGTGTAACTATAACAGCTAGTTCTGGTACAGGGAAGACAGCAACACTTAGACATGTGGCTTTACAAATGGCAAAAGAAGAGTTTGATGTCCTTCCGGTGACAGACCCAGTTGACATTGTGAAGTTTGGCAATCCTAAACAAAAAACATTGTTTGTTGTTGATGATTTATGTGGAAACTTTTCGCTTGACCAGAGTGACATAAAAAGTTGGGAACCAATCATGGAGGATATTAAAAAGACTCTTGATAAAAAACAAACAAAAATACTTGCAGCATGTCGGTTACAAGTGTTCCAAGATGAAAAGTTTGAATCATTATCAGTTTTCAAGTCATGTGTATGTAACATGTTATCAGAGAACATTTGCCTGTCGAAAACTGAAAAAAAAAATTTAGCTCAATTGTATCTCAATGCAAAAGCCTCAGAGATAAGTGCCTTTTATGATATTTATGACTGTTTTCCTCTATTATGTAAATTGTACCATGACAATCCTAAACTTATTATTTCAGATTTCTTTCAGAATCCATTTTCAATTTATGAAGCAGAGATTGATAAGCTTCTGAAGAAAGGGCATCACGCTAAAAACTGTGTTTTGGCTTTATGTGTCGTGTTTAACAACATGTTAAAGGAAGAAATGTTTACAGAAGAAGTGAATGAAGAAACTAGGGCTATTATTGAGAACACATGTGAGGCATGTAGATTAGACAGAGGAACTTCTAGACTTGTATTACAGGACGAACTTGACTCACTCACACATACATTCATAAAAAAAGAACGGAACATGTACAAGATAATACATGATAAAATATTTGACTTTCTTGCAAAGATCTATGGACAAAAGATAATATATTGCTTGATAAGGAATGCAGACATTGGTTTGATCAAGGAAAGATTTTTATTAGAAAAAAAGGCCGACATGGACCAGTTTATTACTATAATACCTACAAAGTATCATCAGATGTACATACAGAGAATGCTTGATGACTGGTCAAAAGGAAAATTACAAGATGTATTTAATAACATCAATATGAAGATACCTCTTTTCAGACAGAAATTGCTCTGCTTTTTAAAAACATTAGACAAATCTTACCAACGACACTTGGCACATATCTGTAATGATAGTAAAATTGAGAATGAAAATCGGGAATGTGTCAAAGAGACAACAACCCGACCTAATATTTTTGAAAAACGACCTAAAGGATTCAAAATTTTTAAAATTAATGACCATACCTACGATACATCTTTATTGCATTGTTGTTATTTAGGAGATATTTCTTTGGTCAAGTGGTGTTGTGATCATGGTGTTAATATAAACAGGTGTACAAACAATGGCCAGTCACCTATAATGATGGCATATGGTCATGGTCAGATAAAAATAGTAGAAATATTGTTAGACAGCGGCGCAGACTATAATAAACAAGACAAGAGGGGTCAGTCACTTATAATGATGGCATGTGGTCATGGTCAGATAGAAATAGTAAAGATGTTGTTAGACAGAGGAGCAGACTCTAATAAATGTAATGACGATGGTCAGTCACCTATAATGATGGCATGTGAACATGGTCATACAGATATAGTAAAGATGGTGTTAGACAGAGGAGCAGACTCTAATAAATGTAATGACGATGGTCAGTCACCTATAATGATGGCATGTGAACATGGTCATACAGATATAGTAAATATGTTGTTAGAAAGAGGAGCAGACTATAATAAATGTAACAAGAGAGGTCAGTCACCTATAGTGATGGCATGTGAACATGGTCATACAGATATAGTAAAGATGTTGTTAGACAGAGGAGCAGACTATAATACATGTGAAAATTGGGGTTATTCACCTGCAATGAAGGCTTGTGATTATGGTCGTACAGAAATATTAAAGATGCTGTTAGACAGAGGTGCTATCTGTAATGGAGATTGCAAATTTGAGCAGTTACCTTTAATAAGGGCTTGTGAACTTGGTCATACAGAAACAGTAAAAATGTTGTTAGACCGAGGTGCTAGCTGTAATAAATATGATTCTTATTATAAGACACCTGTTCTAAAGGCTTGTGAAAATGATCGTACAGAATTAGTGAAGATGTTGCTAGACAGAGGAGCAAACTGTAATAAATGTGGCTGGGGGAATTGGTCACCTGTAATGGAGGTTTGTGAAAATGGTAATACAGAAATAGTAAAGATGTTATTAGACGGAGGAGCAGACTTTGATCAGTGTGATACTGGTGGTAGGTCACCCATAATGATGGCATGTAAACGTGGTCATACAGATATAGTAAAGATGTTGTTAGACAGAGGAGCAGACTCTAATAAATGTAATGACGATGGTCAGTCACCTATAATGATGGCATGTGAACGTGGTCATAAAGATATAGTAAAGATGTTGTTAGAAAGAGGAACAGACTATAATAAATGTAACAAGAGAGGTCAGTCACCTGTAATGAAGGCTTGTAAATATGGTCATAAAGATATAGTAAAGATGTTGTTAGAAAGAGGAACAGACTTTAATAAATGTAACAAGAGAGGTCAGTCACCTGTAATGAAGGCTTGTAAATATGGTCATACGGAAATAGTAAAGATGTTATTAGACAGAGGAGCAGACTTTAAAAAATGTGACAATCGGGGTCAGTCAACTGTAATAACGGCTTGTGAACATGGTCATACAGATATAGTAAAAATGGTGTTAGACAGAGGAGCGGACTATAATAAATGTGATGACGATGGTCAGTCACCTATAATGATGGCATGTGAACGTGGTCTTAAAGATATAGTAAAGATGTTGTTAGAAAGAGGAGCAGACTATAATAAATGTGACAAGAGAGGTCAGTCACCTGTAATGAAGGCTTGTGAACATGGTCATAGTCAGATAGACATAATAAAGATGTTATCAGACAGAGGAATCGGATATCTTAGTGACGAGGTGATACAGGCTGGTGGACATGGTCACACAGAAATAGTAGAAATGTTGTTAGACAGAGGAGTAGACTATAATACATATGACAATAGGGGTCAGTCACCTATAATGACGGCTTGTATACATGGTCATACAGAAATAGTAAAGATGTTGTTAGACAGAGGAGCAGACTCTAATAAATGTAACAAGAGAGGTCAGTCACCTATAATGATGGCATGTGAACATGGTCATACAGATATAGTAAAGATGTTGTTAGAAAGAGGAGCAGACTATAATAAATGTAATGACGATGGTCAGTCACCTATAATGATGGCATGTGAACTTGGTCATACAGATATAGTAAATATGTTGTTAGACAGAGGAGCAGACTATAATAAATGTAACAAGAGAGGTCAGTCACCTATAATGATGGCATGTGAACATGGTCATACAGATATAGTAAATATGTTGTTAGACAGAGGAGCAGATTGTAATAAATGTGACTGGAGGGATAAGTGACCTGTAACGAAGGCTTATGAACATGGTCACACAGAACTAGTGAGTTTGCTGTTAGACAGAGATGCTAGGTGTAATGAATATGGCAAATTTGATCAGTCACCTGTAATTAAGGCTTGTGAACTTGGTATAGGAGAATTATTGCATTTATTAGAACTCACGTTTGAATGAAGTGTTTTGATTGGCTTATCTGAGGGTGTTAATTTACTCTATCACATGGCTGAGAGGGTAACAATTTTTTTGAATGTTACCCTCTCGTCCAGACCAATCAAAATTGACAATGTAAAGGACAGTGAATTGAATTTACATCAAGTGATTGAATTCAATGCTTAAGTTTTACGTTTTGGCGCAGATTTTATTATTAAAATGTCAAATTAAAAAATAAAACATCTTACTTAATTTTGTTGTTTTTTCTAATACCTGTAACGTTGTTATGTACGTGACGTCATACAAAATACTTTTAAAATAGAATTAATCTGTAACAGACAATAATGATAGGCAAGTTGACAATGTTTTCTCGGGGTACCAATCTGCTCTATCACCCTCTCAGCTATGTGTTATTTATATAATGTTGTTCGACAGAGAAGCAAACTAATAAATTTAATAAATCTGATTAGTCACCTTTGACAAAGGCTTGTGAAAATGATCAATGTGATGTGTATGGTCATTCATCTTTACTGATTGCTTGTTAATATGGTTAAATAGATATAGAACAGATGTAGTTAGAAAGAGGAGCCGACTATAATAAATGTGATAAGGATGGGCGTTCTACTGTTATGAAAGCTTTGAACATTGTCATTCAGAAATAGTGAATATGTTTTTAGACAGGAGCAGACTATAATAGCTGTGACAGGTTTGGTCAGTCATCTTTACTGATTGCTTGTTTTAAATATGGTTAAATAGATATAGTACAGATGTAGTTGGACATGGTAGCATACTTTTATACATTTGACTTGAGGAATGAGTCTTTAATGAAGCTTTGTGAACTTGGTTATACAGAAATAATAAACATATGTTGTTGGACAGAGGAACAGCTAGACTATAATAAATATGACAGTTGGATTTATAAGTCTCCCTAAGGAATGGCTTGTTAATATTGTTACACAAAAACAGGAAAGACGTTGATAGACAAAATAGCAGACTACATGTTTAGATGTGGGTTTTTTTTCATTCTCACTTTGTCGTTATGTGCTAACTTATCATTAGTAATCACAGATTTTTATTTTTGTTTAATGGATTGTTTATCACTCATCAATGGGCGCCATAATTGGCTCAATAAAATAACTTGTAGTTTGTATTGATGTGTGAATAATGTAAATGAAAATAATTCGTTTATAATATTTTAACAAAATGAATTTGTTAGCTTACTTTTATCTTTAGTGTTTGATTAGCTCTTCAACGTCTGTACTTTATTTTAGATTTTCAAATACTTGAGATTCATATATTTCCGTTTGTACAAACTGTCGTGGATGAAGACATATTGGATTTATGTTGATGATAAATTTTGTGGTTTTGCCAAAGTTTTCTGCCTATATACTTCTTGGAATAACTATATATATATTTTTTTTTTTAGCTTTTCTCATCACTTGGCATCCATCGTCCGTCGTCGTCGTCGTCCTGCGTCCGTTAACTTTTACAAAAAAATTCTCCTGTGAAAGTACGAGGCTTAATTTAACCAAACTTGGCCACAATCATCATTTAGGTGTCCGATGACCCCGCCAACCACCAAAATGGCCGCCATGGCTTAACATATGTATAGAGGTAAAATGTAGATATTTGATTATGTCTCTGAAACCAAATCATTTAGAGAAACTCTGACAGGAACAACATTGTTAATTAGGTCAAGATCTGTCTGCCCTGAAATTTTCAGACAAATCTAATAACCTCTTGTTGGATTGCTAGCCCTGAAGTGGTTGTTTTAAGGAAATTTTGCAGTTTTTGATTAGTATCTTGAATATTATTATAGATAAAGATAAACTGTAAACTGCAATAGTGTTCAGCGAAGTCAGATCTACAAATAAGTTAACACGATCAAAATTGACAATTGACCCCTTAAGGAGTTATAATCCTTTAACAATTTTTTGTAATTTTTCTTTAATCTTACAAAAAGTTTCTCCTCTGAAACTACTGTGAAAAATTAGTCCCATTCATTATAATGGTATTACGTTTAAAAAAATATGTCAGATGATCCCGCCTACCAACCAACATTACTGACATGGCTAAAAATATAACATAGGTGTAAAATGCACATTTTTGCCTATATCTCTGAATCTGAAGCATTTAGAGCAAAGGACTGGGGACGACAAGGCCCCTTTTTGACCATCCCTATTCTATCATTATTCAAATTTTGTTTTGGAAAGCTACTAATCACGTTAAAATAAGAGAGTCATTACAAGGGTATAGTCGTGCGAACATGATAGTAATTGTTAGATTGATACTAGTGATATTATGAGAAAATCATAAGATAATAATTATATAACATGACTCTTTTATTATAAGGTCTATACAGTACTTACAATATTGGAGTCATTACAAGGTCTTCAATAGGGAGAACATTAAAGTCATTATCATGTCTACAGTAGTGAGAAGATGCCTCCTTTTAAGGTATAGAATAGGGAGAACATGACAATTATTATAAGATCGATATTATTCGAAACATTACCGTCATTATAGAGTATATAGTACTAAAATATTACCGTCATTATAAGGTTTATAATACTCAAATATTACAGCCGTTATAATGTTTGTAGTACTCAAAACATGATCATCATTATACGGTATATAGTATTGAGACCATAACAGTTATTCTTAGGTCTACATGATGGAGAACAAGGCCGCCATTATAAGGTCTACATGATGGAGAACAAGGCCGCCATTATAAGTTCTACAGTGGTAAACCATGAGATTTATTCTAAGATTCCAAGTTAAGTAAACATGACATTTTATATTGGGTCTTTAGTTGTGAGATCATGACAGTTATTATAAGGTAAACAGTATTTAGAACATTAGGGGTATTATAAGGTCTATAATAATGAAATCACGAGAGTTATAAAGTCTGGATAGTGGGAACTATCAAGTTGATATAATGTCTGCATTAGTGAAAACCAAACAGACATGAAGGACGCCTCCGGGTGCGGGAAAATTTCTCGCTACATTGAAGACCTGTCGGTGACCTTCTGCTGTTGTTTTTTCTATGGTCGGGTTGTTGTCTCTTTGACACATTCCCCATTTCCATTCTAAATGTTATTATGAGATGTACAATACTATGACCAAGGCTTTCATTATATGATCTACAGTAGTGAGAACATAAGATTCATATGTATGTCTACCGTAGCGAGACTATAGTCTCATAATTCAGTCTACCATTGTGAAAACATGCGTGTAATCATTAGGACTACAGAAGAAATAAAAGGTTTAGAGTAGCCAGAGTTATTATTACGTCTTTAAGCTGGTGAACTTGACAGTCATTATAAGATCAAAAAAATAGCGAGAACATGAGAGTATTTATAAGTTGTATGGTAATTATTAGGTCTTCAGTTGGAAGAATATGACAGTCATAGTTAAAACACCAAAACTAAGAACACGAAAGTAATGATAAGATCTACAAGAAGGAAAAGATGAGAGCCTTTATAAGTTGTACAAAAGATAGAAAATAACAGTAAGCATTAGGTCTATACTAGTGAGATCATCAACACTCTTATTAGGTCTACAATACTGAAAAGGTTATTCCGTATAAGGCCCATGAAAGTGCGAAAATGAGAGTTATTATAAGATCTACAAAACTGACATCAAGGCGGCTATTATAAAATCTACAAAAGTGAGATCACGGCGGTAATTATAAGATCTACAAGTGGCGGCTATTATCAGATCTATAAAAGTGGTAGCTAATTTAAGATATACAATGTCGAGATCATGGCGGCTATTATAAGATCTACAACATTGAGATGACGGCAGTTATTATAAAATCTACAAAAGTGAGATCACGGCGGTAATTATAAGATCTACAAGTGGCGGCTATTATCAGATCTATAAAAGTGGTAGCTAATTTAAGATATACAATGTTGAGATCATGGCGGCTATTATAAGATCTACAACATTGAGATGACGGCAGTTATTATAAGATCTACAAAAGTGACTTCATGGCAGCTATTATAAGATCTACAATAGTGAGATCATGGCGGCTATTATCAGATCTAGAATAGTTAGATCATGACGGCTATTATAAGATCTACAAAAATAAGACCATGGCAGCTATTATAAGATCTACAATAGTGAGATCATGGTGGCCATTATAAGATCTACAATAGTTATATCATGTAGGCTATTGTAGGATCTACCAAAGGGATACCACGACAGTCATTATAAGATAACATAAGTGAGATCATGGCGGCTATTATAGGATCTACAGAAGTGAAATAGTGAGTCATTATTAAGTCTACAGAAGGGAAAAGATGAGAGTCATTATTAAATGTACAAAAGAGAGAACATTGAGTGTTAATATAAAGACTAAAGTACTAAAAATCTGAGAGTCAAAATAAGATCTACAAAAGTGAAAACATGAGAACAAATATTAGGTCTATACTTGTGAGATCATGATCATTATTATTAGATCTACGATAATGAGAACAGTTCACTCATTGTAAGGTCCTTATATAGGAGTCATTGTACGATCTACAGTAGTGCAAAAATGATAGACTTTATAATGTCTATAGTAGAAATAAAAGGTCTCATTATGAGGTAAAGAATAGGAAGAACATAGCGAGTCTATATAAGTGACAACATGACGATCATTGTGCGGTATATCTTACTAAGAGCATGACAGTCAGTATAAGGTCTACAGTACTTGCAACATGAGATGAAGCAAAATGAACATGAGACTTGATCGTATGTCTATAGTTGTGAGAACATGTCTTGCTCACTTTTGATAAAATTTCACCGTGAATAAATCTATGCATGTTTTTTTTCCATGTAAATATGGCTTAGACCTGTTGTGATCTATGTTGTCAAAATCATAACTTGAAGATTGAAATGATTATGAATCGTTTATACTAAAAATGAAGCTATATGTACTTTTGTTTTTCAGACAAAGTCAGTCGTTTATCACTTTCTTGTGTTTAATATTAAGGTAAATAAATGAAATTATATTTATTATTTCATTTAATGTATTTCTTTGTGATATCATAGATTAGAAGTAGGTTTGTTTATCTATCACAGAACGCCAAGTGAAAACGAAAATTTCTCCCCTAAAAATATATCGGATAGGATAGATGTATATTTGATTCTGATTATGTGTATACTACTGTTTGGCAAACATATGCAGTAAAAACAAAGCCATACGTTATCGTTTGCCATGTTTGATTTTTCTTAATCGAGGTCATGTGCAAATTAATCTAAGTAATACAAATGTCGACGAAAAGGAACATGGAGAAAGTTAAATTAACCTGATCATCTGGTTTTTGTAGATTTTTTTGTATCCAGTGGTTATTACAGGGTGCATTCGATATTTGATAACGGTGGCAATTAAGACTTTTAAATATTTTACTAAACAACGGACAAGAGAAACGAGTTGATGACTTAAATAATTAATAAGACACTACTTGAAAATGATGCAATGTAATTGTGAATTAAAACAAAATCAGCTTCACATTAACAAGTGTAAGGTTTGTGGTGTAACACGATGCAGTGAATGTACGAAGAAAAATGTTGAGATATAAGAAGATGTGGTATGGGTGCCAAAAATACCTCCAACTATAGAGCTATTTTCCCGTGTAAACTATGCCTATAACATGCAGCGTAGTCACTAGAACACCGATTTCCTCGGCCAATGGGTATATAAACGATACATAATGTTAATGTTCATCTTTCGACCAGAGCCCACCGTCTGAAGCAAGAAAATAAAGCAAGTGCATGGCCACTGTTAGAGTTTCGACCTAAAGAGAGAATCAGTAGCTCTTATGCGAATTTCTATAATGTTTAAAGGAGTTACATTTTTCTGCTATTTGTTTGTTTGTTTGGGTTTTTTTGTTTTTTTTTCAGTTACATGTAATTCAAAAAAATTCTGTGGGTATTTAGAACATAACTGATAACATTATTTCAATCTTGGCTTTGGAATAAAGTTTTAAGTTTTCCTTATGCAGCGACGCGTAAAACAATCACACCTCTTGCATTTTTGACTTACATCTAGAAATTGACAATGAGGGTCAGTTGAAAACAAAACTTTACGACAAAAGAGATGATTTCAGTTTTCCAATTGTGAACTTTCCATTTCTAAGTAGCAACATTCTAGCAGCACCTGCATACGGGGTATATATCTCCCAATTGATACGATATTCCTGTGCTTGCATTTCCTGTCATGATTTTCTTGATATAGGGTTGCTGCTCGCAAGGAAGCTATTAAACCAAGAGTTCCAAATGGTGAAGTTGAAATCATCCCTTCGAAAATTTTACAGACGCCATCTCGAGTTGGTTTACCGTTATGGAATAACCGTTTCACAAATGATATCGAATATTTTCCTACGTCGTAACTACACTCTCCTTCCCTTTCATGAATGTGACCTACCGAATTAGACTATTTACCGGATTTGTTATGACATAAGCAACACGACGGGTGCCACATGTGGAGCAAATAGAAGTTAAAAAAATGCATCATATATGAATCATAATTGCCAATGACACAAATATCCACCAAAGTTAAATTCAGTGAATGTAAGCAACTATAAATCGCCTTACAGCCTTTAACAATGAGTAGTAAAGCCCATCTCATTAGGTAAGGCATTAAATGCTTGATATGACAAAGGAGGGGCGAAAAATGCCAGTAGGACATTCAAACTAAAGATCGAAAATAAACTGACAACGCCATGGCTAAAAATGAAAAAGACAAACAGACAATTATTGTACAGTTATAGGACAAACGCTAGATTTTGAGTTCCTTCAGCAAAATAGCCAAAACATTATCAAATTAACAGCTTATTGATAAATCATTTATTCAAACACTTGTTTATTTGTCTTTACAGAAGGAAATCTTCTGATTACCAAAATATTTAGATGGCTGACCAGAAATGACCACATGTGTACTATGTACTGTCAAAGTACTGTTCCACATAAATAGATTGTTATCAGAATCAACTAGTGGCAAATATTCTGACTTTTGAATTTTATCTATACAAGATCGCCCTTTTTGTGATACAAGTTTTGGCAATGCAAACATTTGAAAACAGAGTATTTGTGTTCCGTATTTTTTTTATATTTAAGCGTATAACTAAATCTACAATATAAATATGAATAAGAAATGACTGATTTAGTAAACTAATTTTTTGTATACTGATATGAAACTTGAGAGGTTATCGAATTTAATGTTCTTATACCACAGGCTCACTTTGAAAATGTTTTCTCTTAATAACGGTGTAAAAAATCCAACACAAGTTTTGACATTTTTAATAGTTCCAGTTTTACAATTTGCTATTTGTCAAGCCTGCAACGAAAGTGGTAAAATCTAGACATGACAATCCTTCTATGGGGAACGGATTTATATTCATTCTTCTTGTTTCCAAATCCCTACATTTCTATTGTATTATTGTAACTTGTGCACTTTTGAAAAATAAAATATTGTTTTGAAACTAAACTAATCCTTCTCTAGTCGTATCACAACATTTAGATTCATTCTCTAGTTATTTTCCTCTTTAAATAAAGACAACAGTAGTAGACCGCTGTTCAAAACTCGTAAATCTATGGACAAAAAACAAAATTGGGTAACAAACTAAAACTGAGGGAAACGCATTTAATATAAGAGGAGAACAACGACACAACATTAAAATGTAACATACACAGAAACGGACTAAGCATTAGACAAAAACCAAAACATCAAAACCAAATACATGAAATAAAATTCAATTCGTGACCATTTGATAAATATGAGTTGTTTCCGAATTAAAAATGCATAATTGTTTTGAATACTTACATAATACATAAATTACGAATTATTTAACAAAAAACAATATGTGTTTATCTTTTAAAACAAAAATGTTATGTCTTTTTTTCGAAAGGAAAAATACGGCCACAAATCAGAATTTTGAGCAAATATACAAAATTTTGACCTCATTTAACAAAAAGTAGCACATGAAGGTGTATTTTTTATTACATATTTGATTTAATCAGGCCAAAATAGCCTATATGGAAATTTTCATCAAACTGTAAATACGGGGACAAAACTGTATCGTATGCCCTTAAACCTTCACATTATTTATTTAACTAACAAACGTATCTTCTACACAATTACAGCCTGCAGAGATTTTTTTCTTTTTTCAATATTTTACCGTTATTTAGTCTTAGGTTTAAGTTTCCAAATATCAATAATTTTATAGAATTTTATGAACAGGGACAGAATTTTCATCATGACCAAAAAAGGCAACTTAAGAAAAAAAGATTTTTGTTTTCATGACCCGCAAATGAAAGTTGGGAGGGGGCATATTATTTTGCCCCTGGTCCGTAAGTCCTGGGCCCTTCCATCTTTCTGTCCGTCTGTCCCATTATGGGTATATAGCTTTCCACATCATTTCAGTTTGAATGCTAGGAAGTTTTCACTTTACTGGCTGTATGCACATGAAGGTATGCATGTGGTCAGGGTTTTGATTTTTTGTCGAGCCTGTGACTTTTGTCGCAGAAAGTGATATACGGATAGTGATTCGGTGGCGCTGTAAGCCTAACAGCTTTATATAATCAATAGGTCAACTATGTTTGTTGTGCGGACTGATTGAAAGGTGTATATATCTGTTTGGCAGGTATCATCTGACCTTGACCTTATTTTTATGGTTCATTGGTCAATGTAAAGTTTTCATGGTTAAGTTTTTTCTTAGATTCATGTACTATAAGCAATAGGTGAACTATATTTAACGCACAGATTGATTGTAAGGTGTGCATGTCTGGTTCATCTGACCTTGACCTTATTTTCATGATTCATTTGATAAGGTTTAGTTTTCCTGTTTAGGTATGGTTCATAGAAACTAAGCAATAGGTCAACTCTATTTTTTGTATTGAATGAATGTAAGCTAGGTGTACATGTATTTCAGGTTTGGTTTATCTGACCTTGACCTCATTTTCTTGGATCATACATCAATAGTCAGTGAAAAAGTCAAGACATTTAAGATTGTGCACTCTTGTTATTAAAATTTGCCCTTTTTGGAGAAACATATAGTTGAAATTTGTCATTTTCTTTTGGGAGATACATGTTTTTGAATTTTGTCATTTTTGGAGTATATATATAGCTCAACATGCAGACTTCTTATACGTTCAGGTATATCACATTCAATTGTTATGGAAATATTCTTTATAAAGCACAAACATGTCAGTATTCACCTCAGAAACTAACAAAATCTTGAAATAGACTGATTAAGAAGGGATATAGTTACGATACTGTTGTCAGGTCATTAAAGATTGCATATTTTGGCGTTAATATTGATTAACTTATAGGGTCTTTGCATTTGAACTAAACACATTTATTCAAAAACAGTTGTTGGCATGACACGGGTTATGTTCTTCTCATATATGTTATGATGGTATGATACTAAACCCCTAACGGGAAGGATTGTGCCTGATATTTATATGATGAAATCATAATCTTTCAATCAGTTTAATTGAAGTCTAGAGCTGGCATGTCAGATAACTGCTACAAGTCTGTTGTTATTTATGTACTATTGTCATTTTGTTTATTTTCCTTGGTTTCATCTTCTGACATCAGACTCGGACTTCTCTTGAACTGAATTTTAAATTAGCGTATTGTTATGCGTTTACTTTTCTACATTGGCTAGATGTATAGGGGGAGGGTTGAGATCTCATAAACATGTTTAACCCCGCCGCATTTTTGCCCCTGTCCCAAGTCAGGAACCTCTGGCCTTTGTTAGTCGTGTATTATTTTAATTTTAGTTTCTTGTGTACAATTTGAAAATTAGTATGGCGTTCATTATCACTGAACTAGTATATATTTATTTAGGGGCCAGCTTAAGGACGCCTCCGGGTGCGGGAATTTCTCGCTACATTGAAGACCTGTCGGTGACCTTCTGCTGTTGTTTTTTTTCTATGGTCGGGTTGTTGTCTCTTTGACACATTCCCCATTTCCATTCTCAATTTTATTTTTTACAGAGTTTGTTCTCAGTGCCGTGTGAAGACAGTAGAGTGCCTCCCCGTGATTCAGGTTTATGCTCTTATAATATACTAGATTATGGAGTGTGTATCCGAGCGAGAACTTCTCTAGTTCATTACTTTAGGAATATTTATCAAAAAGTAGTATTTAAATATTCAGCCCCATTCTACTATGTAGTCAGCCGTTAGTCGCTACCCTGATATACCCCATCTTTTCGGGTAATTAATACGAATAGCGTTTGACATTTTTAGCCGAACAGATTTATCATTTTTACATAACTTAATTTATTGTATGCTGGTTCATATTCTGGACGTCAGTCTTTGCTCCTTTATAATATAATTCACAAACAAAAAACAAATATTAAGCTTAGAAATGGAAAAATATTAAATACTAAGCTTGTTCAAAGGGTATCTACACGTCACAATCTTCAAAATCTGTTATATTAAAATACTACCACCGCTAACATTTTTAACAATAAAAATCGTGGTTACCCTTCTATCGATAAGTGTCATGCCAAAAAATGACTTACATATCCCCGTCTTTCCACCAACAATACGGTAAGGTCCACGTTTAATGGTCGCACATTTTCTTTAAATTTTGAAACTGATATAACTTGAGAAACATACAGTATTATTTGTTTACTCACATGAAACAAACCGGGATGTGGTATTCAGTACGTAGTTGAATTTGGACGATATTTATCTAAACGCACGCAAGAACATCTGTATCGTTTTAAAAGACCCAATAAATTCAAAAGTATCATTTATCAACACCTTAAGAAGCACAATCATCCTATTAAATATTTAGAAGTTCAACATTTAGAAGTAGTAAATAAGCAGCCTGATGAATCTCATTCAAAATTTGTACGACCACGGAAAATAATTGAATTAAACTGGATTAAAAAAAACAGACAGTCTACCCTCTCGGTCTTAATGATAATATCATGGGAATGGGTAATATATCAAGAACCGATTCCGTTAACATTTTGGATATAGTTTCTAAACCTGTTCGTAAAAACCGTTCTCACGGTCGTAGAAAAAATCGCAATCCAAGAATATTTCGGACTTAATTTCTATTTCAAAAAACAACGGCAGACATTATCTGTTAACAAAGCTCTGTTCATTACCGGTTAATAGGTTTAATAAAATTTTGGAAGATTCAACACAATTTCATATAGCAGTCCTAAGTATGAAATAGTTCAAATTATTATGGCATATTGTTATTCTAAACTATTTCCCAAAATTGATCGCCCTGAAGATCATAAAAAAACATTATTAAAATAAAGTATGTTAATAAAGGTTTTGATTTTGTAAATATTGCCGGTATATATAACGACCATTCTTTTAAAGAACAAATTCCTGGATATTTTGACAATACTGAGCTCCCTCTTATTTGTTATATTTACAAGAAATCTACCCGGAAATTTGTGTTTAATTATAACCAATTGTGTAAAGATGTTAATATCAGTGAAAATACACCTACTTCATGTAATTCTGGTAATTCCGAATGCATTTTTGGACCCATTTCCCATGTTATAACAGGAGATCTTAACATCGTTCAAGACCGAGAGTTAAAATTATTCCTCAGTAAAGGACCTAAATATCGTCCCCCGTCAATTATTAATTGGAATGATTGTCGTAATAGCATCCACGACTCACTCCGTACTTACTGTTTGAAATGGATAAAACGGGAAAAAGCTGACAAAAAATCTTTGGACACTTTTTTGAATTCAGTAATGAACATAGCTGTTATACATATTCAACATTTTAAAGAACATTTTACTATTAACAATAACCACAATAAACCTATTTCTCGTATCAAACATAAACTAAAAGAACTAGACAAGGAATTTGTTTTTGTCCCGGCCGATAAAGCTGCTTATAATATTATCATTGTTTGACGTAAATTGTACATTGAGGTTCTGAAAAAAGAAATTACCAATTCACCAACATTCCAACTTACTCCATTTTCAGAAAACGACATCTGTAACAAACATAAACTTTTAGCTACCGCTTTACAAGCAGAACCAAATACAATGAAAGTCCCAACTCTGTATTGGCTTCCGAAGCTACACAAAACACCTTACAAATATAGATTTATTTCGTCTTCAAGCCATTGTTCCACTACTAAATTGTCTATTCTTCTTACCAGTACACTTGGTACAATCAAAAACCTGATAATAAATTGTTCAAATTAGGCCTTCGAAAATAGTGGAATTATTTACTTTTGGAGTGTCAAGAACTCGTTGGAAGTACTTGATAAATTGCATGCTTTTATTGGTGATTTTGAATCTGTTCAAAGTTTTTATTTTCTACCCTGTATACCACATTGCCTCACATTCTCATTAAGAAAAAATTCACACACCTAATTAAATGGGCATTTAAAAAGTCAGAATGTGAGTATATATGTTCAAACTCTTTTAGGTCATTTTTTAGTAGCAATAAACAAAAAAACTATGTCAATTGGACATGCTTTGATACTATATATGCCCTTTAATTTTTTCTAGATAACATTTTTGTTCGCTTTGGAGATTTCGTATATCGTCAGATTATCGGAATTCTAATGGGGACTAACTGTGCACCAGTTGTTGCGGACCTGTTTTTGTATTGCTATGAGTTAAAATTTATGAAACAAATCAGCAAAGACCCATCGTTCCCTTGTCACCATCTTACTGTGTTTATATATTTCAACTTGTACGATTCGCTCGTGTATGTAACAATGTTTTAGATTTTAACAAGAGAAATTTATGTATTACTGAAAAATTATTACACCAGGGTTTTCGATATCACAAACTAGTCAAAACACTTACTAAATTTAATCATCGGTTTAAGGACATTATTCGTAAATATAGCTCAAACATGCAGACTTCTTATACGTTCAGGTATTTCACATCCAATTTTTTATGGAAATATTCTTTATAAAGCACAAAAATGTCAGTATTCACCTCAGAAACAAACAAAACCTTGAAATAGACTGATTAAGAAGGGATATAGTTACGATACTGTTGTCAGGTCATTAAAGATTGCATATTTTGTTAATATTGATTCACTTATAGGGTATTTGCATCGGAACTAAACACATTTTTTCAAAAACCAGTTGTTGGCATGACACGGGTTATGTTCTCATATATGTTATGATGGTATGATACTAAACCCCTACCGAGAAGGTTTGTGCCTGATAGTCATATGATGAAATCATAATCTTTCAATCAGTTTAATTGAAGTCTGGAGCTGGCATGTCAGTTAACTGCTAGTAGTCTGTTGTTATTTATGTATTATTGTCATTTTGTTTATTTTCTTTGGTTACATCTTCTGACATCAGACTCGGACTTCTCTTGAACTGAATTTTAAAATAGCGTATTGTTATGCGTTTACTTTTCTACATTGGCTAGAGGTATAGGGGGAGGGTTGAGATCTCATAAACATGTTTAACCCCGCCGCATTTTTGCCCCTGTCCCAAGTCAGGAGCCTCTGGCCTTTGATAGTCTTGTATTATTTTAATTTTAGTTTCTTGTGTACATATTTGGAAATTAGTATGGCGTTCATTATCACTGAACTCGTATATATTTGTTTAGGGGCCAGCTGAAGGACGCCTCCGGATGCGGAAATTTATCGCTACATTGCAGACCTGTTGGTGACCTTCTGCTGTTGTTTTTTCTATGGTCGGGTTGTTGTCTCTTTGACACATTCGCCATTTCCATTCTCAATTTTATTGCATCAGAGTTGTTTCTGGATAACTCCTTCAACAGTGAACAATAGACCTATGTACATCCATGCTTAACTTTGTGTATTTAAAAATAACACTTTGCATCTGCAGGAGCATCATTTGTGTTTCCGATGCAGACACAATAGTATCTTTTAAGAAAATCCAACATTGACTTTGTTATATTAATACAGTTAACTCAGAGTGCAGTGCGGGGATATCATTTTGTATAGTTTTTATTTGCTCTTTTCTGTATTTTGCTAATGATTAGAACTATTTTTATTTAATAAATATTTAGATACATTCTAGGGTTTAAGTTAAAACTATCATTTACCTTTCTCAAACCTCCATTTTAAGACAACGTTAAAGCAGATTATTCATATTCAATGAGTACCTGACATGTAGAGTAAAATTCGAATTTTCCACCCATTCTTTTATAGTAATTAACAAATAAATATGTCTTTTTTTGCAGTCAACTTTTTAAGTAAAGTCTGTTGTGAAAGACAGATTGATTGATTGTTGGTGGTGTTTTAATGCAACTTTTAAGCGCAACTTTTGGCCTATTTCTTTTTGGTCATGTTTTATTGGTGGAGGAAGCCGGAGTGCTGGAGAAAACCACCGACTTTAGATAGAGAAACCCTAGTCAATTAAGATTTGAGTCGAGAGCACCCACACAAGTGATGTTCGAACTCACAACCTCAGTGTTGACTGGCTTGTGATTACAGTAGTAACTACTTAGACCAATCGGCCACCGATGCCTCTGTTGTAAAAGATTTTGAATAACTTTGCCAAACCTTCGATCATGGAATTTTACAAAACTTTGATCAATGCTTCTACTTTATTAAGAGATTGAACCCTGTGCTTTTTTGATAATTTTTATTTTTAAAAATTATTTTCTGAATACCGGAAATGATTATATTTCTAATAATTTATAAAAAAAAGTATTCCAATAATTTTAATTCAAGACTTAAACAGGGTCATATTCAAATGTAGATACTACTAAGGGTGACTTGTTGCATCCCCTTTTCAAAATCCTTTATTAATTTAGTAATTCTTTTTAAATCAATAAATTGTGCAATTTGATATCTCCTAAATTAGGAGGAAATTTTGCGTTTGTCCTATATACAAGACACAACATAGATAACTGAGGACTAGGCGATGCGAACTCTAAAATGAGACACAAATGCCAGATTTATGAGAAGAAGGAAAAAACAAATACAAATACAACAGCTATTAGCTGATAGCAATCACTTGTTCTGGACGTATGACAGGAGCATACTGGTTCGGGGATAGGGGTTAGGGGGGGGGGGTCAAACTGTTGTGAATGCCTAACCCTTGGGCAGTGATGAAGGGAAAAATCTGAGAAAAAAATCTCTTGATTCTTAGTTAATAAATGTATAAATGTGGAATTAATAAAATATCACATTTTGAAATTAATTTATAAGTAAATAATAGAGTACATAGTACATATGTTTCCAGATTAAGAAATAAACTTCAAGATCTTTTAAAGCAGTTTGTGTTTTTGGTCAAAATGTCGTGGTGGTATACCGTAAAAACTGAACGGACGTTCTTAAGAATGAAATTTTAAATTCATCTACATTCAAGTCAATGCGCTCCACAGAGAGTCATATAGTAAACAAAACATATATCATAACCACATTAAAGCTTAAGGCTTCTTCTGAACATTTGAAGGTCCCTACTATATATTGGATAACTAAACTAAACAAAAAAAAAATTTAATATCTCATCTCGGCCTCTAGTAAGTGTTCTACAACTACTCTTTCAGTGCTTTTTTTACAAGTTCATTAACTTCTATTAAAGAGCTTATCATAAACTATTGTAATAAAACATATGAACATAGTGGAATGAAATATTTTTGGAGTGTAAAAATTTATTTGGATGTTTTAGATAAATTTCGTGCTTTTGATGGTCCTTTTGATTCTGTTGACAGTTTTGATTTTCTACTCTTTACACTTTCTTATCCAACAAAAGTTTTCCTTAAAATTAAATGGTCGTTTGGTAAATCTTAATGCAAATATATTTGCTGCAACTCATTTTAAGCCTTCTTTTCGAATGAGAAAGGCAAATATGCTAGATATACTTACTGGAGGTGTGATAAGATGATTGAGGCTGCTAATGTTCTCGTTGATAATATTTACGTACGTTTCGGCAACAAAGTTTATCGACTACGAATCACAGTTTATGACTTAACTCAGTAAAGACACTTCTAAATTGCATTTAATTGATAAATTCAACAACACTTACCATTATCTTGATGATATTTTTTCGTTAAACAATCAAGAATTTTCATATTATACTACTGAACTTACTTCAAATAAATCAAATTTAAACGGTAATAAAGTCTGTCCTTTCCAAGATTAAGTTATTTCGGTTTTTAACGGAAAACTTCACACTAAAATGTTCGACAAAAGGTACGATTTTTCGTTCCCTATTGTTAATTTTCCATTTTTAGATGGTGATGTTCTGTTTGCACCATCCTACGGTGTTTATATTTCACAGTTCGTTCGCTATACCCGTGTCTGTTGTGACGTTTATGATTTTAACGAACGTAATCTATGTATTTCTGGTAAATTATTTAACCAGGGATATCGTTACCATAAATTACTTAAAACCTTTACAAAATTTTTCCATAAATATAAAGATTTGGTTTTGAAGTTTGGTTGTATCTGTAGAAAACTTATTTAATAGTGCTAACAGCTACCCAACATTTAAAAAAACAACTAATGAAGAAAGTTAAACTTGGTCGCATTTCTGGTCCTTTCAGATATCATTCTTTTCTCAAACTCAGGTATCAACAATGGGGCTAGTTCCAAAAAGATCACTGTTCAGTGCAGTAAAGTTCTGTAGACGAAGCAGCATGTTTGATTAATAGACACAAAACATTTTCCCCGTTTAAGTCAGTGCACTTGTGATGTTAAAGCGGTTTTCTGCTTGTTGCCAATTGCCCCGCAGGATTTTGACTTGTTGGGGATAAAGTTTCAGGGTAAATATTATCTAAATAAAATGATGTCAATGGGGGCCTCATTAAGTTGTGCCCTGTTAGAAAAAATTTCCAAAGCTTTGCATTAGATAATACAGCAAAAAAGCGGAAATGATAAATTTCCTTCATTATTTAGATGATTTTATTTTTGTCAACTCGAACCAAACATCAAAAGTTAACAATACTTTGAAGATATTCCAAGAGGTAAGCGACAAAATAGGTATTCCTCTTGCTAGTGAAAAGACTACTTTGCCTTCTACAGTACAGCCTGTGACTTCCTCTTAGTAATGTCCACCCTCTTGCATGGTCAACATCCAATGGTGAACATTTATTGGGGTATTCAATCTTGAGATGTTGGCCATTTATTGGGGGTCATAAATCATTAGTAGATTTTTTATCTAATTATGTTACCTGTTAAAATCTATCAGGGTTGAAGTTTTCAGCTGGTATGTTTCATTAAAATTTACCTGTACAGGTAACTTGGTTTCTTTTAAAATTGACATGTCACCTTTTTTGGAAAATGTAGAATAAAATATTGTTTTAGTCTGTTAATTTATTATTATTTTTTGTCTTTAATTTTATTTAATTTTGTAATTTTTTAAGTTTTATTTTTGTATTTTTGTATGTTTTGTTTCTTATTCTTTTAATTTCTTCTCAGTAAGAATCTTGAGTAGAAATGGCAAAGTTAAAGATAGAGTTAGTGACTAGCATTTAAAATAAACAGACTTTTAATAATTGTTTTTTAAGTAAAAAGGTTTATATAAATGTACATGATGTACATTGTATTCAATTATTTGTTAACATTATTAAATGAGTTATTACTATTAATAATAACTAATAATCATGCAAGTGATATTTTAAATTAAAAAAATGAAAGTAATTAAACAATTTTGTATCTTAACAAAATAAGATGATCAATATCAATCCTTTTACAATAAATTTTGATAAAATCTAATATTATTCAGGAAAACTAAAAGTACCATTATTATGTATGGTAAAAACTAATTTTGTTTATCTTAATTTTCTTCAAATCTCAAAACAAGAGTTGTGCACAAACAATCACTGAAAAGTCTTATTTTCCAAATGTCTACCTAGTTATCATCAAATTTTGATAAATGTTCATTAAAAATGCTTATCATAATGAATTTTTTTTTCTAAATTTGTCTCCAGAAAAATAGTGCACTTCTAAAGATGGTGACACTTTAATGGTCTATTAATTAAATCATTTTTTTGTGTGTATTATATTGTCAATAGTGCTGGACTGGCATGATACATAATCTTGGTATACATTTACAAAGAATATTTCAATCAACCTAGGACTTTTAGATAAAGTTAATAATTGCAGGGACTTGAATGAATTAAGACTTTTAAAGTCCGTAATAAAAAAATGAATTTAAAGAAAAAAATAAAAATAAAAACTTTTGATAAAAACTGTAAACTTGATTGTGTCAATAGGTATAGAATTATTGGTCATAATTTAGAAATAAAAAATTGTGGACAATATAAAATTCCTAGAAAGGATAGAATGTGTAAACTGTGCCTCTTGTTACAAGGTCAATGAAGAACACCTATTCCTTGATTGTAAAATTAACAAAACAAATTTGAAATAATCCATTTGAAAATTAATTACCTTCTCATTATAATGTCTCTAACCCAAGAACAAAAAGTAAAAGAAATGCTTAACATGGATCATGTTTAAAATATCAAATGACAATAAAAATATTATCAAATTTTGTTGTAATGAATATTTCTAATACTTATTAGTATTTTATTCAATAAAGAAATAATGAATTGCCTAATTGTTTTTAGTGTATGAGTCCTAAAGACAATCTTTATCATTTTTTAAATAATATTGAATGCAGATCAGTCTATCTACAATAATAAACCATTTTGATTTTAGAAAATTAATTTTGAGAAACACCTTGTCGATAGAAAAAGGCAGGCATTGTAAATGTTCACAGTATATTTGAAAATGATATTCATTTATTTTTCACTACCAAAAAATAACTTAAATTGAACAAAAATTATTTAAAAGGTATAATATCAAAACTAATAGTCAGGGAACAATTATGTTTTAATCAAGCTGTTTGTTCAACTAGTTTTATTATTTCAATTTATTTTTGAATTTCTTGTCATAATCACAGTTATTAAATTTGACAAACACATACATGTAAATTTTACCTGAGACACCTGACCTGTAAGTTATATAATTTTAACACTTCAATGCATTCAAGATTTCCCTTTATCCTTGACTAGTTTTTGAGTAATACCTTGTGTATTAAAAAAGCAACAGGGGGTATGATGATGAACATATAGGGCCACCATGGTGAACATATTTTTTATGGCCACCATTAATAAGATAAAGTCACAGGTAGTACTGTACATTCCTCATTTTTTTTAGGTAAAGAATTTGATACACAGAATTTAATCATGCGGCTTCCAAATGAAAAACTTGTCAAACTCTCATAAAAATTATTTTTAGCAGTTTTTTCAGTTGCCTTCTTTGGTTTGCTAAGGGATGGGGGAAATCACTACTTCGAAATCTAAGTCTGTTATAAATGGCTTCAACTTAACAGTTTCTGATATTTTAGTTAAGAATAAAGTCCTGGAGCTAAGAGTAAGGTGGTCAGAAACGGACCAAAAGGGAAAGTCCGTTACTTTATTTATACCTGAGAACAGAAAAAAAATACTTTCCGATACGACTCATTAACAAATACTTAAAGGTACGACCTACCTGTAACAATAAAGATTTGTTTATTCATTATAATGGTATGCCTGTAACTAGATACCAATTCAGCAGTATACTGGAAAAGGCTTTACATTTTCTTCATATTAGTAAAGGTCATTGGGGGATTCACGGAACTAGCCAGACAGGGGTCTCAGAGGAGGTAATTAGGCAGATGGAAATCGCATGCGTATTCTCGCTATATTAGGCTGCAATTTTCCGATTTTCAAAAGGCTTACAAGCTACAAATTTTCACAGGTTCCAAAATTTTATGGATTGTTGGAAGTTCCCTTGTTCATTGTGCCAATTCAGAGGCAAAGAAATATGGTAGGACCAACCTGGTACTGGAGTCCAAAGGTGTTACAAAATACTGATTGTGCAACCTTGTTTACAGATTAAAGATTTGGACTCCCTACTGGATGCAAAAAGAAATTATTAACCTTCTCCCAATTTTATTATTATTCACTGTAGAGCTAATGATTTGACAGATTTAGTATTGACAGGGAAGAGTTTAATCGAAAATGTAAAATGTTCTATCCTACGTTACAAGACTTTATTTATAAATGTTATTATGATATGATCTCCAATGCTACAGCGCAGATACTGGCATTTTGCGTCCTTAAATGCGGGTTAAATAATCGAACATGAGAGAAAAAGAGTGAATTCAGTGGTCAAAAACTTTGTAATAGAAAATGGGGTGAAAGCTATTTTCCATGGGAACATTAGGGCAAGTGAAGTGTCTTTATACAGAACAGATGGAACTTATTTATCTCAAACTGGAAATCAGGTTTTCGTAAATAATATACAATGGGGTGTTGAGTCTTTCCTACGCACAACACAATCAACTTTTCATATGCTTCAATAATGAAACTTTTGTGGAGGTGAGAACCCAAATCGAAAATGGTAGTTGACTTGGGCTCTCATGTGGCGGTTCAGGGAAACTGGTAGTGATTGGATAATTATTTCACTCCGCCCTTGCTCTGGGCCTGACAAGTTCTACAATTTGCAGGTTTGGAAAATGTGGTTTGTGGTAACGGTGGGATCTCCAGATGGGTAACTTCGGGACCGCCTCCATCTCATCTAATAAAGGGGAGGCCTACACCTGCCAACATGTGGGGCACTAATAACTGGAGCATTGGTAATACCAGTGTTTTTCCCGGTCACTCCCCATGGTAGATGGTGGTGTAACCGTGTTTAACTACCATAGGTCAGCTGCCATTGTGTATAGGTACTCGGAAGTCACCATGGCGCCTCAACAAAATATTATAAAGTACTCTGTAGCCAAAGTAATGCCACAAAGTAAAATGTATATTCTAATCATAAGAAATGTAAATACAAGTTGTCGTAATAAAATGTATGTGTTATTAGAATGATTGTTTTTGTATAAGTTGTAAAAGTTATAAATGAAATAGAGAGGATGGAACCTCTACACAAATGAGTATAATATACAGAAAGTCTGTAGTATTTTAATTTTGGTATTTGTGAACTACATATAACAAGAGAGACAACTCTAGAACAATTTTTAATCACCATGTGATTAAAGGAAGATCTTCAACATAGTTCAGAAAATACGTCAACTACTCTTGATCGTTGTTCTTCATCTCATTGTTATTAGTATTAATATAGGGTCTTCTTCTATGGGTATTGCAATTAACTGGTTTTAAAAATTTCATGTCAAATATTTATAGATATACAATATACTTTTAGTCTTTTTTGTAAAGATTTTTAAACGATAGAGTATTTGGAATGTACAAATTTGCACCTAAACTATTTTTAAATGAAGTGATAATAAAGGGGACTTTTTAATGTTTGCAAACCTGGATGATATTGGCATTTAAACACAAGTTTCGTTTCGATATGGGTGTAATACTATCGAATCATAGAACGTCATATCCAGTTGCATACAAAAACGGGTCGAAATAAAATATTCCCTTGAAATTGACAGTTTTAGGAAATCAATCATACATTTTATTGAAGTAACAAATTTCTGAATTAGAATAATATATATTAAACGTTTCAAAGCATTATCTTTTCTTACAATATATTGAAAATTTGAGGTTATAGGGTTACTAAAGCTGGCACAAAGGTACAAAGGGGTGAAACTTTGATTGGTTAACTAACTTGGTTGCCTTTATATATATGCAATAAAATGCTATGTGAATTTTTTTCTATAGTAATGGACAGGATAAGACTTTACTCGTGTTAAGAATTTCTTTATTTGAAACAAAGATGAATTATGCACATTTTTTGAAAAGTGCAAATTCAACAGACAAATAAGGGAAAATCAACGGCTGTATTGCACCTACAATGTATATAGAAGTAAAAACAAAGTAAAGTATTTGGTGTTGCTGTCAACATGATCCATATTAAAAGAGGGACGGAAGATACCAAAGGGATAGTCAAACTCATAAATCTAAAACAAACTGACAACGCCATGGCTAAAAATGAAAAAGACAAACAGAAAAACAATAGTACACATGACACAACATAGAAAACTAAAGAATAAACAACACGAAACCCTCCAAAAACTAGGGGTGATCTCAGGTGCTCCGGAGGGGTAAGCAGATCCTACTCCACATGTGACACCCGTCGTGTTGATTATGTGATTACAAATCCGGTTTATAGTCAAATTCGGTAGGTCACATTCATGAAAGGGAAGGGGATTGTAGTTACGACGTAAGGAACATATCCGATATCATTTGTGAAATGGTTATTCCATAACGGTCAACCAACTAACTTAATTTAGAGAATAAAATTAATGCATGCAATATTTTAAAAGAAGAGGCGGATGAATACCAAAAAGACATTCAAACAAACAGATTAACTGGAAATGCACAAAAATCTAGAAAACGACGAATGGAAAACATTGTATTTACATAAATTCTATTAAGATAGGTAAATACAGTGGATTGATTTTTTCGTTGGATACCAATATTCGTTGATTTCGTGGCAATATGTGAACCTAGAATGTAAATGTTCAACGAATTACTATTTTTTCTATAGGCTTGTATGCCGACTTAGGCAAAACATGCAATATAAATCAACCAAACGTAAGTTTTTACGAGTCCACAAATACTGCTACTGTAACACAGATCTTCTATTGCGGTAAATCGGCCCGTGATTGCTTCCGTAAAAAATAGCAACTGTAACCCTTGTTTGAACAACGTCTTTGTACGCATTTAGCATTTAGCATAAAGGCATTCAGCGTTGAAAAAAATCACTGTTTCCCGTTGAAAGATAAGTTTAAGACAGCATTGATGTATAAGTTAGGAGCAATGCTATTTAAGGAATGACTTGAAATTTTTTCTGTCTATGAGGTAATAACCTCACAAATAAAGTGCACACCCAATATCCCAAGTAGTGTGTTATCTTAAAATAAACCACATTTTTCTTTATGTAATTCTAAATAAAAAGAGATATTTGAAAAGACAGTTATCCCTTATAATATATTTCTGAATTCAATTTTAAACCGGAGTAATTGATGAAAAAAACGTTGCTGACGTCATGGTAACATGTCACAATTATGTCGATCAGCAAAAGGACAAAACTAGCCGTATTTGGCACAACGTTTTGGAATTTTGGATCCACACTGCTCTCCACCTTTGTACTTGTTTGGCTTTATAAGTATTTTAATATGAGCGTCACTGATGAGTCTTATGTAGACGAAACGCTCGTTTGGCGTACTTAATTATAATCCTTGTACCTTTGATAACTATTTACACCACTGGATCGATGCTACTGCTGGTGGACGTTTAGTCCCCGAGGGTAACACCAGCCCAAAAGTCAACACTTCAGTGTCGACATGAATATCAATAATGTGGTCATTTTTATAATTTTCCTGTTTACAAAACTTTGAATTTTTCGAAAAAAAACTAAGGATTTTCTTATCCCAGGCATAGATTACCTTAGCCGTATTTGGCACAACTTTTTGGAATTTTGAATCGTCAATGTTGTTCAATCTTGTACTGGTTTGGCTTTATAAATATTTTGATATTAGAGTCACTGATGAGTCTTAGGTAGACTAAACGCGCGTTTGGTGTATAAATTATAATCCTTGTACCTTTGATAACTATTTACACCACTGGGCCAATGCCACTGCTAGTGAACGTTTCGTCCCCGTGGGTATCACCAGCCAAGTAGTCAACACTTCGGTGTTGACATGAATATCAATGATGTGGTCATTTTTATAATTTTCCTGTTTACAAAACTTTGATTTTTTTTAAAAGCTTAGGATTTTCTTCTCCAAGGCATCGATTATATTAGCCGTAATTTGCACAACTTTTTGGAATTTTGGATCCTTAATGTTTTTTTAACTTTGTACTTGTTTGGCTTGATAAATATTTTGATATGAGCGTCAATGATGAGTCTTATGTAGACGAAACGCGCGTTTGGTGTACTTAATTATAATGTTTGTAAATTTGATAATTATTTACACCATTGGGTCGATGCCACTGCTGGTGGACGTTTCGTCCCCGAGGGTATCACCAGCCCAGTAGTCAACACTTCGGTGTGGACATGAATATCAATAATGTGGTAATTTTTATAATCTTCCTGTTTACAAAACTTTGAATTTTTCGAAAAACTACGGATTTTCTTTTCCCAGGCATAAATTACCTTAGCCGTATTTGGCAAAACTTTTTGCAATTTTGGAACCTCAATTCTCTTCAACATTGTACTTGATTGGCTTTATTAATATTTTGATATGAGCGTCACTGATTAGTCTTATTTAGACGAAACGAGCGTCTGGCGTACTTAATTATAATCCTGGTACCTTTGATAACTATTTACACACTGGGTCGATGCCACTGCTGGTGGACGTTTCGTCCCCGAGGGTATCACAAGCCAAGAAGTCATCACTTTTGTGTTAAAATGAATATCAATAATGCGGTCATTTTTATAAACTTCCTGTTTACAAAACTTTGAATTTTTCGAAAACTACGGATTTTCTTTTCCCAGGCATAGACTACCTTACCCGTATTTGGCACAACTTTTTTGAATTAATGATCCTCAATGCTCTTCAACTTTGTCCTTGTTTGGCTTCATAAATATTTTGATATGAGTGTCACCGATGAGTCTTATGTAGACCAAACGCTCGTCTGGCGTACTAAATTATAATCCTGGTACCTTTGATAACTATTTACACCACTGGGTCGATGCCACTGCTGGTGAATGTCTAGTCCCCGATGGTATCACCAGCCGAGTAGGACATGAATATCAATAATGTGGAAACTTTTTAGAATTTTCCTGTTTACATAACTTTGAATTTTTCAAAAAACTAATGATTTTCTTATCCAAGGCATAGATTACCTAGCCGTATATGGCACAAAGTTTTGGAATTTTGGATCGTCAATGCTCTTCAACTTTGTACTTGTTTGGCTTTATAAATATCTTGATATGGACGTCACTTATGAGTCTTATGTAGACGAAACGGGCGTCTGGAAACATTAATACAGCGAAGGAAAAAAAATTGGCGGTAAAAATTAATCAGAAGAAAACCAATAGATCTTGCCACGGAAAAGTGAAAAAACCTTATTACTGTCTTGCTATATATTTATATATTTCTTCAATGATCCCGATTACGTATTTGAAACTAGGGAGAATTTTATTTCAACATATGAAACAATGATTTGTGTCAGAACAATGGCAATACTATTTTTTAGATATGCAATTTAATGTTTTATTCGTGCATATCAAGACTTTCGAACTTAGTCAGTTTTTTATCAAAATGTATGAAAGATAATCATTTCTTTTTAAATATTTCATCCAATTATTTGTACAGTATTACAAATAAACTCATCATAGATACCAGGACTAAATTTCATATATACGCCAGACGCGCGTTTTGTCTGCAAAAGACTCATCAGTGACGCTCGAATAATTTTTTTATTAGTAGTTTTCCTTTGATTTGGCTTTAAGTTTTGATGTTGATTTGGGTCACATGACTCTTGATCTGACTAGATATTTGTATATTGAGCTATCAGATTTTGACACAGCTGGATACAGAGGTGCGATACGAACGCAAAAGTTTGTAACGGTGCTGGTTTTTTTTTTATTCAAAAAAACGTTTATTGATATTCTACTTGATTTGTATTTTAATGGGAAACCGTATACTAGTATATATGGCATATTGTTTTGATAAACTGTATGTAGTTTCTTTATGGCGTCATTCCATAAAGGTTTGTTGGCGTCTTTGTCAGATTAATTTGAATGTCTGTTTGAATTTTTTAGTGGGTTGTGTTGTATGTCTGTTATGTATGTTTACATTGTTTTGGCTTTGGAACAAAATCGTTGCGTCAGTTACGAACTATATCTAATATCTGGTTGCCTACCTATTTCATTAATATAACTGAACTATAAACAGCTGTCATACAAATGGGTTGGGGTTTATTTAGTTTGATAACAAACTAAGGCCAACAATTTTATTTTTATATGAAATACCTGTACTTTAGGTAACGATATACTACAATTGTGTTCCAACCGCTCCATTGGTGAATATAGTCTCACACTTGATTTTGCCAATTTGGTCGACTTTTCCCTTTTTTTTAATAAGTCCTGTATTTTTTTCATTATTGTTTTCCTCTAAACATTAATAATACATATTTTCAGAAACTATGATATATTGGAATAAATAGTCCTGTACCCCATACGAGTTGGATAACGTATGAAGAGGTTATCAAGTTAAGAAACATAAATTTAAACATCTTAAAAAAACTAAAACATATTCAATTTCTGGACATTAAAACAATTTGGTATCAAAACTAATTTCTGACTTATAAATACCTTTCATCAACTTTCTTGGTTTTTATTTCTCATTCTAAAAAAAAGATTACAATCAACTTTAGACTAACAAAAGAAAACGACTAAATTACTAGGGTTTTTATTACTCTGTATAAATCTTTGTTTGTATTTTGAATTCTTATGTTTCTTTTACTAGAGGATAAAAGGATTATTTTTAAACAATAACAAGGAAATTTTTCTTGAGAAATGTAGTTTTCTTATACATGCGCAATGAGAAAAAAAATAATGCAATACTTTTGACAACGTATGGCAGATACAGTCGTACTGTAACTAGTCATTTGAAATTTTTGTTGTAGACATCTGTTTATATTGAATTCTCGATTACGTTCTTTTAATTGTATGTAAAATTCACTCCATAAGAAGGATTATATGAAACTAGTGTAATATGGCGTTCTAGATAGCAATTAGATATTGTTTTAACCATAAAGTATACCATATTCCGAAGATCAACAGGTATGTATTAAATTAGACACAATATGAATCTCTTTGCGAAATAATATTTTTCGATCGCTTCTTTCAAATTATATCAGACGCAAAACAAATTCACTTGATTTTCTATATTTTTTGTCAGGTTTGGATAAAGTGGTATTTCATTTGTAGAATCAAATGCTCATTGAATTTTCAACCCATATCCCTGGTACTTTACATGAACATGTACATATGTTGATGTTGTGCACCTACGATTATATAATTGATTGACGTATTTTTCTCATGTTTCCAGTTTTTTTTTAAATAAATCGTCTGTTCAATGATAAAGATGTGATGTTTGAAGCAGACATTCAAAAACATATTTTTTATTGTTCGAACGAAGTTGGGCGGGTAAGATGTTAGGTGGATGGGTTGCTGAGAGGATTCAAATTTGATATAGAATGGTATACTCTTCTACGAATCTTCTGTACTTGGTGATCACAATTTGGTACAAATTAATTATCAAGTGGTAATTCAGTATGGTAGTATATTCATGACAATAAAATTGGTATACTAGTCCTACACACAACTGATTAGATATGTATTTTAAACACATTTCATACTAAGTTTAGTATAATCTTCCTTGTTCTTTATTCATACAACAACAAAATAGATTACAAACACAGATAAATTAACAATACATAATAAATTAAGTTACTGTGTTGCTCATTATCTATATGAAGCAATGTGCGTGTATTCTAAACTTGATTTTTTTCCTTTTTCCTTTTACAACTTATAACATTGATATAGGTTTTCCAACAATGACAAGGACAGGTTTCAGTGTTATTTAAGCATGCGCAAATTGTAAAGTAAGATAACCTTTATTCATCCAAGTGAAGTAATATTTCCATTCAATAAACTATAAATGAATCTTTTGATATTTTTTTTTATTTTGATTTGTTGTTATTGATGTCAAAATTAAGGTCAAGTGTGTTCTTAATAATTTTACTGTTCTGGAGTTGTTTTTTTCTGATATATTTGAGAAAAAAAAAATAATAACTCTTTACGTCGTTTAAATTTCCTAGCAAAATCTTATGCATCTTTCAAGCAATGCTTTTAAAACTTTGAGATAATGTAACGGAGTACAAAATGGAGGTCAGGTTCAATTTGGAGGTTGTCACTTTTACCACTCATGTATCGTGATAAATTTGAAAAATGAACTTAATGTCGTTCCCGTGTAATCACCATTTAACCAAAGGCTTTTCAAATTTTTAATATGTCTTTACTGGTGACAAATGGAGGTCAATTTTAAATTGAAAATTTTCCCTTTTGTTGTTCAGGAGTTATGGGTATAGATTGAAAAAAGTCAATATTTTAATTGATCTATATATAACGTGTAACTTCCGTTTCTGCTTGACTACATGTGGAGGCAAATTTACGATAAATAGAAATGTCCAACTGAAATTTTAATTAGATATCATAACGTTCGAGCCCATTTATCCCCAAAATTAAGCCCATGCAAATATATTCTGATTGGTGGCATTAATATAACAACAAGAACTAAAAATTAAAGAAACAACAGACGCGGCATCCTCTGTTTCATGTTTCATGTCTTTAGACTTATTCCTCGAATTTGACATAAGTGGTCATCTCAGTACAAAAGTCTATGACAAACGAGAAGATTTCAATTTTGAAATTATCAATTTCCATCACCTACTTAGCGACATTCCAACTTCACCTGCATATGGGATATAGATTTTCCAACTCATTCGGTATTAAGCAGATTGCAGCTGCTACTCAGACATTGAAAAACATCACCAGTGTTTAAGCAAAAAATTGAAAACCAAAATTATGCCCAAGAACGCCTCGTACTTTTTCTAAAAAAAAGTTCATCGGAAGATATCAAAACCGTGTTGATATGTATTCTGTTTAAATTTCAAAATCAGTAATCGATGGACTTGCAGTATAGATTGTATGCACTGGCGTTGTTTATCATCTTAATTTTGTATTATAGTTTTCTTTTATTCTTCAACTTTCTTATTGTTTAGCTTTGTAAGCATATGTTGATATGAGCGTCACTGATGAGTCTTATGTAGACGAAACGCAAGTCTGGCGTACTGAATCATAATCCTGGTACCTTTGATAACTATTTACACCACTGGGTCGATACCACTTCTGATGGACGTTTCGTATTACCAGCCCAGTAGTCCAAACTTCTGTGTTGACATGACTATTAATAATGTGGTCATTTTTATAAATTTCCTGTTTACAAAATCTTGAAATCTTCGAAAAACTAAGGATGTTCTTATCTCAGGCATTGATTACCTTAGCCGTATTTGGCACAACGTTTTGGAATTTTGGATCCTCAATGCTCTTTAACTTTGTTATTGTTTGGCATTGTCAATATTGTGATATAAGCGTCACTGATGAGTTAAATGTAGACGAAACGCGCGTCTGGCGTACTAAATTATAATCCTGGTACCTTTGATAATTAAATTATAGCTTTCTGTTCTGTGTGAGCCAAGGCTCTTTGTTGATGACAAATCTTTGACCTTTAATGTTTTACTTTTGCAAATTATGACTTTAATGGAGAGTTTGCAAATTGGCACTCATACCTCATCTTCTTATATTTATTTGTCTATATGCTATGTCTGTTTGTTTTTCTTTGTTTACATATTTGTTTGTTGTTTAGAGTGATTATGATTATAACACTGTGATGACTAGTGCGCCCCTTTTTTTGACATTTTTACCTATAATGTCTGTTTGTCTTTTCACGCTTTGTAGCGTTTTAGTACTAGTATTAACCTGACGATATCATGATAGGTACATTTAGTCGGTTCTTAATAGGAAGTTGTGATAGTATTAAAAAACGACACGGATAGAAATTAACAATGATAAATCGGTCAATCTTTAATTATATCAGTATTTTAGTTCGTTGCTGCAAACATACGATATGTTTTGTGTCTTATACTGTTAGAAGCAAATAATCGTTAACGACTATATCATATTAATATATCAACACGTTAATAATGAGATTCGAAAGTCAAGTGGTACGTTCATTTTTCAAACAAATATTAATGACTGTTTGTTAGCATTCGTAAGCTGTCACTATCCTATAAATTAAGTTTTGGTTATATTGACAATTATGAATCTGCCTTGAAGGTGGAGCCCGTATTCTGTGTTCATCACAGTCGGCGTTTGAGATTCCCTGACCACACTCAGATAGACATTAAGTCACTGACTATTACCATCATTGACCACAGCACTAGTTCGTATAGGAGAGATTCTTTTTGGAAACATTTCATTTTGATACTAAATAACGTTGGCATTATATGGACTAAATGAAAAGGTGTTTATGCAGTGTTGTTTATTTTGGATGTATGTCTACTCAGTATTTGCTAGCCTATTTCAACTTTGAAATCACAAAATGGGGCTGTTCATTTTGATGCATATTTTAGTTATAAATACTTAGCGTGCATCAAATTTGCAAAAAAAAGAAAATAATACAAGTGTGGTTCGGTATTTTTTGTTGTATGAAAACCATTTTGATTAATAAGATTACATTATCACCGCCCTAAAGAAGGATATCGGATATGTTCATTGCTACTTGTATTTACTTTGCTATTTGCTTATAATTTTGGTGTTGTTTTTTACACCTTTTATACACCTTTTTATTCACACTCAAGATTTATTTCCTTAAAAGTTCAATTACTGCTGGAATAGACAAAAGTAAGCTCTCTTCTGATGGTTTTTTTTCTAATTTTCGTTCTAGAGTCGAAGGATGTTACTGGTCAGATTCCGTTAATATTCCACATGCAACTTTTTAGGATTTAAAACTTAACCCTGTTGTTGGAATTGGTTGGGATTGTTGAACTTTCTCTGAGATTTTGTAAATTTTGTGGTTGATATTCTCAGTGCTGTTGGACTTTTAACAGTCACAATGGACACAATACCTGTACATCTTAGGGTATCCTCATGTATGTTTTGCTTTCAAGCCATTATATTTTCTTCTAATTAAATGCCTTATATTCCATTTTATTAGAGGGAATAATTTCAATTCACACAAAATTGATGTGCCATGTTGTTGTTATTTGTTAAAGTAGGCGGCTTACTTATGTAGTAATTGTGCCTTAAATTCATATCAAATAAAAGTTATGTAAATATACTTTCAGTCCTTAATTTATTTTTAGTATAACGTTTTGGCATTTGATTATATGAATCGTTGACAAACATGGTAGACTGTGTTACATTAAAATATTTATATGTAGAGGGAGAAAAAAAAAACACATAACAAAAAGTACATGGAAGACGAAAATTGTAGTTCCTAATGAGATGTACATTATTAATTGATAGGTATCATAAAATTGTTCGAAACTTTTATCTGGTTGTTCACCTTTATGTCGTCTGTGATATACAGAAAAAAGGTATATTTAGAAACATATAATAAGGCATGTGCTAGATAAATGCTACCATTGTAAGGACGTCTCTCCTGGTATTTAATGATTCCTCCTTCCCTGACGAGAAAAAAACCACTTATGTCATTGATTGAGAAATTACCCCTACCTACACCCTTGATCGACTATTTAGATATATATCTATGTAATATATAAATGGAGAAAAAATAGAAAAAAATATGAAAAAAATTAATACCAGTATATTATTAAAACAATGCAATTATGGTTTGACTTTATTGTAAGTACAGAGACTGTAAGCGAAACAGAAGTGTACATATATATATACCGAAAGCTCTTTATTTGAGAGCCCAGGTGGTCGTGTGGTCTTGCGGGCCGGCTGCAGTGCAGGCGATTTGGTGTCACGATATCACAGTAGCATGGGTTCGAATCCCGGCGAGGGAAGAACCAAAAATTTGCGATAGCAAATTTACAGATCTAACATTGTTGGGTTGATAATTAGACGAGTTGTATATATATATATATTTATTTGGCAATCGCCAATGGCAGTCAGCAGGGTTAAAGAACATCAGTTGTTCGACCTGTTAGTCAAATGCGTTTTGTTTAAATATACTTTTTCACTCTGTTGGTCTTTCGGAAAATGTTGTTTGTGCTGTTTTTAGACCCTCCTACAACGAAATTTGTTTGACATGCACACGTTTAAAAATTGCGGTTTTTATCCAACGCATTCATAGGTTTGAACGTAGTTTTCAATTTAGACTCGTATATATATATTTTTACAGATCTAACATTGTTAGGTTGATGTTTAGACGAGTTGTATATACATTATGTACACAGCCATGTATCACCATCATTGATGGCGATCCGATGGATACATCTGTTGTAGGGTTGTCACTGACTCAGACGTACTTATGAATATAATTATTTTCTGTGACTGTATCTTACATTAATTTGTAGGATCCTTTACTATAGATAATTTAGCTGATCTGTAACAATAACATCTTCATGCCTTATATATCATGTACTGTAGTACGCCGCTAGATTAAAACTGACGTGGAAAGGTAACATATGGCCACCGAAAGCTCTTTTTTTGAGAGCCCAGGTGGTCGTGTGGTCTAGCGGGACGGCTGCAGTGCAGGCGATTTGGTGTCACGATATCACAGAAGCATGGGTTCGAATCCCGGCGAGGGAAGAACCAAAAATTTGCGAAAGCAAATTTACAGATCTAACATTGTTAGGTTGATGTTTAGACGAGTTGTATATATATATATATATATACAATTGTAGCGATTTTAGTTTGACTGTATAATTTATTATTATGTAAGATGTATTTCTTTTAAATACGTTTGGGTTAAATTACATTTCTATAGTATTTTAATTTTTTTGAACGGTTTCTTTATCATTTAAATTCACCGCCCGGTATCTTAAAAACCGCCCGGTATCTTAAAACCCACCCGGTATCTTAAGAACCGCCCGGTACCCCATTTTTGGAACCGTCAGGGTACCGTGCGGAACCCCATCTTTGAAACTGTCAGGGTACCGCCAGGTAGCCCATCTTAAGAACTGGGGAAATTCCGACCGGTATCTACAGAACTGCCCGGTACCACATCGTTGGAACTGTTGAGGTACCATCTGTAACTTTGTATATAAGGAGATGTGAGAGAGAGTATATAGAAGGAAGATATAGAATAGAGATTGTTAGTTAGAAGTGTCGAACGTAATATTGTGTAAGTGAATTAGAATTATTGTTCAACTGTTTTATTATGTCAAACTGATATACGTTTAACAGATTACATAGTGATTTGAATTTAAACTTTGTGTTGTGGTTTGTTTTCTTTGAGCCATTTGAATATGGATTTTACATAATTTACGCTACCAATACTAGTATAACACATCGACAAACATGAATCCATAAAACAAACGACAACGATACACAATAATATGTGTGTGTTTGTCTAACTGACATCGATCCTCAAAATATCGATATAGGAAATATTCCTAGCTCACTATATACAATATAGTAAGGTGTAGATTGCTTCAAGTGCAATATAATTTTACAAAATCGCAACTGTATACTTTCAAGAACATCTAAATTCTCAAAACCCAAAATTTCTGGTCCATATAATATTACAGGTTCAACTAATTTTTGAAACAAATCGATTTGACCATTAATGTATAAGTTATTTCTTCTACATTTCTCAATAATCCAAACAGTACTCTCAAATCGTATTTTCTTGTTAATTCGACCTGTTGATACTGTTTATAATGCTTTTTTGTCATTTTTTATTCATATGGATCTTGGCTGTATACCAGCTTTGATTATTTGTAATATCTTCAATTTTTCACTTATTCTTACAACATTTGTATAAACTTCAAGATTATAAAAAACCGGTTTTTTTCTAAAGTGAACATTGATTGGTTAAATATTTCTCAGTGTGTTTGAATTTATTTGATAGCCTTTTGGTCATGACTGTTTGTCTCTAATATTTAATTAACTGTGCATTTGTATTCAGATATCGCAGATCAAATTTATTCGTTCTTTGTGTAATCATACGTTTTTTGATTGAGTTAAGTCTGCTAATTGATATTTTATCGTTTGTTTTTATATGTTGTGATGTTATGCTATTGTTTCAGAAAAAGGGAGAAGGTTTGGGCCCATTAAAACGTTTAATCCCGCTGCAAATGTTTGCACCTGTCCTAAGTCAGGAATCTGATGTACAGTAGTTGTCGTTTGTTTATGTAATATATACGTGTTTCTCGTTTCTCGTTTTGTTTATATAGATTAGACCGTTGGTTTTCCCGTTTGAATGGTTTTACACTAGTAATTTTGGGGCCCTTTATAGCTTGTTGTTCGGTGTGAGCCAAGGCTCCGTGTTGAAGGCCGTACTTTAACCTATAATGGTTTAATTTTTAAATTGTTATTTGGATGGAGAGTTGTCTCATTGGCACTCACACCACATCTTCCTATATCTATGGCTTTAGTTGCCTGTTCCTTTAAATACTTTCTTGTAGACAAGAATGATCCACTTTTACAAAAGAATATACCAAGATATGTATAATCTTTAACTATTTCAAGCTCATTATTATTCAAATAAAATTTTGTATTTTTTTACATCCTGCCTTTTGAAAGAATTAAAACTTTAGTTTTCTCTACATTTACTTTAAGTTTCCAAATGAGACAATATTGTGAAAAATTATCAAGCATAAGTTGTAGATCTTCAACCGATTCTGCTAATAAAATGGTGTCATCTGCATACAAAAGCAAAAATATTTTTAAAGACACTGTAGGTTCATTTTCAGCATCTTTGCTGATAGATTTTGATATCTTTTGTTTCTAAATATGATTGCAAATCATTTAAACATAGTGAAAATAAAACAGGCGATAATTTTTTTCCCTGTCTTACTCCAATTTCAGAGAAAAAGATCTCCGAAGTTTCATTGTTATGTTTCATACATGATTTCACATTTTCATACATATTTTGTATAATTCTTAAAAATTTGCCAGTAATATTTGTTTGAACAAGCTTAAAAAATAATGAGTTACGGTGAACAAAGTCAAATCTTTCGAAATCGACAAATGCACATTGCAGCTTTTTCTTTCTGAGAGAGAGAGTAATTCAAATAATGCATACAATGCAAATATGTGATCATTTGTTGAGTAATCATGCCTAAAACCAGCTTGGTTTTCATGTAATAATGTATATTCTTCATAAAAATATTAAATCTTTCATTCAGAATGGATGTTAAAACTTTTCCTAAACAAGATAACAATGTAATAGGTCTATACTTTTTAGGATTCATCTTATCTCCTTTGTTTTTGTATACTAGTATCATGTGACCTATAAGCCATGCTTCAGGCAAAATACCTGAATTAAAAACTAAGTTAAATAATTGAACATAAATATCTATCATACTACCCAAAGAAGAACAAATGTATTCGTTTATTATTTTATCTTCTCCTGCTGCTTTATTATTTTTGGCATTTTTTACAGCTTTTTTTTATCTAAATTTTAGTAATTTTCCCATTTAAAATTTCATTGGAGTTTTCTGGATCCATGTTATTTTGTATACTAAAATCTTCTCTTTTGTCATGTTTGTTTTTATTCAGATCTTTAAAAAAAAATGGAATAATGTTTCCAGAGAAATGTTTTATTTCTCTCTTTTTCTATCTTGATTAAAGATTTTTTTAAATTCTTTTGAATTTTTTACTCTCATATATTTCATCTTTTTACGCATATCACGATTGAATTTAACTATATTTTCATCCATAATATTTTTATAATACATTCCCGACATTTTAACTCTATGTTTAAATACATTTGTTGAAGCTATGAAATCAAAAATGTTGGATTTTGGACCCTTTGGACCTCAAGGCGTTAACTTGGCCCAAAATTAAAAATATGAATACACGGTTAGATTCGGTATGCCAAAAAAAAACAAATATTCATTTTTATTGAAATCCAAGAGGATTCATTTCTGGACCCCACAAACTTAAAAAATTAAATAATAGATAAATAAAATTAACATAAATTTTGGACCCTGGGCCAATTTAAAACTTGACCCAAAATCAAAAATCTAACTTCACGGTCAGATTAAGCATATCAAGCCCCAAAGGGATTCGTCAAGATGCAAATTATTAAAAAAGTAAAATTACTAAAACGCTGAACTCCGAGGAAAATTCAAAACAGAAAGTTCCTTATCAAATGGATAAATCAAAACCTCAAACACATCAAAGGAATGTAAAAGTAGTGTTTTTGTTTATCCCTTTTTGTCCCATCCCATTTCGATCTGAGCCATAGATGTACGTATTTAGTGATGAAGAGTCATTGAATTGGATAAATATAACCACATAATAGATGCCAATATCGCATAATATCGACACGAGGGAATTAAAAGAAAATTGAATCGAATACATTTGAAATAAATATTATTTCTATTGAATTTATTGTAGTGTTGATCAAACTTTCTTTCACAAAGTTAGCATAATCAAATCCTTCTCTGCAAAACTATCGTTTGAGCAAGTCGGCCTAATTAAGACTTTAATCATTAAAAATGAATAAATTTCAAACAGTGAAAATGCACCGCATATATAATACAAATGAATCGTTCTACAGTGAAAATGAAATTAAAGTATCTTTATTCGACAGTAAACATGACTTGCATAAAGAAAGCATCATAGTGGAATTAAGTTCAATATGAACAAACTGAATAACAAAACCTATTCTACGTTAAACAACATATATTCCCGAGGTTATCACCAGCCCAGTAGTCAGCACTTTTTGTGCTGACATGAATTATCATTGATATGGTTAAATGCATGAATTAACTGTTTACAAAATTAAGAATTTTTGAAAAACTAAGGCTTTTCTACCTCAGACATAGAATACCTTAGCTGGATGTGGCGGCAAAACTTTTAGAAATTTTGGTCCTCAATGCTTTTCAACTTCGTACTTTATTTGGCCTTTTTAACTTTTTGGGGATTTGAGCGGCACTGATGAGTCTTTTGTAGATGAAACGCGCGTCTGGCGTATGTACAAAATTTAGTCCTGAATTCTATGCTGAGCTTTTGTACAACCACTTGGTCGATGCCACTGCTGGTGGAGAACTACTTCCCCGAGGGTATCACTAGCCCAGAAGACAGCACTTTTTGTGCTGACATGAATTATCATTGATATGGTTATACATATAAATTAATTGTTTACAAAATTTAGAAATTTTGAAATACTAAGGCTTTTCTACCTCAGGCATAGAATATCGTAGCTGTATTTGGCCAAACTTTTAGGAATTTTGGTCCTTAATGCTCTTCAACTTCGTACTTTATTTGGCCTTTTTAACTTTTTTGGATTTAAGCGTCACTGATGAGTCTTATGTAGACGAAACGCGCATCTGGCCTATGTACAAAATTCCTGGATTCTATGATGAGTTTATTTACAACCACTGGGTCGATGCCAATGTTGGGTTTTGATTGTGTTAGTACTTCGCGTTGTGTTCTTTTAGGGTTTAACTAACAATAAATACAATCGTGTGGTTCAACATTCATTCAAACAAGCATAAAATTATAAGTACAATATATCTAGAAACGCGACGGCACACATACGAACGCATAATGTTCCCGCTATCATCGACAGCCACTGCTGATGGAGAATTATTTCCCCGAGGGTATCACCAGCCCAGTGGTCAGCACTTTTTGTGCTGACATGAATTATCATTGATATGGTTATATTTTTAAATTAACTGTTTACTAAATTTAGAATAGGCTTTTCTACCTCAGGCATATATTACCTTCGCTGTATTTGGCAAAACTTTTAGGAATAGTGGTCCTTAATGCTCTTCAACTTCGTACTTTATTTTGCCTTTTCAACTTTTCTGGGTTCGAGCGTCACTGATGAGTCTTTTGTTATCGAAACGCGCGTCTGGCGTATATACAAAATTTAGTTCTGGTATCTATGATGAGTTTATTTATGTGATATAAATGCCTCTGAATAGTTACTTGAACTGCTTACATTGGCAAATGCTTCAGCTTATACATTAGCCTTTCCTTTAGTAGATTAATATATTTTATTTTTGTAAATCAAAGTTGGCATAGTTAGAGAATTAATTGTTTTACCCATCATTCTCTTAATTGTATTCCATACTTGCCCTATATTATTATCATTATGCAAGCCACTGCAGAAGTTTTTGCAATATTGTTGCTATGTTAATTAAATAGTATTTCTAACTTTCTTTTCTGTTTCTTTGTATAATGAATAATCATGTCCATCCCCCGTATATCTGGACTTGTTACGAGCTTTATTGCGTTCGTTTACCACCCGTGTACAGTTTTCATTCCACCAGGAAACCACTGGTTTCTTATTATCCCTCCTTTTCTTAGAAGGGATGTGCTCACCAGCAATTTTAATGATAGTGTAAGTGAGATGAGTATATGATTCATAAATATTGTCGGTAACCATGCTTCAACAAGATGATGTTTGATTCAATGTTAATTGTATTACAAAATGGTCACTACAATATAGGGATTTATTACTTACTGTCCACGTCCATGTGCTAACTGTACACTAGACATTGATATATCAAAACATGACAATTTTAGATCGGAGGTTTTTTTTCAGTATCTGAACCATTATTCATAACTATAATATTGTTGCTACTAATAGCATTGTGCAATAAGTTGCCTTTAGTGTCAGTTTTATTACTACTTCACAGATAATGATAAGCATTAAAGTCACCACAGATAATAAATTTACCTTCAATTTGATTCAAAAGATTTATATAATCGTCTTTTTGTGTCTGTAGATGCATCATATAGGCTAATAATGGTGACCATATCACTGTTTATTAATATTTGACCAACATAAGTTTCAATTTTGAAGTTTATTTCTTTCGTAGAATATGTGATGTCTACTTTGACCAATATAGCTGTGCCACCCCCTTTATACCATATCTAACTGAGAAATATGCATTTGTTTAACCGTTAATTTCAATTAGATCATATTCATTTCTATACCCAGTTGCTTTTAGGCATATTACATCTGGACAAGAAGAGGAATTTGATAAATTTCATATATATTCTGGACCATTGCTATGAAAGATATGGCTATTCCACTGATGTCTAAAAAAAAAACTAGTCATTATTGTAAATAATATAATTATTACATATATGATGTTAGTAATGACGTTCTTCAGGTTGACACTTATTTTTTAGTAACTGCGAAAGCAAATTTACAGATCTCACATTGTTGAGTTGACGTTGAGCCGAGTTGTATATACAAAATGTACACAACCATGAATCATCATAACATTTGGTGATCCGATGGATAAATCTGTTGTAGAGTTGTCACTGGTTCAGACGTACTTATAAATACAATTATTTCTGTGAATGCATCATACATGAATTTATAGGATCCTTTACTATAGATATCTCAGCTGATCTGTAACCACTCTCTCTCCATGCCTTATATATCATGTACTGTATTACCGCGCTAGATTGAAAAAACTGACGAGGAAAGATAAAACCCGGCCACCGAAGGCTTTATTATTTGTGAAGCACAGCTGGTCGACTGGTCTAGCGCGCCGTATACAGTGCAGGCGATTTTGGTGTCACGGTATTTCAGTTGCATGATTTTGAATCCCGTCAAGTGTTATATATATATATTTATTGATTATTTTGAAGTTATATAAAGATGTTTTGGCTTTTCTCAATATAATGGTTAATTTGATCTGTGTCAACATTACAGATGTTTAGAGTTTTTGGCCACTTCACTAATATATTTTGCTTCATTCTCTCTTTTGAGGCGTTTATATGATGTGAGTTATTGCAGTAGTAATTGTTGATACCATTTTGGGAAACAGTAGTATTTACTTCACCTAATATAGGTTTTTGTTGAGTTTTGCTTAACTGATATGTTGCATATTTAAATGTTTCTCAGCAACACAGGTCTTAGTGTCTTCACCTTTTACAATTTTGGTGGCTTCACCGACTGACATTTTTAATTCCTTGCTCTTTTTGAGAGCTTTTTGTTTTTCTACTCTTAAAGGACAACATTTGGAATTTGACTGATGAGACCCTTTGTAGTTTACAAACACTGCTGCATCACTATTACACTAGACTTCATGTCTTAAACTACACTTTACACATGATATATCACTTTTACAATTTGTGTCAACATTATCAAACTGTTGGCAATTATAACATTGGAGTCGCTTGGGTACAACAAGTTGAACTCTGAACTTTAGAAACCTAATGCATACAGTTGTTGACATTTGTGGTCGCTAAAGAACAATTTTTATAGTTCTAGGGGGTACTCTTTTGGCCTGTTGTTTGTCATAATATGCAAGCCTTGTGGATTTTGTTACCCCATATTCATTTAATGCATATTTAATGTCTTCCTCGGAATATTCCTTAGGTACATTATATATGCATCCTAGTGAGCTCAGAACACTTTGTTGTTTAGAGCACTTGACTTGCCATTCTCATAGCTGAGTCGCTTTTATCAGTTGTACAGACCTTCTAAAATTCAAACTGACCACACGCACGATACACGCACGCACGATACACGCACGGTGAATGCACGATACACGCACGGTACACGCACGATGAGCGATGAGCGTTACACGAAGGATTAACGCAAAATGAATGATGAATGATGAACGCACGATACACGCACGATGCACGATGAATGATAAATACACGATACACGCACGATGCACGATGAATGATAAATACACGATACACTCACGTTGAATGATTCATTGACGAATGAACAACGAACGCTTTTTACACGATTCTCAAAGCTATTATATTTCTGTTGCAAACTCCATTAAAAATTTGATTTGACATCATTTTTATACAACCGCAAAAATTGAAAACTTTTTGGTTGTACATTGGTATCACGTTGGCAGCATCGTCTTCATCCAAAGCTATTCGGTTTTCGCACTCTAACTTCAGTAAAAGTAAAATGGAAATATATGAAATTTAGACACAAGATTTATGACCATGAAAGGAAGGGTGGGATTGATTTGGGGTATTTTGGTCTCAACAGTTTAGGAATAAGGGGCCAAATTAGCATTGTTTTTGGTTTTTGCTCTATAACTTAAGTATTGGTAAAAAGAAATCTATGATATTTTAACATAAGGTCTATGGCCACATAAGGAGGGATGGGATAGATTTTGGTAATTTTAGTTCCAACAGTGTAGGATTTAGGGGCCAAAAACAGGCCCCAAATAAGCATTTTTCTTGGTTTTTGAACAATAACTTTAGTATAAGTTAATAGAAATCTATAAAGGTTTATGACCACAAAAGGTAGGTTTGGATTAATTTTGGAGTTTTGGTCCCAAGGCATAAGGGGCCAAAATTAAACTTTGTTTGATTTCATCAAAAAAATGAATTACGGTATTGTGCTTCTTTGATATGCCAAATCTAACCATGTCCAAATTCTTAATTTTAGGTCCTGTTTTCTAATTGGTCTACATTAAAGTCCAAAGGGTCCAAAATTAAAATAAGCTTGATTTTAATAAAAATTGAATTCTTGGGGTTCTTTGATATGGTGAGTCTTAACATGTACTTAGATTTTTGATTATGGGCCCAGTTTTCATGTTGGTCCAAATCGGGGTCAAAAATTATTAAACTAAGTATTGTGCAATAGCAAGAAATTTTCAATTGCGCAGTATTCTGCAATAGCAAGAAATCTTCAATTGCACAGTATTGTTCAATAGCAAGAAATGTTCAATTACACAGTATTGCACAATAGCAAGAAATCTCCAATTGCTCAGTATGTGCAATAGCAAGAAATTTTTAATTGCACAGTATTGCACAATAGCAAGAAATATTCAATTGCACAGGATTGTCCCTTTTTCAAATTGGTCTACATTAAGATCCAGAGGGTCAAAAATTGAACTTTGTTTCATTTCAACAAAAGTTGAATTCTTAGGATTCAAACGCATTGATTTCAGCAATTTCTTCACTGTCGTTCCCTCAATAACTGCATTAAACAGTTTCTAATCATTTTTCATCCAAAACCATTTTATTATACCAATGTCTCACACACAACATATTATAGTATACTGTTGTCTATTAGTCCATCATCAACACTTCAGACAATAACTAGAAAACACTTCCCCCTACTTTCAAGAAAATTTGTTGAAATGTTTATATCTATTGACATAAGCTCCACATCGATTTTATAAATTTTAGAATTTTCATTTCCATGTTATGAAGAGAGATTTTATCCTTAAAAAAGAGAGAATTTTCCAATTTTGAACAATAACACAAAAATGCATCCATCACCTTTAATTAAACTTTGGTGAATTGTTTACACTATTGACCTAAGGTCCCTTTTGATTGTAATAAATTTCAGATTATACATTTCTGTGTTATGAATTTTTATATATGCTAAAAAAAGAAGGGATTTTATAGTTTTTGGACACCTATAAATGCAGGAGTTTCTGGCTACATTGAAAACCCATTGGAGGCCTTCAGCTGTTGTCTACTCTATGGTTGGGTTGTTGTCACTTTGACACTTTCCTCATTTCCCATCTCAATTATTCACATAAACACTTCCACATCATTTTATAAAACTTGGGTGAATTGTCTATGTCTGTTGACTTCAGCTACATTCCAAAATTTAAAACAAGATTAACAACTACAGGTCCCCAAATAGCCTTCAACAATGACAAAAGCTCATACAGCAAAGTCAGCTATAAAAGACCTTAAAATGACAAATATAAAATAAATGAAATGAGAAAACAAATAGACTAATAATTGTACAAAACAAAATAGTTCAACATTTAAGCAAGCTTAAAAGGAATCAAGACATATCATGCGCTTACAGTGCAGCTATATTAACAAACTCCATATTCAAACACTCAAACAACTAATTCACAGTGAGGGGTGGAAGTTGAAGCCCCCTTTTTTTTATCAGTCAATGCATTTCAATGAAGACATGTACACATCAACTAAATTTGTTAATACACATTTCCAGTCTAGCTTTCAATACATTTGTAACGACCTTTAACCCCACTGACAATTTGCGTCTGTGTCCATACTTGTTCTATTTAAAAAAAAAACTGTTTACAATTTTCTTAAAGCGAGAATTCAAAGGGTAAAACAATATGTCTACTTATGATATAAATAGTTGCACATTTTGTGATTCTTTATTAATGTCTATTCTTAGTAAACAACAAAATTAATATGATATATTACCTAGTTCTGGTGAAGTGTAAACAAATCATATAGTACCTGGTGTTAGTGTGAGGTAAATGATAGGTTTCGAGCATGATTGATTTATACCTGTTGGTGTAGTAGTGTAAATGATAGGATGTAAACATGATTGACTTTTACCTGGTGTTTGTGTAGTGTAAATGATAGATGGTGAACATGATTGACTGTTACCTAGAGTTTGTGTAGTGTAAATGATAGGCTGTGATCATGATTTACTGTTACCTGGTGTTTGTGTAGTGTAAATAATAGGTGGTGAACATGATTGACTGTTACCTGGAGTTGGTGTATTGTATATGATAAGTGGTGAGCAGGATTGACTATTACCTGGTCTTTTTGTAGTGTAAATGATAAATGGTGAACACGGTTGACTGTTACCTAGCGTTGGTGAAGTGTTAATGACAGGTAGTGAACATTATTGACTGTAGCCTACTTTTGGTGTAGTGTAAACGATAAGTGGTGATCATGACTGACTGTTACCCGGTGTTTGTGTAGAGTAAATGATAAGTAGTGAACACGATTGACTGTTACCTAGTGTTGGTGTAGTGTAAATGACAGGAAGTAAGCAGGATTGAGTATCATTTACAGGGTATGCTTTACATATTATACATTTGTATATTGCTTGGTGTTAGTCATGTTAGTGTCTTGTAAATGGTAGGCTGTTACCGTGTATCAGTGTAGTGTAAATGTAAGCTGTGTGAATGGTTGACTGTTATTAATAGAGAATGCTGAAAATAATATATTACCTGGCGTTGGTGTTGTGTAAACGATAGGTTGTGCGCACGAATGGCTGTTATTTACAGAGGATACTGAGAGTACCCATAACTCTTCTGTAATGAAGGCAAAGGGATGTATTTTGAAGTCCCATGTTATTGTCAGATTTTCAAATTTTGATAAATCCTGCGGTAAACACCACCATCCCTGAAGATCATCACATTTAATAGCCTGTTAAATAAAATAGAAACAAGTGATGTTGACTGCCGTGTTGATAGTCATCTTATTCTTCAATCAGCCAACTATTGTACCAAAAATTTGATGCTTTATCTATAATACAATAACAAAGAACACTGTCTCCAGTTATCATGCTTTCATCTTGAGTGAATTGTTAACATCACTGTTCTCATTACAGGTAATTTTGGGGTCTTTGGGTCGTTTCCTTTAAAAAAAAAAACATGGACAGCAATCTATATAACTTAAAATATACTTAACAAAAATTCCATGGTTAAATTGCAGGATATAAATTATATATTTACATTGTCATCAACATCATTTTTTTTCATTTGCTTCTTGCAAGGAAACAGGATAAAAGCTCTGTGAGCCTCTTTTTTTTCGGTTTCTTAAGCTCTGACGATTAAATCTGGGACTCTCAGTCAATATATATAACTTCAAAATATTGTATACCTTCACAATACTAAAGTTATCAAATATAAATATATAATAAATATCCAATCCGATGTTCACAAAAATTTGTATCCCATGAAAAGTAATAAATCCAGAGTCATAAACAAAAAGAAGAGATAATCAAATACCCATCACGATAAAATATTCTACCAAATATATAAGCTATCGCATATACAGAAGACACAACAGGTAATTCTACAATATTTAATGATATGAATATTTGATACATTTCCCCTAACATTCTATAATCAATTTAAACAAACACGTTCTAACAAATAAAACTAACCAAAAGTCTATTTCTGACATTACTTTGGAACTATTCACCTCTGTTTATCAATCATATTCAAAATGTCTTTTGTAAATATATTATACTACATCTACTTAATTCTATAGTGTGCATGCAAATCGGATGTCACTTGAGGAAATGGTCCCGAACTCTATGCTGGTTTTACAACTCTCTGAAGGGTTCAAAGGTGGTTTATTGAAAGTCAAAATTTCTTTCCAATTCAATATTCCTATAATGTCAGTCAAGCTTTCCAAACATTCAAACCTGTCAATAAACTGTGCATAAACTGTATACTTTTTAATTGTTAATTTATTTCTCCTGAATATGTATGAAGTTTTTGCCACTGGGTGTTAAGCAATTAACAATCAATCAATCTGTATGTATATTTTAAACAAATTGAATCATTAATTAATTCAAAATTCCTAAGTTTGAACACCAATTAAAGTTCCATGACAGAAACACTCTATTAAACTTACCAAAGTAAAAAAAAGAGTTTATATGAATAAGAAGTTTCAGGTAGTCGTCTCTAGATTCTCTCCTAGAATGAAAGTTATTGCTTAGATGTGCTAGGTGGAAACATATCTTCTTAGTACTGCTTTTTACATCTATGTTAGCACTGCATGTTTTGTATGCCAAATCAGACCGTTCTTGCAAGCTATTTGGAGCAAGCTTTAATTTAAACATTTGAAGGGAATCTTCCAAGCAACCATCCATTCTACACGGAAGGGAAGGATTAACTGGAATTTATAAATACAATTAATTTGTACTGTATTCCCCTCATGTAATTTTGTCATTTTAGCGGTATAGGAACATTGAATTACTTTAACACCGAGTCATTATCACTGATTGCGTTTTTTTTTATTTCCGTATCATGTGCATATTGTTTCTTAAAATATTCTGTACCAAGTCAGGAATATGGCAGTTGTTATCTAATAGTTCGTTTTTATGTATGTTGCATTGTTTTTTTTTTTGTTTTTTGTTGCACTTCAGTGTCTTGTTTTTTGCCTATTATAGATGATGTGTTTCCCTCGGTGTCAGCTCGTAACTTAGATTTTTTAATCGATTTATTACCTTTAAACAGCAATATACTACTTGCTAATAACTATGCACACATATGAAAAACAATTAAGTAGACAATGCAGTTTACAGGGGAGATACTACTGTTGCTATCATAAAATAATATCAGGAAAGAAGTATTTGTACTGATATTTGTCAGTAGCTTGAAAGGAAGTTTATGGACACTTTTGTTTTAATAGTTATCAGAGGTATTTGTTTTAAAGTGACATTAAGCCTAATAATGTAGAAAACATTGTTGTACTTATTTTAAGAAAAAAAATCACCAATAAATTCTATTCTTAATTAGATAAATAAACAGCAATGAAATGCCGGTTTATTCCGAAATCATTAATATCTAATAAATCAGAATCATTTCAAAAATACTTTTTTCACAATTTTAATGTGTTTTAAGTCAAGAAGATATGTTCATGTTGTTTATTCTTTAGTTTTCTATGTTGTGTCATGTGTACTATTGTTTGTCTTTGTCTTTTTCATTTTTAGCCATGGCGTTGTCAGTTTGTTTTAGATATATGAGTTTGACTGTCCCTTTGGTATCTTTCGTCCCTCTTTCCAAATGATTTTACCAGAAAAAAATCAGGAGTCTGTAATTTAAAAGTTGTCGTTTGTTGCTGTATACATTGTTTATTTTTCGTTCATTATTTATTACATCAATTAGACCGTTAGTTTTCTCGTTTGAATTTTTCACACTTGTCATCACGGGGCCTCTAATGGCTGACTATGTAGTATGGGCTTTGCTCACTGTTGAAGGTCGTACGGTGACATAAAGTTGTGGAGAGTTTTCTCTTAGCCAATCATAATCTGAGCCATATTTGGCACATCTTCTTGGAATTTGTGGTCATCAATGCCCTTCAAGAAGATGTGCCAAGTACTTGTTTGGCTTTTAAACTGTTTTGGTCTTATAGTCACTGGTGAGTCTTATCTAGACGAAACGCGTGTCTGGTGCATTAAATTACAAGCCTTGTACCTTTGATAACTATTTATATAATATAAGAAACAGCCATATAAATGTCAGCAACTGAACATGTTTAACACCGTCACATTCTGTATGTATGTGTCTGTCTTAAGTCAGGAGCCTGTAATTCAGAGATTGTCGTTTGTTGGTGTGTTTCATACAAGTTATAAGTGATTTTTTGTCTATTTTTGTACAAATTGTAATTTGTACAAGCACTTTTTGTACAAATTACAATTTGTACAAAGTCAAAATACAAATTATAATTTGTACAATATTATTGTACAAATTATAATTTGTACAAAATGATAACTTGTACACAACATATATATATATATATATATACAACTCGTCTAAACATCAACCCAACAATGTTAGATCTGTAAATTTGCTTTTGCAAATTTTTGGTTCTTCCCTCGCCGGGATTCGAACCCATGCTACTGTGATATCGTGACACCAAATCGCCTGCACTGCAGCCGTCCCGCTAGACCACACGACCACCTGGGCTCTCAAAAAAAGAGCTTTCGGTGGCCATATGTTACCTTTCCACGTCAGTTTTAATCTAGCGGCGTACTACAGTACATGATATATAGGGCATGAAGATGTTATTGTTACAGATCAGCTAAATTATCTATAGTAAAGGATCCTACAAATTAATGTAAGATACAGTCACAGAAAATAATTATATTCATAAGTACGTCTGAGTCAGTGACAACCCTACAACAGATGTATCCATCGGATCGCCATCAATGATGGTGATACATGGCTGTGTACATAATGTATATACAACTCGTCTAAACATCAACCCAACAATGTTAGATCTGTAAATTTGCTTTTGCAAATTTTTGGTTCTTCCCTCGCCGGGATTCGAACCCATGCTACTGTGATATCGTGACACCAAATCGCCTGCACTGCAGCCGTCCCGCTAGACCACACGACCACCTGGGCTCTCAAAAAAAGAGCTTTCGGTGGCCATATGTTACCTTTCCACGTCAGTTTTAATCTAGCGGCGTACTACAGTACATGATATATAGGGCATGAAGATGTTATTGTTACAGATCAGCTAAATTATCTATAGTAAAGGATCCTACAAATTAATGTAAGATACAGTCACAGAAAATAATTATATTCATAAGTACGTCTGAGTCAGTGACAACCCTACAACAGATGTATCCATCGGATCGCCATCAATGATGGTGATACATGGCTGTGTACATAATGTATATACAACTCGTCTAAACATCAACCCAACAATGTTAGATCTGTAAATTTGCTTTTGCAAATTTTTGGTTTTTCCCTCGCCGGGATACGAACCCATGCTACTGTGATATCGTGACACCAAATCGCCTGCACTGCAGCCGTCCCGCTAGACCACACGACCACCTGGGCTCTCAAAAAAAGAGCTTTCGGTGGCCATATGTTACCTTTCCACGTCAGTTTTAATCTAGCGGCGTACTACAGTACATGATATATAGGGCATGAAGATGTTATTGTTACAGATCAGCTAAATTATCCATAGTAAAGGATCCTACAAATTAATGTAAGATACAGTCACAGAAAATAATTATATTCATAAGTACGTCTGAGTCAGTGACAACCCTACAACAGATGTATCCATCGGATCGCCATCAATGATGGTGATACATGGCTGTGTATATACAACTCGTCTAAACATCAACCCAACAATGTTAGATCTGTAAATTTGCTTTTGCAAATTTTTGGTTCTTCCCTCGCCGGGATTCGAACCCATGCTACTGTGATATCGTGACACCAAATCGCCTGCACTGCAGCCGTCCCGCTAGACCACACGACCACCTGGGCTCTCAAAAAAAGAGCTTTCGGTGGCCATATGTTACCTTTCCTCGTCAGTTTTAATCTAGCGGCGTACTACAGTACATGATATATAGGGCATGAAGATGTTATTGTTACAGATCAGCTAAATTATCTATAGTAAAGGATCCTACAAATTAATGTAAGATACAGTCACAGAAAATAATTATATTCATAAGTACGTCTGAGTCAGTGACAACCCTACAACAGATGTATCCATCGGATCGCCATCAATGATGGTGATACATGGCTGTGTACATAATGTATATACAACTCGTCTAAACATCAACCCAACAATGTTAGATCTGTAAATTTGCTTTTGCAAATTTTTGGTTCTTCCCTCGCCGGGATTCGAACCCATGCTACTGTGATATCGTGACACCAAATCGCCTGCACTGCAGCCGTTTAGACGAGTTGTATATACATTATGTACACAGCCATGTATCACCATCATTGATGGCGATCCGATGGATACATCTGTTGTAGGGTTGTCACTGACTCAGACGTACTTATGAATATAATTATTTTCTGTGACTGTATCTTACATTAATTTGTAGGATATCTTACTATAGATAATTTAGCTGATCTGTAACAATAACATCTTCATGCCCTATATATCATGTACTGTAGTACGCCGCTAGATTAAAACTGACGTGGAAAGGTATCATATGGCCACCGAAAGCTCTTTTTTTGAGAGCCCAGGTGGTCGTGTGGTCTAGCGGGACGGCTGCAGTGCAGGCGATTTGGTGTCACGATATCACAGTAGCATGGGTTCGAATCCCGGCGAGGGAAGAACCAAAAATTTGCAAAAGCAAATTTACAGATCTAACATTGTTGGGTTGATGTTTAGACGAGTTGTATATACATTATGTTCACAGCCATGTATCACCATCATTGATGGCGATCCGATGGATACATCTGTTGTAGGGTTGTCACTGACTCAGACGTACTTATATATATATATATACATACACAACTCGTCTAAACATCAATCCAACAACGTTAGATCTGTAAAGTTGCTTTCGCAAATTTTTTTTTCTTCCCTCACCGGGATTCAAACCCATGCTACTCAGATATCGTGACACAAAATGGCCTGCACTTTAATCGGCGCGCTAGACCACACGACCACCTGGGCTTCAAAAAATGATACTTTTGGTGGCATGGTGTTACCTTTTCACGTCAGTTTTAATCTAGCGTCATACGACAATTCAGTATATATATAAGGCATGAAGATATTATATATATACATATATATAAAACGTCTGAATAATAGTCAGCGATTTTTCCCACGAGTGCGCTGGATCGTTGTTACAAGTAACGATACATGTATACAAAAATATATAAACGCCTACAAATTGTACACAACAACACCAATAACATAAAAAGAAACTATAAATGTAATTATTTATAAATATTTCGGATAACATATATCCTTCATCGGTATATATGATTGTGATGTTGAATAAATCATTTATCAGTCTATTTAGTTTAAGCTGTTACAATCTTGAAAGATAAAAGAAACAAATAATGTGCTTCAATTTACTTTTACCTATTTAATTAATAACAAATATAAAATGTTAAGATGGAAATTACTCCATTTCATCCTACCATGTAAACAATTATTACTACAATGGCACATACAAGAAACAAGTATGTGTGACTTGTGTAACGTGACTGAAGATTACGAACACTCAAATGTCAATTCTTTCATGAATTTTGGAAAAAAATATATGTACTTGTAAGCAAAATCAAAATTGGGTCACATATTTTTAATTTCAAAACTTTAGTACTGGGCTATAAAATACATAATCCTATGTATAATGATATAAATCTCTTCCTAACTGTCTTATCATATTCAAGTCATAAAGCACTCATATATCAAATTATAAACAAAAAGACATAGACGCTTATGCAGTTTTCAGAAATGAATTTTTAAAAACATACGAAATTAACATATATATTAATGCTAAAAACAGCAATTTTTTAAATGATGTAAAAAGATACATTTGATCATGAATAGCTAGATATAATATTTTTTTCATGTATAGAATTTGTGTAGCAAAAGTTGACAATGTATGATATCTGAGCACGTGGTAATAAACCAAAACAGCATGCTTTGTGAAAATGTACAGAATTTTGTCTCAAAAGACTTTTATACACAATTTATCACTTAATCAAATGAATTTCCAACTACAATGTCGAAACTTACCACATGTAATTTTTAACTAAAGTTGAAGTTGTTCGTGTGTATCAATAAAACATATAAATTAATCCGGACAATTGATCAACCAGCTTCAACGGTTTTCATCAATAAGGTTAAAGGTCAACGATCATAAAGTTTTAATATTAAGAAACAAAACCGGACAAAACTGTACACTTTCCGTAATCATGAAACAATATAGTTTGTAAAATGTATGTAATAACCATGAACTGTAAAACTAACAAACTATGATCTTATATATGAATTCACTGAATAAATTCCCTGGTTATCCAGTGACTAATTCACAGGGATACTCGGCAAACTGCTGTAGGTCGAGTAATTTGTTACAACAGCAAAGAAAAGTGCAATAAAGACATTATTTTATTAAAAAAAAAAAGAAAGATTGTAACAGCTTATATATATATATATATATATATATATATAACTAATATAGAAAACTCAAGGCCCTTTTGTTTTCAACATAATTCATATAATTAATTACTAAAAATATTTTGATTGAATCCGATACCGACGAGACCAATAGTATAGGGTTATAATACCACATCAACCTTTGTCATTACAAAGGAATTAACTCATTTCAATCATTGGCATATGCAATTTCTGGTGTGAGAAAGAAAACCAGGACGGATTCAAATAGAAAGCAGTGGAATCATTGCACCTTATAATTAGTATGACTTTAACAGATGATAATATACGAATACTAAATCAAGTTTATTTTTGTTTCTTTTGTTTTAATATGCATTGTATTATCAATGGTATTTATAACACACCTTGTTATGTTCATACTAACGTTCTTTTATGATAAATGTTTACATTTCTTAAGGACCAATTTATCTATAACTATAAAAGTTCTTAAAGGCGTAACGTTTTTTAAAATTTACATTGATTTTCGAACTTGTCCGATATATTGCTGATATATACGGCATTCGTTGTTCATGGTAATCAAGTTGTCACCTAGTAAAATGTCTCACCTACTGCAAATTATAAATTTATCAGTTAAAATATCAATATAATTTCAGTCGGTTGGTTTTATGAATTAGAATGAAATTATTTTCTTCTGAATTGTTTTCCCATATAGGTGGCGTTCAGGGTAATGTGGTTTGTGTGATTTGGCGGTTAAATCATTCGGCACGACAGGGTCTACTCGATAGGTCACGTTAATTTTTACATTCATGCTATTTGATATTTTGTATCACGCATTATGATATTGATTGATTTACAGATGATGTGTATAAAAATACTATTATATAATGTATATATATCTAGCGGGACGGCTACAGTGCAGGTGATTTGGTGTCACGATATCACAGTAGCATGGGTTCGTATCCCGGCGAGGGAAGAACAAAAAATTTGCGAAAGCAAATGTTCAGATCTAACATTGTTGAATTGATGTTTAGACGAGTTGTATATTATATATATATACATATGATGACTTTTCGTTCTGATTCGAAATTTTTATACAATAAAAATATTTAATGGTTGTTAATAAACCAGCCCTCGGCTCTGTCGTGTGGTATTGCACTTTACTCTTTTTTGTTATTTATTAGTATGATTATTATGAGGGGTTGTAATATATGGGTGTTAACGGAAGAAGAAATATATTAACTGATTTGAAGGTCTATCGTTACTTGATTTGTGGTCATTTTCATGTTTATATTCAGGTCACTAAAAAGGTCAATTTGGTATGTCTTTGGGTTAAGAAGTCATATGTCATAAATGTAAAAGTCCTAAATTTCATCATTCGTGAAAAGGGAAAAGGATTGTAGTTACGACATAAGGAACATATCCGATATCATCTTTAAGATGTTTATTCCATAACGGATAACCTGACCGATGGCGTCCGTAACACACACACATGGACGATTCCAACCGCATAATTTCGAATTTATATTGACCTTTAGTATCGTAAAATTAACGCAAAAAAGCAGTATTATTACAATAGGATTTTGAGAAGAAACTTAACGGATAGTTGGTTAAATTCAATAATTATGTTTGTTTTACTCCTTAAAAAAAAACAATCTAAAGAATCTGATTCCAAATTCCTTAATATTAAGCATAAAACCGTTGAAACAAGTGTTTTGGAAAGTTGAAATGAACACCAAGTCAACGACTAAGGTCTTAATATTGCTTTACAGCAATCAAATAAAAAAAGGATCATCAAAATTTGTCTTCCGCTCGTTATGGCCGAGAATTTTAAAACCGATGAGAGGAATTGGTGGTAGGGGTAATCAGTAAAATACCTTTGGATGTCCTCCTCTTGAAGCAGCAATATCCTCCTGCACATGCTGCACATGCTGAGCAGACAGCTGACAATACACCAAACACTATTCTCAGTATTTGTGCAGTTGTTAAACCGCTGCTATAATCCTTGGGAGTGACTTTTTCTATTTAAAAAAACTGTTTTCAATTTTCTTAAAGCGAGAATTCAAAGGGTAAAACAATATGTCTACTTATGATATAAATAGTTGCATATTTTGTGATTCTTTATTAATGTCTATTCTTAGTAAACAACAAAATCAATATGATATATTACCTAGTTCTGGTGAAGTGTAAACAAATCATATTGTACCTGGTGTTAGTGTGAGGTAAATGATAGGTTTCGAGCATGATTGATTTATACCTGTCGGTGTAGTAGTGTAAATGATAGGATGTGAACATGATTGACTTTTACCTGGTGTTTGTGTAGTGTAAATGATAGATGGTGAACATGATTGACTGTTACCTAGAGTTTGTGTAGTGTAAATGATAGGCTGTGATCATGATTGACTGTTCCCTGGTGTTTGTGTAGTGTAAATGATAGGTGGTGAACATGATTGACTGTTACCTGGTGTTGGTGTAGTGTATATGATAAGTGGTGAGCAGGATTGACTGTTACCTGGTCTTTTTGTAGTGTAAATGATAAATGGTGAACACGGTTGACTGTTACCTAGCGTTGGTGAAGTGTAAATGTCAGGTAGTGAACATTATTGACTGTAGCCTAGTTTTGGTGTAGTGTTAATGATAGGTGGTGAACATGATTGACTGTTACTTAGTGTTGGTGTAGTGTAAACGATAAGTGTCGATCATGACTGACTGTTACCCGGTGTTTGTGTAGTGTAAATGATAAGTAGTGAACACGATTGACTGTTACCTAGTGTTAGTGTAGTTTAAATGATAGGAAGTAAGCAGGATTGAGTATCATTTACAGGGTATGCTTTACATATTATACATTTGTATATTGCTTGGTGTTAGTCATGTTAGTGTCTTGTAAATGTTAGGCGTATAAAATTATAATCCTGGTACTTTTGATAACTATTTACACCACTGGGTCGATGCCACTGCTGGTGGACGTTTCGTCCCCGAGGGTATCACCAGCCCAGTAGTCAGCACTTCGGTGTTGACATGAATATCAATCATATGGTCATTTTTATAAATTTTCTGTTTACAAAACATTGAATTTTTCGAAAAACTAAGGATTTTCTTACCCCAGGAGTAGATTACCTTAGCCGTATTTGGCACAACTTTTTGGAATTTTGGATCCTCAATGCTCTTCAACTTTGTATTTATTTGGCTTTTTAACTATTTTGATCTGAGCGTCACTGATGAGTCTTATGTAGACGAAACGCGCGTCTGGCGTATAAAATTATAATCCTGGTACTTTTGATAACTAATTAGGCTGTTACCGTGTATCAGCGTAGTGTAAATGTAACCTGTGAAAATGGTTGACTGTTATTAATAGAGAATGCTCTGAAAATAATATATTACCTGGCGTTGGTGTTGTGTAAACGATAGGTTGTGCGCACGAATGGCTGTTATTTACAGAGGATACTGAGAGTACCCATAACTCTTCTGTACTGAAGGCAAAGGGATGTATTTTGAAGTCCCATGTTATCGTCAGATTTTCAAATTTTGATAAATCCTGCGGTAAACACCACCATCCCTGAAGATCATCACATTTAATAGCCTGTTAAATAGAATAGAAACAAGTGATTTTGACTGCCGTGTTGATAGTCCCATTATTGTACCAAAAAATTGATGCTTTATCTATATCTCAATAACAAAGAACACTGTCTCCAGTTATCATGCTGTCATCTTGAGTGAATTGTTAACATCACTGTTCTCATTACAGGTCATTTTGGGGTCTTCGGGTCGTTTCCTTTTTTTTTTTAAATATGGACAGCAATCTATAGAATATAAAATATACTAAACAAAAGTTCCATGCTTAAATTGCAGGATATAAATTATATATTTACATTGTCATCAACATAATGTTTTTTCCATTTGCTTCTTGCTAGGAAACAGGATAAAAGCTCCGTGAGCCTCGCTTTTTTCCGGTTTCTTAAGCTCTGACGATTAAATGTGGAACTCTCAATATATATAATTTCAAAATATTGTATACCTTCACAATACAAAAGTTATCACATATAAAGATAATAAATAGGGACTATTTCCAATTCGATGTTCACAAACATTTGTATCCAATGAAAAGTAATTAATCCAGGGTCATTAAAAATAAGAAGAGATAATCAAATACCCATCACGATAACATGGTCTATCAAATATGAAAACTATCGCATATACAAAAGACACAACAGGTAATTCTACAATATTGAATGATATAAATATTTGATACATTTCCCCTAACATTCTATAATTAATTTACACAAACACGTTCTAACAAATAGATCTAACCAAAAGTCTATTTCTGACATTACTTTGGAACTTTTCACCTCTGTGTATCAATCATATTCAAAATGTATTTTGCTTATATATCATACCACATCTACTTAATTCTATAGTGTGCATGTAAATCGGATGTCACTTGAGGAAATGGTTCCGAACTCTATGCAGGTTAAACAACTCTCTGAAGTGTCCATATGTGGTTTATTGAAAGCCAAAATTTCTTTCCAATTCAATATTTCTATAATGTCAGTCAAGCTTTCCAAACATTCAAACCTGTCAATGAACTGTGCATAAACTGTATATTTTGTTAATTGTTAATTTATTTCTCCTGAATATGTATGAAGTTTTTGCCACTGGGTGTTAAGCAAATAACAATCAATCAATCTGTATGTATATTTTAAACAAATTGAATCATTAATTAATTCAAAATTCCTAAGTTTGAACACCAATTTAAGTTCCATGACAGAAACACTCTATTAAACTTACCAAAGTAAAAAAAGAGTTTATATGAATAAGAAGTTTCAGGTAGTCGTCTCTAGATTCTCTCCTACAATGAAAGGTATTGCTTAGATGTGCTAGGTGGAAACATATATTCTTAGTACTGCTTTTAACATCTATGTTAGCACTGCATGTTTTGTATGCCAAATCAGACCGTTCTTGGAAGCTATTTGGAGCAAGCTTTAATTTAAACATTTGAAGGGAATCCTCCAAGCAACCATCCATTCTACACGGAAGGGAAGGGTTAAATGAAATTTATAAATTCAATTAATTTGTACTGTATTCCCCTCATGTAATTTTGTCATTTTAGCGGTATAGGAACATTGAATTACTTAAACACCGAGTCATTACCACTGATTACGGTTTTTTTTATTTCGGTATCATGTGCATATGTTTTCTTAAAATATTCTGTACCAAGTCGGGAATATGGCAGTTGTTATCTAATAGTTAGTTTTTATGTATGTTTTTTTGTTTTTTTGTTTTTTGTTGCACTTCAGTGTCATGTTGTTTGCCTGTTATAGATGATGTGTTTCCCTCGGTGTCAGCTTGAAACTTATATTTTTTAATGGATTTATGACCTTTGAACAGCAATATACTACTGTTGCTAATAACTATGCACACATATGAAAAACAATTAGACAATGCAGTTTACAGGGTAGATACTACTGTTGCTATCATAAAATAATATCAGGAAAGAAGTATTTGTATTGATTTTTATCAGGACCTTGATTTAGAACAATACCTAAAACAAAATCTGACATGTGACTGTTCCCACTCGCCTTTTTACAATTATAGCCCCTCCGGGTATGTCATTACTGGGGATCTAAACATGATCCAACATGAAAATCTCCGAAAGGTGATTTCTCATGGTCCTAAGTTTAGAAAACCCCAACACATCAATTGGAACCATAACTTTAAAATAATTATGGATTCCATTGAGGACTACGCCAGAGCATGGGCTAAACGAGAAGAAGTTCAACTGGACACTTTGTCAGAATGGGTCAAAACAATCAGGTCTCTGATAAAACGTCGCATTCATAAGTTGAAAAACTGTGTGAATGATTGACCTAAGTCCGTTTTCAGTGACAAAGAGGCTGTAAAATGTCTATCATCTCTTCAAGATAAGTATGTTGTTGTTCCTGCGGACAAAGCTTCAAATAATATTGTCTTTATATGTAAATCGTATTACTGCGAGTGTCTTGGAAAATAATTAGGAATAAATGAGCACTCAGGTAATCCCACATACAAAAACATATCATTTGACAAGGATGAGATTTTGGCGAATCATAAGTCCTTCATGGCTTCTATGAACATTGCATTGAACAACAAATCGGAGGACTTACCTTGTTTGTATTGGATACCTAAACTTCACAAAATTCCGTACAAACAACGGTACATTGCCGGCTCATCTGCATGTTCTACTCGGAGTTCCTTCAGACACTTATCAAAAACAAGAAGATAAAAAAGCCAGGTTATTTAATTTCACTTTCAGATATATTGATGATGTTCTTTCCATTAACAATCCGAACTTTTCTGATTGGGTTCTATTAATATATCCACCAGAACTAGAAATTAAAGAGACAACAGACACGGCTTCCTCTGCCTCATTTTTAGACTTATACCTCGAATTTGACATACACAGTCATCTCAGTACCAGAATCTATGACAAACGAGACAATTTTAATTTTAAAATTATCAGTTTCCCCCACCTTAGTAGTAATATACCAAGTTCACCTGCATATGGAATATACATTTCCCAACTTATTCGGTATTCAAGAGCTTGCAGCTCCTATTCAGACTTTGTAAAACGTCACCAGTGTCTGAGCAGAAAGGTGATGAACAAGGGGTATGTCAAAGAACGTCTCGTTCATCAGAAGGTACCAAAAACTTGTTGATAAATATTCCGTATCAACTTCACAAAAAATACAAGATGGTCTTTTTGCGTACTGACGTTGGTTATCATCTAAATAACGTGTTATAGTATTATTCTTTTATTTGTATTTATTAATATTACTTTTACTGTTAAGTCATTTTTTTTGAGATATTCATTTGACGTGACTCTATACTTATGTATCCCATCATACTTTGAACCACACAATTATTTTATTTATTATTATTACTTTTACTGTTAAGTCTGTTGTTTGTTATATCTACTTTACGTGACTCTGCATTTATGTATGCCGCCATACTTTAAACGACAAAAGTATTTTATGTCTACCTGTGCGAATTTCAAAAGCGCAATTTTACACCAGTACTGAAAACCTTCCATCCTTCATGGGTAGATTTTACATAGATAAATAAAATCGTATAAGATAAGCAAAATGAGAATGTTAAATTTGATGTAAGCCTTTTTGTGCTTCTTCGTAACATTTGTTGTTTTTATAGTGATTGAGATGATAACACAATGTTGACTGCTGTACCCCTATTTTTGACATTTTTACTTATTGAGTCTGTTTGTTTTGTTCACGCATCGTTGACAATGTAATGGAATTTGATGTGACTGTCATACAAGTGAGAGGTTTAGCTAGCTATAAAACCAGGTTCAATCCACCATTTTTCTACATAAGAAAATGCCTGTACCAAGTCAGGAATATGACAGTTGTTATCCATTCGTTTGATGTGTTTGAGCTTTTGATTTTGCCATTTGATTATGACTTATATCTAGAAATTGACTATAAGGGTCGGTTGAAAACAAAACTTTACGACAAAAGAGATATTTCAGCTTCCCAATTGTGAATTTCATTTTTAAACCAAGAGTTCCAAATGGTGAAGTTGAAATCATCACTTTGTAAATTTTACGGACGCCATCACGAGTTGGTTGACCGTTATAGAATATCCGTTTCACAGATGATATCGGATAGGTGCTTTATGTCGTAACTACAATCCCGTTCCCTTTTCACGAATGTGACCTACCGATATAGACTATTTACCCCTATTTGTGACATGTTTACCTATTGTTTATGTTTGTTTTATACTATCATACAAGCGAGAGGTTTAGCTAGCTTTAAAACCAAGTTCAATCCACCATTTTCTACATAAGAAAATGCCTGTACAATGTCAGGAATATGACAGTTGTTATCCATTCGTTTGATGTGTTTGGACTTTCAATTTTGCCATTTGATTTTGGACTTTCCTTTTTGAATTTTCCTCGGAGTTCAGTATTTTTGCGTTTTTACTTTTTTTTTAAAGGAAGTTTATGGAGACTTTTGTTTTAATAGTTATCAAAGGTATTTGTTTTAAAGTGACATTAAGCCTAATAATGTAGAAAGAATTGTTGTACTAATTTTAAGGAAAAAAATCACCAATAAATTTTATTCTAAATTAGATAAATAAACAGCAATGAAATGCCGTTTTATTCCAAAATCATTAATATCTAATAAATCAGAATCATTTCAAAAAAAAAAAAAATTTCACAAATTTAGGTCAAGAAGATATTCCAAATGATTTTACCAGAAAAAAATCAGGAGTCTGTAATTTAGCAGTTGTCGTTTGTTGCTGAATACATTGGTTTTTTTTCGTTCATTATTTATTACATCAATTAGACCGTTAGTTTTCTCGTTTGAATTTTTTACATTTGTCATCACGGGGCCTTTATTGGCTGATTATGCAGTATGGACTTTGCTCACTGTTGAAGGTCATACGGTGACATAAAGTTTTGGAGAGTTGTCTCTTTGGCAATCATAAACTAAGCCATATTTGGCACATCTTCTTGGAATTTGTGGTCATCAATGCCCTTCAAGAAGATGTGCCAAGAACTTGTTTGGCTTTTTAACTGTTTTGATCTTAGCGTCACTGGTGAGTCTTATCTAGACGAAACGCGTGTCTGGCGCATTAGATTACAAGCCTTGTACCTTTGATAACTATTTATAGCATATAAGAAACAGCCATATAAATTTCAGAAACTGAACATGTTTAACCCCGCCACATTCTGTATGTATGTGTCTGTCTTAAGTTAGGAGCCTGTAGTTAAGTGGTTGTCGTTTGTTGGTGTGTTACATATTTGTTTTCGTTCTTTTTTTGTACATTATCTAGGCCGTTAGTTTTCTCGTTTGAATTGTTTTACATTTGTCATATCGGGGCTGACTATGCGGTATGGTCTTTGCTCATTGTTGACGACCGTACGGTGACCTAAAGATAGTTAATTTCTGTGTCATTTGTCTCTTGTGGATATTTGTCTTATTGGCAAGCATACCACATCTTTTTTTATTTAATGAATGACAATAATTTATTTTGATTTTATTGAACCATAAAACTAATTTTTGACTCTTCACATTTAATAATCCGCGAAGTGGATTATGTAAAATGTGAAGAGTCAAAAATTAGTTTTATGGTTCAATAAAATCAAAATAAATTATTGCCATTCATTATAAATAAATTTCTGTAAAAAATCAGGCTCAAAAAACTTTTTATATTATTTATCTGGACAATAACAACATACACACACGTCGGCGTATGAATACACAACGTCAGAGTGGGCGTGTCGCCATTAAAATTGATAACATTGAAAATAAAACTAATAATTTTAACCTATCAGAAGACAGTAAATACACCAAATTTATTTATTAACCAATGAACCATAAAAATTAGACAATGGTCTAATACGCAAGTTTGCTAATTTGTATCTTAGAATAAAGAGGTTACACATATATCGAAACCATTGGTGAATAAGAATAATTTTTAAATACAGATATTCACTATTCATGGCATACTTTATATGTCAAGGGCAGTAACTTAAAAAAAAAATTTAAGATATTTTGATTTTGATATATTTTTTTTAAAAAATCAAAAAAGAAATATTTTCATTAGCGCTAATAAAGCAAATTTTTAAATAACCTACATTTCAAAGAGTTAAAACTCCCCCCCCCCCCCCCCCCCCCCGAAGAAAAAGAAAAAAAATGAAATTAACTTTATGTCTACCATCAAAACAACCCAAAGAATATAATACACATTAAATGTTCCACAAAAATGAACAAAATGAACAAAATTATACTTACATTTGAAAGATGGTATTTTGGATTGTATGACATCAAGTCCAGTTATATTGGAGAGGGCACACTTAGAACATTCTTTCATTGAGAAAAGTATTGCTCCATTTCCAGTCAAGTTTGAATGCTTTTGGGACTTGAAACTGTCCAAAACTCTGAACACTAATGTAAAATCTAGTGTCGGCCATCTTATTTTTACAGATCCTTTAAGTGTGCAATCAAACTTCTGCAAAAATAAAAAGATCAAATCATAAAACTGTAATCACTGATATATCTTGCCTAATTGAAAACAAATTTCAAGCTTGGTAAAATGTAAATTAACAAATAGTGCAACATGTCATGCACACACCTTTAAAACCAGGTTTAATCCACCATTTTCTACATGAGGAAATACCTGTACCAAGTCGGGAATATGACAGTTGTTTTAAGTTCGGTTAATATGTTTCAGCTTTTGATTTTGCAATTTCATAAATGACTTTTTGTTTTGAATTTTCCTTTGTGTTGGTATTTTTGCTATTTTAATTTTTTACTGAATTTTGAGAACTCTTATTTTAATAAGAGGACTGAGCAACTATTAACTGAACTCTTTGTATCTTACTTTAATTGGGATACCACGCGTAGATACACCAGCATACAATAAGACTTCAAAAAAACATTTATCAGCAGTCAGTGGTGTAGATGTTCTGGTTTGGAATGTCATTTCCAGATCGTACATTAGTGGTTTATAGACGTCAACAAGAGCACGAAATTTGCAAGATGTTAAATTCTGGTCAACCAAGCTCTTCCATTCCATAGAATCATAGCTGAAATAGATAACCTCTGTTTCATTGCCATCAAGTTTTACCTCTCGTCCACAGATCTTGGGTATTTCATTTTCTGAAATATACAACAAATTCAATTAGTTTAAGCACATTTGTTTATAGTGGATAGGGAAACAAGTTATTACAACTTATACTAATCCCTATGTCCAATTGGTTGCGGCATTAGACTGCTCTTTTGCGAAATCTACAAGGGTGTCGTTTACGTGCAAAATATATTATTATCTCTTAACAAGAGTCAGCCATTAATGATCCCCTTCCGACGCACTCTTATGGTTTCTGCAGACCATACTCTCAGATCGAGTCAAGGGAGATGCGAAAATTCAGTCTCTCCAGAACGGGGATCGAACCAGGAAACATTGTGTTGCATTAACCACAACACTACGGTTTTCCTTTTCAATTAGTGGAGTAAAGAATATAAACATTGATCCATTGTACACAGGATATCTTTAAAAATGCAATATCTACAATACTAGTTAACATAGATCATTATCTGCTCATATTAATAAACAAACATTGACCATAAATATCTACCCATACTTGTGGACAAATATATAGACCATCAATATCTACTCCTTCTGGTGGACAAACATAGACCATCAATATCTACTCATACTTGTGGATGAATATAGACGACTAATATCTACTCCTTCTAGTGGACAAATATTGACCATTGATATCTACTCCTCTTAGTGGACAAATATTGACAAATATTGACCATCAATATCTACTCCATCTGGTGGACAAATATTGACCATCTATATCTACTCCTTCTGCTGGACAAATATTGACCATCTATCTCTACTCCTTCTGGTGGACACATATTGACCATCAATATCTACTCATACTGGTGGATAAATATTGACCATCAATATTTGCTATTACTGGTAGACACCACATATTGACCATTAATGTCTACATATACTAGTGGTCAAAAAGAATATCAATATCTATTCCTACTGGTGGACAAAAATAGACCATCAATAACTATCATACTGGTAGACACACATTAACCATCAATATCTACTCATACCGGTAGACACACTTTGACCATCAATTTCGTCTCATACTTTACACACGTTGACCATCAGTATTTAATCAAAATTGTAGCCATAAATTGACAATTGCCATTTTTTCCCATGAGTAAACAAACATTAGAAATGTTCAAAATACCAAGTGGCAAGGGGTCGTCTTTCTAAAGAAACTTCATCATCATAAAAAAAATCTTACTTGTACAGTTCCAACTGTTCCAGTTTTTCCATTCTGCGTGCCCAGGCGAAGTTTCTACACATTTCACTTTCACAAAATTCTTATTATTTTCATTTTGTTTCCAACCGTATCCTTGTTTGCAGACCTTTTTCTCGTAGTAATGGGAGAAGGTTGAAACATAATATGTCTTGTTTGGTACAGCCCCTTCTATAGTAGATTCGTCAACTTTAGGAACTGTACATCCTAATACTTAAAATCGATATGATATATTAATATTTCTTTTATGATTGTGGTCTGTAATCGATTTCTTGCATGAAATGGTATGTTTTGTATCACATTGAACGGAGTGATACGAAAATCTACGTTAATTTGATTAGTTTATTTAGCATTACATTTATTGATTGATTGATTGATTGATTGTTGGTTGCTTAACGTCCAATGGCAAATATTTCATGCATATTCAGGACGAGAACAAGTTTACAATAAATACAATAGGTAGGTTGATACGATAGAAGCCATCTGTGATGATGGTCGGGGAAATTTGGACTGCCACTGGAAAACAAGTATTACAAGAAGACGTTATTAGTTATTCGTTAATGATGATAAAAAAAACATGCATACATTTTTATAACTAAATGGCTAGTATTTATTATAAAACTTCTGTACACATACATTTTTCTCAAGAATATTCTTAAATTTGTGCAAATTAAGAAGAAGTTTACTTTTTCAATTGTTTGCTTCCAGAATAAACAATTTGCCGATATGTTTTCCATATGCAATGCACTCATCGTGACCTTTCTCGTAAAAATATGATGATCGCAATATGCATGAATCTGTCATTGAAATAAACTATTATGATCTTAGTGTACATTTTAAACACGTGCCTATTAACCATGCTTCTTTGTTGATTGTTATTTTAGGAGACAATCGGTAAACTAGAGCTTCAAAACACGACTAATAATAAGTTACCATATTTTCACATCATATCAGACCGAGAGATTTTTTTTGACGATTGTACGAAATGGATGCGTAAAAAATTATAAAATCGTGCACAGAAGACTAAATTTATGATATTTACATTTACATTATTTTTCACCAGTCTCTAGTTTTATATGACTTTAATTAGGACGATGTTAATTTCGTCCATGGCAACGGACATTCTTCAATGATATTCGAAACACTCAATCATTACCCCTTACAATCTTCTTTTTTTGTTAAATTTTATAACATTTTGAAGCGTACATTAAGTTTCCCATAACCTTTAAACTTTAAACGTCCACGAGTTTATGCATACTTTTAGAATACTGGCATGGGTATTTTAGTACATTATTCTACTACTTAATAACAAAACCTTTGAATCAGAGATCCGGATTTAGAGTTGTCGCCAATACAAATTCTTTTGTCAATTAAGAATCCAAAATACGTCAACAAGACGAGCAAAATCGATCCGTTCTGTCGATAGACGACGATTTGTATTAAAAGTGCCGACACTTCAAACAGAGGAATATTATGCCCCCTTACACAAAGGAAATTTAATATTTAATGAATTTGAATTGGAATTCCTCCTAAAATTCACGTAGGTAAATAGTTGATAAGGTACGAAGAGGGATACTCGCTTTGGATAGAAAACTTGGAGTTGATAGTAAATAGCAAATTCAAGTTATTTCTAGTATATCTATGTTCATAAGATACAATCAAACGCAAAACATTTTTTGAAAATATTGGAAAACAAAATTTACGGATATGGGAAAAAAAAGGAGAAGGCTTAAACAATATTATCCTGTCCCAAAGTACCTATGAGATCTTTCGATTCTCTTTTAACAGATGAAATACAACAAAAGACAAAATAAAGACGCCTTAAAGTTTACATAGATATTAGAAGATGTGGTATGAGTGCCAGTCGTTTGAGCTTAAAATCATTACTGGTTCGTTTGTATTCAACCACACCTATTGCTTGATAGTTAAACATTACTGGTTAATTTGTACCTCAAAAACACACATTATATGATAGTTACGTTTAATTGTGAAGTCAAATTTGCAAGAAGAGATTTCCCCTGTCAAACTAGTTGCTGTCACTATGTTGGTATATCTGCCAATAAAATACTTTCTTTTCTCAGCACTTTGGCTTTCAATTTTCCAAGGCTTTCCATTACTGTCCCGTGAAACTGGAAAAGTCCACTCATCTAATGTGATGGATGCCGCAATTAAATTAGAAGAATCTGTGTAGATTGTTATATCTTTGGGACATTTCAAAGTATAGGCAGAATCTGAAATCAAACAGACAATTTATGCAAGGTAAATAATGAGTATAAAAACAAAATGATGTGCTATAAAATCCAATAAGACAGCTATCTAACAGACACACGGTTCGTAGTTCTACTATGCAGTTTTTGTGTACGGTCTTAAATTTATTTTTGTTATTCGTTGTTATTCTGTGGTCCACATGTCAAAGTGAACTATTGTTACTTTGATTGAGAGTTGTCTCATTGGCACTCACACCACATCTTCCTATATCTATTATATCATTTATGTATGTTTTTCTCTGTCTTGAGTGTTCTTGCATTTATTTGTACTGTATTCCCGTCAACTAATGTTGTCTTTTAAGCAGGTTATTTAACATTGTCATAAAGCGCGAGGTTTGGCTAGCCACACAATCAGGTTCAATCCACCATTTTGCACGTCTGTGTTCCTGTTGTTCCTTTGTTTACCTCTTATAGTTGATATGTTCCCTCGGTTTTAGTTTGTAACCCGGATTTGTTTTCGTTCATTTTAACACCGGTAAACTACTGTTGCCCTCATTCAGGATACTTTACAAGAACTTTTATTGCTGTTGTATCTGATTGATACATATTTTTGAGAGAAACATACCTTGACATACAGTGTCGTTATCTAACTGTAGATAAGTCATATTATTATTATCCATTTCACATGTAAAAACAGCTGGTCCTCCTACAGACACTTTACCATCGGGACAGGCAGCATTACACGAGGTTCCCCATATCAGGTTAGAACAGTTAGCGCCACCTTCATAATCACTCACATTGCTGACTTCCTGCTTGCATCTTATAACTGAAGAAATTAAAGAGATGCTTATGTTTGATTTCAAGAGTTTGTGTTTTCTAGTCTTTAGCTTTCTATGTTGTCTCTTGTGTACTTTAATTTGTTTGTTTGTCTTTTCTTGTTTAGCAATGGTGTTTTCAGTTTATTTTCGATCTATGAGAGTGAACGTCCCACTGGTATCTTTCACCCTTCTTTCAGTAGTTTCACAAGGTCTATCAGATAAAAAAAACATACACGTAGTTCATTGATATACTTAGTTTCGTTTTCAAATATACTTGGGATTCATTATTAATTTTGGGATACACATTTTCGGGGATTTCGTCGGTTAAGATGTTTAACTAACTACAAATCTTCTATAGACTCAGACGTTGGCATAATTACGAATTCAAATACAAAATATTTTCTTCATCTAAAGAAATGTGTTACCATCAGAAAATACTATGCCACAGTTTCTAAAAAAATGACGGTTAAAAGTTTATATATATATTTTCATGTATATTGCCATAACTAACACGACATTATCCTAACAAAAAAAACCCGAATAAACGAGTATTATAAATCAAATAGCTTGTGATCACTTTAGGGTAATGATTGCTTTCGTCTAACGGTAGGAACTAAAAATTATACATTTTATTGGAAGTTGGAGGTTTCTTCTTTAGTCCAAAGCTGAAGTTATAAACACTTATTGAAAAAGGATTAGTTAACTTTGATTTTTTAATATTACTTGAACAATAATATTAGTTTCAGAACAGATACTAGAATTATGCAACATGTACAATTTATGTAATTGTCAAGACAATTACAGTTATAAACATACTCATAAGCAGTGAAAAAGTCTGCACAATTGATATCACGCTAGCACAATCAGTGTTTTATTGCATCAAAATGCCTGTACCAAGTCGGGAATATGACATTTGTTTTCAATTCGGTTAATATGTTTCAGCTTTTGATTTTGCAGTTTGATAAATGACTTTTTGTTTTGAATTTTCCTTTGTGTTGAAATTTTTGCTATTTTAATTTTTTACTGAACTTTGAGAACTCTTATTTTAATAAGAGTACTGAGCAACTATTAACTGAACTCTTTGTATCTTACTTTAATTGGGATTCCACGCGTAGATTCACCAGCATACAATAAGACTTCAAAAAAACATTTATCAGCAGTCAGTGGTATAGATGTGTCTGTTTGGAATGTCATTTCCAGATCGTACATTGGTGGTTTATAGACGTCAACAAGAGCATGAAATTTGCAAGATGTTAAATTCTGGTCAACCAAGCTCTTCCATTCCATAGGATCAAAGCTGAAATAGATAACCTGTTTCATTGCCATCAAGTTTTACCTCTCGTCCACAGATCTTGGGTATTTCATTTTCTGAAATATACAACAAATTCAATTAGTTTAAGCACATTTGTTTATAGTAGATAGGGAAACAAGTTATTACAACTTATACTAATCCCTATGTGCAACTTGTAGCGGCCTTAGACTGCTCTTTTGCGAAATCTACAAGGGTGTTGTTTACGTGAAAAATATATTGCTATCTCTTTACAAGGGTCAGCCATTAATGGTCCCCTTTTGACGGACTCTCATGGTTTCTGCAGACCATACTCTCAGATCGAGTCAAGGGAGATGCGAAAGTCTCTGAAATTTTCTCTCAAGAACCGGGATCGAATCAGGAACCATTGTGTTGCGTTAACCACAACACCACGGTTTTTCTTTTCAATTAGTGGAGTAAAGAATATAAACTATATCTACTCCTTCTGGTGGACACATATTGACCATCAATTTCTACTCATACTGGTGGATAAATATTGACCATCAATATTTGCTATTACTGGTAGACACCACATATTGACCATTAATGTCTACATATACTAGTGGACAAATAGAATATCAATATCTATTCATACGTGTGGACAAAAATAGACCATCAATAACTCTCATACTGGTAGACACACATTAACCATCAATGTTTACATATACTACTGTACAAACAGAAGATCAATATATACTCATTCTGGTGGACAAACACTATCAACATCTTCTCATACTGGTAGACACACATTGACCATCAATATCTTCTCAAACTGGTAGACATCACATATTCACTATTAATGTTTACATATACTAGTTAACAAACATAATATCAATATCTACTCATTCTTGTGGACACACATTGACCATCAACATCTACTCATACTGGTAGGCAACACATTGCCTATTAATAAATTCTCATGATTTTAGTCGCACATTGACCATCAAAATCTACTCATACTGATAGACACACATTGACCATCAAGATCTTATACTTTACACACATTGACCATCAGTATCTCCTCATAAGTGTAGATGCACTTTGACCATCAATTTCGTCTCATACTTTACACACGTTGACCATCAGTATATAATCAAAATTGTAGCCATAAATTGACCATTGTCATTTTTTTCCTATGAGTAAAGAAACATTAGAAATGTTCAAAATACCAAGTGGCAAGGGTCGTCTTTCTAAAGAAACTTCATCATCATAAAAAAATCTTACTTGTACAGTTTCGACTTTTCCAGTTTTTCCATTCTGCGTGCCCAGGCGAAGTTTCTACACATTTCACTTTCACAAAATTCTTATTATTTTCATTTTGTTTCCAACCGTATCCTTGTTTGCAGACCTTTTTCTCGTAGTAATGGGAGAAGGTTGAAACATAATATGTCTTGTTTGGTACAGCCCCTTCTATAGTAGATTCGTCAACTTTAGGAACTGTACATCCTAATACTTAAAATCGATATGATATATTAATATTTCTTTTATGATTGTGGTCTGTAATCGATTTCTTGCATGAAATGGTATGTTTTGTATCACATTGAACGGAGTGATACGAAAATCTACGTTAATTTGATTAGTTTATTTAGCATTACATTGATTGATTGATTGATTGATTGTTGGTTGCTTAACGTCCAATGGCAAATATTTCATGCATATTCAGGACGAGAACAAGTTTACAATAAATACAATAGGTAGGTTGATACGATAGAAGCCATCTGTGATGATGGTCGGGGAAATTTGGACTGCCACTGGAAAACAAGTATTACAAGAAGACGTTATTAGTTATTCGTTAATGATGATAAAAAAAACATGCATACATTTTTATAACTAAATGGCTAGTATTTATTATAAAACTTCTGTACACATACATTTTTCTCAAGAAAATTCTTAAATTTGTGCAAATTAAGAAGAAGTTTACTTTTTCAATTGTTTGCTTCCAGAATAAACAATTTGCCGATACGTTTTCCATATGCAATGCACTCATCGTGACCTTTCTCGTAAAAATATGATGATCGCAATATGCATGAATCTGTCATTGAAATAAACTATTATGATCTTAGTGTACATTTTAAACACGTGCCTATTAACCATGCTTCTTTGTTGATTGTTATTTTAGGAGACAATCGGTAAACTAGAGCTTCAAAACACGACTATTAATAAGTTACCATATTTTCACATCATATCAGACCGAGAGATTTTTTTGGACGATTGTACGAAATGGATGCGTAAAAAATTATAAAATCGTGCACAGAAGACTAAATTCATGATATTTACATTTACATTATTTTTCACCAGTCTCTAGTTTTATATGACTTTAATTAGGACGATGTTAATTTCGTCCATGGCAACGGACATTTTTCAATGATATTCGAAACACTCAATCATTACCCCTTACAATCTTCTTTTTTTGTTAAATTTTATAACATTTTGAAGCGTACATTAAGTTTCCCATAACCTTTAAACTTTAAACGTCCACGAGTTTATGCATACTTTTAGAATACTGTCATGGGTATTTTAGTACATTATTCTACTACTTAATAACAAAACCTTTGAATCAGAGATCCGGATTTAGAGTTGTCGCCAATACAAATTCTTTTGTCAATTAAGAATCCAAAATACGTCAACAAGACGAGCAAAATCGATCCGTTCTGTCGATAGACGACGATTTGTATTAAAAGTGCCGACACTTCAAACAGAGGAATATTATGCCCCCTTACACAAAGGAAATTTAATATTTAATGAATTTGAATTGGAATTCCTCCTAAAATTCACGTAGGTAAATAGTTGATAAGGTACGAAGAGGGATACTCGCTTTGGATAGAAAACTTGGAGTTGATAGTAAATAGCAAATTCAAGTTATTTCTAGTATATCTATGTTCATAAGATACAATCAAACGCAAAACATTTTTTGAAAATATTGGAAAACAAAATTTACGGATATGGGAAAAAAAAGGAGAAGGCTTAAACAATATTATCCTGTCCCAAAGTACCTATGAGATCTTTCGATTCTCTTTTAACAGATGAAATACAACAAAAGACAAAATAAAGACGCCTTAAAGTTTACATAGATATTAGAAGATGTGGTATGAGTGCCAGTCGTTTGAGCTTAAAATCATTACTGGTTCGTTTGTATTCAACCACACCTATTGCTTGATAGTTAAACATTACTGGTTAATTTGTACCTAAAAAACACACATTATATGATAGTTTCGTTTAATTGTGAAGACAAATTTGCAAGAAGAGATTTCCCCTGTCAAACTAGTTGCTGTCACTATGTTGGTATATCTGCCAATAAAATACTTTCTTTTCTCAGCACTTTGGCTTTCAATTTTCCAAGGCTTTCCATTACTGTCCCGTGAAACTGGAAAAGTCCACTCATCTAATGTGATGGATGCCGCAATTAAATTAGAAGAATCTGTGTAGATTGTTATATCTTTGGGACATTTCAAAGTATAGGCAGAATCTGAAATCAAACAGACAATTTATGCAAGGTAAATAATGAGTATAAAAACAAAATGATGTGCTATAAAATCCAATAAGACAGCTATCTAACAGACACACGGTTCGTAGTTCTACTATGCAGTTTTTGTGTACTGTCTTAAATTTATTTTTGTTATTCGTTGTTATTCTGTGGTCCACATGTCAAAATGCACTATTGTTACTTTGATTGAGAGTTGTCTCATTGGCACTCACACCACATCTTCCTATATCTATTATATCATTTATGTATGTTTTTCTCTGTCTTGAGTGTTCTTGCATTTATTTGTACTGTATTCCCGTCAACTAATGTTGTCTTTTAAGCAGGTTATTTTACATTGCCATAAAGCGCGAGGTTTGGCTAGCCACACAATCAGGTTCAATCCACCATTTTGCACGTCTGTGTTCCTGTTGTTCCTTTGTTTACCTCTTATAGTTGATATGTTCCCTCGGTTTTAGTTTGTAGCCCGGATTTGTTTTCGTTCATTTTAACACCGGTAAACTACTGTTGCCCTCATTCAGGATACTTTACAAGAACTTTTATTGCTGTTGTATCTGATTGATACATATTTTTGAGAGAAACATACCTTGACATACAGTGTCGTTATCTAACTGTAGATAAGTCATATTACTATTATCCATTTCACATGTAAAAACAGCTGGTCCTCCTACAGACACTTTACCATCGGGACAGGCAGCATTACACGAGGTTCCCCATATCAGGTTAGAACAGTTAGCGCCACCTTCATAATCACTCACATTGCTGACTTCCTGCTTGCATCTTATAACTGAAGAAAGTAAAGAGATGCTTATGTTTGATTTCAAGAGTTTGTGTTTTCTAGTCTTTAGCTTTCTATGTTGTCTCTTGTGTACTTTAATTTGTTTGTTTGTCTTTTCTTGTTTAGCAATGGTGTTTTCAGTTTATTTTCGATCTATGAGAGTGAACGTCCCACTGGTATCTTTCACCCTTCTTTCAGTAGTTTCACAAGGTCTATCAGATAAAAAAACATACACGTAGTTCATTGATATACTTAGTTTCGTTTTCAAATATACTTGAGATTCATTATTAATTTTGGGATACACATTTTCGGGGATTTCGTCGGTTAAGATGTTTAACTAACTACAAATCTTCTATAGACTCAGACGTTGGCATAATTACGAATTCAAATACAAAATATTTTCTTCATCTAAAGAAATGTGTTACCATCAGAAAATACTATGCCACAGTTTCTAAAAAAATGACGGTTAAAAGTTTATATATATATTTTCATGTATATTGCCATAACTAACACGACATTATCCTAACAAAAAAAAACCCGAATAAACGAGTATTATAAATCAAATAGCTTGTGATCACTTTAGGGTAATGATTGCTTTCGTCTAACGGTAGGAACTAAAAATTATACATTTTATTGGAAGTTGGAGGTTTCTTCTTTAGTCCAAAGCTGAAGTTATAAACACTTATTGAAAAAGGATTAGTTAACTTTGATTTTTTCATATTACTTTAACAATAATATTAGTTTCAGAACAGATACTAGAATTATGCAACATGTACAATTTATGTAATTGTCAAGACAATTACAGTTATAAACATACTCATAAGCAGTGAAAAAGTCTGCACAATTGATATCACGCTAGCACAATCAGTGTTTTATTGCATCAATGCAGTCTCTTCAGCCCAATAAAAAAGTAATTCACTTTTATATTCGCATTGTTTGCTTTCAAAAAAAGAAAATGAATCTCAAATTGTCTGCTTAAAAAAATAGTATGGTATTATAAAGCTGCGGTTAACTGAAGATTGGAACCTAAATGGAGATTATTATTCCTAATGGAAATAATGTCAAAATTTTCTATATCTTACTTTCTATGTGCAAAAGTAAAATACCAAGAAACACCGAAATTTAAAACGCAAATTCCTTAATAAAATGACTAAATCAAAAGCTCAAACACTATAAACGAATGGATAACGACTGTCATATTCCTGACATGACACATGCATTTTCACAAACCAAAATAATTGGACGACACAAATAACTTAAGCAAGTATGATGAGACAAAGGCTTACATTGTGTCAGATGTAGGTCAAAGGTTACATTTACTTAAAAAGTAGGATAAGGGCTTCATTTGTGTCAAAGTAAGTCAACTTTTTAAAAATTCCTAAGTATAAAACCAACAAAATCAAAACGAAGGTGTTAATGTGATCAAATCCTGACTTCGTTAATATAAGGAACTTTTGGAAATGTACCAAATATACCTTACTTTTTTACTTACTGACTTAAAAACAACGCTTATTCTTCACAATAATCTAGAAACAATGCATGTTGTTTGAAGTTCATAAATTTTCTTACCTAGCATACTTGACCGGGTGAGCATTATTGTAATTTGCGTATGCAATAAAAAAAAAAAAAAAAGAAGATGTGGTATGGTTGCAAATGAGACAACTCTCCACGGGAGACTAAATTGACACACAAATTAATAACTATAGGTCACTGTACGGACTTTAACAATGAATATAACACATACCGCATAGTCAGCTATAAAAGGCCCCGAAATGACAATGTAAAACAATTCAAACGCGAAAACTAACGGCTTTATTTATGTACCAACAAAAAGAACGAAAACCAACTTTCAACGTGTACATGTGTATATTGCAAGATGTGCAACTGTATGACTCACGTGTTTTTTTTTCAAAAGTAACTTTAACACATGGTATCTTTCGTCCCTCTTTTACACATAAACAAACGACAACCACTGAATTACAGGCTCCTGACTTTGGATAGGCACATTCATACATAATGTGGTGGGGTTCAACATGTTAGCGAGATCCAACCCCTAACCTGGGACAGTGGTATAACAGTACAACACAAGAAGGAACTATAAAAATCAGTTAAAAAAGGTTTAACTCATTCTGTCATACCCTATAAATCTGACTCGTTATTTTAGGCGAACGTTTTGACCCTCTCCTCCCCCTTTCCCCTCAAATAATTTTTAGTATTTTAAAAGTTAGACTTTTACAAGCATCACAATGCGTGTGTTCAGGAAAATATGTGGAATGAGCAATTCTCCTTTTAGTATATGATAAAAAAAAATTCTTCTCATATGATTAATATTTCATTTTATTGAACCTAAAGGGGCTGTACATGGAAATGTTAAAATGTAGCATAAACATAGACGGATGCATAAATAATTATATCACACAATTCTATTGTTCTCAATAAAATTGAGATTGGAAATTGAGAATGTGTCAAAGAGACATCAACCCGACCAAACAGCAGAACACAGCCGGTAGCAACCAATGGGTCTTCAATATAGCGAGAATATCCCGCACCCGTACAACTGGTTTTAGAATAAATGTGATTATTTCCTATGCTTATTGTCCCAACGTTTATTCTGAAGGTTTTCCTACTTATTTCTAACGATGTAGCTCATGGCTGCTTTGCAATCAATCTAAGGGTGTTGATGGGTGAAATAATTCTAGCGTATTTATTCAATGTCAATAAACATCAAACGTTTTGTTCAAAAGGCACTTACTTCAATTATTCTTTAGATAACATGTAGAAAAAGAAGTATATTTCATCATCTTATTATATACCAAATGACCATGACTTATCTTGTTGTAGCCTTTATCCAAACCTTTTTCCTCTTTTTGTACCAAACATGACTGATCACGTGATTTTTGCTGGCCATGAACAATACAGTGGATTCTACAGCGGAAGAGGCTCTGTTTACCCCTGGAGCTACTTCGGTTTCTTTCATTTTTTTGGCGTTGAGTAGTTTATCTTTATTTATGCACATTCCTACAGATAATGATAAAAACGTAATGAAAAAAGAAGTAAACTAGAGGCTCTAAAGACCCTGTGTCGCTCACCTTGGTCTATGTGCATATTAAACAAAGGACACAAATGGATTCATGACAAAATTGTATTTTGGTGATGGTGATGTGTTTGAAGTTCTTACTTTACTGAACGATTTTGCTTCTTACAATTATATCTATCATGAACTTTGCCCATTAGTAACAGATAACTATATTTGGTAAAAATTTACATAAATTTACCAAATTAATGAAAATTGTTAAAAATTGACCATAAAAGGCAATAACTCCTTAAGGGGTCAATTGACCATTTAGGTCATGTTGACTTATTTGTAGATCTTACTTTGCTGAACATTATTGCTGTTTACAGTTTATCGCTATCTATAATAGTATTCAAGATAACCAAAAACGGCAAAATTTCTTTAAAAATTACCAATTGGAGGGCAGCAACCCAACAACCAGTTGTCCAATTCATCTGAAAAATTCAGGGCAGATAGATATTGACTTGATTAACAATTTAACTTCTTGTCAGATTTGCTCTAGATGCTTTGGTTTCATAGTTATAAGCAAAAAACTGCATTTTACCCCTATGTTCTATTTTTAGCCGTGGCGGCCATCTTGGTTGAATGGCCAGGTCATCGGACACATTTTTCAAACTAGATACCCCAAAGATGATTGTGGCCTAGTAGTTTCAGTGGAGATTTTGTAAAAGATTACTTAGATTTATGAAAAATGGTTAAAGATTGACTATAAAGGGCAATAACTCCTAAAGGGGTCAACTGACCATTTTGGTCATGTTGACTTATTTGTAGATCTTACTTTGCTGAACATTATTGCTGTTTACAATTTATCTCTATCTATAATAATATTCAAGATAATAAGCAAAAACAGCAAAATTTCCTCAAAATTACCAATTCAGGGGCAGCAACCCAACAACCGATTGACCGATTCATCACCGATACACATTGAAATTAAGTTTCTTACTTTTTACAACTACATCAAACCAACATCCAGTATCATTTCCTACAAAATACACAAATAATTTTGTTCTGGAATCTCCATCTACTCGTGTTGGAAGTTTTGGAAAAAAGTTATAAGCTCCTGGAAATTGTGGATTCACTACCACATAATCTTTCCCTTTATCGTTGTCCAGAGTTAGTAAACCCTTGTAAGGACATTCTTCAGCGTTTGTCACACTTAACTTAACCAAAATACCTGAAAAAGAAAAGTTAATGATGCTGAATTATTCAATATAAGTAATATAATAAGATCTGATCAGCTTTTTCTCATCTCATGTGGTTAAATTTTAAAAGTCCAACAAATGATCAAAGGAAACTGTATGACTCACGTGGTTCTTTTTTTTTTTCTTTCAAAAGTAACTTCAACACATAAAAGAAGAAATTTGTCAATGATTTTTTTTTAATTTTTTTTTTTATAAAATTCCGAGTGAATAAACCATTTATCTTACTGTTTGATTCAAAATATTTTGTCAGCACCTAAAATTGCTTCATCTATCTTTAGCGTGGTGATTTATTTTTGGTTTATGGATTAACTATCATTCGTTGGAAACCATTTGGGTAAATGTTTCACATAAATTTAAATGGTCGACGAAGTACAAATTTAATTTTCGCATACATACAGACTTTAGCAAAACAATAAAATATATGTGCATGAAAACATAACGTGCCCTTAATACACAACCAAATTGGAATCTAAGAAAATAAATGAATATACGGTAGTAACCGTGAATTTCGATTTCAAAACTTGTCCGGAACTTAAGCATCATTTTCTTTAATTATGTAATCATAATTCATAGAGCAGGAATTTTATGGATATGCATGTATGATTCGATGTGCATTCCATTCATACGATGAAATATCTCAAATTAAGTTGTTTATGGTTATAGTATTGACAACGCTAACAAGTGAACTCCATAATTAAACAGTAATTTAGAGCTTGATACATGTATATAGGACTATTCTATATTCAAGGTGTTATGTTTGTGAAGACAAGATAACTTGACTGATTGTTTTATATTTGATTGATTGCTGGAACATAAGCATATCATCTATAAAAAAAAAAAAAGAAGATATGGTATGATTGACAATGAAACAACTCTCCAAAAGGACACAGAAATTAACAACCATATGGCTTCAACATTGAACAAAGCCCATACCTCATACATCACTTTATATATCATATAATCTACACCACTTTATATATCGTTTAAATAAAAGGATTCTTTTTTCTTTCTTTAAATGCAATTAACAATACACGTGCATATTAACAATAATTTGACATATCTGAAAAGCACATATGTTACAACTCATCACTGTCGAGCTGCAAACCATGTTATGATTAAGCCAGGATGTAAGAAAAGACTGTGACAAAAACTCTAAATTCATTTAACATATAAGAAATTCCAAACATTGAGCGTCACTGATGAGTCTTATGGAGACGAAACGCGCGTCTGGCGTACTAAATTTTAATCCTGGTACTTTTGATAACTATTGAGAAAAGGTTGGGTATTTATAGACGGGAACAAAAATGTCTCATTTGTTACAAGTCATCACCATCAAACTCAGGCGATCAAACATGAAAAATTTATTAGGAAAGTATAAGAAATTATTTGGTGTATGAACAGACGCATGGATAAGGTAATGAATGCAACATTCTAATTTAGCCGACACTTTGAAAGTGGTGGTTAGACATATTTTAGTGTGCTTAATATATAACAAAAAAATCATTTTAAATCTACTTTTGCGTTTGTTAAAGCATTCATAGAAATAACACGACCTTGCAACACGGGTGTGAACTTTTGCTACCTGTTGAATGTGAAACTGTGACATTTAAATGAAGGACTTCAATATATGCATTATTTAATTTTGGCTTTATGTTTTTGTCAAGTGCTTGTAGAGCTTTTTAATCAGAATACATGAGATGTGTGTCCTGAATTAATACACTTCATTCCAACATATACATCATTTTAATACTTAAAAATAGCAATTAGCACTTTATCATCCGTTCTGTAAAACAAAACAATTACAAATGATTCTAGGTGAAAAACAGAAATATATATACCAGAGGACCTGATGATACTTGTACTTTATAATTAATTATGGGATAATTTATCCAGGAATTGAAATGTTACAGTTTATCTACACATATTTGCTCTGTTTTTATTTTTCTTTGTTTTGTTTTGTGTACTGTTATTTGTCTGTTGGTCACCAGTTGTACACATAATTATATGTGTGTTATGTCATCATGTGTAAATGAAGCAGAACATGGAAGCATCAAATATCTTCATGCATCAACAAAGCAAAGTCTTGTAAGCAATAGAAGCAAACTAACTGTTTGATACAATTATTTTTAGCTAGCTATAAAACCAAGTTCAATTCACCATTTTCTACATGTATGTACCAAGTCTGGAATTTGACAGTTATTATCCATTCGATTGATGTGTTTGAGCTTTTTGATTTTGCCATTTGATTAAGGACTTTCCGTTTTGAATTTACCTTGGAGTTCAGCAGTTTTGTGATTTTACTTTTTGCTGACCTCGGGTGCCAACTTGAAGGTCGAACAATTATGTTTTAATATCTACATCAACCTTAAAATGATCACGACATCAAATAATACGAATTTTTAAGTAATGTGTTCAGTGTTTAGAATATGACCTCATAATTTAAAATAGAAGACACATACTGAAATATGCTCAAATAAAGGCTAAACATGATAAAGGATTTCATCAGAAGATACCAAGAACTTGTTGATTAATACTTATTAATTAGCAAATTCAAAAATAAAACATGGTTGTCTTGAAGTATAGATGCTTGGCACTGACATTGTTAATCAATTTTTGGAAAGAAATATTTTTGGTGTGACTCAGAAATTTATACACCCCACCTTTGTGTTATTGTTTCATGTTTTTTTCCTTGTTTTTTATTTTCAATTTTGTTTATGTAATGTGTTTTTAAAGCGCCTATTTGATTTTGCTAATAAGTTTTGTCTATATGCCATTTTGTTCCTCTCTGTTGAAATAGTTATTTGTTTTAAAATGATTAAGATAATTATAACACAGTGTTTACTGCTGTATCCTAATTTTTGTAAATTTTACCTTGTATGCAGGGGTCAAATTTAAGTTTTTTTGTGTACTGGCCAGCCGGACGAGTGGGCTGAAAAGTAATTTTCGTTATTACGTTTTAAATATAAACATTAAATCAAAGTTACTTTTGAATTTCATAATAATGCATGTTATGTGAACATTGAAGTTTTAGTTAAATATAACATGGGAAAAAAAGTAGTCTAAACAGGAATGTTCTAGTAACAGATTGCCTGCAGGTCGTACTTTTGTAGCCGATTCTTAATAGAAATGAACCAGATAAAACATGCACTATTTTATACAATAAAGACATACAAGCGAAAAAAATTTTTGTAAAAAAACAAAAGACAACTTATGGTGTTGCGAAACGTTTAAAATGCACAATTTACATATGTTCGGTGCCATAAGGAAAGCAGAGATATGCATGAAGTTTTTAAAAATAGAACAAATGAAATGAATATATCTATTCACTGTGTTTTAAATGGGTTTTATCATTGCACCGAATAAACAATGTAGCAATGATATTTACTAGAAGGGAAAATTTGATTACAACTTAAAAACGTTGCAATCAATTAAAATGGATTCTGGATGTAAATTTAATAATCCAGTTTCTTATATACCTTGTTTTTTTTATATAATAATCAAAGGCATTATACGTAAATAACAGGCTCAATGAGATCTGCATCATTGCAATCTTAACCAAGCCGAAATGGTAGATCTAAAAAAAAAAAAAAAAAAAAGAAAGAGTCCTATTCAATATGCTGCCCATTACTGTTATCATAAATTGTACGTCATAGATTAATAATTGTACTTTAGAAATGTATGGCATATAAAGTGAAAATGGTATTTCATGATCCGATATTTATATAAACTGTATTTTGATTTCTGAAATTGTTTTTAAAAAACAGTGTTCAAGCTGAAGTAAATATTTTTATTTTAGAAAACAATTTAAAACTGAGCAGTGTTAAATAGTATTCATAAAATATTCCAATATCTTTATTTTTTTCTCAAATTATTAATATCAAATTATTAATAATTTTATTATAATGATAAACCGACTGTTATCTTTTACCTGCATTTGGCGCAAAAGAAAAAAGTAAAATCACAAAAATATGGAATTCCGAGAAAAATTCAAAAAGGAAAATCCCTAATCAAATGGCAACATCAAAGTATAAAACACATGCATGTGCATCAAACGAATGGACAACAACTGTCATATTCCTGAAATATAACCTGGTGACCAAAATGCAGGTCTCACGTTAATTTCATAAATTTTTATCTTTAGTTCTATGTAAACACCAATCCTTCTATAGATTAACATTTGTTGATAAACGTGAGATTGATTTTTTTTCAAATATAAAAGAATCGTTACTTAACCGTTTGAATATATGTTGGTGTCAAATCATTTGTGTTATTCTCTCAGTTTTCTTTTCTTTTTATTTCTATATACACATATTGATTCTGGAAAATATATAAAAAAAAAGAAATGGTATATATTACTTACAATAATATCAGTTTAAAGTAATCCAACAAATTGATAAAATAAACACGGTGTTCTAGTTTGCGTACAATGAACTTGTTAATATAAAAAAGGTCAAATAACTGTGTAAATAATCAATATAAAAACGGCGAAAAGAGCCTAAATTCGGAGAGCAAATTGTTGTTCCGTAAACATGTCATAGATATCTTATTATACATGATCACAATTATTTCTTGTAATGCAAATGTTAGAACATATATTTTTTTATTATTTTTTACTGAATTTTATTCCCTTGAAGATCAGTAACTAATAACATGAATACTCCGACTAATTCTTTCGGGATTTTGAGCAAATTGTTCAAACTGCAGAAGTGCAATAAAAGCTTATAAAATTTAAGGTAAACAACAATCTGTTTTTGAATAAAAAGAAATACATGTAGGGTGCGAACGTGTATGGAGAGAACGAACACAGGGAGCGAGCGTGAAAATATAGAAGTATAAGTCATGCAATATTATTTTAGATGGTCAACGATTTTAAGAAAAGAAGCTACAATATTTAAAAGAAATAGTCCATTATGAGATATTAAATGGAAGAACAGCTTATATCGCATTAAGAGATTACATGTCATAGAACTAGACAGTACTGTCAAGTCTGTTCCACATACAAATGTAAATTTTAACATTGAACGTTTGCAATCTTCCTTGAAGTAACATTTGTATTATTTTTTTTCAATAAAAAAATGTTTGCATTTTTTATTTGCTTGTTCTATGTTTTTAAATTGTTGAAATTTAGTATATGATTTTATCCATAAAATTGTCAACAGGAATGATTTATGGAACTACGTCTCATGGTTTCCTTTTTGCACATTATTTCATTTATATAAGCCACCCTGTGCAATACTGAAACAAACAAATCCTGAATTTGTAATGAAAATTAGAAGATATAATTATCAAAGAAACAACTCTCCAAATAACATAGAAGTTTACAATAATGGGCCACCGTACAGCCTTCAACAATGAGCAAACCCATACTACATAGTGTCGATCTTCACGAGGAGCAACTCATCGATGACCTATTTTCAAATCATATAACTATATAGCATCAAATCTCGTTTTTTATTTACTTTAATCCTATGAAAATATCTTTGAAATGAATTATTTCGTAAGAATAGTATGGCTTCCTCGAAACTCACTTATGCAGAGAAGATTTTAGGGATGTTTGAACAAAACTCTACTTGCATTGACTATTTGGGAACATAAAAGTTAAACCAAAAAGTCAAGTAAAACTCTGCCTCATGGATAGAAATGTCCAACAAACCAAAAGTGTCTAGTAAGTGTCTAAAATTTCTACCCCATTTATCTTTTAGAGTAGCCTATGACAGTGGTGTTACAGTACAACATAAGAACACAGGTTGCTACGTCCTCAAATCGAGGAGCATTTAGTAAAGTGAAGACAAACCATCTTCAAACAGGAACTTCTTAAGGTAGATCATAGGTATACGTTTCTTGAGATAGAATTTCCTTATACTTTTCAAAAATATAATAAAAGAGATTGGTCACTGTGCTATTTAAGAAGCTATAAGTCGTCGAAGATTGCCTAAATTGGTTTCGAATGATCATTAAAAAACACAATTTTGTTAAAAAAAAAATCTATGAGATAGAATTTGGAAATGAATTGTGAGAAGATAGTTTTTATGATGTTTTAAGAAAATAGAAATAAAAAATGGTGTCACCAAACTCGTTTCCTTGCTTCAAGTAAAAATTTAAAAAAAACCTATCAGTCTAGTATACATTTGTTATCTCCCCATAAATGGCTTACTTTAAAAAAAAAAGATTCTTAAACACAAATGTTTGGTATTTGTTTAAATATTTTGGATAATGCAATAAATCAGCAAGTTTTCTTCATCTAAATAAAATTGCACATCTGTCTACAAATTTGCAGATGTTGGCAAATAACTAGACTAATTGTGCACTGCAATAGTACAATCTAAGATGGCGGTGTACCATGAATCAACCGTAAGAAGAAAGAAAAGAAGTTAGCAGTATCCCTTAACTTTACCTTCCGCTATATAGATTATATTCCTTCACTAAATAATTACAATTTGGTGAACGCATCTATATCATTGAACTATAGAATGAGGGTCTGTTAAAAACAATACTTTACGACAAAGTCTGTCTTTACTCAGAGTAGTATTTAGGTGTAAATGCATCTATATTTGTCTATTTGTTATGCATAACCTTAAACACACCTTTTTCTACATTGGCGATAATAAAAAAAAGAGTCGACCACTGAAGGATAGTAAGACATATGACATTAATCTCCATCATTCTACAGAAACTGTACGCTAAGTTAAAAATTCGATAGGAGTTATTATTTTTGCATATTCCCCTAGATGCGTATACATTAACGTTTTATTTCTTTGGATACGTTTTTAATTGACCGATCTCTAATGACAGTCAAATTGTCTGTATACTTTTTGTTGAAATTCTAACCTTTTGTTTTAATCTTATGGACTGTATTATATTTAAAATTGAAGTTTCACGTGGTGCTTTAACCCAGCTTTGTTAAAAAAATAATACCACTTTTCCAATTTTAAATTTGTATTCATAATTTAAATATTGAAACATTGGTTGATAAGTTAAGGCAACATTAATCACCAGACAATAGTTTGAATGATTTTCTATAGAAATTCGATTCGCATTTTGTTGTATTTGTCATAATTCATTGTAATCTATATATACATATATTTCATTTGTTCGTTTGCATGTCATAGCTCAAATAATTTCCATAGATTGAATAGAGCAATCCATAAGTTCAGAGGTTTTCATATGCAATCTTTAAAAATGTAATCCTGGGGTCAATAAAATTCGTTTTCCTTTACACATATTTTAATTCCAATAGTATATTTTGTATTGAATAACCTTTGTTTAAATTCAGTCATAGAACAAAAGCGTTTCAACGGGTGAGATAAACTTGATAGCATGACAATGAAAGAACTATGATAATTACGCGAAGATCATTAAACACTTGACATCACTTTTAATAAAAGTAAAGGATTTGGCAATTTTTTCTAGTTTTTGCCATACTAACAAGTAAATTTTGAATTCAGTTCAAAATATATCAGCTTGAATCTGCGATTCAAATAAAAGTAAATAATGTGATTATTTGTGTAAATACTCTGGATTATTGGATGACAAACTTCATAGAGTTTTCTAATTACTTTTCGTTTGTATCGTGTACATAAGGTAAGTGTGCATTATAATTGATATGTCCATAATTAAAAATGAACTATTTACACAGCTTTAATTTTTTTTAATTCAGCAAAACATTACTTTACCTTATTTGACAACACTTGTATGAGTTTGTCCTCAGTGCTTTTCAACTTCGTACTGTATTTGATTTTTTTATCATTTTTTATTCGGGTTACTGATTAGTCTTTAGTAGACGAAACGTGCATATACAGAATTTTAATCAGAGTATCTATAATGAGTTTATTTATTACTTTGAGAACTGTTGTAGAGGAATGAAATTTTGTAATTTATCTTATGTCCATCTTTAAGCTTTTATAACAAATAATATATCAGTGATTGTTATAGCAGAACATGTATGGCATATCATATATAACTTAAATATTTTTGTTGACGTCTGTTCTTATAATGAGGGCCAGCATATAAATAAAGGCAACCGTAGTATACCGCTATTTTTTTTTAAGTGGATCCGTTATCTGTCGCTTTATAAGACATACATGTTTTGTAAACTTTGTCATTTAAGCTATGAAAAACTTTCATTGTTGACAATAAACAAAATACAAGTAAATTGTCTAATTATATAGGTCATATTCGTGAAAAAGTACGGGGTTGTAGTTACGACATTAGGAGCATATCCGATATCGTCATACTCGTGATGGCGTCCGTAAAATCTACGAAATGCTGATTTCAACTTCAACATTTGGAAGTCTTTGTTTTATAGCTTCAAGGAAATCATGATAGGAAATACAAGCCCGGGAATCAATTGTGACGATAGTTTTAAATGTTGTGTCTCAACAATATTTTATTACTCTTTATATTGTGATATTGTTATAATTCACTGTATTGATAAATGTCTGTGTTTAAAGGTCAAGTCGTCATAGCTCAAATGCATTCTATTCTTATTTGTTTGAAAAGACGTAAACATAAATTTGATATTCAACCTTTTAACAATGTTTTTGGTCTGTTCTAAGGTTGATTAGATTTCTCATAATTTTACCTTTAAACACATTCTTAATTTTAGTAGTATATATCATCTGATTGAATACAATTTGTTTTGATTCATTCATGCAACAAAAGGGTTTTAACGGGTATATATGATACCTCATATAATGACATTGAACGAAAAAGTATAATAGACCCGACATGTATTTTAAAAAGTTGAAACAAACATTATTTACAAGATATTTGGCAGAATTTTAAGTTTTCGTCGTTAACAGTTTAAAGCTAAGACCTATTAATTTTTCATTTTTATCGTGAATGTAAGTTAAGGTAAGCGTATTTGATCAACTTTTGTATCACTGGTATCGGGGAACAAACTCATCGGACGAATAAGTACTGGTGTTTATATACAAATGTAGTATTAAACACATTTTTCTAGAACTTATGAATGTGAAAACTCGGGCGATTACATTAGTGTACATGTTACACACACACTGAATAATAGTCCGAAGGACTTTTATGTGAGGTTTGTGAGTGAGCAACTCAGTTTACACATCAATGACCTCTAGAAAAAAATTGTGCCTAATCCTTATTATTCTTGGCAGAACATTCGCAATTTTCGATTAACATTATTTATTGATTGGCTTCTATTTACCATCAAATACACAATAAAATGTCGTAACTGTTGAGTTAGCTGCCAAATTGACATTCGGAAATCCATAAATATGCGATATTATGCTGCATTATAATCTAAAATGAAACGGCGCATACCTCTAAAACGATCTTTTAATGAAATATTTTCCGAATTTGTAGCGATCAAGTAATGAAATAATATTCAGATTAAGCGATTGCATTCCTTTCACGACATAGATATACGAAGATGTGGCATGAGTGCCAATGAGACAACTCTCCATCCAAGTCACAAATGTTTGCCTTGAATGTTAACGTGGTATTTAACGTCACTATATATATATTTTTGTTATTGTTATAAGTGCATGCACGAATAAAATTACTGTGTTGCATCAATAATAATAATAATAATCTATTAATAGCAATTTAAGGGGATACCCAAGATATCCCCAATAAAGCCTCTCTTATTATTTTTTTTCGTTGATAAACTGGGCCAACCTTAACATCTTGTTAAAAATGAAAAGATTTGAACTTTAGGTTTAAAAGATTTGGCAACTCAAATGTGGCATCTTTTACATGCTAGTATCGACCAAATTTGGAAGTTTCAGAAATATAGGTATAGGGTTAAATATGTGAAATTTTTTAAAATTTAATCCTAAATTGACAACATCATAGTTAATAATGATAATAGTGATACCCTTTTCTTGTAAGTTTTTTTAGTCAGGATTTAAATTTTTGCCCAAACTTGAATAGAGGGTATCAGGATCAGCCCCGAAAAGTGTGAATGCTGTGCTTCAAGTATTTGAAGAGATTTTTTTTTTAAATGTGTCGTTTAATTTTTTCAAAAAACTAAGCATTTGGAGTGCTATACTTATCGGTTGTTCTTGCAATTTAAAAAAAAAAAACCGTTAGAATTTTTGGTATTATAGTTTAAAATACGCCTCTTTACTTCCCCTAAAATTGTGGACGGAATAGAAGACACCTTTATGTTCTACGCCTGTTAGAATAAACGTTGAAAAAAGATACTCGAAATATAGTATATTTTGTTCAGATGAATGTGAGAGTGCATTAATATGTGTAGTGGTTTGTGGACTGAATCGGATGTTTTTACTTCTTTTTGTCTTTGTTCCGAGACATGTAAATAATGCATTGGGTGTTGATTATCCCCTCGGTCTTCTAACTTTTTACATGAATATAAATCATGTAATACAATATTCAATTGCTCTTTAATAAAATATTTTATAAGGCAAGACAGGTTTTGAGCAAACAAAGGCAGGATCAGTAACTTGGCATAACAAGCAGGATGACAATTTATGTAAACAATTTCTGGTCAGGCTAATGAAAATTTCAGGTTCAACTAATGAAAATTGCAGAACGAAACATAGAAATGCAAGACAATGATGAATGATTACAACTGCAAAAATGCCCGGCAAAATTTTTAATCCTAGCCTTCCTCCCCTAAAATAAAATGATAGTATCCTTAGACTTCTGTCTTTTTGTACTTTATTTGTTTCACTTTATGTAAGACCTAGGCATTGCCAAGTTAAAAACGAAAACATTTATGGTCCTTTCTGTCTTCCTCACTTTCTAACGCCTTGGTTTTCTTTTGGTAAATTTATTTCGCTTTGAAATTGCCCTATTATGTCTCTTTGAAGATTCATTTATGGAAAATAAGTGACTTTAAATGAATTAAAAGATTAAATGAATAACAATAGGTGTACAGCTGCTCTTAGCAATAATGTAAACATTCTGATCATGATCTTTAAAAAGCTTGCATATTACACATGATTTTAAAACGTAGCAATGAATCAGACTATGAGTAAAATTAATCTTAGATGTTCTGTAACCCCTTAATCATATATGAGTAAATGATTTTTTTTTTTGTTTTTTTTTTTTTTAAATTTTGGTTTGTTATGTTATGTAATGTTTTTTTTTTCTCTTTTTTTCTTCTTTTTTTTTGGGAAGGGGATGTTTATATACGCGGAGGGGGGTGTTAATATACGCGCTAACATTGACAGGTAATATTTTATAATCATGTATTGTTTTCTTCTCTAATAGAAAAAATGCATATAGTTGTATGAGATGAAGAAATACAAAATAAAGAATAATTTATTCTTTTTATAAATTGCATACATTTTCAAAGCATGAATGCATAAATTTTTTTTCTGTGCTTAAAAAAATATGTTATTTGTTTTTAACAATCACAAATTGCTGAGTACCCCTGGATCACATGCATGTGTAAAGCGCATGACTAGATCATAGTGAAAGAAGTTTCGGTAACATGGAATATCGATGTGTACACCAAATAAAAAACTTGTAATGGACAAATCCAATTCAAGAATTTGTAGATATGCAAATCATTTCAGAATGATTGCTTTTTAATGACGATGCATATATATGTTTACCCTTTTGTGATATTTACCTAATATCTTTAAAACAAGAATAGATAAAGACATATATAATCAAAAATTATAAACACGACAATATCTACTATTAAAACTTTTTAATTAAAATAGTTCAACAACTCATTATTGGAGTGATTGATATTTAATGACGAATTTTACCAATTGATTGCCTGTTATCTGAAAACCAACAATAAGTTTACATATATAATAATAATAAATAATAAATTATTTTATTAAAGTGTCACGTATTGATTAACATCTGAACAATATACAGTAAAACATATACAATATTTAAAATAATCAACACCCAGCCAAACAAATTGACTTATGAGACACTGTAAAAATATATTACAAAGTTATAAACATGTATACTAATAACCATTTTCATTTCATTGAATTGTTTCATCAAAATTCATTTTAAAATTCTGGGTAAAAAAACAAACTTTCAGGTTTAGAATAAAATGTAAAAAGAAAAAAAAAGAAAAAAAAAAAAAAAAAAAAAAAAAAAAAAAAAAAAAAAAAAGTAAAATATTAAAAATATGTGATTGACAGAGTATTTTCATGATAAAAATTCATAGACAAGTAAGTTAAATACTAAACAAGATTAATAAGTTAATAAAAATATGCTGTTTACTTTTGAATAAAAATTCTTCGATAAAAGGTTGTTTACAAAAGTTTTAGATCAGATATCTACATACAGTTTCCTTCGAGTGAAAAATTTATGCAGTTGTTTACATAATAGTTTTTGAATCGTATCACAATTCATTATTTCAATAAATTTTTCGTCCATACTAATATTTTGAAAGTTAACAATATGTTTTGAAGCTTCATAAAAAATGTCAAATCTTAAATCACTGTACAAGTCACATTTCATTAGAAAATGTTTTTCGGTTTCAACTTCGCTTAAATTACAGAATTGACAAAGTCTGTTTTGAACTGGTACTGGCGGCCTGGAGTAACGTCCTGTTTCAAGCGCTAACGGTAGCGAACCCGCGCGGAACATAGCCATAAGTCTTCTTTGCGATTTTGGTAAATTTTGCCGAACATATGGTTCCACAGATACATTTTTTTTGTAGAGTCTGTATGTGCGCAGTTTATTGCCGTTTATCTCGTTGGCTTTGTCATTGAATAAATCTTTTTTCCACTCCTGATTGTCTAATTCTAAGAGTTTTTCATTTGCAATTTTCATCACTAATTTAGTAGATAGCGTAGTGTCTTGTACCAATAAGTCCATATCAATCTTGTCTACCAGTTTGTTTACCATGAATGTCCATCCTTTGCGTCGACGGGCCGAATATTTCCAAATTTTGCTCAACATTCTCGTTTCGTCCAATCTATATAACTTGCACAATAGACGTGTGCAGGACCTCCTCTGTTTGGTTTCACAAGATGTCCAACCCATATCCCCTCGAGAGGATAAATTTGAAGTGTTTTTACCGACGGATAGAAAATATTTACACGCACGGTTCTGTACAGATGTTATTTCACTGAAAGTCTTTGTTCCCCATATTCCACTTCCATACAAAAGTATCGGCTCAACAACTGTTGAATAAAGCTTCGTGTAAACGCCATGTGTCATTCCACCAGCAGCCACAACTTTACCGCACAATGCACCTAATGCTCTACTGGCTGATTTTGACAGTTCTCTCGCGTTCTTCCGAAATGTTAGATGCTCGTCTAACCATATTCCAAGATACTTGTATGAATCTATTTTCATTATGTTGTGTCCACTACATTCAAAACTATACTCGGATATCGCTATTGATTGAGGACGAAAATGAACAACTTTTGTTTTATCTGCATTAACGGAGAGTTTCCATGTTTCACACCATTCCGTAACAACGTTCAGCATTTGCTGCAGACTGTTTTCATCCGGTGCTATCAATGCTATATCATCAGCATATAGTAAAATGCTCAACATAGTATCGTCTATACGTACACCACAGTTCAGCGCGTTGATATGTTCTGCTAAGTCGTTTATATAAACGGAAAAAAGAGTTGGTGACAGAATACATCCTTGTTTTACTCCGTTCGCTACGTTAAACCAAGGGGTTAAGTCATCATTTAATCGGACAGTGCATTTGACGTCAGTGTAAAGTGACTGTATCGCTTTAAGAAAGCTTCCGTGTATTCCCAAGGCTTGTAGTTTATGCCATAGTAGTGTTCTATTTACGGTATCAAACGCTTTTCGCATGTCGATAAAGCATACATGTGTGGACAGTCGAGATATTTTTCTATCGTTCAAAGTCAGGTATAACGCTTGGATGTGTTCTTCACAACTTCTACCCTTACGGAAGCCATTTTGTTCTTCGCATAAGTGATCGTTATCTTCTAGCCACTTACTAAGACGTTGATTGAGAATAATACAGTAAATTTTAGATGGCACTGATATCAATGTTATTCCACGGTAGTTAAGTGGTTTACGTTCATCGTCTGCGTTCGGTTTCAATATTGGATTAATTATTCCCCTTGTCCATTCTAATGGGACTTTTCCGAGCTGAAAACATCCGCTTATTATTTGGTACAGTAGTTCTATTGCTGTGTCATTTTTAAGTACTTCCGCGGGAATATCATCGATACCTGTAGCTTTTCGGACCTTTGCTCTGGTTACGGCCGTTATCACTTCCTCTCTAGTGATCGGTTCATTTAATTCCGTTATATCTCGATTGGCATTTTGACTTTCCGTTGATTGTGGAATCGTTTCTTCGTTGTTTTCATCGGAGTTAAATAGTTGTCTAAAATCTTCCTTCCACCGATCTAAAACGTTAACTTTGTCCGTTTCTATAGTTCCATCTTCATTTACAACAGCGCTAGGTATACAAGATTTCCGTTCGTTGCATATTCCTACTTTCCCGATTGATCGCCAGAAATCACGTTGGTTACTTGAATAGAGTTTATCTTCTAGTTTTTGTCGTTCGTTATTCTGATATCGTCTTTTAAATTTACGGTTCATTCGATCAAATTGTTTTCGTTCTGTACAATAACAATCTTTTAATTTGCGCTTTTCACTGTTTGAACCGGAATGTTTTAACCATTTTCTTTCAGACATACATACTTTATCCCATTGGTCACGCAGAATATCGTTCCAATACGGTTTAAACATAGACTTTTTACGCTTATCACTTCTGTTATAATCTGTTTCATACACAGGTAATTTATTTTCCATTTCGCTTTTTATCAAAGATTGGAACTGGTCATAGGCCATTTGAATGTTTTCATTTATTTGAATTGAATTTTCTATATTGCTAATAGTATCGTTGATCAATTGAGTTATCTCCTCATTGTTAAGAAAATCACTCGGTAATGCAGACACTTTAAATTTTCGTTTTAATCCTGTTATATTACGATCACAATAACTCGCATTGCTAACTGCCTTCGGCAATAAAATATCACAATACATTAAAGAATGATCTGGGATCCTATCAGGCATGACATTTAGTTCGTTAATTATGTTCGACATCGGCATTATTTTAAAATCTAAAATACATTCCATATCTTCATATGGCACGCAGACATAATCGACCACTGAACGTCCAGTTGGTGAAATATATGTAAAATCATTGTCACCGAAGCGACCATTTAACATCGCAAAATTAGCGTCACTAAGAAAATTTATAAAAGCATCACCTTGATGATTATCTGTAAAGTCTACCACACTTCGGGGTTTAATGTTATCAACACCTTCGATATAATCTAAATTTCGTCCTACTCGAGAGTTGAAGTCGCCACAAATAACAATTCTTCCCATGTTTTGGTATGTATACACTTGTTCTAATAAAGTTTGAAAAAATACATGATGGTCCAGCGCTCTACACGACTCGGCTAGGGGTAGGTAACAAATCGCAATGCATAAACTTAAAAAATCTGTTTTTGATCTCATTTTAATCCATAAAATTCCGTCAACTTCAGAGTCCAAAGTTTCGAAAGTGTAGCTATTGTAAATTTCATCCTTCACTAAAACGCCAACGCCACCTGATCCTCGATTAGCATTTCTGTTTATAGTTTTCCGATTGTTGCCAAAGAAAGTATACCCCGGAATGTTCAACTTTTCGTCTTTTCGTAGAAATGTTTCGGTTAAGGCTAAAATGTCACAATTTGTGTATTCAAGTACTTGTTTGCGAAATTGAGAATTATCGTTACTTTTAAGCGACCAACCCCGTACATTCCATACTCCAAGCCGCAACGATTCCTATTTATTTTTAACTAAACGGGTTCCGACGAATTTGTAGTCTTTTTCTTTACCTAGTTCTTTCAATACAGTTCTAATACTGGCTTGTATGTTTCGTGATTCAGCAGACTGGTCATTATTTATGTAGACATTTTCATAAGCCCTGTTTGCCCTCAACTTTCGCTTGTTTTTCATAATTTTCGATTTATTGTCAAAATTATCTATTTCTACTATAACAACACCCGGATAGGAACCTCTACTTTCTTTTCTACAAACCGACTTAAGTGTAATGTCAGATAGAGTAAGACCGTCTTTCAATAAGGTTTGCACTTTATTCTTAGTAATATCTTCATTTTCTTTCTCTCTCTCGTCAAAATTCAAGTTCTTGATGACTATCTTATTTCTGCTTTCACTTTTCTCACCTATAGTTTTTGTTTTAACAGTTTTTTCTAACTCATCTATTTTATTTTGCATACCTAACATGTCAGCTTTTACTTCTTCTCTAACTGTATCTATATTCTGTTTTAGCTTTTCATCAATCATTATTGAAACCTTTTCTGATATTTTATCGGTAATCTTTTGTTCAAAATTTGTTTCAAGTTCATCTATTCTCTTTTCTAGCTTTTCACTCACTGTGTTTAAGTTTGTAGATAATTGGATTATAAGCAATTCTAATCTAGTAGGGGGTTCTACTTCTATTGTTGGCGGTGTGTTCGATTGGGGAGAAACTATCGATTTCTTCAGTCGTTTATTCATTGAATCATTATCAGATAAATATTGCATATCTTGGTTTGAGAGACTTCTTTTTCTCATGTGTGTAAAATTGTCAGTATCATTACTTACTGTTCTAACGTGGCCATAACATAATTCACTGTTCATATTCATATTCTCGGTATTGTTTACATATGTATTCACGCCACTAACACTACATTGTGGGTACATGGAAAATTGTTGAAAGTTTTCCATTTTACACTCAAATTTCTCAGTTTTTCGCCTCCGTTGCTCGATTCAATATACTATAAATGTCAGAACACAGACTCAGAGTCTAATAAATGGACAATATCACACAATTTATCAATTCTTTACACCAGCTACAACAACTGCTTGTTTTCTTGTCAACAACCTTGACCTTCGATCCATATTGGTTAAAATCATGAGCCAAACCTTACCCTAAAATGATGATATTTATCACGTTTTGTCAATTATCTTTAAAAAAACTTTAATGAACAGTTAGACTCTTTAAAAGTAAAACAAATCATAAAGACCAGATCTATAAATTTGTGAACTTGACTCAAAATTGTCAGATAGTTTTTTTTATGGAATAATTGGCCTTATATATTTTATTATATTTAAAGTATAAAAATAACACCATGATATAATGAATTCAGTATGATGGAAATGAAAGAAATATTGTGATGTCAAAATCACTATTGAAAAATTCCATTCTTTTTTATAAATACCTTTATTTTGAAAGACATTTCTGGTTTTGAATAGGGTTGGTATTGTTTTTACTAGTTACTCAATATTATCCAAGTGTTCAAACGATTTAAAAAGAAGCTATTTTAAACAAAGGCATGTAGCATTATGTTATTCAAAATAGCGTATCATGTACATACTACACAAACTGATTAATTTATATTCAGCAAACAAATCTGGTTTTTCAGTTTTTAAAACGGTAGTAACAGGACAGAACCAACTGATTGTGGATTGATATTGTCACAATAGCCCGGGGAAAGGGGGGGACTGACTATCCTTTCCAAATTATACCCTGTTCTAACCAGATAATCTTGAGAAACATACCCTGTTCTAAACAAATATTGAAAAACATATCCTGTTCTGGACACGCTCTTAAAATGTATACCCTGGTATAGACCGTTTAACATAGATGCTGTTATAGACCCAGGCTCTAGACTCTATCTTATACAGTCAAATAAGTGATCCTCTACTAGACAACTACTTTGTTTTAAAAAAAAACTGTTCTCACCACCAGGGCATAAAAAATGACCTTTTTCGAAGCAGCAGGAAAAGAAAAGGGAGCCTTTTCTAACCAACAGGGGATGAAAAAGGGACCCTGATTTGCGGCACACTCATACCACTAGAAATATAGGAATTAATCACCCTCCCCCCGGGCCACAATAACAGTTTTTGTAATGACAATATATGATCAATTGACTGTGTAGCCTAATGAGTTGTAATGAAAATAAGTCCTTGACGTTGATTGCAAAAATAATGTAGACGTTGTTTCAAATTCGTAGGCAAGATGTATTTACAATAATACCTAACTCGAAGGTAACTTCAAACAGTGGAAAGTGCATGACAATTGAAAAAAAAAAAAAAAAAACACGAAACGAGTGGGTTTGTCAATAAAACTTTTAATTACACTAATTATCAAACCGGGACCAATTCAGCAATTAATTTCTTTGGTTGATTCAAGATATAGCAAATGTTTATAGGAATACAAAACTAGAAAACAACATGATAAAAGTCAACAGACCTTTTCGTCTTTACTATCTCACAACAGGAGTGTGCAGAATGAAGAAGGACAGGAAATACAATACATGCTAAAAAAAAACCTAAGCATTAAGGAAACGAGCGCTATGATTGCTGTTAATCATCTCAACTTTGCAGTGAGACTAAAATGAGCGAAAAATTAAACGGTCAAAGATGAATGATCAATATGATGATGAGACTAAGGGCAGTTATCCACGAAAAATAAAAAAAAATGTGCCAAATCTTTTTAAGGCCAACTGTGCTTTGAGAAAGAATAAAAATATAAATGATTTGAATACTGTGGATGTACTTCTTTTCTTGAATAACAGTTTTCGTGGTTTGAGTAAAAGTTTAGTATGTTCATGGGTTCGTCAATTCCTGGATTTCAGTTTTCCGAAGAAACACAATAGAGGGAAGAATTTGAAGCCTAACGAAAGAAGTTTTTTGAAATTTTGTATATGTTGTCTTAAACTGATTTGTGGGACATTTTAAAATAGGTCAATGGGTTACTTACTTGTTCGAGTTTTATTATCGACAACATTCTTCCAATTTTTCGAAAAATCATTTATTTACGAATTGAGATGATTCATCTATGCTTACACATTATCTTGATTGCAAGGTAAACACGTCATTTTGATAATTGCACACGTGTTATCAGAAGGGATGATACTAATATCCAATATAAGACGAATACACGACAGCACTAAGACACTTATAGTGAAAAGGTCGGATTACTATCCTGAATTATCTAGGAAGTCCTATCATTGTCTGAACGTAGCCGAATAAGTTCGCAACAGAATCATACGGATCGGTAATGGTTCAGATAAGTCGGCTAAGCACTTCGATATTTAGATGCGAATCGTAACATTCGGGTAAATCGTTACTATGTTGTAACAGATTCTGCTATATCATATCAAAATCGTAACACTATTCTGTGCTTTCTTGACGGTGTATTGTAGAACGTGCAAAAATGTGTTATTGCTTTTGTTTTGCCTTTTGAGTCCATATGGCATCCTGATATTGACAAATGCGAGCCAACTTTGCGGAAACCGTTTTAGAACACTTTCGTTAAATTATACGAATCTTAACAATGTTATCCGCGTCCCGACAATTACAGAATACGATACGACCAGACCATGTCATTCTACAATACGGTACATCATACTTTGATATGATTTGGTTCCATCAGTATCCGTTCATCCCGAATACAGCGACAGTGGTATTGGATATTTAATGTCAGTGTCGGTTCACTGTCTGGTCACTGTTCGAACTGTGTCTGATCACATTCGGTTCAATCGCGACGCTGACGGGCCAGATTGGATCGTTTATCATCATGCGGAAGATACAAATTGATTAAGAATCGGAATATTAAAGGGAATAATTTTGACTGGATAGGTCGCTTTCTGACCAATATATGATTGCTGTCGTGATTTACAAAGTAAAGTTAGAATTTCCACCCACGATTCATATGATCTTTATCAGATAGACTTCTGACATTTTTTAATCGGAAATGGTCATGTTTAACCCCGCCACATTATTTATGTATCTGCCTGTCCCAAGTCAGGAGCCTTTGCTTCAGTGGTTGTCGTTTGTTTATGTGTTACATATTTGTTTTTCGTTCATTTTTCTACATTAATAAGGCCGTTAGTTTTCTCGTTTGAATTGTTTTACATTGTCTTATCAGGGCATTTTATAGCTGACTATGCGGTATGGGCTTTGCTTATTGTTGAAGGCCGTACGGTGACCTATAGTTGTTAATGTTTTTTTGTGGATAGTTGTCTCATTGGCAATCATACAACATCTTCTTTTTTATATACTGTTAAGTCCGGTTGTGAAAATCGTGAATAAGTAACCCCGTATTAGACCTTTCATTGATTTGAAAAAAACGGTTACATAAAAATGCTACACATGTACTATGGAATGTAAAAATCATTATTGTGAAATGGAAAGCAAGACCAACATGATTGTTTTTTGTGCGGAAATTATGATGAGATAAACAAAACACTTCGTCATCGCACATTATCACAGAAAGTCTGACTTTTGTATTTTACATGAGAAATAAAAGGTAAAATGACGTACAGTTTAATGTTTTTAAAGTTTAAATGGGTTAAAACTGTCTCATAATGTACATGTTAATATAATAAATATTGCTTTAAAGGATGTCTGCTTGTCATGATTTGGAAATTTTGTCAGATTTTCAGAATCCTCTGGTTTTATCCATTTGAATGCTTTAAAAATTTTTGCCCATGAACCCCCATTTTTCTTTTTATAAATCTTTCACATGTATAATCATAAACCATATATGTAATAGTCTCATAAAATCTTATTTATTTTTCCATAGTATTTGAGGACTTTGACTGGTCAATGATAAAGCTATGAAAAATCAAGAGAGAACATTTTCCCGCCAAAATTCCAATGGCTAATATCTCGAAAACGAGCACATTGACCCATAATTTTTTTTTGCTTTTTTGAAACCTCAATTATTCTACTATCAATATATACTAGTTTCATGCAAAGTTATTTATTTGGAAACTGAGAGGCGAACATCCTTAATGCTATTCGATATATAATCTAGATTGTATTCTCGTATGCATGTAGTCAAACTTACACGGAAATATTTGCATTACTTGATTTTGACAACAGTTGTAATATATTCTTTGGCCACTAAATTCGTAAATAATCCATCCACGACCCACGACAATAAATACTCTAAATCAACTTATTAAAAACCAATTGTTCTGAGAACAATTGAAGGTTTCTCATTCATTTTCCAAATAATAAAAAAGAAGCTACATTGTTACTTCCGGTTTATTCAAAGTTACTATTGCCGTCCATTCATAGTTTTCTTATACTGTACCAAAAAAACATATGGTCTCTGTAGAAGTTTGTCTGACATAAGGAAGAATACGAGTATGCACTAGGTGTAATATCAACAAATCTTAGCACGTCACATCCGATTATATACGAAAAAGGGTCGACAAAAATATATCCTTGAATTTGACTGTTGTAGAACATAAATCCTGCATTTCATTGCAGTAATACATAAACATATATCTTGGGTGTTTCAAAGCATCATTATTTTGGTGTTTTTATAGAAAAGATGCCGGAATCTTGTGGTTACATGGCTACTAGTGCTTGCACACAGGAACAAAAGTGGTAATAAATATTATAAGTAAGTAACTTCATGTGATGGTAATTATTTCATATACACAGGCACATTTGACTGTCATTTGTTAAAATATCATGTTTTTTGTAAGTAAAACAGTCGTCATTTTTCTATAAAGTTTACCGCAAATACAAACCTTGTTGATGAATAATCTGTATCAACTTTACATATGATACACGATGGTCTTGACGTATAATATCTAGGTACTGATAAGGTTACTTATCATCTTAATAATCTGTCATTGTATTCTTTTATTTTTTGTTATTTTTTTTTTGGGGGGGGGGGAGGTAAATTATTTCTTTTATTGTTTAGTCAGTTGTAAGTAATACTAATTGAAGATTTTTGAAAAACTTAATATTTCGGTTGTTGTGCTGTGGAAGATTTTTGTATTTTGTCTATCGTTTTTTTTTTCTTGTGTGCTTTGTCTATATGCCTTCTAGTTTTTCTTGGTTGACATATTAGTCATTCGTTTTATATGTAGGAGTTATTGATTTTGTCATTTGTTTATGGACTTCCCGTTTTGAATTTAACTCAGAGTTCGGTATTTTTGTTATTTTATTTTTTAGTAGACAGAGCAAGAAGGTATTTGAAATAAATATTTGATCATTTATTGGTCAACAATTATTGTAACACGATACTGCTTAATTTTTTGGTTTTTCGAAAGAAGAAAAATGCTTGAAAGCTATCTGTTGCCTAACTTACGACTTACGGTTTATGAGTAATACTGACAAAGTGATGCATATAAAATTGATAGGTAAACAACTACTGTAAATTTTCACCGGATCACTTCTAATGGGTCAAGGCTTTATAAGCTGACATGGATTCGAATGTTTAAAAACCTATCATGGTCAATTCAAATTGATAAAATATGCGAAATTATTTCAACCAGAATATAATTGTTTAAACTATTTCAACCAGAATATATTTGTTAAAAAGGTTGAAACGTTATTTACCATTAAAGGGTCTTATTCTTTTTTACAATAGCTATATATTACCCATTATTTAATACTGTTGTACTGTATGAGGTCTTACCACACACATTAATCTGGAGAGGATACAAAAGCTCCAAAAACGTGCTGCAAGATTAGTTTTATCTGTTTCTTTTGATTTTCCATCAACAGAAATGTTAAAAAAAAACCTTGCATGGATGACTATATTTACGAGGATACACTATGTTCAAGCTGAGTAAATGTTTAAATGTATGAATGGTCTAGCCCCTGATTATCTATCTATTAAATTTACTGCTTGTGCTGATCTAATAATTATTTTCTGAGGTCGACAACATTAGGACCTCTTCATGTACCAAGACCTAATTCTAACTTTTTTTAAAAGAACATTTAAATATTCTGGTCTTATTACCTGGAATAATTTACCAAATAATATTAAAGAAATAGATAATTTAGATACATTTAAGACCAACTGTTCAAACTATTTTCTAACTGAATAGAATAAAGATGCACGAGATGTATTTTCTCTTCTTCTACTGAATGCATATGTAGTTATTCAATATTAAGGCTGCTATATTAAACTGTAATATTCATTTTATTTTGTATGTATTTTTTTCTGTTTTTTATTTGTATTAATAGTTTTTGAAGGCATGCAAGATTAACATGTAATTGTTAAATGTGTTACCTTCGTTAAATAAAGAATTTTATTACTATTATTATTTATTTGTGTTAACATGAATTATCATTGATACTGCTATAATAAAAACTTACTTTTTTCAAAATTTTTAGTTAAAAAAAAAGTATAATTTGGTTCCTCAAATACTTTATTTCGCGTTTCAAACTTTGTTAATTTAAAAGTTTCTGACGATTATGTCGTAGACAAAATGGACATCTCGGTCCATCTGTCTTAAACGAATTTCAGCCTGATATTTGATAATAAGTTTAATGATAACATTTTATGAAACTTACACGTTCTTTTACATCTTCTTTTTTTTATCTGAATTATTTTTGGGTATACTAGGGTTTTTGTCATATCTGCCAAGTACATTGGTTAATAACCTCTTTTCCCTCGTATTTATCTATCTGGGGAGTTGGTGATAAGGGGATATAATTCGATTATATAACTAAAGACGCAAATTTCTTTCCCTTCTTTTTTAAAGATCAGAATCAAGAATCAATTTCGAGGAAAATATATTCAACATATGATTGCGAAAACAAGAATGATAGGTGCCTTCTTTTATATTAAGATAGGATGAATATTTTATTCAAGGAAAATTACATGATAAAACGACTTTGCGCATACTTTTACAAAAAAAAATAGCTTCTATTAATCATTTTGTTTTGTTTCGAAAACAAAGGATTTACTGTACCATAGTGTTTTTGAGGGATGCATATTGTATCAGCAACTGTTTCTGAACCCTTTTTTTTTTTTTTTACAATATATCAAATCTATCTCACAATGGTAATAACTTCCTGTTTGTGTGGATCTCATTTTAACTTACCTAACCGTAAAGGCCATTGTCAGTGTTAACCAAATGTCGTCCGTCGTCGTCCGTTGTCTTGTGTTTACTTTTTTAAAAGACACCAAAGGGACATTCAAACTTATAAGTCGAAAACAAAAACTAAAACGCCATGTTTACATACGAAACAGACAAACAAACAGAAAGACAACCAATATCATACAAAACAGAACATAGACAACGAGCGTATGAGCAGCACGACCCTATTAAAATCGTTTCTTCTAACACAACTGATAGTTATCAAAGGTACCAGGATAACCAGATTCAACAAAACTTGGTCAAACTGATCATAGTACTTAGTTTAGAAAAAATCTCAATGACCTCGTTTGCCAGTCAACCAAAATAGAAAAAATGGATTAACCGCAAGTTTTGGTTTTGATATTAAAAATCAATATAGATAGAACAAAAAACTATCTAATTATCTATTAACATTAACACTATCAGAATAAGTAATCATTGATGCCTATACTTAAAGGGGCACTACGAGATAAATAATAAATCTAAATTATAATGTTTTTGTATAATGAGAAATGAAAGTGAAATAGTGAAATCATTATTTGCTTTAAGCAGTCAGTTTGCTTCAATTTTGTCAAAATAAGCTTATAGACATCCATTATGAATTATTCACTTGCAAGTGAATAATTCAACCTCATTGAATCCGTTTTCATATGAACTTCAATTTATAAAGAGACGAATTGTACTGGATTAATTTTGTTCTGTTATAAAAGGAAAATAAAGTCCAAATTGAAAATGAAATAAAATAATTCATTTGATTAACTTATTAGATCCACAAAAAAAATATGCTTATATAGGTAAGATCGATAATTAAATTATATTTTGACCTATAATATGAAATCAAACAGACATAGAAAAATCAAATTGCACGAGGTCACTTTCTATTTATATTTATGTTTATGTGTGTACCATGTTATTTCTGATTTGGTACAGGTATTTTGTTGTGTAGATAATAGTGGATTGAACCTGGTTTTATGGATAGCTTAACCTCTCATTTGTATGACAGTCATATCAAATTTCATTTTAATGACAGTGATGCATGAGCAAAACAAACAGACATTTTTGTTAAAAATGTCCAAAATGGAGCATCAGCTGTCAACATTGTGTTAGAATCTTTATCACTTTAAAAACAATTAAATATGAAACAAAGAAGCCCAAATATTTAACACGTCATCATGTATCAAAGAAACACAGAAGGGCATATACACAAAGCACATTAGCAAAACGAAGAACAAGATCACAAAAAATATCATAAAACAATAACACAATGGCAGGATGCATAAGTACAAATTAGCGCCAAATAGATCTCCAGCAAAACAGACTAAACAGTTAAAGTAATATTAATAACGATAAATAAAAGAATACTATACAAGATGCATGATTGTTTTATTAGTTGTTAGTGGCTTTGAACTAGCTGTCAGATAACTGCGAATACTCTCAGATATGTTCCTAGTGTCTTTTTGTTGTTGGGATGTACAAGTTCCCGGCCACTTCCACTTGTATTTTTGTCCATCTGATGAGTTAAGCCTTTTTCAACTGATTTTTATAGTTCGTTCTTGTGTTGTTTTGTTATACCACTCTCCCAGGTTATGGGGAGGATTGGGATCCCGCTAACATGTTCAACCCCGCCGCATTATGAATGTATGTGCCTGTCCCAAGTCAGGAGCATGAAATTAAGCGGTTGTCGTTTTTTTATGTGTTACATATTTGTTTTTTGTTCATATGAATAAGGCCGTTAGTTTTCTCGTTTGAATTGTTTTACATTTTCATTTCGGGACCTTTTATAGCTGACTATGCGGTATTGGCTTTGCGCATTGTTGAAGGCCGTACGGTGGCATATAGTTCTTCAATTCTGTGTCATTTTGGTCTCTTGTGGACAGTTGTCTCATTGGCAATCGTACCACATCTTCTAGTTTTTATATATACAACGTTATTTAGATGATGAACAACGTCAGTACACAGAATCTATACTTCAAGACAATCGTGTATTATTTGTGAAATTGATACGGAATATTTATCAACACTGAAAATTATGTACAGAAAAAGAAATATATACCTTTGAAAACTGCGAACACTTAAATATGATCCTCAATAATTCTTATATGCTTTGCTTATTAGGGAATACGTTGATATGATTGGTCGATAGGACTTCCGGTAGTTGATCTTGACGTAACCAACGTAAACAAGATGGCAGCAATAATAACACTGACGTTTACAAAAAAACAATTCACTACACTTTAATCGTTGAATTAAATAATACACAAAAGATAATAAGAGTTTATGCAGTTTATTTTTTATCAGACAGCAAATTTCATTGAGTAGATGTATTTGTGTTAACAAACAAATATATTCATGCGCCAGACCTCTTCAATGACATAAACATACCATTTACGTGTGATAGAGGTGAACAGGGTTTCCGCTGGCGGTCGCCATTTTCGCAATTTGCGAAAAAAATAATAATTGTGGCGATTAAAATTCGTCATTGGCGAAAGAATTTGGCGAATGAAATATTATAACGATTTATTTTCAGCCATCTTGTTTATTTACTTTGTTCGGGTTTCTTTGACTGTACCGATCAGACAATGCTCGGAATTCACCTTGAACTCGTTAAGATTTTGGCAGAAAATCAATAATCAGCTGATTGCATTCACAGCTATCGACATCAAAGGACTAATTAATAAAGGTGTTGATTGTATTTTATAACAAAATGATATGGTTAAATGGCTTCTGTTTCATGTCACAAACAGGATTTATTTACCACTTTGCGACGCACGTGTTTGAAGCAAAGTTTTTAATTACGCTTCCTCTTTCTAATGATAGTCCAGAAAAGAAAATTGTTGTTATGACGGAAAATGTTCAAAAGCAAGAAAAGTCTCTAATTTAAAACTTAATAATTTAACTTTCATATAGATTATCTTCAAAGTCGTTTCAGTGAAACACGTGTTTCAAGCATATAGCTTACTTATTTTATACGATGATCTAGAAAAGAAAACTGTCATTATGAAGAAATCTATTCAAAAGGTTGGCATGAGAGTGACTCTTCAATGTCATGATTACACCTTACACGAGGGATCAATTCCAAGTGATAAGATGCTTCATTTTGTTATAAAAACCACTTATTTAGGGTAGGGCTTGAAAAAGGAAAATTTTAAAAGAAAAATATGTTTGTTACTTGGCGAAAAAAATAATAAAGTAGCGAAAAATATATTGTTTTGGCGAAAGAGGTGGCGAAAAAAATATTTGATCCAGGGGAAACCCTGGAGGTGAACAATATATTTTTAAAAAATTATAAGGATTGAACGCCTTTTGAAATGAATTTATAGTTGTATAAACTGAAATAAGTCACTCACAAACATATCATAAAAGTCCTTCGAACTTGTATTTGTTTGTGGGTGAATTCGTCGAGTTTATACACCAATGAATTCCTTTAAAAAGGCGTATAATTCTATATTACATGTACATCTTTAAAAAAGACAAAATGACAATCCTGTCTTCAATCATGAACTGTATAAGATGTGGTATGAATGCCAATGGGACAACTCTCCACAAGAGACCAAATAAAATAGAAGCAAGAATATATAGGCCACCTTTCGACCTTCATCAATAAACAATACACATAACACAAACTAATTACTTTTTTTAGTATACTTATTAGCTTAATAAGCTCTACCGAATAATAATATAATTCAACTATCCATTGGCTCCATAATAAGAGTCATTGCAATTTAGATGATATATGTCATGGATTTAAATGTGATTTTGAATATGTTTTATATTGATAAATTCAAAACGCATGTAAAGGAGTTCAAAGATATCAAGAACAATACCAACAAACATCTACTGATCAGGTCACTTCAGAATTTCTAATTCATTTATGTCCTATTTTTCAGTCAATATATCACAATTTCGTTGTGGTTTTCTTCAACGTAGGAAAAAAACCAAGAAGTATGCATGCTTGGGTCTAATAATTGGTTTTCATTGATTCAATTGCAATCTTCTGCCTATATTTTAAAAAGGAAAAGAGAAGAATTTATGACCTGTCTATAATTATCAGTGAAATAAAGAAGACTTTACTACCTGATTATCAATACAATGGAATGAAGACTACCTGTCTATAATAAGAATGGAACATAGAGGACTTTTCTACATGTTTTTGATTAGAATGGAATAAAGACGATTAACTACGTGTCTTTAATTAGAACGGAATAAAGAGGACTGTACTACCTGTCTATAATAAGAATGGAACATAGAGGACTTTTCTACATGTTTTTGATTAGAATGGAATAAAGACGATTAACTACGTGTCTTTAATTAGAACGGAATAAAGAGGACTGTTCTATCTGTCTATGATTAAAATGAAATAAAGAAGACTTTATTACCTGTATGTATTTAAAACAGAATAAAGAATACTTAACTACCTGTAAAGGAATAAAGAATACTTAACTACCTGTAAAGGAATAAAGAATACTAATCTACCTGTAAAGGAATAAAGAATACTTAACTACCTGTAAAGGAATAAAGAATCCTTAACTACCTGTAAAGGAATAAAGAAAACTTAACTACCTGAAAAGGAATAAAGAAGACGTTAATATGGCATCTCTTTCTGTAGAGGAAGAAAACTTTGTTCGAATGAGTTTACTTCTAACAGGAATTTCTCCCCGTGCAGCTAGAACTTTCTTTGATAGTGAATTTGCTCCAGCTTGTTTAGGTGCATCAATAAAGAAAGAGTTTAACAAGTTGTTTGACTTAAAAAAGAAACACATAATCAACCAATCACAGTGGAACTTGCTGTTTCCTGGACTTCCTGGTAAGTGCAGAAATTACTTTTTTTCTGTTTAATGTTGCAATGTCTAAGATTAAATCATAATCATTCCGAATATGTAAGAGATATTTGCAACTGAATAATAAGTACATAACAATGAACATTGATCAATCAACGCAAGTAATTTTCTTAAATCTTCAAAACAATGAAAATCCGACAGATCTACCTATTCTTCATTTCTACTTTTACCAAATGGCTCCTTCTATGCACAGGGTTCACCACACTTAAAATGTTGAGGGATAATTGATGACCTAGCAGGGAGACTAGGGATTGCAATAATGTTTATGATGAATGAAATTTCGCAGCATCTATACTTTTTTTTATTTAAGGAGGCCTCTAATTTGTATAATAACTACAAAGGTTTTATTTAATTGCTTCGTGATTTGGTAGAATTTAAAATAATACATTGATTAAATGTTGCTGCTTTCCAAAGATTTTTCAAACAGTGACTTATTAGATTTTCTCACAATTGCGCTTAATAACATTAAATAAAGGAAAAAACCATTGACTCTATCCCTTTTTATGAAAAAAAAATCTAGTTGTTAACATAGTTTAGTAATTTTCAATTATCTATAATTTAGTTTCACTCTCTTTCATTCGCAAGCTCACAATACATCGATTTCCCTTAAGGTTGTGATCTGCTATCTTTTTATATTAAAATATATTTCTGAAATCACACTTAAAAGTATTACCAAAAATGTGATTATTTAATTGTCTTATACAGAATCCTGAAACTACACTCCTGTTGGTATTTGCCATGTCAGTTATGAGTTTTCAAAGATCAAAAACTTCTAATGTCAAACCCATATATTACCTTACAGACTAAATAAATAAATCCTATATATTACACCAAAGCCCTCAACAATGATTAAAACCTATTTCTATAACAAATTAAATAGTGGTATTACAGTAAGTTTTAATGAACATGCTTGCTATTTGCTTTTACTGTTATTTCTTTTATTATCTAATGTATTTTCTAGATGTTCCCGATTCTAAAACATTCGATGTGACTTTGATGCTACTATTACTAAGGAACTTGACTCCAATGACCCATCCTTCTTGTGGATTTGACCGTCTACCTTCTCCAACAGAAATCACACCAGCTGCAGATTTAGCTAGGATCAAAGACTACAGGAATTACCTGGCTCATCTAAATGATGGCAAGCTAGACGCAGGGTTCTTCAATAATGCTTGGAATGATATAACTTGTGTAAGTATCTATATCAATGTCAAGTTGAATGATTTTATACCACCTGTTGAAAAGATATTAGAAACAAACATAAGAAGTCGAATTCAGATTCATTTGCCCAAAATATACATCTTATTAATTTATCTATGGAAAAGATACATTTCTTATTTTAATTGTCATACCTGCAACAAAATTCGCAGAATACAAGGCAAAGAAATATATATATCATGTATCTTGCCCTGCTGCAGCTTTGGTGACAGCGGAAATTTTGTAAACTATTTGTTTAAAATAGCTTTATATTCCAGAAACTAAGAGACCTGCATGCTTCATTCTTTGTTTACAAATGTTTTGTATTTTCAAGTTTCAGTCTGTTATATGTCCATTGTCCTTGACCACATTTTTCATGGTTGAGCAATTTCTGGATTAAGATGTATATTTTTTTTCATGTGAATATTTCACTTATTGTGAATTAAATTGTAGTTTTGCAGTCAACCTTGATAAGGTCTAGGTCAAAGGGACTCAAAATAATTATTTGACTCCTCTGAGGCTGAAGTCACTTGAGGTTGCACATAACATTATGGTGTCCAATTCCAAAACTGTACCTTGTAATGTCTACTTCATATTTTAGGTGGCGAACACATTCCTATTCCAAATCTTTTGGGAGTTTTGGTTCCAACTGTTTAGGAATTAGGGGCCAAAAAAGGGCCCAAATAAACATTATTTTTGGTTTTCGCACAATAACTAGTGAAAGTAAATAGAAATCAATGAAATTTAAACACACGGTTTATGACCACAAAAGGATGGTTGGGATTGGTGTTAGGAGTTGAGGTCCCAACACTTTAAGAATAAGGGGCCCAAAGAGTCCAAAATTAAACTTTTCTTTGATTTCATCACAAATTAATTAATTGGGGTTCTTTGACATGCCGAATCTAACTGTGTATGTAGATTCTTAATTTTTTTGTCCCGTTTTCAAATTGGTCTACATTAAGGTCCAAAGGGTCCAAAATAAAACTTATTTTACACAGTATTATGCAATTGCAAGAAATTTTCTACTGCACAGTATTGCGCAATAGCAAGAAATCTTCAATTGCACAGTACTGTGCAATAGCAAGTATTTTCAATTGCGCAGTATTGTGCAATAGCAAGAAATATCTAATTGCACAATATTGCGCAATAGCAAGAAATTTTCAATTTGAGTTATCTTTCTTTGTCCAGAATAGTAGTTGAATCAACTTAAATCATTGTTTTATACAATATACAATGTATATTCACTTTTACTACCAACTGATAAATTAAAACAATCTTTACCATTCAGTGATAACAAGGATTTTTTAATTACATTCTAATATTTTATGATGTATTTAAATGAGTAGTTATTGTTGCAAACTCCTTAAGAATTTTGAATTGAGATCAGTTTTGGAATAAGGGAAAGGGGGATGCGAAAAAAAAATTGAAAAGGGTGGGGTTATCTCTGTGAACCCAAATTGAATATCTGTGTTCATAAATTGTAATCTTCGGGATTTTGTAACGATACTGTCTGTCCGTCCGTTTGTCAACTTTCGTCCGTAACACAATTGTTAACACTTTATATTCAATTGTTTCAGGATTTTGACCTCGTGAATATTTAGAATCTTTAATCATGTTGAGGGCAAAAGTCAAGGTTACTGTTAGACCTTACTTGGAATATACTTTAACCTTATGAATATCTAGAACCAAATTCATTTTCAAGTTCAGCCGTCAGAGAGTCAATTGACCACAAATTGTTACACCATATACATGTAAAAGACATCAATTAAGGCGAAAAAACGCCGAGCGAAAAAAGAAATGTAATATCTTAAATATTATAGTGTTGTGTGTATGTTGAACACGCAATATGACGTTGAAAGATAAACAGGGTCGTCGGAAACTTTTTTGGAGACGTCAAAGGGACGAACTAAATGAAATAGGTAAATTGTGTGACGGGCTTGTCACACAATGCAACTGAATGCTTATGTTTATTGGCGCGTGACTACAAAATCTTAGATTTGCATTTTAGAATAAATAGTCGAGCATTGGGGAACTAGTTTCCAAAATTGTTCAATTCTTATTTTTATTTTTAAAAAGTTCCAGAATGAGAGTTAAACGATGTTTTTTTCTCTCGATAAGGCGGGACAAAACTCTTGTTCCTTTCTTTTTTGCAAGAAATTGTTGATTTGGAAACTAAAATAAAAGCATGCTCCCTCTTTCCCAACCTAGGCAATAGCCTAAATGATTTATTATATTTTTCATTCTTCAATACAAGTATCCGACGTAATTTATTTTTAAAATCATATTAAGTTATTTATGTTTAATAAAAGAACGATAAAGTATTTATACTTTTGGAGATGACCCCCACATCATATTGTATTCATCTTCCATCCTACACGTGTGCCAGCAGTAGTGTCGATTTTCCTAACACGTCTATTAAGACAAGCTACAGGTCAAGTTCGATTTTCACGATTTTAGCTTTTCTCCTTGTTCCAACTAGAATATGCACACAAAGGAAAAAAGTGATAAACCATTGTGATTTTTTGATAAACCAAGGATTCATTTGCTTTCGATGGTATCAAATTTAATTTACATGGTTGGAGAAGATTTTTGCAAGACTTAGATACTGCATTTCTTGATTTTGCATTTTCTTGCATCAACATTACAAAAACGTTTGCCAAGTATTTCAATGAGTGGTTTCCCTTATGTATAATTATAATAATATATGTATATACATTGTATTATGCTAAAACAATGTTCTTACTTATGCAATAAAGATTCAATCATTCTTTCAATATAACCATTGCACTTTTTTTAAAAGCGTCTAATAAGGTGGTTGCTGTCTGTCATATGTGTGTGAGCTATCACATCATTCCCATTGATTATTGGTTTTTTTTTAAAGAGAGTATACCAAGACCACCTTTTGAACCTGCAAATTTTATTTAAGTTACTGTATCAAGAACGACAAATAGGAAAAAACTCGTAAAATAACTTCATTTTTTTACAGGCCATAGATAGATTAGGTGGGCAGCAAATGAAACAGGAGTGTGAACATCTGAAAAATAAACCACTAGATCAAACCAACCAAGAAATAATGATGGACATTAAACGGTCTAATGATGAAATCCAGGAACTAAAAGAATCATTGGAAAGTTTGAAGAAATCACATACTAAGATGATAAAATCTCATGAATTACTTCAAGAACGCCATGCTGAGGTAAAGAAATCACATGATATATTACAAGATGACCATAGGAATGATACAGACGAAATGGAAAAAATTAGGATTTCTCAAAAGGACCTTGTGCCTTGGAATATAAGAGGTAAACAATCTGAGGAGATGTGTATTCATTATTTCAGTTTATTGTTAGATAAGATTGCTTCAGTGGAATGTGATCAACCATCTTTTTGATGGTAATCAAGGTACATACAACGATTGTAACCTTCATTTTGATTGCAAAACGTCACTTATTGACAATTGATGCTATGAAACGTACGCGCAAACGAAGACAATAAATAGGCGATTTTAGATACAGGTTTTAACGTTGTTTTCTGTCAGTTTCATTAGAATGGAGACACCAATATTGTATTTTAAGCTCCTACGACATCAATTGGTGATTTGGTGCCATCGGATCTTAGAATACAATACAGCTATCTTCCACATGAGCAAGGATAAGAATGAAATTTAACAAGAATTTTAGAGGTGAAATGATTTCAGTATTATAATATATATATGTGTGAAACAGCAACCAGCTGGTGATTTATATAATCAAATGATAAAATGTTCCTTAATTTATATTTCAGAAATGATTAATGATACACTAAAAGATTGGAAGGACAATGATGATAACATGTTTATAGATACAAGAGCTGCCCAGTATGTACTCAAATGTATCAAGGAAAACAGTTGTGTAACTATTACAGCTAGTTCTGGTGTAGGGAAGACAGCTACACTGAGACATGTGGCTTTACAAATGGCTAAAGAAGAATTTGATGTCATTCCAGTTACAAACCCAGCTGACATTGTGAGGTTTTGCAATCCTAAAAAGAAAACATTGTTTGTTGTTGATGATTTATGTGGAAACTTTTCACTCCATCAGAGTGACATAAAAAGTTGGGAACCAATCATGGAGAATATAAAAAAAGCTCTTGATAAAAAACAAACAAAAATACTTGCAGCATGTCGGTTACAAGTGTACCAAGATGGAAAGTTTGATTGTTTATCAGTTTTCAAGTCATGTGTATGTAACATGTTATCAAGGGACATTTGCTTGTCAAAAACTGAAAAAGATTCAATAGCAAAATTATATCTCAATGATAAAGCCTCTGAGATAATTGACTTTTCTGATTTATATGACTGTTTTCCACTTTTATGTAAATTGTACCCCAATAGTCCTAAACTTGTTATTACAGATTTCTTTCAGAATCCATTTTTGATTTATGAAACAGAGGTTGATAAGTTTCTAAAGAAAAGCCATTACGCTAAATACTGTGCTTTGGCATTATGTGTCATGTTTAACAACAAGTTGAAGAAAGAAATGTTTACAGAAGATGTGAATGCAGAAACTAGAACAATTATTGAGAACACGTGCGAGGCATGCAGATTAGACAGGGGAACATCAAGACTGGTACTAAAGGATGAACTTGAGGCACTCACACATACATTTATAAAGAAAGAACAAAACATGTACAAGATAATACATGATAAAATATTTGATTTTCTTTCAAAGATATACGGACAACAGATGATAGTTTGCTTGATAAGAAATGCAGATTGTGGTTTAATAAAGGAAAGATTTTTATTAGAAAAACAGGACAACATGAACCAGTTTATAACTATTATACCTCCAGCTTATCATCAGATGTACATTCAGAGAATGATTGATGACTGGTCAAAGGGAAAAGTTCAGAATACATTTAGTAACATTAATATGAAGATACCTCAGTTCAGACAGAGATATCTCAGATATTTGATTACACTAGACATACCCATACAGAGGCAACTAGCAAACATCTGTGATGAAAACGACGTTAAGGACAATTTTTATGATAATGTCTATGATACTGCTTTATTATATTGTTGTTACATGGGATATTTTTCTTTGGTCAAGTGGTGTTGTAATCATAATGTGAATGTAAACAGGTGTACATGTAATGGTCAGTCTCCCATTTTGACTTCTTGTGAATATGGTCATACAGAAATAGTGAAAATGTTGATAGACAGAGGAGCAGACTATAATAAAGGTGATAAGCATGGTCGTTCCCCTGTAATGAAGGCCTGTGAACATGGTTATATAGAAATAGTTGAGATGTTGATAGACCGAGGAGCAGACTATGATAAAGGTGACTGGAGGGATCACACACCTGTAATGAAGGCCTGTGAACTTGGTTATACAGAATTAGTTGAGATGTTGTTAGACAGAGGAGCAGACTATAATAAATGTGACTGGAGGGATCAAACACCTGTAATGAAGGCCTGTGAACATGGGTATACAGAAATAGTTAAGATGCTGTTAGACAGAGGAGTAGACTATAATAAATGTGATAAACATGTTCGTTCGCCTGTAATGAAGGCATGTGAACATGGTCATATAGAAATAGTAAAACTGTTGGTAAACAAAGGGGCAGACTGTCTTAAATTCAGTAATGATGGTTGTTCACCCGTAATGAAGGCTTGTGAACATGGTCATACGGAAATAGTGAAAATGTTGTTAGAAATAGGAGCAAATTATAATAAATGTGACATTTGGGATCAGTCATCTGTAATGAAGGCTTCTGAACATGGTCATACAGAAATAGTAAAGTTGTTGTTAGGCAGAGGAGCGGACTATAATAAATGTGACTGGAGTGGTCAGTCATCTATAATGAAGGCTTCTGAACATGGTCATACAGAAATAGTAAAGATGTTGTTAGACAGAGGTGCAGACTATAATAAATGTGATAAATATGGTTGTTCACCTGTAATTAAGGCATGTGAACATTGTCATATTGAAATATTGAAGATGTTGATTGACAGAGGAGCAGACTATAATAAACGTGACTCAAGTGGTCAGTCACCTGTAATGAAGGCATGTGAACATGGTCATACAGAAATAGTAAAGATGTTGTTAGACAAAAGAGTAAACTATAATAAATGTGATAAACATGGTTGTTCACCTGTAATGAAGGCTTGTGAACGTGGTCATATAGATATAGTTAAGATGTTGGTAGACAGAGGGGCATACTTTAATAAATGTGATGATAGGGGTCAGTCATCTGTAATGAAGGCTTCTGAGCATGGTCATACAGAAATAGTAGAGTTTTTGATAGACAGAGGGGCAGACTGCCTTAAATGTAGTAATGATGGTTCTTCACCAGTAATGAAGGCATGTGAACATGGTCATACAAAAACAGTGACAATGTTGTTAGACAGAGGAGCAAACTATATTGAATGTGATAAATATGGTTGTTCACCTATAATTAAGGCGTTTGAACATGGTCATACAGAAACCGTGAAAATGTTGTTAGACAGAGGAGCAAACTATAATGAATGTGAGGAATTCGGTTATTCACTTGTAATGAAGGCTTGTAAACTTGGTCATACAGAAATAGTAAAGTTGTTGTTAGACAGAGGAGCAGACTCTAATAAATGTGAATATTTGGATCAGTCAGCTTTAATGATGGCTTGTGAATATGGTCATACAGAAATAGTTAAGTTGTTGGTAGACAGAGGAGTATACTATGATGGACCTGCTATAGATGGGTTTTCACCTGTAATGAAGGCTTGTGAACTAGGTCATACAGAAATAGTAAAGTTGTTGGTAGACAGAGGGGCACACTAACAAATGTGATGATAAGGGTCACTGCAGGGGCGAATTTAGGCGGGGGCGTGGCGGGCGTACGCCCCCCTCCGTAAATTTGCAAAGCATTGGTTGTCCCTAGCTCAAGAAAGTTTCTGAACAGACGACGACTAATAATATCGTCGCATTGCATCTGTTTTATCATTCAAAGAAGTATATAAAACAGTAAGTTTAACAGAATCAACATGATTACTCATAAACTTACCTACGGTGTATTAGAACACACCCGTGACATCGCGGGTCCGTTACTGAATTAAAGTATATAACTATGCGCAAGCCTTACTTTAGTATTAGTATTGTCATCTGATAAAATCATGCCGATTATAAAATACACAGTTTTCTCTGCTTTCAAATCTTTCTGTTTGAACCCGTCGAACTGAAACTTATCAATTATTGGTTATGATAAATACTAATTACCGTATAGCGGGTTATTTTCGCGGGTGTAAAATTTCGCGTTTTTCATTGAATAAGGTATACGAAAAATTTTGGCGGTTATTATTTTGGCGGACTCAACATTTTTAACATTACCTTTGCATGTACACTTTTAAATTGGCGGAATTTATTTTGGCGATTTTGTTCTATCCGCGAAAATAAGCGATTTACACTCCGCGAAAATAACCCGCTATACGGTATTTGGAAAACAAAAGGTCCTGGAATGGAGTATTTTTTTTAATCAACAGCATTGTCCTATATTAGTTATGAATTAAGTTGAATTCTTTGATTCGCTGTTTTACGTCACTCATGCCCGCTAATAAATTGAAAACTGTACCTATATGCCTTATTTTTAGTCCAGATTTTTAGTATTCGTATTGTTATCTTAAAAAGTCTTACTGATTAAAATACTACAATAGGTAACAATTTGACAATTTAGTAGTGCCAACCCTGTGATTATGACCCGTGTATATAGCATATTAATCCTGCATACACTGTTTGGTGGTGCCCCTGTCAGATGCGGAACGTACAGATAAGATAATAAGTAACAGGTGATTATACTATTGGTATCGGTATCGGACTCGACCCGGAACTTCTTAATAATTGGCAATATCACTTACGTGGAAAACAAAAGGGCCTGGAGTGGTGTAATTTTTAATCTACACCTTTGTACTATATAAGTTGCATATAAAGTTAAATTCTTTGATTCGTCGTTTTCACGTGATGACGGCTGACAAATTGGACCTCGTAATTTTAGTATTATAGATTATAAATATATTATTTTTATGCTTCAAAGAAAGGTGACGAACACGGTACTTCGTTTGATGAAATACCATAGGCTTTGGCAGTTAAAGTAAAACAATTGTTACAGTGTATTTACGGATTTTATAAACAATTTCTTTGATAATCGAAGTTTCAAAACATTACTATTTCACTTTCCAACGAAGTAGGTGAGAGTGCCCTACCCGCGGTTGGGTTGGTTATTTCATCATTGTACTGCGAACAGTCCATGTAACTGGTTAGATTCTTTCTTAATAACAGATAGAAATACTGGTTCATGTGATGAAAGGAGTCAGTCACCTGTAATGAAGGGGTGCGAACATGGTCATACAAAAATAGTAAAGGTGCTGGTAGACAGAGGCGGTTACTGGAATGAATGTGATGGTGATGGCAAGACACCTCTAATGAAGGCATATGCACATGGTCATACAGAAATAGTAAATACTGTTATGCCTAAGTGTAGGAGTTGAGGATGATAGTTTCATATATGTATCATGTTTCATTCTTTTCTTGTGTTGCTCAGAAAGTTCATTTCTACTTTCACTTTCATTTCCGTGTTCCGCTACTCTGAGCTGCACTGGTTTATCATGAACGTAAGGCAATAACTTTCTTATCTGGGGGGGGGCCTGGGGTTTTTTTGAGAAAAAAAATGTTGATGGCCTAGCTGACTGAAAAATGATTATATTTTGCATTGTAGCTGAAAAAAAAATTATGCTGTCATCTGCTTGAAAAAAAAAATTGCACTGCTAAATAAAATTTGAGAATGGTGAACCTAACAACAGTTGAGACAGTGAAATAGCAGATATTGATACAAATCAGAATTAAGAAACTGAATGGGTCCATCAATGCACATGCTACCTCAATCTTTAAAGACCCAAATGTTGCAAAAGACCTATCCGACCTCCATGACAAATATGTTGTTGTCCCCGCAGATAAAGCCCCAAATAAAATCGTTTTTGTGTTTATAAGTCATTACATTAACTGCTTGAGAATTGACAATTCACTTGAAAACTCAACATATACCCTCACGACACTTACCAATCAGGAAAACCTGGATAATCATAGGTCTGTTCTATGTTCCTTTGGAATTTCAACCAAAGATAAAGAACTAGATCTTCCATCACTGTATTGGATACCTCAACTACATAAGTGTCCTTGCAAACAACGGTATATTGCTGGGTCTTCCAAGTGCTCCACGAAACCTCTTTCTAAATTATTAACATCTATTTTATCAGCAATCAAAGACGGGCTTCAAAGTTATTGTGAAACTGCATATTCTAGGTGGCGTAAATCAGATGTGGATACTTAAAAATTCCAAAGATCTTTTAGAGTACATACAATCTAACTCTCTTTTATCTTGTAACAGTATTAAAACATTTGACTTTTCTATCTTTACACAAGTATTATACTACAGATACAGTTAAGTCGGCTTCATATCTCGACTTGCATCTATAAATTGACAATGAGGGTCGGTTGAAAACAAACCTTTACGACAAAAGAGATGATTTCAGCTTTCCAATTGTGAACTTTCCATTTCTAAGTAGCAACATTCGATCAGCACCTGCATACGGGGTATATATCTCCCAATTAATACGATATTCCCGTGCTTGGATTTCCTATCAAGATTTTCCTGATAGAGGGTTGCTGCTCACAAGGAAGCTATTAAACCAAGAGTTTCAAAGATTTCGTAAATTTTACGGACGCCATCACGTGTTGGTTGAACATTATGGAATAACCGTTTCACAAATGATATCGTATATGTTCCTTACGTCGTAACTACAATCCCCTTCCCTTTCATGAATGTGACCTACCGAATTAGACTATTTACCGGATTTGTAATTACATAAGCAACACGACGGGTGCCACATGTGGCCCTTCCGGAGCACCTGAGATCTCCCCTAGTTTTTGGTGGGCTTCGTGTTGTTTATTCTTTAGTTTTCTATGTTATGTCATGTGTACTATTGTTTTTCTGTTTGTCTTTTTTTTTTTAGCCATGGCGTTGTCAGTTTGTTTTAGATTTAGGAGTTTGACTGTCCCTTTGGTATCTTTCGTCCCTCTTTTATAAACATCTGTCCAGTCTACAGATTACGCTAAGATTTCTATTTATACAATGTACCTTATCACTTTTTGTATGTTCCTGGTTTGATCAAGAAATGTTTTAAAGCATTCAAAATCTCCCGCATATATATGTTACTGCATTAAGAACATACTTAAAACTGCAACTGTTATCAACATAAAATGGTCATTTTATAACAGGAATAGATATGGAATCATCTGAGGGAATCATAAGCAGTCTTTTAAGGTAGCACTTATTGTGTATATGACACAGACTTGTTTACCGGTAGTATTTTCCATTTGCATCATTCTTTATACCTCTTAAATTTTATATGGCATGTCAATTATCATAGCTAGAAACAGTGGATGTTTATAATTTGGAGATACTCACTCTTTGCCATTACATATGGAAAAGGTGGCCACTTCAATTGCAGTGTTAAAATTCAAGGACTGTGGTACCTGTATGATGGACTAAAAGAATATCATAATGTTGGAAGTGGGCTAAAAAAAAACAGAGACAATATCCAATGCCAGGATATAGACAGAGCCATGCACTTTACATTTAACATCAATTAGAAAATTAAAATGAATTTTATGTTAATTTTATGGTTTTGTGAGAAAAAAAATGTATTTCTGTTCCACATTAATAAAAAACAAATTTTGCTTTCCCTCTCATAAGAAAAAAAAATTATCAGAGGAAGGGTCTGAAAAAAAAATTATGAACACAAAAACAATCCTTTGCTCACCTGTTCTATTCAATCACGTTAAGGGTCTTTATTGTAACCAGGGTATGTTCCCACTAAGGGTTATTCATGTTATTCTTGATATGACCATATATCTCCCCTTTTTCCTCGACAGTTGTGTATTCCTATTTGTTTTTGCGCCATTTTCTATATTGTTGCCATGGGAACTTCCGGTTTTAAGTACAAATCGGAATGGACCGAGATAACCTAGTTTCCAGAACCCGTAATTATGTATAAGTAGAATTACAACCAATCGCTACGTTAATTTTACGGACACACTTATCGTTATAGTAACGGACACACTTTTTGTGTCCGCAAACTTCCGGACTATATAAACGGTTTGAACAGTGGTATACTACTGTTGGCCTTATGTAGCAGACGGTTCTGGACAGCTCACATTACCCTGACCATTTTGATAGATATACCATTATTACATGACTCTATACCACTTGTGTGAACTATTGCCAGGTTAATGATAACCCCGATTTTTATGATATTTACGACCTGACAAGTGACCTATATTATTCACTATAATACTATTTATAGTAAAACCACTTTCCCATGTTTACGCACGACGATTAACATCCAAGGGAGCACTGAACCGTTTTTGCTTTTGGATATTTATTTATAACATGTATATATATTGATTTATGACTGATTAAGTAGTCATTGCTAAACTTAAAACTGTTTTTGTTATATTTTATCTTGAAATGATTAAGAAACCAGTGTCTTAGATTACTCAGTCTAGCTACCAAGGTTTGCAAATTACCATTGCATGTTTCACGCTTACCAGTGACTGTGAAGGACTTTAAATTAAAAGGCCTGATACCAAGGTTGATTTGTATCTAGTGTTAAACAAGTAAATACACACACACATAAATATGAGCTTCGTAATGCTATACCAGAGACGTTACACATGTTACATTTGGTGACCGGCGGTGGGATTCGATTTATAAACCTAGGTTTTTTTCTTGACATAAAGTGAAACATAAAATTATATAATTAAATATTTATACTGACATAAAATGAGTGAAAACAATTTCAGTGGATCTTAAGCTTCAAGTGCCAGAGATTCACCAATTTTAAGTAGTCAAAGTTCCCAAATGACATCTCTTGAAATATTATCACCATTTACGGTGCATGCACCTGATTTGCATACTATTGAAACCACATTTGATGTTATAACTGATTTTGTTAGCCATTTACACAAGGGTTAAGTGACCAAGCTAAAGAGAACCAAAATTTCAAAAACCAATTTGATACTTATAGTGTGTATACCAATAGAAAAATTGATGACCTGTCATCACAATTTAATACAAGATTAAGTGACATGTGAAAAGATTTTGACACAAAATTAGAAAACCAATCTGTTGAAATTAACACAAAATTACAAAATAATTCAGGTTCTGCATTTATATTTCTCAGAATTAGTTTTACCTGATCATATGCAAGTTGTAATGGAAAAATGGAAAATTAACCTCAAAGCGGATCAATGCAAAATTGTAGTTGACATGTTAACTAAATACTCTGGAGTTTTTGAAATGTCCAAAAATAATCTAGGTAGGACAGATATAATCCAACATAAAATAAATACATGGAATGCTCATCCTATAAAACAAAATTCACGACGTGTACCTTTGACTCAAAGAAAGGAAGTTGATGAAGAAATACAACGGATGCTTGACGGGGGTATTATATCTCATTCCAAGTCCCCATGGAGCTCTCCTATTGTAGTTGTTCGTAAGAAAGACCAGTCAATTCGCCTTTGCATAGATTTTCGCTTAGTCAACGATATGTCTATCAAGGATAATTTTCCGTTACCAAGGATAGAGGACTGCCTTGATGCGCTAAGGGAAAATCAATGGTTTGGTACTCTTGATTTGGCCAGTGGGCATGGACCCTCACGACGGTGCTAAAACACCTTTTGTTACTAGTAAGGGCATTTTTTAACTCAATCGCATGCCTTTTGGTTTGTGTAATGCAGGTGCCACTTTTTCCAGATTTATGCAGTATATCTTATCTGGGTTGCAATTGGAAATTTGTGTTTTATACCTAGATGACATCACTGTGTTTTCGAAGTCATTTGAGGAGCACATTACCAGGCTCCAAAAAGTTTTCGATAGCATTCAAAATTGAAAATTGCCCCTAAAAGTGTTTCATTTTTCAAAAGATAGTTTCATTTCTGGGACATGTTGTGAATTCAGATGGTATTTCACCAGATCCAATTAAAATAGTAGCTGTACGGTCATGGCCTATACCAACCAATGTTAAGGATGTAAGAAGTTTTCTTTGAACCTGTTCCTATTATAGAAAATTTATTAAAGATTTTTCAAAAATAGCTAGACCCTAACATTGACTTACAGAAAAGAATGTGAAAAGAATGTGATTTTTAAATGGAATGCTGAATGTGAAACAGCATTCAATATTTTGAAAGAGGTCCTTATAACTAGATTTTAAGTACAGATCTCTATAAGAACCAGGTAGTGTGCCATATACATGTGATACATGGGGTTTTTCAGATTTTATCTATAAATGGCCTAGTAGAAGCAATATATGAAAAATGCTCAAAAAATAATTTTGAGTGGGAAATTATGAGTGGTTGCCATGGTAACGGACACACAATTTTTTGGTTGTTAAGCGTTGTAAAATCTTTCAAAAATCAACTAAATCTCCAAATTTTAGAGCCTGATTATGAATAGAATAATGCATTTTTCATTAATTTTCATATGTAACATTGATAGAACTTGGTTTAAGCTTCATTTTAGTGAAAATTACATGTCAACCAAATTTGTATTTTTTTTGTAAAATTTTGTGAAAAAATGCATTTTTTCAACTTTTCTGAAAATGGGATTTTTGCTGAATTACCCCATTTTCTCTGGTGTTTTTCAGAAAAGTGCAAATATGTACAGAATAGTTAGCACTGTAGTTATGAAGTTTGGATACTACTTTACCAAATTTAATAGAAAAATGTGAGGGATTTTTTTTAGTTTTATCACCATAGCAACCGAATTTTTCCTTGGAAACGGAGTTTTCAATTGCAGAATATTGCAGTTTAAGAGCTTAAATGTCCTGAATTTTTCATAATTGATAAGAAAAATACATAAAAGCTAACGCAAACTTTAAACTACAATCGTTAAGTGTTGTTGACTTCAATAGTTACCACGAACAGACATATTATCCATAGCAACATCCACTAAAAAACTGCATAAATAGAAATTTATGTGAAAAAAATAGATAAATAAAGGGTTCAAATTGGAAAATGACTTCATTCTTTGCTTCACTCACAGTCTTGTCTGGGATTTTTTCTTCAGATTGTTCAATAAATGTTATATGTCATAAAACATTAGGGTTGAGGGGGGGGGGGGCTTGGAAAAAGGGGGGAGGGGGGTAAGTTGATTTTTTCAAATGTTGCATACAAGTAGATACTTGAAAAGATAATTGCGTTTCGTCGTCCGAAAAAACATTGGTTTTCGCACTTTAACTTTATTGTAAGTTAATAGAAATCTATGAAATTTAAACACACGGTTATTTACCTCATAAAGAAGGTTGGGATTGAGAGTTTTGGTGAATCAGGGTCTGATGAAATTGGAATCAATGGACGAGAGTTCATGATGGCTGTTGTTTCCGCCATAAAGGTGCACAGAACCTCATGTGTTAGTTTGTTGTGTCTTGCATCATAAAGAATAGAGTCAATTATGCGGCGAGCAATGCCTATGAGTCGTTCCCACGAGCCTCCCATATGTGACGAATATGGGGTGTTGAACTTCCAAATAGTACCTTTTTCGTTAAGAAAGGTTTTCAAAGTTTTATCTTCCACACAAATTGCAGGAATTCCAAGTTCATTCGCTGCTCCAACGAAATTTGTCCCTCGGTCGGAAAAGAATTCCTTAACTTTGCCTCTTAATGACATGAATCGTCGTAGCGCATTGATAAACGATGAGGTGCTCATCTCTTCAATAACCTCAATATGTACAGCTCTAGATGACATACATGAAAATAGTACAGCCCATCGTTTTGAGTTGACGCTTCCTCCACGAGTTCGTCTAGTTACAATGTCCCAAGGACCGAAACAATCCACTCCAACATAAGTAAAAGGTGGACATGATTTCAGTCGTTCCTCCGGTAAATCAGACATTTTCTGAGTCATAAGATTGCCACGAAATCTACGGCACAGTACACATTCGGATATTACAGTGTTCACTAGTCGCTTCAGACCAATTATCCAAAATCCTGCACTTCTGATACTGCCTTCCGTTAAATGACGTCCTTGATGTCGTATTTGTTCGTGATAATGTAAGACAATAAGTTTGGCGAAGTGATGACTACCAGGAATAAGTATCGAATGTTTCTCAGCAAGTGTCAAATCTGAATGCTTGAGTCTACCTCCTACTCTAACAACTCCGTGCTCATCAATAAACGGGTCTAGTTTCAACATTGAGCGTTCTTTTGAAATTGGTTTGTGTTCATTTAAATTGTAAATTTCCTTTTCAAAAATCTCATTCTGAATTTGACGAATTATAAAAGATTCGGTTTCCTTTTGAAATTTTGGACTATCTTTGTCTTCGGACACTTTTTGACTAGAACTTTTTGATTTCCAAGTACGTACAAAATGTCTCAAAAACGAAACTGCCCTAATGAGAGCTTTCAAACTTGAAAAATTCGTAAAACGGTGACAACCGATCTCTGGATTTCGAATTACTGTTTTCTTAGATAAAACTAAAGGACGAACTTCCTTGTCCTCAGTTGGTGTTACTAACGGATAAGAATTGTCTTCAATCACATCATGTGATAATAAACATGTTGGACCTGTTATCCAACGATTAACAAGAATCATATCTGGTGAGCTTGAAAATCTAGTTCCGGCATCAGCTGGATTCTGATCAGTTGATATGTAGGACCACTGAGACGGATTTGATGTTTTGTGAATTTTTTCAACACGGTTTGTAACGTAAGTGAAAAATCGTCTTTTGGTATTGCTAATATATCCTAGGACAACTTGACTGTCTGTGTAGTAATGACAAGTCTCCGGTAACAGATTCATGTTGTCGCATATGACTTCACCTAATTCGGCGCCTAGAACAGCAGCACAAAGTTCCAATCTAGGAATTGTGTGACCTTTCAGAGGTGCTAGTTTTGTTTTTCCCATCAGAAAACCTAAAGATGCATTTCCAGTTTCATTAACTGATTTCAAATAGGCTACTGAAGAAATTGCTTGTTCGGAAGCATCACAAAATATATGAGTCTCAAGATGGTTCGCTGTTGACACTGATTCAGGAGTAATCATTCGTGGAATTTCAAAATTGCCAAGAGATCTCAAAGACTCAAGCCAAAGGTTCCATCTATCAGCATGTTCAGAACTTAACGGTTCATCCCAGTCAGTTCCAGATGGAACTACTTCACGGAGAATAATTTTACCACTAATCACAATAGGTGATACGAAACCAAGAGGGTCAAACAAACTGTTTATTGAAGATAGGAGTCCTCTTCGTGTTATAGGTTTGACATCATTATTTACATGAAACACAAAATTATCGGAATGAAGATCCCATGTTATACCTAGACTTTGTTGCGTAGGTAATATATCTGAACACAAGTCCAAATGTTTCAAGTCTTTACCTAAGTCATCACTGGGGAAAGCTTTCATGACGTCAATATCATTCGACACAATCTTGTGAAATCTTATATGTCCATTTGTTTTCAGATCGTTCTGAGTTCTCTTTACAAGATCGATTGCTTGTTCTTTGTTGGTAAATGAAGTGAGACCGTCGTCCACATAAAAATCATTACATACGAATGCACGCACGTCTTCATCTGAGGTTGCAACAGCTTGTCGAAGGCCGTAAGAAGCCACAGCAGGTGAAGGTGTGTTACCAAACACGTGAGATGTCATACGATATTCGATGAGAGGTTTAGAAAAGTCATTATCTTGGTACCAAAAGAATCTAAGGTAGTCTCTGTGATGATTTGACACTCTGAACTGGTAGAACATTTGCTCAATGTCTCCAGTTATAGCAATAGCATTTTTACGAAATCGCATAAGAATTCCAACGAGGTTATTTGTAAGATCTGGTCCTGACATTAAGAGATTATTTAACGATACATCTCCGTACACTGCAGACGAGTCAAATACTCCCCTTATTTGGTCTGGTTTTTTATGATGATAAACTCCGAAAAGCGGAAGGTACCAACATTCTCCTGAAATAACTTTAGGTGCAATTTCTGCTGCACCGCTGTTCAACACTTTCTCCATAAATGTCATGAAATGATCACGTTTCGTTTGATTCTTACGCAAACTAGTGTCAAGTATATGTGCTCGTTTCCAGGCTTGTGAGCGGTTGTTTGGAATAGGTGGCTTTGGTTGTTTAAACGGTAATGGCGCTGACCAATGGCCAGTGTCATCCTTTCTAAAATCGGTCTCCATCAAACTTAGAAACTGTCTATCTTCAACAGAAAGTCCTACTTTGTTGTCATTTGTCGTCCTGATGAAAATGTCATCTTTGAGATCACTTATCTCTATATTATTCTCGCAAAGAGGGAACGTGGTGCATCTTCCATCGTTGAGAACATGAGTTTTACGTACACTGATTTTGTTTGGAGCATGTACTTTGCCCAAGCACACTTCTCCTATTACCACCCATCCTAGTGCTAATCTTTGAGCGAAAGGTTCACCTTTATCTCCAGTAATTTGTTCTTGCACATGATGAATCTCAGGTATATCTCGACCAATCAAAAGTTCAACCTTGATGCTCGGATCAAGAGGAGGTAAGTATGACGAAATACGATTAAGGTGCGAGTAGGCAGATGCAACTTCTGGAGTTGCAATCTCCGGTAATTCACTGGGAATTGAATCGCATTCAATTACGTCTTGTAATTCGAATGTGGATTTTCCATCAATTGATTGAACGCATATACTGTCAGCAACTCGACACTTCATGGTCGAATTACCATTACACGAAGACATGTTGAATTGTGCGTGTTGTCCTTGAATTCCAAGGTCATCAAAGAGTTCTGGAGTAATCAAAGTGCGATTACTTTGATCGTCTATGGCAGCATAGACTTTCTTCGACTTCTCCGGGGCGTTTGGTAAGTATACATCTACTAGAACGGTCTTTCCACAGGAACGACCAACCCGGATGTCACCACAAAGAGTGGTACATTTGACAGTTACATTGTCCTCACTATGCTCCCCGCCATCAGCTGTGAGAGGCTTTTCATTATCGGCTTGTGTGCGATTTTGAGTATATCGGTCTATATGCATTGCTGTGGCATGGCGTTTGTTTCCACATACGGCACATTTAACATTCACTGTACAGTTAGAGGCGAAATGTTCATTTGTTTCACAGCATTTAAAACAAATTCTCTTTTCACGTAGAAACTTCTGACGATCTTGTATTGGATATTTCCTGAATCCCCGACAGTCGTTGAGGGTTTGTCCTGCCTTGTGTAGTGGGCATCTAACTGAACTTTCGGAAGATACGTCTAGTCTCCTGGATATCACTGACGGACGTTGTTTAGGATTAGCAGTTGAAATGACACTATTGTACGAAAAGGCAGGATCATTTCGAATTTGACACATGTCTCGAATATAACTTACAAAAAGACTGAATGGTGGAAAAGCTATGCTATGAGATTTCTTGTAAGAAGACGCATGAGTAGTCCATTTCTCTTGTAGAAAGTGAGGTAACTTGACAAGAATCGGATTTATACCAGAGGAGGAATTGTAGTAGCTAAGCAGTGTTGTGTACTTTGGATTTAACATAGAAGATTCAATTTCAGTAAGTATGTCCAATAGATCATAAAGTTTTGCACAGTCTTTGTTTGTAATTGTTTGAAAAGCATTTAACTTTCGTTTCAGTGCACTTTCAACCATTTCAGGCCTACCGTATCTTTCTTGTAGACGATCATATATTCTTTGTAGACCTCTAGGTGGATCATGAGCATTAGCAGCACGGATGATTTTAGCAAATATGGAAGATTCTGTACCCAACCATTTGACCAATAAATCCATTTCTTCAAAAGGTGTAACGCCAAGCTCTCGTGTTACACTTTGGAATGATGCTCTCCATCATTCGTATGTCTCCGGTTTATCATCAAAGTTTGTGAATCTCGACAGCAGAAAGTCTTTTCTGTACATAAAACGAGTTATGTCTGTCATAGCATCATGCAGTAGAGAATTTGTAGAATTCACATTTGGTTGTACAGGATATTGTGATAAAGATGGTTGAATGTTTGGTTGACTAGATAGTGATGTGAAAACTGTATTTACAACACTCGGAAATTGAGGAACACTTGTCAAAACTGTATTAACAACACTCGGAATTTGAGGAACACTCACAGCTGCACTAAAGGCATGGGAAGCAGATGAAGCAATCACAGGAATGTCTGGTTGTTGATTTAACCATGATGCAACTGGTTCTGGAAAATGCACATTATGGACATATTTACTAATGTCATCCTTCTTTTCGCACACTTCAGAAATTATATCCTGTTCTTGATCACCTTGTTCAAGTATACGCACCTCAGTTTCAGCTGCTGCGACTTTACTCTCCTGTTTTACAATGTTTATGTCAGCTTCAATGGCTGCTTTTTGTTTCATAAGTTCGCCTTCCTTTCTAACAAATTCCAGTCTCACTTTTTCGGCTTCGGCCTTTGCCCGCTTACTACTTGCTTTTGAACTTCCACTTGAACTACTTACTTGTGATAATTGTTCAACTAAGTCAGCTTTCTTTTTCTTAATTTCAGAGTTCACTTTTCTGTATGTTGCAACACACGTCACAAAATATTCATTATAGTCATTTATCAACTGTTGTGATTCCTTTGTATCAGCTCTAGTTATAAAACTTTTGTATTCTTCGGACCGACGACAAAAGTTTTTATAGTGAATGTCAATATCTGTATTTAAATGTCTTAATGTTTCTAATGTGTTGCTAGAAGGAACAGTTATCATACGATCTTCAATTTTAGACCAAATCTTCTCACATTTTTCGCGAAGTTCGTTACTCTGTTCGTCAAACATGGTTTGTCCTTTGGGTGTAAACTTTCGATCACGCTTCTCACGCTTTTCAGACATAAGTTTACACTATCTTTTTACTATTCCGCTAAGGTACTCAGCAGATAGATAACCAGACAGTTAACTAAAACACCATTGCTCAAATTAAAGTTTATTCCTAATTCTGGCATGAATGTATAAAGACAACTGTGTATGCAGGTAAAAAGCTGCAACAAGAATGAAAATACCATATAATATTTGGAAAGGCTATTATATTGAACCAAACATACAACAATAAAAGTGTAATTTTCTTGCTTAAAATTGACATAGTTGAGCAAGTTTAGTAGATACAAAAACAGCATTTAATAACTTCAATATCAAATTAAATAAATGAATGTGCTTTGAAATATTCAAACTTGACAAATGCATAAGCATAAACACTAGAAATAAAGCTCAGACGGGGTTCCTTACTCAAAATATCATAGGAAAAATGAATGTAAATACTTTGCTCTAGAACTTCATAATTAACTTATTTGCATCAAAAATAAATATGCACATACAAAATATAAACCTTAGTAATAAATATTTAACTTACATAGTGGTTTGCAATAAACGGATGATAAAGCTACGGCTTGATAAAGTTTAACATTGGTCCAATGTCATTGTGGTTCACAATTCAAAACAGGAAACAGGATATCAAGTAAAAGTAAAAGTGAAAGTGAAAGCGAAAGTGAAAGTAACTTTAAAGTGAAAGTGAAAGTACAATCACATCAAGGTTAAATGAAAGTAAACAATTAAAGTTCTCAAAAATGAAAGTTATGAATTATTGATAATAAAAATATAATATACAAACAGAACACAAATGTAAGAAAATTCTTAATTTCTTATGGCAGATGAGATGTTATTCTACCAGCATACATCACAAAATTGATCCGTAACATAATATTAACAAACCATTAATAGAATCATTTGGTCAAAACATTTCTAAACTGAAATTGAAGTGTGATGGACGGGTGGATATAGACGGATAGGCAAATTGAACACATTTTACGTTAGTGGTGATTTTTAAAATAATAATAGGCAATGGGTGATAGCGTATATCGGAAGTCCAGTATAATGGAATCCTCTTAATATATACATGTAGCTATTAACATATCATCAATAACTGCTTTGTTGAATTACTATCCCGCAATTGAAATTCAGGATCTCTGAGATAGACAAATAGAATACATCTGCTAAGTTGGAATTGTGTTAATCATGGTAGAATAATTATGCTATTAACGGCAAAAGTACCAAATCAGAATTATCAAGCAATATAATTGTATCAATAAGGAATCATTCCTTACTATGGGTCGTTCTACATATATCTCACCAGTTCTAGATTCCGATACCAGAATATCTTGTTGTTATGTGTGTTTTAGGGAGGGAGGTTCAGCTGAAGCACACTTCTTATCCTTCTGAAATCCCCCTACTCTCCTTTAAGATAGTAACCCGGTAAATAGAGGTATCATTTTTTTAGGATGAATCTGCAAAAAAAATGTTTTGCTACTCTCAACGTTTTTGTTTTAACCTTTACATGAATTACGACCTTATTTTCTGTATCTGTCTCTGTAACCTTTACAAAAGACTGTATTAATCCCGAGATTTGGAATGAAACCATTAAGCTGAGAATGTCTGCATAAATACAAGATTAATAACAGTAATAATTTGAATACAAATTCCATACATTCAATTTACTGCAACACTAGAAACAGCGCAGTACATACCAATTTTATTTTTAGCTCACCTGGCCGAACTGGCCAAGTGAGCTTTTCTCATCATTTTGTGTCCGGCGTCCGGCGTCGTCCGGCGTTAGCTTTTACAAAAATCTTCTCCTCTGAAACTACTGGGCCAAATCAAACCAAACTTGGCCACAATCATCATTGGGGTATTTAGTTCAAAAACTGTGTGGCGTGACCAGGTCAACCAACCAAGATGGCCGCCACGGCTAAAAATAGAACATAGAGGTAAAATGCAGTTTTTGGCTTATAACTCAAAAACCAAAGCATTTTGAGGAAATCTGACTATAAATAAAAATGTCAATCAGCTCAAGATCTATCTACCCTAAAATTTTCAGATGAATCAGTCAATCGGTTGTTGGGTTGCTGCCCCTGAGGAAATTTTGCTGTTTTTGGTTATCTTGAATATTATTATAGATAAAGATAAACTGTAAAAAGCAATAATGTTCAACAAAGTAAGATCTACAAATAAGTCAACATAACAAAAATTGTCAGTTGACCCGTTTAGGAGTTATTGCCCTTTATAGTCGATTTTTAACCATTTTTCGTAAATTAAAGTAATCTTTTACAAAAATCTTCTCCTCTGAAACTACTGGGCCAAATTAATCCAAACTTGGCCACAATCATCTTTGTGGTATATAGTTTAAAAAATGTGTGGCGTGACCTGGTCAACCTACTAAGATGGCCGCCACGGCTAAAAATATAACATAGGGGTAAAATGCAGTTTTTGGCTTATAACTCAAAAACCAAAGCATTTTGAGGAAATCTGACAATGGATAAAAATGTTGATCAAGTCAAAGTTCATTATAGATATAATTGTAAGAAGCAAAATCGTTCAGTAAAGTAAGAACTTCAAACACATCACAATCACCAAAATACAATTTTGTCATGAATCCATTTGTGTCCTTTGTTTAATATGCACATAGACCAAGGTGAGCGACACAGGCTCTTTAGAGCCTCTAGTTCTTTGTAATTATCAATGTTTTCTAGTCCCAACAAGTTGTAAACATTCATAAATACAAGACTTCAGTGTCCCATGTGGAATAAAAAAAGTAAATTTCCAATGTCCCACTCTTTTGGTGCACACATTTGATCGATTCAAGGTACAAGGGCAAACACTAAAATAAACACGTTCGTGCCGCAATTTTTTATTATTTTTGGGGGCGCAAGGGGGGGGGGAGGAGTTGTAGTAGGTTTAACCCATGTTCGTCAGTACATTAGTTGTCACAAAGTTGGTTTCTTTTTTATAGTTTTGGTTTGCCTCAATCAAATCTTATGAAACATGTATACACAGATATCAAGTTTGAATTTTATTGGTTTCACTGTTAACTGTATAATTTGCCTTATATGACCTGGTTAACTTAAGAAATTTCTAAAAGTTACCATTTGATCTTAGGAGAACCTTTCTGGAGCCTTCTTTTCGTCAGACATACACTAGTATATTTTTCAACTTTCATGTAGATTTTTTTTTATCTTTTCGGAATAATGTCATGTAACCGTCTCATTAACAATTATACCACATCTTCTTTTTTAAATTAACAGAAAAAATAAAAAAAATCTACATGAAAGTCGAAAAATATAGTACTGTATGTATGACGAAAAGAGGGCTCCAGAAAGGTTCTCCTAAGATCAAATGGTAACTTTTAGAAATATCTTAAGTTAACTGGCCCATATAGGTTACATGCTATTATTCCGACAGCCCATTGGTCCGACAGTCCATTAGTCCAACAGCCCATTAGTCCGACAGCCCTTTGGTCGGACAACCCATTAGTCCGAAAACCTATTGGTCCAACAGCCCAATACTCCGACAATCCATAAGTCCAACACTTATTAAGTCAAGCATAAGGTAACAGGATAAAACAAAAATGTTTGTCTGTATTATTACGTTTAGATATAAAAACATGTTTTTAAAGAAATAGTTCTGTATATATAACATCAGGCTTAGGTAGTTCGAATACTTTCTATATACTCAATTCGAAATTTGTATATAGAATAAAACAGAACAGAAATTTCAAATTTCCAAATTAAAGGGTCTATAAAGAGCATATAAACAACCAGTGACGGTGCAAACTACTTTTTTTTAACTTGGCTGTCATGTGAAAAGTGTTCGGTAAACAGGAAGTGGTTTAGTGATGAATCTGAAAACGTATCACACTATATAGCCGACTTCAATAAACCTTTCAGGAATCCTTGTAATGTAGTTCAAAAAATTCAACGAAAATATTCATGGGACGGAGGGGTGAACTGGACGTTTGGAAGGACGGACAGACAGACAGAGGCAAAACAGTATACCCCACTTTTTTTTGAAGCGGCGGTATAATGATTGGAACAACATAAAGACTTTATAACAATAATAATATGATACAATTATCTTTACAGCACCATAAGCCTCAGTCACAATCGGAGCAAAAACAAAATAGAAAAAAAAAAAAACTATATTTCTCAAATAACAGTCAGTATCAATACATCTACTACATAGGAACTATTTTTTAACAGTACAATCGTCAGTATCCCCCATAAAAGTCAATTTTTCTTGTGTTAACATCGAGATGTGCTAGAAATGTGCTGAAAGAGTTCCTCCCTCAAATTGTTATGAAGTGAGCATTCGATTGAAAAATGACACTCATCCTTAACTCTATCAGCTGTACATTTAGATTTTTCAATTTTTAATGTAATGGGCGAGCACTGATTCTTAACTAACATATGCACTACCTTTCTTAAAATCTACGGAAGCGTATTACTGCCACATATTTTTTTTAATTTTACTTCATATGTTTGAGTTACAACGCAAACCTTTGTTTTATCTTATTTCTTATTTAAGATTCAAAGGAAACAGTTGTTATTTGTAGAAGAGGCTGTATATATTAAAATGTATCACTATTGTAGTCATTGTAAAGTAAAATCCTTACATAATTAGATCATATCATTGACTTCAATAATGAGCAGATTAATATAAGAAAATGTGGAATGAATGCCAAGAAGAAAATTCTTTATCTAAGCCCCACAGAAACGATATCCTTGTTACTACTAGTATATATACATTACAAAGAAAATTGAGTAAATTGCGGTTATACGGGGAAAAAAAATTTAACCCTGCCAATATAGCTATAACCGAATATAAATATACTACCAAAGTAAGCTCTCGTTTGTATAAAGTAGGTTGGCAAGAAATCTATATAGAATGAAGATGTTTTATTAATAAAATTATGTTCTCTCTATTTAAATTGCTATCCAATTTTCTTAAAAAATACTTCATTATATCGAAATGAAAATTCAATGACTTTCTATCAAAGAATCTTGATCATATTCTGAGATTTAAAAAAAAATGTTTCCCTATTAAAAATTCATTTTAAAGCAGAAAGATAAATTTGTCCATTTGACTTGGAGTTTCACAATTGTATGACATAATTTTGGATCTTTCAATTGAAATATCAGTGGATATCGATAGGGGATTAATAAAGGAATCAAAAGATTTAAAAAATATACAGATCAATGTGCTTGATTTCGAGATATTAGCCATTGAAATTTTGGCGGGAAAATAGTCTCTCTTGACTTTTCTTAGCAAATCATTGACAAGTTTACATTCTCAAAACTATCAAAAAATAATTTGAATTTTATAAAACTTTAACAGATTGCTTATCATTATACATGTAAAAGATTTATAAAATGATAAAAGGGGGTCAATACCATTTTATTAAGGCATTCAAATGAATAAAACCTGAGGTTTCCGAAAATCTGACAAAAAATCAAAAACATGGCAAGAGAACTGCAATGTACCTTAACTAACCTCTGAAGCTAAATCGAAGCTATAAATTATGGATCTTATATATATAAAATTTCTGAAAAAAAATGATTCTATTTATAATTAGGCTCTCGGACCAAACATAATCTTTTCAATAATCTACATGTATGATATATTTAAAAAATAAACCTACCACTCCCCCCCCTTTTTCTAACCTTCCAACCATAATATTACATTATATATTACATTTGTTGAACCTTATGAAATAAACAGAATAGACTGTGAGGTGAAGCAAAGCAGTCATATTCCAATTTGAAAATAAACACCCTATATTTATGTATTTTTTTACATAAGTTTCTATTTATGCAATTTCAGAGTGGATGTTGCTAAGGATAATATGTGTTTCCATGGTAAAAATTGAACTCAACAACACTTGACGATTGCAATTTAAAGTTTGCGCTAGCTTTTATGTATTTTTCTAATCGGCTATGGAAAATTCAGGACATTTAAGCTCTTAAACTGCAATGTTCTGCAAAAAAAAATCCGTTTCCAAGGAAAAAATCGGTTGCTATGGTGATAAAACTAAAAAAATCCCACACATTTTTCTATTAAATTTGGTAAAGTAGTATCCAAACTTCATAACTACAGTGCTAACTATTCTGTACACATTTGCACTTTTCTGAAAAACACCAGAGAAAATGGGGTAATTCAACAAAAATCCCATTTTCAGAAAAGTTGAAAAAATGCATTTTTTTCACAAAATGTTACAAAAAAATTACAAATTTGATTGACATACAATCTTCATCAAAATGAAGCTTAAACCATGTTCTATCAATGTTACATATGAAAATTAAAGAAAAATGCACGATTTGATTCATAATCAGGCTCTGAATTGTGGTGATTTAGCTTATTTTTGAAAGATTTTACCATGCTTAACAACCACAACATAGAGTGTCCGTTACCATGGCAACCACTTATATTTTCCCACTCAAAATTATTTTTTGAGCATTTTTCATTTATTGCTTCTACTAGACCAATTATAGAAAAAATCTGAAACTTTCATGTATCACACTCTGCCTGGTTCTTACAAAGAGCTGTACTTAACTTATCCTTGTATTGATAAGGAATTTATTTTAGACACTGATGCCAGTGGCACAGGGGTGGGGGCAGTTTTATCACAAATTAATGATGAGGACAAAGAGTGTGTTATTGCATATATTAGTCGTACTTTATCTAAAACTGAACGACAATATTGTGTAACTAGAAGGGAATTATTGGCTATTGTTTTAGCGGTAAAACATTTTCACCATTATTTATACGGAGTCAAATTTACTGTAGGAACTGACCATAGAGCCTTCAACTGGCTCAAAAATTTTAAGAACCTTGAAGGTCAACTAGCTCGCTGGTTAAAAATTTTAGGAACCTATACGTTTATTATAAAACACTGTGCTAGTTTAAAACATGGAAATGCTGATGGTCTTTCTAGGAGACCATGTGTTAATTGTAAACACTGTGATACCAGAGATGTTACTGAAGTTAGTTATCAAATAGAGAATCCAACCATAATGGCCATTTATATGTTGGATGAGAAAGAAATCGAAGAAACACCTATTGTTACTAATTGGTTTAACAATAAGACCCCTGATGAATTCAAACAAGCCCAATTAGATAAACCTATTATTAGTAAAATTTTTACTTGGAAAAAGTCATCAGAAAAACCAAAGTGGCCGGAAATTTCCCATCTTAGTGAACACCATAAAACCTATTGGAGTCAAAGATAAAGACTTACTGTTGTTGAGGGAATCTTATTTAGAAAGTCGGAAAATACCACAACCAATGATATAAATTTACAGTATGTTTTACCATGTGCAGACCGAAACCATGTGCTTGTGTTGTTGCATAATGATCAGTTAGGGGGGCATTTAGGATTTAAACGAACTATAGGCAGAATTAGGCATAGGTTTTATTAGGCTGGGTATACCAGTTGTGTAGAAAGGTGGTGTAAGCGTTGCACTGAATGTCAGAAAAGGAACCAACCTTCCCATCATACCAGGGGACAAATGAAATCGTTGGAAAACCTATGAAGTGTGTATCGCGTGATATTTTAGGTCCAGTGACCAAAATCCAAAAGGGTAATAAATATGTCATTGTCCTGACGGATTAATTTACCAAATATGCTGAAGCATATGGGGTACCAGCTATAGAACCCCAAACTGTAGCAGATAAGCTTCTAGAAGAATTTATATGCTGTTATGCCCCCTACAAATACACACTGATCAGGGCTCTCAGTTTATTTCTGATGCAAATGTATAAAAAAAAAATATTGACAAGACCAGGAATAGTCCATTTCACCCCAAAATTAGGATTGGTGGATAGATTGAATCGTACAATTGAGGATATGATTAGTAAATTTTTGCCTAAACACCAAAAGGACTGGAATCAATATTTATTGTACCTTATGATGGCCTATAGAAAACTCAAATGATACCCCTTTCTGACAATAGAAAATTATAAATTTAACTCTTAATATGATGCTGTTAATGTAAGAGGAGAAAGCCAGACAAACCATGACCTTTTATGCAACTTGCACAACTATCTGTTATGTTCAGAATATTTGAAAAAAAAATGAATATCCTGTGGCCATGCACCTCTTCATTATGTGTATAAACATTCTACAAAATATTAAAGTTGTACCTCCAAAATTGTAGGAGGAGAAAGCCAGACAAACAATGTTTAACTATCTCAACTGAGGACATACAGACTAGCAGGGGTAAATAAACTCATCATAGATGAGTGTGCATATAAGGGCTATTCCAGAAAAAAATGTATGGGGGGGTTGGAAGGCACATTGTATTAATAATACATGGGTGATGGGTATCAGAGCAACTTTTCACACTATAATGCTCTATAATTCTCAATTACAATTGTCTGGGTGGCAGGTGCTGACAAAAACTGCCTTCCAACACCCCAATACATTTTTTTCTGGAATAGCCCTAAAGCATATTGGACTAAATTTAGTAAATACGTCAGACTCGCATTTCGTCTACAAAAGACTCATCAGTGACGCTAGAATCCAAAAAAGTTAAAAAGGCCAAATAAATTAATATCCATCAAAACATTTTTTGTGGGGGTATAAAAAGTGCATTTGGTATTTTTGATATTGCAATAAATGTCAACATTAAATAGGAGGATGTCAACATTCTACTACAAAATGATGGACTTGTCATGATAATTACACTAGTCATATCAGATATTTTTATTAATATAAACATGGTATATGTATCAAAAATTAAGTTTCTACAATAAGAAACCTACATAGAACAATATACCAAAGGAGGACTAAGCAACAAACAACAATAAGACCAGCTCTCTTTTAAACTAGATACACAAAACTATGGTACACTAAAGAATGATCTTTGAAAGGACTTACATTTAAAAATAAAAAAGTACATAACACAATAACATCAGAGTATTGTTTATAAATAGATCACAGTTCTCTTTGGAGTATATTCATCTATTTATTTCTTTTCTATACACATCTTCATGAAAGTTCTGAAAAAAGAAATAGAAAGATTGTTGTATCAAAACATTTTTCATAAAACAGTGAGATAAACGCAAACAATTTGTTTATTCACTAAAGAGGTTGGTGTTCTTCAACCTATTGTTTAATATAGGTAGATCAAGTTAAGGGAGATCATTTAAAATCAGTAATGCATTTTCAAAATACATTTCCAGAATGTATTTTAAAAACATTTCTTGAAATCAAAATAAAAATTAGAGATGAAGTAAGCAAAGCTTACAAATGTTAACCCCTGGACCTTGCAAATGTAACATTGTGGTAAGAAAAAAAAAATATTGAGATTAAAATAAAAAAAAAGGTAAAAAAAAAAGCATTATCATTGTGGGAAAGTTTCAAAAATATGTAATATGCAGTTTAGGAAGAAAATATGATTCTAATTAAAAACAAAATATAATATCCATGATATGATTGAGTGCGAGAAAGTTACCGTTTTAAAAGTTTTGATGATATAGAATTCTATGCCTTGGATAGGAAACCCTTGAAATCATTCTGATATAAAAGGAAACAGGAGGTTCACATGAAGAATTAATTTCAGAAGAAAACATATTTTTTAAATTCAAGGGCAGATAATTATACTGAATTTTGTTATGACAATTTGTGTTTTATTTTAATTTTTAGAGAAAATAAGGCCATTAATAAATGAATATGAATTTTCTCATTGAATCCAATTCTATTGTTAAAATTTCCAAAATAAGGAATTGCAGATAGTTCTTACTTAAATATATACCAAAATAAGATCAAATGTCTTGGGTAAGAAATGTGCATGGAAAATTCTCAGTTTGGTAATAAGTTCATTATCTTAAAAAAAATTAAAAAAAATAGCACAGACTCTCAGAACAGATAACAGATGAAAAATGAGATTCTCTATTTAAATGCTACAGAGATGTTGAAATCTATTTCTGTAGTTATGCATCTTATAAAACTCTTCAGTTTTTTAAGTGGTCCTTGTCAAATATTTACAATGCCTATCTAAATGTACCTTCATCTGTATTTATTGAAACTTTGTGTTGATCCCACTCAATTATAATGGTAAAATTGTTTCTAATTGGTAGAGTGGGGGGCTCATTTTCGCCACACCTTTTCATGTTTTCTACACTTTATGTTCAGGTCTAAATGTTTTTGAAGTATACTGATATTTCTATATGAAGATAACTTCTTATGCAAAATATTATTAAGCTTGAAAATGTGTTTGTTTGAATATAATCATCTGAAAAGTTTGATTAAAGGGTGTTTGAAATTTCCTGATTTTTTTGTCAATGGGGGACACATATTCGCCGTTTTTACACATCTATTTAAAACCATATAACCGCAGCTTTAAACAACATTGATCAAATCAATTTCATTATAGATGAATCACAGATATTTCAAAGGTGTTAAGAACTGAAATTTAGGGCATTCAGTCATAGAATTACTTAGAAATTCTTCTTTGATTTCGTGTCTTTTCTTCAGGAAATTGGCCGAAAATCGTTGTCCATTTTTCGGACCTTTTCAGTAGGTGCCGCAATTTTGTCTCAGTTTTAAAAAATAATCATATTTGTTATATAATATCATTTACCAAAAACCCAAGCTATTCTAACTCCTTAACATAATTATAATACTTCAATAAGTAGTTTGTATGTATTTAACAAACTGGCAAAGATATTTTGAAAATTTTAAATAGCCATGGTATTTTGACCCCCTGCAGTATATTGAACCCCCTTCTATAGACCTTGATTTTCAAAAATTCAAGCTATTCTAACTCCTTAACAGTATTATAAAACTTCAATAAGAAGTTTGTATGTATTTAACAAACTGGCAAAGATATTTTGGAAATTTTAAATAGCCATGGTATTTTGACCCCCTGCGGTATATTGAACCCCCTTCTATAGACCTTGATTTTCAAAAATTCAAGCTATTCTAACTCCTTAACATAGTAAAAATACTTCAATTTGTAGTTTGTATGTTTTCAACATGCTGGAAAAGATATTTTGAAAATTTTACTTAGCCATGGTATTTTGACCCCCTGCGGTATATTGAACCACCTTCTATAGACCTTGATTTTCAAAAATTCAAGCTATTCTAACTCCTTAACATAGTAATAATACTTCAATAAGTTGTTTGTATGTATATAACATGCTGGAAAAGATATTTTGAAGAAAAAATATTTTCATGGTATTTTGACCCCCCTGCGGTATATTGAACCCCCTACCATAGACATTCAATTTAAAAAATTCCAGCTATTCTTAATCCTTAACATAGTAAAAATACTCCAATAAGTAGTTTGTATGCATTTAACATGCTGGAAAAGATATCTTGAAGAAAAAAAAATTTCATGGTATTTTGACACCCCCCCCAGACCCTACCATGGCATATTGAACCCCCTACTATAGACCTTGAATTTCAAAAACCCAAGCTATTCTAACTCCTTAACATAATTATAATACTCCAATAAGTAGTTTGTATGTATTTAACAAATTGGCAAAGATATTTTGAAAATTTTACGTAGCCATGGTATTTTGACCCCCTGCGGTATATTGAACCCCCTTATATAGACCTTGATTTTCAAAAATCCAAGTTTTTCTAACTCCTTAACATAGTTTTAATACTCCAATAAGTAGTTTGTTTGTATTTAACATGCTGGAAAAAGATATTTTGAAAATTTTACTTAGCCATGTTATTGTACCATGGTATATTGAACCCCCTACTATACATCTAAACCAAAGACTTTTCATGTTAAAATATCTTGCTACTGTAACTCCATAACATATTTATTATACTCCAATCAGTAGTTTGTATTTATTTTATTAGTTTAAAAAAATGTTTTGAAAATTTTACTTTTTAAAATCAAGTGAGCCATGGTAATTTGACCCCCTCCCCCTTTTTTACCATGGAGAATTAAAACTTAAAAGTCTACCATTCTATATAAATATTTTAAATTTCAAAGAATTATAGTGTCCAAGCTACATGGTCTAGTTTTAATGCTTTAAGAAGTTTTTTTAATGAAATTTTGTTGGTTAAGATTTCAGAGCACTTATACCAAGCAAATATTTTTCTTTTAACCAATCATTGAAAATTTACCTCCCCTTCTTGTATAAATGATTTTTAATATTTGATTTGGGTTTATATAATGTTAAACGTTTTATTAATCATCTAAAATGAAAAAAACAGGGGGGTTCAATTTTTCATACAGGGGGGGGTTCAATTTACCATAGCGGTATTTTGACCCCGGGGTCATTTTACCATGGGGTTCAAAATACCATATGACACCGGTATATGTCTTCCATTTCAGCCATCCTTTGAAGTTTTTACACCTCAAAATCATAAAAAGGCGAAATTGTGTCCCCAGCGAATAAGGGCACCCCACTCTACTCTTTATGTTTTGAAAAAGAAGGAAGTTACAGTGTAAACGCTAATCCTAAACCTACCACCACAAACTATATTCTACAGTTTGAGCTTTTAAAGATATAACTACTACAACAATACATGTATTTCTTAGATCTCAACCCTCCCCCTATACCTCTAGCCAATGTAGAAAAAACAAACACAAGCGTATAAATTCCTTCAGATCCAAAATAAAAAAAAATATTTACCTTCTACCATACTAATGACAAAAAGGCTGATAAGTGTCTCAAGGCAATTTTTGTATGGATGTTCTATAGAAAAAATAACTGGAGCCAAACAATCTATGATCTCCTAAAGATCTGCTAGTGTATACTAACATTATTATCTATGTTACTTACCTAATAATTGAAGGTAACTCTGGATCTTTGTATATTTCACAATGTCTATATCCCAGATGTTTGTCAAATTCTTTATACACAGTAAATGATCTTCCAACCTTTCCTTTTCTAAACTGTTCTACTTTATTATGCAACTACAAGAAAAAGTTACAATATATTAAATACAAAACTGAAAAGGTAATTTATAAGACTTTATAAAATGCCCATTTTAAATAATCAACCTCAATATGTTGAACATTTTACCAGATTTACAGAGTTTGTTTTTTTGCCCTGTTATAAATTATAATACAAACCTTAGATCTGTTTCAGCAGAATAAATAAATAAAACAATTCCAATAAGAGAGGAAAATATTTATTAAATGTTTCAGCTTATCAATTATTGTATAAAGATATGACAGAATTATATGAATTACCTCCCTTCCACATTGTACAGGTATTATATGGTCATCTGCAGCATGTAGTATTAATAATGGCTCATCTATTTCCATAATACTGAAAAAGTATAAATAGAAAATAATAATTAACTGATGATTATTGGTTTTAATACATTTTATTTCTGTTTATATTGCATAATTGATGAAACAGCTTTGATATATAGAAGTATGTTTGACAACATCAGAAATTTAGGAATGATTCCTCAAACTGTAGAGTTCTCCAAAGAAATGTTTAAATTGTTATCCATAATGCAGCGAGTTTGAAATTCTTTCTAAAAATGCAAGAAATTTTCCTTACATTTGGACCACACAATATCTGTTTATTCTTTATAGCGAACGAACACCCCGTCTAAAATGGCCTACTCCAGGAGACAATCTAAAACTTATGTGTTTATGTTTGAATGCAATAGAACCACTGATACACTGGTTGTGAATTTAACCCTTTTTGTCCATTTTTTTTGTTGGATAATACCAGGTTAATTTTATCATGCTTACTTATCTTCCGTACAGTAATCAACTACTTTCTTCATAGAGTCTATAAATACCCACTCAAACCATGGTAAAAATCTGAAAGGCTGAAAATAATATATTATATATGAGAAGGACTATTTATAAAAGCAAAATATTGAAATAATCTTTTCCTAATAGCTGTCAGTTTGGATTAATTTGATCAAAAACATCACAAATGTATTTTTGGCTTGCAAGTCAATAATTGAACTAGTATTCATGTCTCTCTGACTTGACCATTTGTTAACAGTAAGAGGTGGGTTACACATCCACTAGCATGTTCAGTTAAACAGAATATCAGCATTGAAAATATATGGAATTTTTGTAATAATCTGAAACCATAAACGAATGGAGCATAATTAACAGACTTTTAAATTTCAATTATTTAAATCTTTAATTTACAGACAATAATTGCATATGACCCAAGTTAACTTACCAAGGACATTGGATGTCGCCTTGAGGCATCCCATAAATTGTTGAAGGGTGATTCTAGAATAAGACCATCAACACTTTCTCCTATAATTTAAATCATATAAACAACAAGAGTGCACACGATGACATGTCTCGCCTTCTTTACTAATCATAGATATTATGTTGATAGACCAAATATAAAGCTTTATTACATTAAATTAATGGTACCAATTTTCTTGCACCAGACCTGTCACATAAACTCAACATTAACCAAGAAAACGAAACATTGATCAATGAACCATGAAAATGAGGTCAAGGTCAGATAAACCATGCCAGGCTGACATGTTCAGCTAACAATTCTTCAATACATCAAATATAGTTGACTTATTGCTTATAAATTCAGAAAAACAGACCAAAACACAAAAACTTAACACTCAGCAATAAGCCATGAAAATGAGGTCAAGGTCAAATAAAACCTGCGTAACAGACATATATATCATAAAATATTTCCATACACCAAATATAATTGACCTTATGCATAAAGTATCAGAAAAAAATGAAAAATAGACCAAAACTCCAAAACTTAACTTTGACCACTGAACCATGAAAATGAGTTCAAGGTCAGATGACACCTGTCAGCTAGACATGTACACCTTAGAATCATTCCATACACCAAATATAGAAGACCTATTGCATATAGTATAAGAAAAACAGACCAAAACACAAAAACCTAACTATTAAACCACTGAACCATGAAAATGAGGTCAAGGTCAGATGACACCTGTCATCTAGACATGTACACCTTACAATCATTTCATACACCAAATATAGTACACCTATCACATATAGTGTAAGAAAAACAGACCAAAACACAAAAAACTTAATTATAACCACTGAACCATGAAAATGAGGTCAAGGTCAGATGACACCTGCCAGTTGGACATGAACACCTTACAGTCCTTCCAAACACCAAATATACTAGACCTATAGCTTATAGTATCTGAGATATGGACTTGACCACCAAAACTTAACCTTGTTCACTGATCCATGAATTGAGGTCGAGGTCAAGTGAAAACTGTCTGACAGGCATGAGGACCTTGCAAGGTAAGCACATACCAAATATAGTTATCCAATTACTTATAATAAGAGAGAATTTAACATTACAAAAAATCTTAACTTTTTTTTCAAGTAGTCACTGAACCATGAAAATGAGGTCAAGGACATTGGGCATGTAACTGACGGAAAGTTCGAAACATGAGGCATCTAAAAACAAAGTATGAAGCATCCAGGTCTTCTACCTTCTAAAATATAAAGCTTTTAAGAAGTAAGCTAAGGCCGCTGCCGCCACCACCGTAGCCGCCGCCGCTGGATCACTATCCCTTTGTCGAGCTTTCTGCAACAAAAGTTGCAGGCTTGACAAAAATCATTCTTTATATAATTCCAAAAAGTTGTAGTCAGAAAAAAAACTGTTATTTTGCATCTAGTGTTCCATTTTATTTTTTATTGGCGTCTTTTACAGTTAAAAGACAAAATTGCAAATCTTAAAGGTTATCTTGCTAAAAAAATCAAATTTAAATTGTGTAACATCATAAAAGTTACAATTGTGTTTAAGTGTAAGTGGTATTTTATGGCTGACTATGTGGTATGGGCTTTGTTCATTGTTGAAGGCTGTATGATGACCTAAAGTTGTTAATGCCTGTGTCATGTTGTCTCATTGGCAATCATACCACATCTTCTTTTTTATATTTATTATTTATTAAAAATATATTTCTATTTTACATGTCATGAAGCCATTTGAAACAAACTATGTCAGACCTTTATCTGTGCCTATGAAACTAATAAATAAATCTGCAAGGTGATCCATGAAGATTAGCTACCTTGAAATGCTGATGCTTTCCAGATTTGTCATTCCAGTTATTGGATTGGATTCACCACATGCCAGGCATTACTTTAAAATGCCTATAAATACCTTAAATGATTTCACAAACTCATAAGCAAGAGTCACTAACACAATTTGTCAAACTAAATCTCTATAAACCCAAAATTTAGATATTGATTGCATAAGTAATTACATACCTTTTTGATTTAAGTGTTTAAGTAGATTGGTACTAATTCTGTAAACAGAAATGTAAAATTTTATCATATCCAGTTTCACATCATGGAAAGATAAGATATCAAATCCCAATTTTTATTTCAATAAAACTCAATAAACAGCTGTTCCATAACAGCATACATACTAAGAATGGGTAGGTGACTGTAGGATTCAAATACTGTAAACCAACATATTTTCGCAAATACTTTATTTGGCGTTTAACCCTTTCTAGTCCACCTCGCCGCTATTTAATTTCGGGATTTTCCAATTTCCAAACTTATCGCGAAAATAAGTTGGTTTACAGTATATTATTGTGTGTATGTGAAAATGTGAGTGAATTTATGAAATTGCTTTTATAGGTGTTTAACCAATTTTTAATGTGTCTTCCATATATGTTTTATTAGATCAGCAAAGTATTTTTTTCAACAACCATTATATTAATTCTATAATTTTTATTATCATAGCTTACTTACTTATCAAGCATAGTTTATAAAAATACAAACAGTTGTCTTATTATAATATGCCAAAGCTCTCAACCAAACCAAGTCAAGTAAATCTAAATTACCTTCTAAACTGCCTTCAATAGTTATCAAAGGTACCCGGATTATAATTTAGTACGCCAGACACGCATGTCGTATACATTAGACTCATCAGTGACGCTCATATCAAAATATTTATAAAGCCAAACAAGTACAAAGTTGAAGAGCATTGAGGATCCAAAATTCCAAAAAGTTGTGCCAAATACAGCTAAAGTAATCTATGCCTGGGATAAGAAAATCCTTAGTTTTTCGAAAAATTCAAAGTTTTCAACACCATATTATCAAAAATGGAAGAAAACCATAAAGAAAAAAAACCAGAAGGCAACCTAAAACATAAGAATTTAATACTTACGCTGACCCTAAAGAATGTCCCCATATATACAGTGGGACTTTATCAGATCTGTCACGTATCCATTTATATGTTCTATATGTATCTTCTAATACACCCTCTTCTGTGGGGGTTCCTGAGGAATCTCCAAAACCTGTAAAATTGTAAAACTTAAATCAAAACTTGTTATTTACTGTGTCTTTTAATGATCTGTTCACAATGGTAATTGCATGATTTCTTTCACTAAATTGGAACAATGTAAAATTCTAAAACAAATTGTTTATTAAACCTGGTTTGACTTCTTTGTCTCTTAGAATTATATCATTTGATTTAAGTTTTAGGTTATTTGTAAGTCATGTATAATAAACCCTAGTATAGTAAGATACAAATTCTTGGTCCCTCCATAAAACATTTCTGACATTTTTTGTTCTAATACTTTCTTGGCTTTCAAATATTTGTCATTGAACATTCCTGTCACGCTTACAAAAAATCGGCAATCCAACGTCACACTTAGACCCCAATGAGACCCACTTGAAGGTAATCCAGAAAAGCATTTCGGGTGATCATGCATGAAAGTTAAAAGGCATTCTGTTCTTCTTTTTATTCACCTTTTCTCAGTCATAGCTTCCATTTCAAGATTTATAAATGGCAAAAAAAGTTTTGCTATTCTACTTCCTCTTTGAAATAATATAATTACCTCTATAATCTATGGCTATCACATGAAAATTCATAGAAGACAAAACTTTGTATAACTCTATTCTGTGTGGCTGTGCTCTGCAAAATTTTACAAAAAACATTGAATTGAAAATATAAAATCAAAAACACAGTCTTTAAAAGAGAATAAAAATGAATAAATAACATAATTAAAACATGTTTTCTTTTTCTGAATCTTTTAAAATAGACTTAAATGGAAACAATGGTTACATTTTTATTGTATTTCTTATAATAACTATATCACATATATATCATGATACATTATTTTAATTTTAAATACTTTACAAATAGTTGTTTTTTTATTTACAATATATGGTTTGGTCGCCATCACATCACTATTAATCTATCAGTAAAAGCAATTAATTAATTTACTTTATTTTCTGCTCTTTATGAATGCTTTTATGACAACATCAATTACTGCTGCAACAATGAATATTAATAGAATATAAAAAGAACATCATATTCCATTCTTCATATGGATTGTTTATGTTATGTCAAATATGGCATCATGTTAGATACATGTAGTTTTGAAAAATCTAAAATCCCCAAAAGCATTAAGTTGTTGAATTAGCAAATTAACCTCAAACAAGTAGCAAAATGGCATATTTACATACAGAATCCACATGTTAGCATTATAAGCAATATCCTTTAAATAACAAGTACTTAATTCAATAACTCACATATTTTACTAATTGTTGACAATAATTAAGAATTTCCAATATAACTTTTCAAATTTTCTTTTACATTTGTAACCCTTGTGGGTCTTCCCTCAGCTGCACATTAAAAATAATTTGTCATAGAAACCCATTTATTTTTCAATAATCTTTTGTAACTTTCCAAAAAAAACAATAATTTGAAATCCCTATTATTACTAATACATATTTATCATGTTTATCATACATTTTAAATTATTTCTAACCATATATCTTTCAACGGAAAAGGATAAATGAATCCATTTTTGTCTCAAAAACTATGTAGACCTATCTGCAATTTTCTCAACTTTAGACAAATTAAACATTATCCATTAAACCCCACCATTTATGAAAATGTTTTGCTATGGATTTCAAAGGCAGACATCCTTTATAATAAAATTGAGAAAGGAAATGGAAAATGTGTCAAAGCAACAACAACCTGACCATAGAGCAGAAAACAGCCGAAGGCCATCAATGTAGCGAGAAAATCCAGCACCCAGAGGCATTTTTTTTAGCTGGCCCCTTAAAAAAATGTATACTAGTACAGTGACAATGGACGTCATAGTAAACTCTGAATTATACACAAGAAACTAAAATTAAAAATCATACAAGACTAACAAAGGCCAGAAGCTCCTGACTTGGGACAGGCCCGAAATTGCAGCGGGGTTAAACATGTTTATGAGATCTCAACCCTCCCCTATACCTCTAGCCAATGTAGAAAAGTAAACGCATAACATTAGGCACATTAAAATTCAGTTCAAGAGAAGTCCGGGTCTGATGTCAGAAGATGTAACCAAAGAAAATAAACAGAATGACAATAATACATAAATAACAACAGACTACTAGCGGTTAACTGACATTCCAGCTCCAGACCTCAATTAAACTCATTTTCAGTGATTGAAATATTATGTCTTCATCATATGAATATCAGACACAATTCCTCCTGTTAGGGGTTTAGTATAAAACTATCTTGCAAACTTGTAAAGGTTGCATTTCAATTCAATTTTTGCATTTTAAATAAGCAGCAGTTGATTTATAAGTGCATATATTTTAAGCATGGGTAGAATGTTTATGTGCTTTACAAGATTTCAAATATATCCACCTTGTGGCAGCGTTTCCATGGAGATATAGAATGATTGGATGACCTGAGTTTAACTTTAAGTCTGGGTTATCTCCCCTTGTCTGTTGTGGTATAGTATGCCTACAGATATAAATTAAAACCAATATAATAAAACACCTTGTTCCTGCCCTTCCATGAAGGTATAAAATAATGGGGTGTCCTGAATCCAGCTGACTTGATTCACTTTCTAACAAATCTGCTGGTAATGTTTGCCTTCAATAAAACAAAATAAAGTACTAACTGATAAGCAATCCTGAAGAATATATATTGTTTTCTACATCATTTTCTTGAACACCAATGGCCAGAAGAAATTCAGATAAAACTTAATTGAAAGTCATATCTCAATCACAGTGAGGTTGTTGTTCCATAATTAACGTTACTCATTTGTCTTTTAAAAGTTATACAACACATGTGTGGATAATGCTATTAAACTGTTAAAAACTCCATTCAAATAACCTTTTGTAATACTGGTAGTAGTTATTTTTTTTTTTTAAATAAAGGATTATAAATAGACAATAATTTGTCATCTCAATAACTTACCAAGCACCTAATGTAACTTTTTCATTGACTTTGATGTAGAAATTCTTACAGCCTTTGATTCCTCTCTTGTCTGGACGCTTCAGGTCAACAAAATAGGGAAACTTTACTAAATTAAAATTAGAAAAACGTAAAATAATATTTATATATAACAACAAACTTAACAACAGCCATACAGTACATTAAAATTATTTTCATTTACTCCTTGAGGCATGAGTTCATAATCTGGTATAAGTGACAATTAAATACCTTGTTCACTACTGTCTTCACGATTGTCAACAAATTTTTCATGCATTTTCAAGATAAGGTTTTTGTGTGGAATAATTTGCTAACAACAGAAACATGATAAATCTTCCTGAACCTCTATCGCTATTCCAAATTGAAATCTAACAATAATAATATTATACAAATATATCATGCTTACAAGGGGTATTTGCCAAAAATACCGGTTGAGAGGTACAAATTTCCAGAGCTGATAGGCGAGGGAAATTTTATTACCTCGAAACAGGTATTTTTGGCAAATACCCCTTGTAAGCATGATATAATTGTTTAATTCCACCGAATGTTCTACCTTAGTGAGTTTATTATTATCAAGTATCATAAGGAATTTCTACTTGAAAGTATATTGTTTGTATGTATTCACTGCAGCTGTGCTATTTGCGCAGTCAAATTGCATTGGTCGTATAATCATTTCTTATCATATTTTTATGTATAGTTACTAGCTGACCTTTTTATGATAATATGCTGGTTCTCGGCTGACTACTACACTTAGTTCATCAGTTTGAGTGAAACGTAATATTAGTGGATTCCAGTTTTATGTGACCCGTTGACAAGTCATTTTCGTTGAGTTTTATTTATGACGTCATTAAAAGTACAGACTCGCGGAATTTTTACTTCATTCAATAATGATGCTTTTTATCCTTAATATTTCATCTGGAACTGTATATTTAGAATGACCATCAATTTGTCATATTAGAATAGAAATAATGCATTAAGTTGTTTTTAGACATGGTATTCCCCTTCTGCCATGGTATTTGCTAGGGTATTCCCCATCTGCCATGGTATTTGCTAGCAAATACACCGGCACATGGAAATCCCTAATGACAAATACCCCGGCAGAGAAAAGAAAATCTCAATTCATAGAAATTGGTAAAAAATACAATGTTTCTCATCCAATCAAAATACAGCATTATTACATAAGGTGGAATTAAGACAGAAAGACCACAAATTTTGAAAGTAAAAATTGTATACACATATATGTACATGCATTGAAAGCCAAAAAGACTGGTCAGAACAATCTTACTTAAGGTCCACCTGAGCAAATATGTAGCTGGCATATTGTTGAAGCTTGCAACAATCTTTAGAAGTTGGTCTTTTTTTCTATAGTTCTTCATTTGTGAGAGAAACTTATTAATTTGTCCATAGGCCTCTAGTGCTTATATTTAGCAAGTTTAAACAAATGAGACATGGTACTGAACTTGAGGAGCTTTTTGTTTAATAAAAATATAATGTAGATTTAATATGCTTCTAGTCCTATCTACTGTAAATTCATTAATTATTGCCAGGTTTTTATTATTGCGAAAAATGTGATAGAGTTGTAAAAGCAATAATTCAAACTCACATTTTGAAACATTTGATATGAATAAACAGGATTTTTCTCAAAATCGTAAAAATTAAAATCGCAACAATAATTAAATGCACGCAATAATTAAATGCACGCAATAATTTCTGAAGTTACAGTATTTTGAAATACAGACATGAGTACAGTGTCATTTTACATTTTTTTGGTACTTTTACAAATACAGTAGAACCAGTATATTAAGAGCATGCAGAGGCTATAATTTAATAATGATTATGTTGTAAAACCCTTATATTCAGTAATTAAAGCCTTTATTATCATTATCATGACAGATGATTGTAAATTCCAATGTAAAATTTAATTGACAGCTAACATTGGGAAGTGGAATTGGAGAAGAATGAAAACTACCAAAAATCTACATTATGGATAATTTTGAAATAAAGGTCACTATCAAACCTAATATCCTAATATCATGAATAATTCATAATTTTAATTTTCATATAACTTGCAAGTTTGGTTATATTTTATGTACAAATATCTAGTTGATAGTTGTTAATGTTTGTGTCATGTTGGTCTTCTGTGGATAATTGTCTCATTGGCAATCATACCACATCTTCTTTTTTATATTCACAATACTTACAGAAATGTAAGAAGAGTATTTTAGAGAAGATCCATGGATTTGTCTTGACCAGTACTGGCACCACTACATACAGGACAAATAGAACAGCAGAGAATGTCTTTGCTGCTGAGGTCAACCATGGCACATCAAACCTGAAACATACATGTAATAGACATTAGAGAATGTTTGTGCTGCTAAAGTCAATCATGGCACATAAAACTGGTAAAACCTGAAAAAACACATACATGTTCAAGAAAACATTTAAATTAATATTTTGAAAAAAAAACTATTTAATTGTTTGACTTCCAGTTCTTTAAGTTAATATTGCAAGTCCATATCAAGAAAATGGAAGTGTTTTCTTTAATAACCTTCAACATGTTCATGATGACACGTCCCACTTAGATAGATTGTACATGTTGTAATGGAATGTATGTATCATGGATGGATTTGTTTGCATATAAATATGAGTTTTAGGTAGCAATAGTGAATACAAAGTGTAGAGTTTGAGTTTCCTTTTTGGCCAGGGTAAAATTCTAAATATAAAATATATTGTATACATGTCCCATAATATTAAATTTAAGGCAGCTCACGATTCAAAGTTATTTAATATATTAACATCAAGATTGTTTTTGGCATGTTTTATACATGTTGTAGTCCTTTTTCTTTTTATCATGTTTATAGAAAATAATAGTTTCATAACATTTTTATAAGATCAAACTTTTCATTTCAATGAATGGAAAATGATATGAAATGCATATGATTATTATTTGATCTTGTGATATAATAATATATACATGTACATGTAGTGTATATCAGGCGCGTTGCAACCTGTATGCAACAATGCAGTTACGTACACATTGAAAATTTCACAAAAATAAAAATACGGTAAATCTAGTAAGAATAAAACTAAAGTAATGAAATTAATAAAAAAAAATACAAATATGTTAATGATCACTTTGCAGCTATATATTCTGTTTCGAAAACTAGTCTACCCTTTTCATTTATGAAACCAGCATCGTGATTCTGCAGCTAAATTACGAAAGAAACGACCCAGACGTTTTGAACTCCTTGTATGCTTCTGCCGCAACTGTCAATACTGATCTGTCAATGCCCAAAAACCGTGGTGCCCAACGTAATAGGCCCAATGCACCAGCGCAAACCCCTTCTGAATACTGGAAACTGAACATGTAGATACATTTTTTGTACCTTTCGTCGATCATTTGATAGCAGAGTTGAATACAAGACTTCTGACAGCAGAGTAGCGTTATGTCGCACAAAAGTTAATCCAAAAAAACATTGACCAACTTACTTTAGCTGTTGGGGACATAATCTTTAATGAATATGCAGATGATGCCCATGTTACATAAGACAAATTTCGATCTGAAATTCAGAGATGGTTAGCAAAATGGACTGGAGATTTTGATAACATCCCTAGCAACCTGCAGGAAAAATTTTTAAAATGTTTTAAACCCAGGAATCTTTCAGATACTTTTAAAGTATTTGCATTTATGCCGGTCTGACGGCAACGGCAGAACAGTCTTTTAGTTCTGAGAAGAGTGAAGACCTACTTGAGAAATACATTTGAAAAGGAATCCTTTATCCGGACTCGGTCTATTGAACATATACTGAGAAAATTAAAGCAGACACGGTTTTGAACATCTTTAGTAGAAAAAAAGAAAGGAAATGGCAGTGATTTTTCAGAATTAACTTTGAGAGAAAAAAGCTGAAAAACACTGCTTGTTCACTCATAAAATAAAACATAAGATATGTGATTCAAATTTTTATTTACGTATTTTCTCAATAAAAAAAATACCATTTAGGTTGCACAGTGTTGGCTTAGAAATTAGTTTGTGTTCTATTGTAAAGTGGGATCAGCATGATTAGGTAACAAATAAAATATACCTAATCAAGCTATTTTAACCCACTACACATAAGAAAAAAAATTGTTAAACGCAGTACAGGTTTCTTTGTTTTTCTCTGATTATTTATTTCCAAAGTTGACTTGTTTCTCCTGAAAGTAAGATTTCTGTGAGGTCATTTTAAGTCCTCGGAAATTGTGAGAATGAAGGATTTTGCAGTATTTACCCCAGAGCTCAGGGGGCCTTAAGCGGCACCCATACCCTCTGCCGTATGACTTCCTTCTCCTGCATTGCGTTCACATCATTTTATACAGTATCAAAATTGAGTTCCTGAAATTTTCATCTGCCTTGTAACATACATTATACAGGTCATTGATTCGAGTCCCAGTGGAGACATGCAATTTTGAAAGAAGAATCATGCTCTCTGGTTACAGGTATAAGGCATTACTACCCTCATGAACATTAATCCTAATTTGCTTGAAAACAAGGGAAAGAGGGTGATTCAAAATTGGTTCGATATTAATTTTTTATCCTAACTGTGTATTGTCACCAAGGGCAAGGATTTGTATATGACGTATATCATTATGGATATAGTAAGAATTAAAGAAATACAAATCCTTGTTGTCACCAATGGCACGAGTATTCAACATTAGCAGATGGTAGCAGTCCAAATGTTCGGTTTGAAATAGAAAGATAAAATATAACAAGTACAGTGTTACAGCATATAAAAATTTCTTAGTCTAAAAATTCTGGCTTAAAATCCTTACATTTTGACGTTCCAGATTTTGAAACGGGAAGATCGGAAATGATGTTAATTTTTTACGAAGTCGGAAAAACTAAGGGAATCCGGTTTATAAACATGATATAGCTTTACACATACATCCGGCAACCTAATTACATTATCAATTATTATTTAAATAGAAATATTCTATAAATTACCATAAATTTAATCTTTCAAGTAGAAGTTTAAACAATCGAAGTAAATTGCAGAGTTGGTCCGCATTTGATTCTCAAATTCTATAAAATGGCGGGAGAAGGAGAAACTGTGGAAATCATAACAGAAACAATAGCACAAAAAGATGAGACAGACATTAGTCATTTAAAGAACAGTGATGAAAATAAAACAACAAACTTAGAAAATGAATCTTTATCAGAAAAAGATGTATCAGATAATATTCCTGCAATCGAGAATGGCACTCATGAAGAAACTGAAACAAATGAAGATCAAGAAGAAATATTAGAACAAAACTCTAGCACACAAGATCAAAATGAACCTTCAGGGACTAGCGAATCTAAGTCACCTAACTCAAATGAACGTTTAATGCGACTGCCATTATCCCGCATAAAGGTGATAATGAAAACCGATCCTGATGTTACTTTGGCGAGCCAGGAAGCAGTTGTCGCACTTTGTAAAGCAACAGAACTTTTTATCGGAGCAATTTCTAAAGACGCAGTTGTAACCACGTTAAACAGTAAAAGAAAAACATTACAAAGAAAAGACCTTGATGTAGTGCTTGATTCCAGAGATGGCTATGCCTTTTTAGAAGGAACATTAGATTGACAAGTTCTTGTAATATAGACATGATAGAGTATAGGGGAATTATATGAACTGACAAATCAGTTTAATTCCATGAATCTGTGAGGGACAGTACAAAGACAATTTGTGTGATTAATGAATGGGCAAACAACTATAGCTATATGCATATCAATCAATGTAACAGTTATTAACGTTCATTCAAGCTAAAGTCAATCATATATCTAAAATTCTTTTTTTTTGTGTTAATTCTTTTAACATTTCCATGTAAACATGTTCTACACATTTATATTTGTATTTACCGGTATATAAATTAATAAATACATACATGTAACAAAAATATGTTACTAGTGCAAACTGTACATCAAGACGGACTGTATGCCATGTTATGAATTTAATATGAAAATTAGAAGCTGTGGTATGATTGCCAATGAGACATCTCTCCACAGATGTGTATTAAAGCTAGAAAACTGAACAGACATGACAGATACACTTACAAATGCATTTATATATAATAGTTTGTACCTCTTAAGTTATGAACTTGCTGAAAGAGTCCAAAATAAAAATGTGTGTACATGCACGACATGTGTGACAAGGTACTTAAAGAAATTTTAGTTTATACAATTGTAACGAGGTTCATGTACTGTAAAATAAATAATATCTATACTTTAACTGTATTTTTTTGTTATTTATATAACTGTGGTTTAGTGGTAGGTGTACACGTTAATTTCAAATGTGAGTTAATTCCCAAACTAAGGCTTGTAAAAAAAATGGTATACATTTGCTGCTTCTTTGCTTTATAGCACACAGTATTTAAAACTAAAAAAACAATGTTTAATAAGAGCAAATATAAAATGAGGTATGATTGCCAATAAGACAAATGACAAAGTAGTTAACAACTATACATGTAGGTCACTGTATGGTGCCTTCAACAATGGAGGATGAGAAAAACTTATACTGTATAGTTTAAATATCGTAAAACAATTTCAAACAATAAAAAGAATAGCCTGATTTATGTAAAAAACAATGAAAAAGATTTTTTTTATAGATATATAAAGCATCAAGTTACCCACTGAATTACAGGCTCCCGACTTTGGACATGCATCTACAGAATGTGACAGGATTAAAATGTTTGTGGGTGCCCAACCCTCCCCTATCCTCAGCAGTGGTGTAACAGCACAACATATAAACAAACTATAAAAATCATCACCAGGCATGTTGGGTAGATACAAAGCAGAAAAACAAGTATCAAAATCACAAATCAGTTGTTGCAAGTACATTACCACAGCAAAAATAGCACCAAGCCAAGATCTGAAAGAATAATAGACAGCTAGTTCAAAGCCATGAACAACTTGGAAAACAACTCATGTATCCAAGACTAAATTATCAATCAGTACACACCCAACATCCTATGGATTTAGTGTAAAAGTCAGCGAAAAACATAACCTTGTACAATGCCAAAATACAGGTATCAACAGATTGTAGAACTATGAATGTGTATATATTAGAATACAATAATATGTTGGGTTTAATTTACTCATAGCAAAAATCAATATTTATTATATAGCAATTATAAACAATGTTTAAAGATCTTACATGTCTTATTGCAGTGTTGATTGGTAACATTTTTAGAATATTTTTTTTAAGAGCATTGATAAGTTTACCTTATCTAACATGTCTAAATTTCTAGGGTTGGCTTAATGAATAGTGTCTCTGTTTTTGTTAATTTACTTTTGATATTTCTTCCATTAGACTGTTACCTTGCAATTGTTAAATACATGTAACACATTAAAAAGTCTGATTCAGCTTGTTGGCCTAGTCCAAAGAGAGATTCAGATCCACAGGCACTCGTCTCAGAAAAAAAAATCCTATACTGTGGATTCATTGATATTCTTTGGATACCAATTTTCATGAATTTCATGGATACAAGAGAACCACGAATTCAACTGTTCAACGAATTACAAAATTTCTAAAGGAATGACTGTAGACTTGTATATAGGATTTTTTTTTCTAAGACGAGTGCCTGTGTTCAAATCACATCAACAAGTTCTTGTGCTATATGCAGGACCTTCATCAAATATGTAAAAGTACTGGTACCATCTTAACTGGAGGGAAAAACAATTCTTCTGAGAGTAATTTTTGTTAAAGAAAGCTTAGCATAGGGATAGTAATCAGGCGACATCAACTAACTTCTTTAAAGCTTTATTTTTTAGAAAGTGAAAGACCTGGATTCTTCACACTTTGTATATAGGTGTCTCATGCTAGGAAGTTTCTGTCTGTCACATGTCCATTGTCCTTGACCTCATTTTCCTGGTTCAGTGACTACTTTAGATTTTTTTGCATTTTTATTTCTCTCTATTTTGAGTAATAGGATAATTATATCAATTATTTGGTACAATGTATGTGCATACCTTGCAAGGTCCTCATACCTGTCAGACAGTTTTCACTTGATCTCCACCTCATTTCATTGATCAGTGAACAAGGTTAAGTTTTGTGGTCAAGTCCCTATCTCAGATATAATAACCAATGGTGTATAGAAGAATTGGAAGGTGTACTTGTCCATCTGACCATGACCTCGTTTTCATGGTTCAGTGGTTAGAGATAAGTTTTGTGTTTTGGTCTGTGTTCCTTATTCTGCATGCAAAAGGTTTTCTGTATTTGGTGTATGAAATGGTTGTAAGGTGTACATGTTCAACTGACAGGTGTCATCTGACCTTGACCTAATTTTCATGGTTCAGTAGTCAAAAGTTGTTTTGAGTTTTGGTCCTTTTTATTCATACTTTATGCAATAGATTAACTATTTGGCGTATGGAAATATTTAATGATGTACATATCAGTCTCAAAGTGTTTATTTGACCTTGACCTCATTCTGACAGTTTATTGTTCAGTGTAAAATTGTTGTGTTTTGATCTGTTTTTCTTTAAACCATAACTAGTAGTTCAACTATATTTGTTGTATGGAAGGATTGTAAGCTGTACATGTCTGCCTTGAAGCTTGACCTCATTTTCATGGTTAATTAGTCAATGTTTAGTTTTATTGGTTTAGTCTGTTTCTGATAAAGTGTACGCAAGAGGTCAACTATATTAAGATGTACAGGATTGCTTGTTTGGTTTAAATGACCTTGAGCTCACTTTTCTCTGTATCATGTTAAGTTTATTTTATAGTTGTAGTAAAGCTTTATATTTAGGACTATCAACATAATATCAGTGGGTAGTAAAGGTGAGACATTTCAGTGTGTACACTCTTGTTAGAATTTAGGACTGCAGAAAAGATTTTTTTTTTTAAATGCTTTTTGTCTTTTATTAAATAGTCAAGATAAGGTCCAACCAACTTGATTAGCATCTATCCTATAACACCTGTATGTAGTTGATATTTGTGTGACAATCCAAAATAAGGCATATGGTGCTTTTATGAATTTACCTGAGAACTGTCGTAGATATTTCCACTGCATTCTTCCTATATATACATTTTGAAGTTTTCTCACAATGGTAAAATTTACTTCCTTTTCAACACCCTTCTTTATTTATCCTTCTGTCACAATTTCAGGCATTCAATGGAGACATCTGTTCAATTTCAAGTTTCATCCATTATATTTTGAAGGAAGTTTTTGGTTCATCTTTATTTTAATATGTCTATTACTTTAATACCTTAAGCTTGTACCTGTATAGACATCTTATTAGCAAAGTTGATAACTTTTTGAACATATATTTTCTTTGCAATATTGAATCGCATGAACAATGAAATTGCTATCTTTGTTTTAAAGTTGTATGACTTTAACTTACCAGTTTTCAAATCAACATATTTAAGCAAGATGCCAAAAGATCAGAACAAAATTCGAACTTGATCTGTAAATTGTCATGATAAAACAATATGACAATATCAAAGTTAATATCCTCAAGGATGACCAAAAAAGTGCAAGAAACTGATTATTTGAGTGAATATTCTTAGTCCAAGTACTTGTCTTAGTGTAAAGTTGTATTGTTGTTGGGCATATAAAAAATAGACAACTTCAAGTAATTAAATCAATATAATTTTATTTCAAAATTAACAGTATTAATCTCTGAATGACGATAAAAAGACTGGCATTGTGGAACAAACTTTTTTTTCTCTTTACATTATTTCTCATGGTTTCAGTTCAATTGTCAGAATCAGTAAAACAGCATTTCAGGCTTATATAGCTCAATTTGGTTATTTAAGTTCAATTGTGATTATCTCCCTTAGAATTTGTAGAGTAAAATTTTTATTTAGCAGAAATAATTAAAGAAGAAATACTTTAAATTCTACTAATTTTTTACCTTTTCATGAAAACACAATTCTAACAAAACTTAATAAATGTCAAGCCATTGGACTATTTTTCTTTAGAACCCTGTTAAGTTATGCACTGTCATGCCTGAACATTTTAAAGGGAGATAATTCTTGTATATCCTGATTAGGGCTGTTCCAGAAAATACTATGTCCCCCCCGGGAAGGCAATTTTTTTAAATATTATGTGAGTGGTTGTATTTGAAATACCAAAATGCAAAGGGAGTGCTGTTCTAATTAAATTTTATTTCTGTGGGTGGTGGGGGTTAAAAAAGTGCCGTCCCTGGGGGGGGGGGGGGGGCATAGTATTTTCTGGAACAGCCCTTAGTATATATAGCCAGATCAAGTTATATTAGCCCAAAATGCAGATATACAGAACCTGTTAGTATAATTAAACACAGAATATTAAAACAAATACACACTGCATTTAAAAACAAATCTAGGATTTAACTGCAAGTAATGTTGCTAATTTGAACATTTATTTCCTATTCTATAATTCAATAATAACTAACAGCAACTTTAATATCGACTACAGTAGTGGTCTTCACATGTTGCAACAGCTTCTTTGTAATGTGAAACAAATAAATAATACCAAAGATCTGTATTACTGCAAAATACTCTCAAGACAAAACAATGAATGTGAAAAACATAATATTCAATGACTCTTGAAAAAAAGAAAAATTCACAAAACAAAGACTAGCTTGCTCACAAAGCTTTCATGATAGTACTGAATTATACAATACTCTACCAGTATACCTGAAATGAATTCACTAATGACTTTTAGGGATATCCAGATTTATAACTGACAAATTTTCCCATATTATTTTTCTATATTCCAATTGATTCAACATACAATAGATTCTACAATTACTCTTTTATTACATTAAATATAGGATATGCAAGAACACAAAATGTCTTAAGGCATATCCTGTATTCAATATGGTGCATATTTTTCAGCTGATTCACACAATAAATATGGCTTCCAATAACCAAAAAAACTTCCATTTGGAGCTACTGTGTTTAGAGACCACTTTTGTCTATATATCATTTAATTTACTCATCTACTCTTTCTTGTCTTTCAAACTTAAGCAAAATATGGTGTTATAACCTATCAAATAAGTTAAATATGAATTATAACACATTCATCCACTCATCCAAATACTGTAATTTTAGAAATTAATGTGTGTATTTATGACTAAAGATGCAATTTTTTTTTTTGTGATGTTGAGAAAAAATCCTGTTTAATTCATATAAAAACAAGAATTTGTTCTAAGTACAAGGATGCCCCATCCCACTATCATTTTCTATGTGTTCAGTGGACTGTGAAAATGGGATTAAATCTATAATTTTGCATTAAAATTAGAAAGATCATATCATAAGGAACATGTTTACTTGTTTCAAGTTGACCAGTCTTCAACTTCACATAAAACTACCTCAATAAAAAATTTAACCTGAAACAGGACAAACAAAAGAACAGACGAACGCAGAGACCAGAAAACATAATGCCCATAAATGGGGCATAAAAATTCTAAATATGAATTCAAATTATTGCGATCATATTTTTCTTAATAATAAAAACATCAAAATAATTTCTGAATTTACAGTTTATAAAACATTCAAACACCCATTCATTAATACAGTGAGTGGACATTAGTATTCTAATATTTTATTTTATTTTCATCTTTATTTTCTGTAAGACCTGATGATAAGCTTATTATCTTCCCAACAATTAATCTTCATTTCTACAAAAGTTAACCATTCAACAAAGCACTCTTTATTATTTTTAAGATATTATATTGTTCAACAAATTTTTTGGCTACCTCATCTGCAAATTAAATGTGTAAAAAACTTAATAAAAAAAATTCTTGTAATTATTTTGTTTGCAAATTACTTTCATGATTTTGTGAGAAAAAATAACCATTTTTTACAACCAGAAGATATCTGACTAAAGACTATTGTCCACTGCCTGTATTAAGAATCACAAATGAACAAGTTAGTAGTTAGTAATGCATTAGCAGTGAGTAAAGAAGTGTTCACAGAATTGACACACATGTCTAACTGATCTATCACTATAGTTCTCTTCATCACTGAAGTGTTGTAATCTTCTTGTAGTTTAGTATTCACTGGGTTACCAAGATCCTCATTGTCTAAGTCTACCAGTTCTGTAGTTTCCAAACTATATATTCCACAACTGCAAATTACCTCCCCTTCTTCAACTTCCTTTGGAACTTTCCAAAAATGATGGTAGGTACAATCAGTCTTGCCATCTTCCGAGTCCTTGACAACAGTTTTTGCAATATTCTGTAAACTTTTACAAACCACATCTAATGCTGATAATATAGCAGACCTTGTACAATAAAACTCTTCAACAAGACTTGGCATTTCAGACAGCACCTGTAAAAAACAAAACATATTAAAAATACTGATGTAAATATATCAACATCCACCTTTATTCATATTAATTTTGCCATCCAACAAGTAAAATGTTTTATCAACTTTTAAAGATTAAATAAAATCAATTTATAAATAAATTCTACTTATGACACCACCTCAATTTAAACTTGATCTGTGTTTTGTGGAAATAAAGAGTTGTGTTCAAGTCGCATTACAACTGGTTGAAACAAACTAAAGGTAGAGAGATACGATAGAGACACAAAAAGATTTGATACTGATATATATTAGGTTGGGTATTAGAAAGTATTGACTATATATCTAGAAAGCACAGAATTTTTGCAAAGAAAATAAATTAATCATCAATATCGTAGAAAATCTTTGAAAGAAGTAATACTTTTTTCCTGAGATTGAAACATGTCTTCATTTCCCAGCATCCTCCTCCAGGAAGTACATATGATGAGAAAGCTAATCTCTCCATGGAATGTAGCGCACTTGAACATACTGCCTGAAAAAATAAGAGTTATCTTTTTTTAAACACTGTTCAGAAATATTGATCTCTACAGTACCCTTCAAGAGGATCGATTCGATATGTTTTTTCTCTGATTTCCGTGTTTCTCAGAATCACACCGAGTACCGTGGATTTCACTCTTAAAATCCTCCAAAGATTCTCTCCCAACACTGTGTGGCTGTTAATTGGTTTATTGTCCATCGGATGTATTAAAAATAAATGATTGTGTGACAACATAATCGGATTACCCAGATAATTGACCAGAACATTTAATTGATCTTGGTTGCACAGGTGTGCTTTAAAATCACGGTATTAAAAATTGAACAAATGTTTTCCTTTCTTTGACATATAAAGATGCGACAATATAATTTAAAATAAGATAATTATTATCTTTAATATTTGTTTTTGTATTATGCCATTATCTTCGAAATAAAATGTACATACCAAAAAATATGAAGAAAATACTTGTTATTTTGTGTTTCTATTACAGTCCAGTCATGTCATACATTGTGTTCTTTCAACAAGGACGATTTTGCCACAATTAGAATCTGTTATGACTTACTCAATTCGCAATATCAGTGCATTAATTGTTCATTATTTAAAAATAAACTGGCTAATAAAATCATGTTGTTTTTACGGTAACACGATTCATCGGATCAACAAGTAAACTTATTTATTGAGCAATGAAAAATATTATGTTTCACCAACTCGGTATATTTATACAGACTTGAATAATTTAGATTTCGAACAGAAACTGTAAAGTTGAACAAAGGAAATAACTTCAAGTGATATTGATAGCGTTGTCATTTTCGTATTTTACAAATGTATTTCAAAGGCAACTACTGAAGACTGTACCATTAAAACACGCATGGTACCTAGGAAAGGCACTTTTAAAATGGAGAAACTAACTGTAGAGGCAAATTAATGTAAATTACACTAAAACTTTCATTATGCAATAACATAGATGAACCCAACCTTAGTTGAAATTTTGATGTGCCTTCCCATGGTCCCATGTATATGTTTGTGGAACAGCCATTTAAAGGTGTATGCCATCTCATATGTGTTGTGTAAATATTAATATGTTTTTTTTCTTTTTTTAAAATCCATATCAAATCAATATCCTGGATAAATTCTATTTATGAAAATTGTTTTTACAAATTCTCAGTTATAACTTTTTCTGGAGTGTAATATATATATTCAGGTCTGAAGATTTGTTCAGGAAATATTTTAATTTTCTAAAAACATGCCCACTAACTATTGGAGAAAGCTGGCTACAATTCATACGTTCATAAATCACTTTCTCAATAACATATTTCATTAATATTAATTGAATGAAAGGAGATGTGCACCATCAATACATCACCACCGAATGAAACCAACCTTTAATTCCTGTACTGATTCTTCATGATCACTGGTTAACCTTAATGTTCCAACAGGAGATTCCTGTCTCTTCAGGGAAAGATAACTCTTTTTGTTGATATTTTGATGTTCTATAGAATCTAGGTGTCCAATATCTGATGCTATTACAGTAAAACTTCTCAAAGATTGTGCTCCTGCAATAAATATGGAAAGTTCTGTTTAAAATTAACCTATTAGAATATTTAGTTCAGGCAATCTTAGGGGCTATTTATTGATTTATTACTGTAGCCTGGAAAGAATATACAGTGAAAACTAATAAATGTTTAGTTTCTCTACACATTGTATTGCAATTCTTTTGAAGTAAGATAATTTATCTTTGTCCTAATCTTTATTCTATACGAGTTTAACCCTCAAGTTTTTATATTCAATCTTTAAAATTGAGAATTGAAATGAAAAATGTGTCAAAGAGACAACAACCCGACCATAGAAAAAACAACAGCAGAAGGTAACCAACAGGTCTCCAATGTAGCGAGAAATTTTGTATTGTTTTGCTTTTCCTCTTTTTCTTGCTGAAATGTTGTCTAAATTTGATAGACTTACAAGTGGTTATCTATTTTGTGTTAGCCTTTGGTATCTTGCCTAGTTTTGTCTTTTTCATAAAACATGAAATATTCATCTCATTTATCTCAAGAATCTACCTAATTATTCTCTAGATGTGACAGGAATTTAGAAGATTACAATAGAGCTGGTAAAGAAACAACAGTCAAAGTTTGGTCACAGTTTTAGACACAACCGAGTTTGACTCAGCAAGGTTTGACTGTACTTAATAATGTGAATGGATCCTTATCTACCAACCTGTTAATTTCAGTATGAATGGAATCATCTGTGAACCAAGACGTTCTACAGGTAAAATATTCTGTTTATAAAGGTAACTTTTCACTGAAGGATGAATAACTTTCTGACAGAAAAGGACTCCAACATTCAATTCTGCACATCTGTCACAAAACTTCATTATTCTACTTAAAACTGTTTTTTCTTCTGACAGCTCATTAAAAACTTCATATTCTGCATCCATAATTTCTTCTGAATCACCTGTCATGGAAATGGTTACCATGGCAACATTGATCCGATTGTTTACTTTTTTTACATTGTTTAAAGCGGCCAGAGGAAGTTGATAACCTTGTAATAGCAATCCTTGATATAATTTAGAATCAGAAACAGGAAGTCCTTCAACTGGAATTAAATATATGTTCTCTTCCCAGCTACCAGACCTTCCCTCACAAGGGAGATAACTTGCAAAAACTTGGACCAGAAGCTTAGAAAAGTTATCTAAATCATATGAATTCAGTTTACACAATGGTTTTCTACCAATTATAGTTTTAACAAAATTAGTCATTTGATTAAGACTGGAAATATCTATATTCATTTTTGAAGATTCAGCAGTAATGTCTTCAACAACTATTGTTAAAAATCTGTCATATAACTCTGTTAAGTAAGAATTGGTGACGTTAAGATTCATCGACTTAGTCAATAATAAAACAGGTAACATAGAAACAAAATGTCCTCCATCGGAAAAGTGTTGAAGATGACCTTGAACGGCTGTTACAATGAGTCGAATAACAGGTTTAGACACAGACAATGACTGTAGCAGACGACAAGAGGTAGAGGTCATAGTTAGATGACCTCCAACAGAATTCTGAACCATCTGGATACATCCTTTACGACATGATGCTGTTATCTTCAGGAATAAATTAAGGGCATCTACTATATCAGGACTCACAAGGTTCTGTAATTGTAAAGTTCCAACTGATTGGTCCATAATTATCTACAATAAAACATGTCAATTTATTAAACTCTATTAAACAGTGGTCCTTTAAAATGACATCAATGTCTGAGTTAATCTAGAATTTTCTCTTACTTCATGTACTTAGACTAGTTTCATGTCAGAAAACATTAAATATCCAATTGCACCTGGGTTTGAATAAAATTTCCTAAAACATTCTGACTCTATATGCCTATATATTCTTTAATACGAAATTCAATTACATGATATAGTTATCATTAAACATATAGTGTAGGTTTGGAGTTTTGAATAATATTACAATAACCATTAGCTTCATTAAAACATTGGTGGATACCGGTACATTATAGTTGTCTCAATGGTATTCATACAGGTCACATCTTCTTACACTACAGCTCAGGTGGATTTTGCTTTTTCCACTTGCCCACCATGGGCAGCCTAACCATTCCCACTCTAGCTATATTCTGTTTTATTTGAAAAAATATTGAGTACAAATGCTTATCTGCTTATTTCAATTGATTGTTCTTGAAAGTCTTTTGATAAAACAAAAGAAATTACATGCCCACATTAGACCAGTCATCCACTGAGGCCCCACTTATAGGGTACCAGGGATAGAACTTAAACTTTAGCAATGTAGCCCACAGCTTATATTTTGTAGCCCATATATATAGTTCTATACAAGAAAAGCAGAAATTTGAGTAGCCCAAACCAAATTTTAGGGGCCATTGGCCTGTGGGCCCCTGCTAATTTCATACCTTGGACCGTACGTAAAAATAATAAAACTTACTTTAGCAAGTACCTCATTATTTCTATTCTAACTCTCTGATTCTTGTTTCTTTGTTTTATTTAATTTCTTCATTTGTCTTAGTCTTTCAGCACTTCTCTGTTGTCCAGTGCTCAGTTGCATGTACTTGTAATAAGCATATGGTAGTGTTAAAATGGAGCCGCCACCAACAATAAGAATAAAGGAAAATATTTTGTTCTGATTTGTCCAATTACTCAGCTGCCAGAATGATGCTGAAATCCTGCAAAACAAAATAAAATCAATTTTATAATAAGTTTTCAACTGGTTATCCATCATCTAGAGGGAATAACAGATACATGTGAAGAATCTGCAAAATAGTGAGGAAAAAATCCTTAGGAAAATATTCAAGAAAGGAGAAGATTTTCAAACTTTAACAGTTGTAGTTCACTTAAAGAGATAAAATCCAGTGAACAGCAAAGAAAGAAACCAATAATAAAATTGAGAATGGAAATGGGGAATGTGTCAAAGAGACAACAACCCGACCATAGAAAAAAACAACAGCAGAAGGTCACCAACAGGTCTTAATGTAGCGAGAAATTCCCGCACCGGAAGATCCTTCAGCTGGCCCCTAAACAAATATATACTAGTTCAGTGATAATGAACGCCATACTAATTTCCAAATTGTACGCAAGAAACTAAAATTAAAATAATACAAGACTAACAAAGGCCAGAGGCTCCTGACTTGGGACAGGCGCAACAATGAGGCGGGGTTAAACATGTTTGTGAGAATTCAACCCTCCCCCTATACCTCTAGCCGAGTAAACGCATAACAATACGCACAATTAAATTCAGTTAGTCTAATTACTTAAGGTAAAGTATCTTGAGTGCCCAAATACAAAAATCAATTAGTATGATAAAATCTTAGTCCTGTGGTCTGCAGAGAAATTTTTACGAAATACTAATGTTCAAATGTATATATTGGATTATGAAACACTTTCATTTGACTTTGTCATGTTTGTATACTAGCTAATTCATACTTTTTAAACATTTTTACAATCTCTGTGTTCTTCTTCTTAATTTACAAGTAATGTTGTGCTTTAGTAGTTTGTCATCCATCAACCATCTCTTGTCATAAAGTTTAAAGGAAAATCTGAAAATAAATAACTCATATATCATCATGATAACTTTAAAAGCACCAATGCATTAACAATAAATGGTTACAAATTAAAGACAAACTACAATAACATACATACAATGAAGGCGTGACAGTGGATAATTATGAAAAAAATATATGAAAATAAAAGAGAAGCATACAGTATAAATTATTACAGAAATGAAGTAACTTTTAATAATGATATTCTCACCATGATATGATATGATATGAATTACAGATAAATAAAAAAAACAAGGTTAACTAATAATTAGTAAGGTAACTGCATTTAACAGCAGACAAAACTGGATGTAGGAATGTGTTACCTATGAATAAAATTGAGAATGGAAATGGGGAATGTGTCAACAATGGTTAAAGAGACAACCACCCAACAACAGCAGAAGTTCACCAATTGATAGGTCTACAATGCAGCGTGGAATTCCCGCACCCAGAGGCGTCCTTAAGCTGGCCCTTAAACAAATATATATATTAGTTCATTGATCATTGTCTATTTGACTACTGGTCCCTGCATGTGGGGTTTGCAGACACTCAGATATCCCCTAATAATTCCTCTTACATATTTAACCAACATAACCAAGGTGGTCAACTTGACAGAAAGCTCTCTACCTAAGTCTACCTAAGTGTTTCCAAACGCAGGAGATCAGTTTGCTCCTCTATATTTGGCTCTGGTTCATCGTCACTAACTACACTTGTGCTACTTCCGGTGTTATAGGTGTATTCAGTGTCAAAGTTATATATCGTTGGGTGTTCTTTCCAATGCTTGTCTAAGCGATTTCCAAAAATCTTTACATTCTTTGCGATCACTACGTTATCTGGTAGGCTGTTCCATACTTCCACTACTCTGTTAGAAAAGTAGTATTTTCTAATGTCTAGTTAGTCCAAATAATTATGACGTCTTGAAAGGCTATTATAATTTTTTTCTTTGACGCCTTACTTCGACTGTAAGGCGTCAAAGAAAAAAATTATAATAGCCTTACAAGACGTCATAATTATTTGGACTAAATGTCTAGTCTGCTTCTATATTTTACCAATTTCATAGAGTTGCCTCTTGTTGGCAAGCTGGTATTACGAGTAAATAGACCTTCTGTCACTTTTGAGTCATATACACCTGTTCATGCTGTTGTTATTTTGTATGTTTCTATCATGTCGCCTCTTAGCCTTCTAAATTTTAAAGTTGGAATTTTCGTATGACAAATCTTTAAGGTTGGGTAATATCTTTGTTGCTATATGTTGGACATTTTCAATTGTCTTAATATCTTTCTTTTTGTGGGGGTTCCATACACTACTAGCATATTCAAGATGAGGACGGGCTAATGCCTTATAAATAGTAGGCAGAAGCTTTTATAATCGAAATATTTGAAAGTTCTCCCTAAACAAAAATTAATTATCAGACATGGAAGTTCAAAGTTTAATTTCTGTATACATGTAGTTAAGCAGGAGTTTAGATGACCCCCAAATAATTTTCTCATATATATTTCTGTCCATATAATTTACAAATTATGTACTTTTTACTCAATGAATGTAGTTAAGACTCCAATTCATTTGTCAAATAGTGACTCAAGGTTCATTTATCTGGGTAAAGATTAAAAGCTACAACTACCCAACTACTATCTGATAACCTTGGTCGCCTGATTGCAAATTCACCAGCTAAATAATTTCTTCAATGTTATAATTAAACTTGTGATGAGTGTATATTTTATGTTAGGAAAAGCGCAAACGTAACTCTTAAAATCGGAACCTCTCTAGAGTATTTATGTGAATAGTGAAAAGTCTTAAATCTGTATTTAAGGGGCAATAACTCATTTTACCCGCACTTTTCGATGGGCAGCGAATTCTTCACAAAGTATTTACAAGTACAACATCATTCCTAGTATTTACCAAACAATGTGAAAATCTGTTTCTTGATCTGTTGCAAAACAGTAGATCATGTTTCGATGGACAGCTTGGAACAACAGGCATTTACTAAAAACAGCTGAAATATACATTTTTTTTTATCAACATATGCAATAATTTTTTTTTAAAACAAGACACATCTACACAATACTTCTTAATATGTTGGGCTGCCATATGTTAAAAATTACAAGAAGTCACATGCTAGGGAATTTTTAATTTGAATCTAAACTAGTTCAAATGATTATGAAGTGTTGAAAGGCTTTCAATATTTTTCTTTTTTTTTCTTTGACGCCTTACAAATTGGCGTACAAATTTGCATACAAGCGTAAATAAGGTGTAATGAATGAATACATAAGTCCTGGACAATGCTAGAGAAGACCATTCGCTCCTGGTCATTTCAAAATCAATAGCTTCCATGCATGGCCATTGCAGGGGCAGATTTAGGCAGAGGTGTGGCAGGCGTGCGCCCCCCTTTAAATTTGCAAAGACGATCGTCTTCAACAAGAGACCATTCCATCTTTTTTAACAAAGTATATATAACTGTCAGTTTAACAGAATCAAATCTTTTTTAAGACAAACTTATTGACTTCATTTACCAGTAAAAACTGGCCACTATATCTAATAGTGCTTTTAAAAAGTAGTATAAAACAGGAACATCAATCATTATGATGAGTTTATTTCAGGTTGGTGCAAGATTGGTCTGTCAAATAGAAATTCATTCTTTGGATGAAAAAAAGTCCAACAAAAGATGGCTTCAGCGACATCAACTAAAGGTTGGTGGATATTCCAAGTAGAAAGTGCAGTACTTAAGGAGCTTTTTAATTGTAATCTCTGTCCTGCCTTTTTATTTTTCACTCTATCCGGCCCTGTTTTTTTTTTATAGTTTATCCTGACTTTTCTTACATAAATTGTCATCCTGACTTTTTTTTTTGCAAGTGTCTCATCCTGCCTTTTTTTTTTACTCAAAACTCCTGTCCTGCCTATTTTTTTCAAATTTCATCCTAGCCCCCCCCCCCCCCCCCCCCATTAAAATCAAATGATAGCTCTCTTACATGTATTACTGAATGTACATTCATTAAATAAAATATATAACTATACATTGTATTAAACTATTAAATTTGTTTGTAAAAGGCTTAGAAACAGGTTAAACATGTTAAATGCAAGCCACATAGTTAAAGGTCTGCATCCTTAAGATATTTTGGAATTGAAAGAGTTTGAATTACAAAATTTGTATACGACTGTAAAATTTGAAAAAAATTTCGTCGTATATATATTGCTATCACATTGGCATCGTCAGCATCGTCGTCCGAATACTTTTAGTTTTCGCATTCTAACTTTAGTAAAAGCGAATAGAAATCTATGAAATTTTAACACAAGGTTAATGACCACAAAAGGAAGGTTGGGATTGATTTTGAGAGTTTAGATCCCAATAATTAAGGAATTAGGGGCCAAAAAGGGCCCAAACAAGCGTTTTCTTGTTTTTCGCACAGTAACTTTAGTTTTAGGAAATAGAAATCTATGAAATTTTGACACAAGGTTTATGACCACAAAAGGAAGGTTGGGATTGATTTTGGGAGTTTTGGTTCTAACAGTTTAGGAATTAGGGGCCAAAAAGGGGTCCAAATAAGCATTTTTCTTGGTTTTCGCACCATAACCTTAGTATAGATAAATAGAAATCTATGAAATTTTAACACAAGGTTTATGACCATAAAAGGAAGGTTGATAATGATTTTATGAGTTTTGGTCTTAACAGTTTAGGAATAAGGGGCCAAAAGGGGCCAAAATTAAACTTTGTTTGATTTCATCAAAAATTGAAAAATTGGGGTTCTTTGATATGCCGAATCTAACTGTGTATGTAGATTCTTAATTTTTGGAAAGATTAGAACTTGTTCTACATCTTTACTTAGGCACCACCCTCCCTAACAACAGGACAGGTTACCTACTGTTACTAAATGGATTCACACTAAAATGTAGTTCCCTATGGTTCTCATGTATTTGCACATAATACACATATAACTGAAAACAAAATGGGTATATTATTGGAGCAGTTCATTCAAGAATGTATGTCATTAAGGTGTGTTGATGTGCAGGCTTTTAAAAAAAAATTGATTAGGTAAGTGGGTATTGATTCAACTAGTATGATTGACAACTGTCATTATCACTTAACAATCAGAGACAAGGTGGACCTTTAATTACAATGCCCCACCTCCTAAACTGCCAATCAAATTGACCACATTACCTATCAACCTCAGTCTTACATAATTACACAAACCACTCCAATATGCATCTAATTCTTAATAAAGAAGTAGTTGACCTCATAACTGAATACACAAATGTGTATATTAGATATTTGATATTTATAAGGGTGATATATTTTTTTATTGCAAATTACTTTTGATCTACATTACATAAAGTGATTCTGTAAATTATATCTGAAAGATAAATGATTAATGGATTAACAAGATCTTAAAAAAAAAAATATGAATATATAAAAGGTATTCAAGTATGGCCTATAATTTACTTGATAAATAGCCAATAATCGTCAGTAATTAATCAACAATTTAGATTAGTTCACTTTTTTTTTTATCAGGTATTGGCTTGAAACAGTTTTGAAATTTTAAAACTTTTAATTATAACTAACCATTGTTTATTTCCCATCAATCATAACATGCATTATGTCTATTTTAGTCATTTGAATTTTTATTAAAAGTAAATATATATTTTTGCAATCAAGAAACAATCCACATTTCAATAAAATAAGTTTTTTAATTGGTTGACGTCGAAAAAGTACATTTTCAATGCCCTGTGTCGAAAAATACTTTAAAAATTGATCAAAAGGCACTTTAAAACTTTTAATCTTCAATGCCATATAACCTCTGTTTCAACTTACAAAATGCCCAAAAACAACATTTTTCGATTTTTTTTTGCTGGCACTTTAAAGTTTTTAGCTGTTGGTCTAAATTTATGTCTTACAAGTATAGTTGGTAACATTTACTAGAATTTTTTTTTTATTTTTTTTTTTAAACATGTTCAGAACGGGCAACATAATTTCCATAAAATATAAACTGCAGTTTAACTAAAATTGTGCAAATTTAGAGACCCATATTATTTAATTTGAGCTCATTTTATCCTCATGCTGAAAAAGCAAGTTTCCTTCTAAAGACAAATGCAATTTTTAGCAATAGTGCTTTATGAATGTTAATTTTTCCCCACCATACCTTAATATGAAATAATTCAAACTACTGTTCTAATCTTTCCATGAGTGATATCCATCACTTTGATTGGTCATGTTTACAAATTGGTCTACATTAAGGTCCAAAGGGTCACAAAATAAACTTACAAAATTGAATCCTGGAGGTTCTTTGATATGCTGTATCTAAAAATGTACTTATTTTTTTGATTATTGGCCACGTTTATAAGTTGGTCCAAATCGGGGTCCAAAATCAACTTTTGTTTGATTTCATCAAATATTGAATTCTTGGGCTTCTTTGGTATGCTGAATCTAAACATGTTCTTATATTTTTGATTATGGGCCGAGTTTTCAAGTTGGTCCAAATTAGGATCCAAAATTATTATATTAAGTATTGTGCAATAACAAGTCTTATCTAATTGCACTATGTTGTGCAATAGCATTTTTTTTTCGATTAGAGTTATCTTTCTTTGACCTGAATAGTAAGCAAGAAATTTCTAATTGCACAATATTGTGCAATAGCAAGAATTTTTTTAATTGAAATTAGCCTTCTTTGTCCAGAATCAACTTAAATCATTGTTATGTACAATAAACAATGTATATTCACTTTTTACTACCAACTTATAAATTAAAACAATCTTTTCAGTGGTAACAAGCACTTTTTTACATCTTAATATTTTATGATGTATTTAAATGAGAAGTTATTGTTGCAAACTCCATTATAAATTTGAATTGAGATCAGTTTTGGAGTAAAGGAAAGGGGGATGTGAAAAAAAAATAGTTGGGGAGGGGGGTTCAATTTTTCTCATTTCAGATTTCATGAATAAAAAGAAAATTTCTTCAGACATTTTTTTGAGAGGATTTATATTCAACAGCATAGTGAATTGCTCAAAGAGAAAACAAAAATTTTAAGTTTATTAGAACACATTCATTCTGTGTCAGAAACCTATGCTGTGTCAACTGTTTAGTCACAATCCAAGTTTAGAGCTGGATTCAGCTTGAATGTTGTGTCCATACTTGCCCCAACTGTTCAGGGTTCAACCTCTGCGGTCGTATAAAGCTGCGCCCTGCGTAGTATCTGGTTATAAAATATATGTATGTATCAGAGAAAAATGTGAAATTTTAATAGTTGTTGGGAAGATAGCATCCCAACAGTTCAATAAAGATGATAAATAAAATCCATTTCTGTGTTTAATGATAGATAAGAGTTGTTCATTCAAACCCACTAGTGATATTCTTCCTCACTCTAGATGGGGTTAGTAGAAAAGAAATTCATTAGCAAAAACAATCAAGAATACAAATTAGAAATATGGTAAAAATACCATACAAAATCTAGATTACGTTCACAATCAACAACCTGCCTCCTGATCCAGACCTTTGATAATTGTATGAATATATATATTTTATTTTATAGGAAATAGAAAAGTTACTGAAAGGTCCAGTAAGAGCAAAGATAGAAGAAAGAGACAAAAATGACAAATCACAGAATATTTTAACAGGTAAGGTGAAAATCACAAAAATGTGGAATTAAATGTTGATTCAGAACCAAAATCTGACAGATTTTTTTCTGTTATAATTGTGGATTATTATTTTTGAAGGTGCCAATTAGTGGATTGATAAATTTTTATTATTTATATGAGTGTGACATTTTCCTAACAGATAAAGATATATTTGTATTATTTAAAAACTTATAACATGTATAACTGCTATATTCTTCTCATTTGAAAACACTCAAAGACTTAAGACCATACTTCTTGTCTCTGTATATAAGCATCCTTTATAAGGATCACCACCATAAGTTATGGCATATAAAGGAAGCATTTGGAGCCTGTATTGGTACAGATTGATGTGAGAATTTGCCTACCCAATTCCCAGCCAGGCCGTGACGTGTCTTATTACCAGAAAGTTAACCGTCCCTAAACATAAAAAAATATAACAAAATAAAACATACCAACTCACACACTCGCCTGATACGCTCAGTCCTCAAAGTATAAAAAAGTGTATTTTTTTATGTATCAAATTCCTTTTTTAATATCTGTGTTTTAAATGGCAAAGGGTCACCCCGGATGCCACACAAATGCCTTGGCAAAATACGTCTAAGGTAATAACGAGGAATTGGTTAGGACAAAATCTATCAAAACCGACACTACCAAATGCCCTGCTGTATCAATGTAATGGAAAGCCGAAAATCCTTCTGAAAAGGATCTCGGAAAGAAACTACCGATCCATTAGGAGAACAGCAAGAACTCGCAGACTCCATATAATGATTAATTTTTTTGAAAGCTGATTTGCTGATGGATAAGGACAAGTTTGAAACTTTTTTTTATCACCACAAACTGTGATGATTTTAATGATCTAGTATGTTAATTTATGTGCCAATAACTTATTATATATTTTCGAAAATAAGAGATCAGATGAAAAGTTGTAGATTTTTTTTATCCCAAATTCCAGTTTCAGGATCAAGCTAGCAGCAAAGAGAGATAAATCAGTATAATTTTGCTGACTCATGTAAAGTATATTCAATGTATATATATCAACCATACTGGTATATTTGGAAATTAATTTATTTATATAATAATAATAATGCTTTTTTTATTTGCAATTCTACATTATATTATAGGAAGTACAGTGAGGCTTGGTTATGTGTTTAAAAAGAAATCCCTCCATCATACTTTGTTACTTGGTGAAGAAGAATCAGGAGAGGAGGGTATATATTAATACTGTATTTTTAAGTACCAGTCTATAATTTAATAAATTCATTTAAAAAACAAGAAGAAATTACATGATTGAAACCTTCAAATAAATATCATGACTTAACAAAGGAAATTTGATATTTGGGGCCTTTGCCAAATAGGGAAAATTGGATATAATTGTGTATATTAAAAAAGAAGATGTGGTATGATTGCAAATGAGACAACTCTCCACAAGAGACCAAAATGATGCATTGGTAAGAAAAATTTCAGCAAAAGCAAAAAAAATACATATTTTATACACAAAAATTGTGTTACAGATTACTTTTTTTTTCGTATTTCATTCAATTGTTTGATACCAACCATTCTGCTTCTTCCTGTTCATAGGAACAAATTGACAAATTTGCATAAAATGCATTGAGGATCCTGGAGTTATGTCCCTTGTTTAATTTTCATTGTGCATTCCATATAAGTAGTAAATTTTCTATGAATACAGGTTTAGGTAGAAGTTAAAAATAGCTTCTTTATAAAAATAGCTTTCTTTATAAATTTGCGTATTGTTATGTGTTTACTTTTCTACATTGGCTAGAGGTATAGGGGGAGGGTTGAGATCTCACAAACATGTTTAACCCCTCCGCATTTTTGAGCCTGTCCCAAGTCAGGAGCCTCTGGCCTTTGTTAGTCTTGTATTATTTTAATTTTAGTTTCTTGTGTACAATTTGGAAATTAGTATTGCGATCATTATCACTGAACTAGTATATATGTGTTTAAAGGCCAGCTGAAGGACGCCTCCGGGTGCTGGAATTTCTTGCTACATTAAAGACCTGTTGGTGACCTTCTGCTGTTGTTTTTTTCTATGGTCGGGTTGTTGTCTCTTTTACACATTCCCCATTTCCATTCTCAATTTTTTTCTTTATAAATTGCATTCTTAAGGAATTTTCAAAAAGTAATTGATTGTCATCACCTATTGGATGAATTAGAGATGAAGGGGTATTAATTATTCAAATATTGCTCAAGTCAGTGATTTTAATAAAGAAGTCATGAATAAATGGGAGATAATTATTAAAAGTCAATGAAGACAGCAACCCAACAATTCACATAGAGATGCATAGAACTTGCCAACTTGGCCTATTCCAAAGAATGGGTGTAGTACTGCTTAATACCTATAAAATATGGGTGTCCTTTGAAGCTTGCTTTATCTACAAGGGTCTGTAGATGGCCTGTTGCAAGGTAAAATTTCTGTCCCTATCCAATATACCCTCATTTTCCAGTGGCAGTCCAAATTTCCCAGACCATCATCCTAGATGGCCTCTATTGTAACTAGATCTACCTATTGTATTTATTGTGAACTTGTTCTCGTCCTGAATATGCATGAAATATTTGCCACTGGATGTTAAGCAACCAACCGTTAATCAATCATCTTTATCCACATCAAAAACTTCACGTTTCTCAAAAATAACCCATTGTATTTATTGTGAAATTGTTCTTGTCCTGAATATGCATGAACTATTTGCCACTGGATGTTAATCAATCATCTTTATCTACATCAAAAACTTCACGTTTCTCAAAAATAACCGATTGCAAAATCATCAACATTATAACATTCAGACTTATTTTCTACACACCCTTATATTTTTGCAATATGAGGATTTTACCTATTATTAGTGAAACAATTTACTTGCTCCATCTGGAAGCATTGATGGACACATCTTTACTATGTTTACTTTCAGATTTTTACAGTACTGCTTACACTGTGTTCAGAGAGAAAGTGGTCGTGTTTGTCACCTCATTAGAATCTCAAGATACTAAAAGTGTAACAAAGGTAGGGAATGTCCAGTGATTAATAATACATATGATATTTATTATGCCTCACTTATGAGCATTATGTTTTTTGTCTGTACGTTTGTTTGTTCATCAGTTTGTCTTTCTGACCTGCTTCAGGTTAACGTTTTTGTTCAAGGTAGTGTTTGTTGATTTTGAAGTCCAATCAACTTGAAATTTAGTACAAATGTTTCCTATTAATAGATCATTCTAATTTTAATGCCAAATTAGAGTTTTTACCCCAATTGCACGGCCCACTGAACATAGAAAATGATAGTACAAGTGGGGCATCTTTGTACTATGGACACATTCTTGTTATGAATATGAAAAATATAAAGATGTGATATGATTGCCAATGAGATAACTCTCCATCTGAGACCAAATGATAAAGAAATTAGCAACCATGTGTAACTGTCTTCACTAATGAGTAAAACCCTTACTGCATATCATATAGAGTGCCTAGAAATGCATTGGAAAACAATTCAAACCAGAAAACTAACGGTTTGATTTAGGTACAAAACAAGAAACAAAAATCAAATAAAATATTCAGCAACAAACAAAAACCACTGAATTATAGTCTCCTATATTTATTGTTATGATTTTGTCGATATGTTTTGTTTTTTTGTAATTATAGCTAGCAAAAGTCCTCCATGACTGTAGCCAATCACAAACTAGTTCAGTCAGCATAAGTAATTACTTTACTAAACAATCATCTACAAGTCAAAATGGTAGTCTTGGTAATACCAAACAGAATGGTAACCATGGTAACACAGAAAATGGTGTATCTTCCAATGAGGGAAAACGAAAAGCTATTAAAAACCTGTAAGTTTGATATAACTTATGTTAAGGTTATCATTTGGTATTCATGAAAACAAATTCTATGACGTAGGCTTATACCTGCCAACTTTTCCAAATGCCCATGGGTTTTTTGAGTGCAAGATGGCTGTCATAGTCCTAAAAATCCTTCATGGGGGCCTGCAAATACATTTTAATGTTGGTTTTTGGCTTCTTCATACTTTCATAAGCTTAAAATTAACTGTTTTGTTTAAATTGTGGACAAAATTGCTCTTTCAAAATTTTAATTTGGGAGCCTCCATGGGGGAAATCCCCCTCAAATAGTGACAGTTGGCAGGTACGATAGGCTGCTGTATTTGTTGATAAGGATGTGCATATAAAGGTGAAAGCAAAATGAGTGTTTGTGTTTGCTTGCTAGATATTTAGAGTCTGATGGATTATTTTTTTCATAAGCAGAAAAGTAATATAGTTTTACTGGAAGTTTCACATTTGTTAGAGGATTGCAACATACTGTAAATTCTGAAATTATTGAGTGCATTAATTATTGCGATTTTGTCATTTTGTCATTTTAGACTTAAATGCAATTTTAATTTTTACGAATTTGAGAAAAATCCTGTTAAATTCATATAAATTATTTCAAAATGCGAGTGTAAAGTATTGCGTTTACCATTCAGTCACATTTTTCACAATAATAAAAACCTCGCATTAATTTCTTAATTTATAGTATTCCAAATGGATATTCAAACTCCTTAGTGAAAGACTAATGGACAACACGATAAATGAACAAAATAAGGAAATAACAAACCCGTCTACAGAACTAAACATAGAAGACTACAGACTATTTAACATCAACCCTTCCCTTTGTTTTCAGGTGCTTTGGTAGTGAAGGCATATCCTGCTCCTTAGGTGACACTTTTAGTTTAACTTGTGTATCTATCATTGAACAAAGTGATGATGTTATATATGATTATGATCCTTTGTATGCCCAATTTATAGTCATTATGTTTTCTGGTCTGTGCATTGTTCTCCGTCCGTTCGTTCGTCCCACTTCAGGTTAAAGTTTTTGGTCGAGGTAGTTTATTATGAAGTTGCAGTCTCATCAACTTGAAACATCACATTCTCCCTATGATATGATCTTTGTAATTGTAATGCCAAATTAGAAATTTCCCACATTTTCATGGTCCCCTGAACATAGAAAATGATAGTGCGGATGGGGCATCCGTGTACGGGGACACTTTTTTGTTGTTACATGGTCCAAGGACACAGTTATTGTCCTTTGGTTTTTCGTTGAATATAGTCCCTAGTGTAAACAGTGGTTAACTTACATGTTTTATTCAATACACTTTCCCAATTTATTTCTTGATATTAAATGCCTGAAATATTAAGTTGGGGATGTAATTACATGTCAAAAAAATTTGGGTGCTGAAACTGTATGTTAAGTAGTGAATTGGTCCAGTTCTAAAATTTTATCACGTCTGAAGCTGTCAAACTGAATTTTACACCCCCTTAACACAGAATTGGCAATATTTTGAGTTAGAGCTGGTAGAAGTTTCTATAATTTTGATATTATTTGTCTCACTGGTAGTACACTACACAGTAAAAATATTTTTGAGAAAGAGCAGGTGCGATTTTTTTAATTTGAATTTATTGTCTAAAAGAAATGCACTACGAAATAACTGTGTTCTCGGGCCACATGGTATACCTCTATCTTTGGATCTATATTGTAGTCACCTTGTCTATCCGTTGATCTGTTCATTCTTCCAACCAATTGTTGTGCAAAACCCATGCTGATAACAAGACTTCCAACATACTTTTATCTCATATTTTTTAGTGTCGGAAGAACCAACAAAGCTATTTCTAAGGTCAAGAAAGAAAAGAGAATAGCAAAAATCTTAAAGAACTTTAAGGAAATAGAAGGAGAAGAACCAGACTGTGCTTCCAATACTGTCTCTTCCTCCACTGAATCTCATCAGACAAAAAATCTAGTACAAGACAGCAAACCATCTATTACTGGACTGTGCAGCATAGAACAGGAAACTGTATCAACAAACTGTTCATCTTCTGTTACCTCAGTAAGCTCACAACAGGAAACCAGTAACTCATCTTCAGAGTCTGGTCAAAATGACATGTGTATCAATTACCGAGGAACAAAATATGGATCAAATTATCCTCCATACATAGATTCCTGTCAGTCTGAAATAGATTATATTGATATAGAAATAGACTGCCATGCCATTATAGTTCCAAAATTTAGTCCAATGTCTCCTTCTAAAACTCAAAATGGCTGTGATTCTGGGTCAGATTCAACTTGTATTGAAACAAACTATATAAGCACAACTAAATCTAGATCTAGTCTGCAGTCAAACTTCAATATACTCAAAGATGTAACTACAACCTCGGAGACTGTTGACCATAGATTTCCAGATGACATGCCTGACATTGATAAGGCTATTACCTCGGAAACTGTTGAAGATGGATTTCCTGACGACATGCCTGACATTGTGTCTGATTGTTCATTAGATCTCACAGAACCTCCAGAAGATATGCCAGATATAATTAACGAACATACTTCATTTGAATTTTGCTCGGAAGACGATAATCTTGGTGCCAATTATGATACTGCTGAAAATGATGAGGTAGATGTGATCTCAGATTGCTTAGATATGGCTGAAAATCTTCTTCAAGTTCCCATGGTAACTGATAACAAAATGGAGGAGGATGTAATCTATACAAATGCTGACATTTATGACAATGAAGGTGATTGTCAGATAACAGATCTATGTAATTCTGATACAGATGAAAGACTGGAGGAAAATGACATTCAAACTGGGGGTAATGTTGTAAATGATCTGATGTTTGATTATAAGAATAGCCAGCAGATGACAAATGTTGAGATTTGCCACCAAGGAACAGACCTTATGGAGAAAGAGATTAGCCAGCAAACAACCAATACTATGGAAACAAATGTTTTGAGTGATAGTGATTCAAGTGATTCTGAATTGCCTGATTGTGACTTCATAGCATATAAATCCAGAAGACGAACTTCAATTTTTCAAAGGGCAATTGATATTTGTCAAGTCATTAAAACTAACAAGGAGAATCGGCATGTGACAAGTTCAGCTGACAATGAAGTAACAAAAAATGAAAAAAACAAGAGAAAAAGAAGTAAGCGTGTTCTTCCAAGTTTTTCACCTTCAACCTCAGAGGATGAGTTGAATCCACCAAAAGTTGCCAAGACTGATGGTGATGTGAACGGCTTTAATTTTGATGACAATATGAACGAAGTGAGCGATGAAGAAGTGGAATGTTTTATTTTATCAGTGGATGAATCTGGAAATGACATGGACAACAAAATTAGGAATTCTGGGTAGGTTATAATATTAAGGAAGAGCTGAAAATGTTTTAATATACATGTAGCTCGTCTGAGTTAGGTTTTTAATGTCAATGACGATTTTTAATTCATTAATTTTTTGTTTACCGAATACTTATAGCAGGGGTATCATATATATGTATTTTTATGGTTATAAGTGATTATAATTCAGACAGATTGAAAACTAGGATAACAAAATAGCTGTCTCTTCTCGCCAAATAAATGACTCTTCTACTGTAAACATGTTAAAATGAACCAAAGTAATATGGAAAACTCTTTACATTGTAGAACTGTTTGTAATTTAACAGAAGACCAATTAAAATATTTGGTACTAAAGAATAAGATGTATCTAAAGTCCATCTTTCAAGGAAATGTAAGTATGCACACAAGATAAATGTTAGACTCAACAACAGGAACTCCTCTAATAACAAGGTGTAATCTCAGGTGTTTTGGGAGGGTAAGACTCAACAACAGGAACTCCTCTAATAACAAGGTGTAATCTCAGGTGTTTTGGGAGGGTAAGACTCAACAACAGGAATTCTCTAATAACAAGGTGTAATCTGAGGTGTTTTGGGAGGGTATGACTCAACAACAGGAACTCCTCTAATAACAAGGTGTAATCTCTGGTGTTTTGGGAGGGTAAGACTCAACAACAGGAATTCTCTAATAACAAGGTGTAATCTCAGGTGTTTTGGGAGGGTGAGACTCAACAATAGGAACTCCTCTAATAACAAGGTGTAATCTCAGGTGTTTTGGGAGGATAAGACTCAACAACAGGAATTCTCTAATAACAAGGTGTAATCTCATGTGTTTTGGGAGGGTATGACTCAACAACAGGAATTCTCTAATAACAAGGTGTAATCTCAGGTGTTTTGGGAGGGTAAGACTCAACAACAGGAACTCCTCTAATAACAAGGTGTAATCTCAGGTGTTTTGGGAGGGTGAGACTAAACAATAGGAACTCCTCTAATAACAAGGTGTAATCTCGGGTGTTTTGGGAGGGTAAGACTCAACAACAGGAACTCCTCTAATAACAAGGTGTAATCTCAGGTGTTTTGTTAGGGTGAGACTCAACAACAGGAACTCCTCTAATAACAAGGTGTAATCTCAGGTGTTTTGTTAAGGTAAGACTCAACAACAGGAACTCCTCTAATGACAAGGTGTAATCTCAGGTGTTTTGGGAGGGTGAGACTCAACAACAGAAACTCATCTAATAACAAGGTGTAATCTCAGGTGTTTTGGGAGGGTAAGCCTCAACAAAAGGAACTCCTCTTATAACAAGGTGTTATCGCAGGTGTTTTGGGAGGGTATGACTCAACAACAGGAACTCCTCTAATAACAAGGTGTACTCTCGGGTGTTCTGGGAGGATAAGACTCAACAACAGGAACTCCTCTAATAACAAGGTGTAATCTCAGGTGTTTTGGGAGGGTGAGACTCAACAACAGGAACTCCTCTAAAAACAAGGTTTTATCTCAGGTGTTTTGGGAGGAAGACTCAACAATAGGAACTCCTCTAATAACAAGGTGTAATCTCAGGTGTTTTGGGAGGGTGAGACTCAACAAAATGAACTCCTCTAATAACAAGGTGTAATCTCAGGTGTTTTGGGAGGGTAAGACTCAACAACAGGAACTCCTCTAATAACAAGGTGTAATCTCGGGTGTTTTGGGAGGGTAAGACTCAACAACAGGAATTATCAAATAACAAGGTGTAATCTCAGGTGTTTTGGGAGGGTAAGACTCAACAACAGGAACTCCTCTAATAACAAGGTGTAATCTCAGGTGTTTTGGGAGGGTTAGACCCAACAACAGGAATTCTCTAATAACAAGGTGTAATCTCAGGTGTTTTGGGAGGGTATGACTCAACAACAGGAATTCTCTAATATCAAGGTGTAATCTCAGGTGTGTTGGGAGGGTAAGACTCAACAACAGGAACTCCTCTAATAACAAGGTGTAATCTCAGGTGTTTTGGGAGGGTGAGACTCAACAATAGGAACTCCTCTAATAACAAGGTGTAATCTCAGGTGTTTTGGGAGGGTGAGACTCAACAACAGGAGCTCCTCTAATAACAAGGTGTAATCTCAGGTGTTTTGTTAGGGTAAGACTCAACAACAGGAACTCCTCTAATGACAAGGTGTAATCTCAGGTGTTTTGGGAGGGTGAGACTCAACAACAGAAACTCATCTAATAACAAGGTGTAATCTCAGGTGTTTTGTTAGGGTGAGACTCAACAACAGGAACTCCTCTAATAACAAGGTGTAATCTCAGGTGTTTTGTTAGGGTAAGACTCAACAACAGGAACTCCTCTAATAACAAGGTGTAATCTCAGGTGTTTTGTTAGGGTAAGACTCAACAACAGGAACTCCTCTAATGACAAGGTGTAATCTCGGGTGTTTTGGGAGGGTAAGACTCAACAACAGGAACTCCTCTAATAACAAGGTGTAATCTCAGGTGTTTTGTTAGGGTGAGACTCAACAACAGGAACTCCTCTAATAACAAGGTGTAATCTCAGGTGTTTTGTTAGGGTAAGACTCAACAACAGGAACTCCTCTAATGACAAGGTGTAATCTCAGGTGTTTTGGGAGGGTAAGACTTAACAACAGGAACTCCTCTAATAACAAGGTGTAATCTCAGGTGTTTTGGGAGGGTGAGACTCAACAACAGGAACTCCTCTAAAAACAAGGTTTTATCTCAGGTGTTTTGGGAGGAAGACTCAACAATAGGAACTCCTCTAATAACAAGGTGTAATCTCAGGTGTTTTGGGAGGATGAGACTCAACAAAATGAACTCCTCTAATAACAAGGTGTAATCTCAGGTGTTTTGGGAGGGTGAGACTCAACAAAAGGAACTCCTCTAATAACAAGGTGTAATCTCGGGTGAGACTCAACAAAAGGAACTCCTCTAATAGCAAGGTGTAATCTCAGGTGTTTTGGGAGGGTGAGACTCGGCAACAGGAACTCCTCTAAAAGCAAGGTGTTATCTCAGGTGTTTTGGGAGGGTAAGCAGTCAGTTCTCTAGTTTCTCAATTATTAACTTAATGTTTCCAAGTGATTGATAATTTCCCACTTGTCATCAAGTTTTGACCAATTTTTTCAAATGTTCATTAAAAATAAATGACATCGGTGATTACTAGCTATTGATTATTTCTTGCTTATCTAGTAAGTCTTGACCAATTTGTACCTATTGATTCCAGAAACACACTTAGCAGTGGTGATTTCCTAAATTCCTATGTGTGAATAAATATCATATCAAGTTATCATTATTTATCCTGCAATTGGGTGTTCTACTATACAAATTCAGCCCTACAGATATCGCTATGCTGTATCTGTATACTAGACAGACATAGCTCACAAGCTCCGCCCACTGCCTGACTGAGTATTGTATGAAACTGGGTGACCTCAGAATGTGTATTGCAGTTGCATTCCAATGACGTATTAATTGCGAATTAACGATATCTTTATACGTTCTGTTTGTTTTCAAACATTTCTTTAGAACAAAAAAAATCACACCAATTTTCTGATAAGGCCACGTTTTTTTAATTTGTTGGTTTACGGATTTTCTCCATGAAAAAGTCGGGTCGGTCGGTTGGGAAAAAAAAAAAAAGAAAAAAAAGAACGTTCAAGACAGAAAACTGATATGCAAAATAAAAATATATTTCACCTTTCTAATAATATGTTTGTCATAATATTTTTTCATCGTTCTTAAATTTTAGTTTGATGAAATATTATTGCTCAGCTGTAAACATAGCATTGTCATTGTCTAATAATTTACCATAAAAAAAAGGGGGGTACACTGACAAAGACGAAATTAAATCGTCATTTCACAAACAAGAAAAACAAATTCACGTCAGTTATTTGACTTAGCTTTTAATCAAAACTTGGTGAAAAATAATAAGGACAAAAACTGATAAAGAAAAAAAAGTAAAAACGTCGTACGGAAATAAGTTTCAACACACGTGTCAAAAACGTAATAGACTCGTTCACTGGAAAAACGAGAATATCAGGTTAAATAATCTGTTGTCATGCATTTCCGTTTTTTATCCAAATGGACGATATTTGTTTATTATTTATAAAACAAGAAAATATCAAATGATTTGTTTAAATTCAGTATTTTAACTTGATGTCTTGAACTTCCACCTGTCCACATTGACAAGTCTATTTATATGAGAACATGCATCTTACGGACTGGTGACAAATAAGGGAAACGAACTTATTGTGTAATTGGTTTTAACCACAGGTTTCGTTCCGCAAAATTATTTGCGCAAACGACATTTCAAGGTAATTAATAATTGATTTGTCTATTTTTAGAAACGTAAACTGAAAGTTTCATTTTTCACAACAGCAAGTGTCATCACTTCTGTTAGTGATTAATGCATTTCATTTCATATAAAAGGATATTTTAATTATTTTTCAGGGATAATGCATTTGTTAGGGTCGGCGAGAATAAAAAAAAAGCCTGAAAATTCGATTTTATTTTTATTTTGGAAATCGGCAAAATCGGGTCGGCGGATCCGTAAACCAACAAATTGAAAAATCCTGGCCTAACATACACACATGAACAGCAGCCTTTTCTACGATGACAACTATTGATTTCAAAACTTGAATTTGTATGATTGCGTAACATAAACAACCACGTCAATTTCAGCATGCATTTTTAGTGAATGTCGAGTCGGAAGCGTAGGACAACTTGTACACTCCTATTTCAAATTGGACAATGTTTTGTTATTTGTTTTTATTGTTGAAACTAGTTGTTATGTTAAAATAGATAATTATTCACCTTGAGTGATGTATTATTGTTGACCATTCTAGATTCTTTTTGTTTGTCTTCAGTGAATGTCTGATTACTGTATCGTATTACTAAATGGGTCTCAAGGGATTTCAAATCCAAAATAAATGCAAAATAAGTGTTTTTGTGTCTTTCAAAACACAAATAATATATACAGAATAAATTGCAGGATAAAGACAATAACTGTTTATCTAAAAGCTAAAAGCTAGCATACACCTTGTGTCCTAACCTCGTACAAATACAGCTGATATTTAAAGACACTAAACAGTTATTATCTATTGTCATGGTTTACTATTTTTCTTAATGAAATAAAGCTGTTTCATTGAATGATAAGATCTAATTTTGTGTTTCAGACTGAGTCGTGGCGCCATCTTGATTATAAGAAAGGAGGAAGATCAAGAAGTAAGTATGCAACATCATCAAATATTTTGTTTTTGGCTGTAACACGTCTTCTGATTGGCTGACGTTATTTTGTTATCAGCCCATAGACATAATTTAGTCATGTGACCGTGATGTCATCAACCATTTTTCATGGTTTTCTACGATTTAAAATGGAATTTAGAATTAAATTATAAGTAATAACTGTAATATTTTTTCTGTCTATTCGAAATAACATAAAAAATGTGGTGGACACTGTTTAATAACCCACTACGCATTTTTTCAGTGCGCACTAAATTTTTGATGTTATTTTTTCATAGACAGAAAAAATATTAGTCATTCCTTAAATATTTGTTTTTATTCTAAACATGAATATGAATTTTAGATGACCATTTGACATCAATTCATTTTACCTTTTCTTCAGCTGGAAATATGAGGATAAAGGTCTCATCATTTTAAGTCAAGTTTATACTTTTTGTAGACCTACTTTTAAAATCACCTCATGGAGTGCCTTTGTTTAAGATTTGGATTATTGGAGTCTCTCTGATCAGCACACAGCATTGGAGGAGAAAGGCAGTGATCTGGAAGGTTTTTTTCACTATGGGCCCAGGGCCCTCAAAAATAAATTCAATGGGCAATTTTAAAAAATAATGGGGCATGCTGTCAAATGAGTGGGCCATTTGAATTGACTTCTGTAAAAAAAAAAAAGTATCAGTATAATTTTGGCACAGAGGTGTTGGTACTTACCTTTATGATTTAAAATAAAATCATGGATATTGTTCCTGTGATTTTGTAATTTCAATTTCAATGAAAATACAATAACTTCTTCCAACCCCAACAATATTTAAGTTAACCTTTATTTACAATGTTTAAACTGGTACTGTTGCCTTGTTCATGTTCATGGGGTTTTTTTGTACATTAAATTTGGGTCTTCGTCGATACCATACTTATTCCAGACGTTCCATATTAGAGGACATTTCAGGCATTTCCTCTGCACTTTTTGTATTATTATAACTTCATCACAGTGACAAGAATAACAGTAAAGAGTACCATTAATTCATAGAACAAAACAACAAATCGCTGAAGTCATGTTTACAAAATGTCAAAACGAGCCAAAGACCAAAAAATGACAAGGACAGTTAGGCGTCTTTTATGGAGACAATAACTTAGTCCACGGCCCCAGAAAAAAATTTAAAATAGCCTTGCCAGATGTCATAATTATTTGGACTAACAATAACTATATTCCTAAAAAGTCTTTGGGGTTCTTCAATCGAAATAATACAAAGCTAAACTAAATAAGATTATTATTAGAGTTAAATCTTGTCTGTACTAGCCAAATTTCACAAATTTAAAGTTGTTTATAAAAAAAAATATATATAATGTATGATGGTTAATTACGTTTTTCGGTTATCAGTTTGACCTCATGGTTCTACGTATTATCATAGGGAAACACCCGAGAGGTCCCAAAAATATATAGGTGCTCCTACTATTGGAGGAACATTACATAGTTGTGTACACACACATGGCAGCACGGAACCTGATCGGAAATTCATTTGACGATATCTAAACATTTCAAAAAGAAGTGAAAAATATTGTGCGCCACGTGGGCGCTTACATTTGTCACTGTATGCGACATTTCTTGTCAATATGCGCTATAGGCGCAGGGCGCACGTCCTTCCCGAACACTGGAAAGGATATAGACTGGTTGGCTTGAAGTCAGAATAGCATGTCCTGGTATGGTGACATGTCTTCCTGAGGCTTGTGGAATTGTCAACTAGGATATTAAAAGTCCAGCTCACCAAGTTTGACTAGTACATGTAGTATAAAGCAGAATTGATATTTGTAATGCATTAATATTTTCTCATCCTTAATAAGCATTTAATTTGGGGCTGATAGTTATACAGCCAACCAACCATCATCATCTACATTATCAAAATGTTAATATACATGAAATTATTTTAGTAATATGTTTATTTGGTGTTATTTTATGATTTTCTGTATTTATAGAGTTGCTAAACCATCAAGTACACCTGGGATTGTTTACAGAAGAACAACAAGATATCGTCATGGAAACATTAATGTCCATTTTCTGTAAGAAACATCATAAGGTAATGATTATGCGGTTTGTACATTAAATATTTCAAGAAAAGACGAGTAATAAAAGATATTATGATAAAACTTATGTTATGAGAATAGTATATTTCTTTTGACATTTAAAAAGCCCTTTGATATCACAAAAAGTGCACTTTTGTTTGGATACATCATATGTTTATACTGTCTGTTTAAAGACAATTTAGAGGGTGTATTTCAATAAGACAGCAACCCAAGGACAAAAATATTCAAATAACATATTAAGGTGGTACCTAACACTACAGGGAGATAACTCTGTAAAATCAGCTTAACGTTTAAATTACATTGCGTTGTGATGGCAATATTAAGCTTCTCAATGATCAAAATAAGTGTATGTCAATCTGCTATTATACCAGTGTAATTTTTCTAATAAAACGATTGATTAAAATTTTTTGAAATGTTTATGTTTTTGGGGTAAGACGGCTTCAAGCCGTCAATCCCCTATGGGGTTGACCAGATTGACACTCCCTCACATCATTCATTTTGTTTTTATACATGTTATAGTGTGGAAAACCCCCCAACAATTCTTACTTAGATTGAAGAGAAGGAGACCCAGAAATGAATAGTTTGACTTTAAACACTTTTTTACACATTTCCCTTCTGTTTCTCGAGAAATTATCGTATCTTGAACTCTCCTTTACACTATTTACGTTTATTTTACAATCCGGAAAAATTAGTATGACGAGATATTCTAAATATATCCAACCTACATTGTATTTTATAGTGACGTCATTCTTGGAAGAAGCAGGGATATCCTTCACCAGTTCACTGGTTATTTAAATCATTCTTAGAGATCGTGCACTAATTACAAATTTGTATTTGTTAAATCTAAACATAATATTGTTTACTGTAGATGATTTAAACATCAACATGCAATACTTTAATTTGTAGGTCAACAACTTTCAAAATAAACAAAGATCGTGGGGTTACATGAGACAGGGGAAAGAAACGATTTTATTACTTTTTCGGGTCTCACTTATTAGAGACAAGAAGCGTCAAAAAACACAAGAAGCTTCAAAAAGACTATTTAGCGACAAGAAAAAATTATTCTTCTGGTCGCTAAAATTCTTCTTGTCGCTAATTTGTGAGACCACTTTTTTCTGTAAAAATTCAGAGAATCTCCCTCCAATTCAGGAGCAACTCAATTGATGATTAATTATCCACGAAAATAAAAGTTAATGTTTTTAAACACTTCAAATGTGACATTTCATTGGATTAGTAGTCTTTAATTAAAACTAAATTTTTGTGCACCTACATAATCATTGTAATGGTAAAAAAAAATAATATAAATTTGCATTTTGTAGCCTGGTTTAAACATATTTATTATTTACAAATATTTCAAAATTAAGATATGGAAACAAGCTTCACACAGTTTACATCACTCATATTGTTTTTTTTATTAGTACCTGTTTCCCTGTGATGAGAGTTGTAACTCCGAACTTTAACAATGGAAATTTAAAACTGAATAGATTTTTCAGTCCACACTTTCTAAAGAAAAAACTTAAAGATTCATGAGTACTGTCACAAAAAATGGAAAATTGCCCTAGCCTGCAGTTCAGTGGTACACAATCAAGATTTCAAAAAGTAATGTAGTTGTTGTGAAATGACAGAATTCAGTTGAGTTATAGATAATTAGCTATCAACTTAAATAAAATGTTTAGATTCAGAAGATGCAGATCTCTTCCATTGGTCCAAATTGAATCCTAAACTAAGGAAATGAAATTACATAAACAACAATTGATTTCAATATTGTCAACCTTTCTACATGTTCTAGCTGTTCTTTTTTTCATTCTTCATATGAAAACTATCATAAGATACCCCCCCCCCCCTCTTCCAAAAACATAATTTAATAGAAACAAGGGCCGCCTTTCCCCTCAGAGCTATTCAGCTCTTTGATTTATCAAAGGATCAAAGTTAATACTTTTTTTAAAAATTATGAAAATTAAACGAGCCAAATTAATTTTAGTGAATGTGTTGGATACCACCTTAAGGGCAATGTAAGTCTAGAATAATTTTTCTCTCCTTAAGTTTGAGCAATTTTATGAGTTTTATTTGTTTGATAAAATTTGTAAAATGCATCTATGTGTAAAGATTAATTAAATAAAAATACATCTTTAAAGGACGATAAATACAAACAGAATTTCAATTTTCTGATGCTATGGTAATTATTTATGATATGTTTTTTTTTCAGTTTATGGAATATGTGATGAAAGTTTTGCTACCTGAAATGTTAATAAAGATCCACATGGCCGTTAACAGTGTCAGCCATAGAGAATCAGAGGTCATGATGATGGAAGCTTTGTCCAAGCCAGGAGGTGTCTACATTTGAATAGATCTGTATTGAGGAGAAAAGCTTACATATATATCTATATTCCTTCCATTATTTTACAAAGGTTGTAAGACATGTGAAAATTGAGGTTTTTTTCTCAGGAATTTTGATGCTAATACTCATAAACTTATAGGCAAATACAAGTTCTTTGTGCAATTGAAGCAACACAAATGTAAACCTATACATGTGAAGTTCATATCAGTATTTAGATCTGACAATCAAACTTTATATGAGTTATGATCTCAATCCATTCTGCATTTTGACCAGTTAAAACTCTTTATTAGATGTGTTAAACATTTTGTAAAAGAGAAAACAATATTTACCTCAAGAGAAGACTAGGGTAAAGAAATACTGTCACTCCTAGCTAAATTGGGCATTCAATTTGACTCTGTGGTTGTTTAAAAGCATTATATTCACTTGTTGACTGAGTGTTAGAAAGCTCTCATTGTATTGACACAGTTTTAAGTTATATTTTACAACTAAGACTTTTTACTGTGGATTCATTATATTTCTTTGGGTGTTATATTTCATGGATTTATTAGTATACAGGGTAGGTGACTGTTGAATTAATCAAGATAACAAAATATACTTTTTCTGTATAAATAGAGACCGATCTAGCTGAAAACATAAACCTGAATGTTCACAATATGGTTCTAAAACTCATGAACCACAGTAGATTGTAACAGATTCTTATTGAACCAAGAAACTTATCTTTTAATTGATCTTTATAAAGCTTCCCTGTCAAATTAGATACAATTGAACCCTTAATAGTAAATGAGTACCCTTTTATGTCAAATAGACTTCAAGAATTACAGTTAATTTTACATAAATGTATAGATTTTTAACTAAGAAAGAAAACAAATATCTTAATGCATATTCTGACTTAAGACCATGTGAGTTAACTTTGTAAAAAGAAACTTTATACATTTTTGTTATTTTGTTTGTTTAAAGGAAGCAAATTGTTTCCTTTTTGTTATGTATTCTCATTTTGGTTTAGATTTGAATAATCTTTTCTAGTCATAGGTATATCGGGTAGTCTACCATTTATATAGAAATAAACAATTTGAAAATTTGATTTGTGAATATTATTTTCTAAATAACTTTTTTAAAAAGATATGAAAATTATTCTTTGTGAATAAACAGAGTTAATGGATTCAAGTCATGAAATAGTATTAACCAAACAACACAAACAAAAAAGTAATTTAGAAGTCAGTTGAATGAAGGTTTTCAACAATAGCTAAATTTCAAACTCTGAAATAGTGGAAAATTTGTGCAGGTTGTCTTCACCGACTTCAGATTCAGATTTAACAGAACCTTCCAAAGGTCTTTTATCAACACCAAAAACAACAGAATACACATATAGACAACCACTGACAATATTTCAGACTTTTGATGAGCACATTAAAATATGTGACAACATTTAACTTTAATGGAGTATTCAACCTTTCTACTGTTATGCAGAATTGTAACAAGAACACTCAATAAAAACCTGTTCAGAAAAAAAAACACTTTACCCTATCGTGTTTATATCACATCTAACAAAAATGTGTTTACAGGTTTAATGATTCTGTATAACATATCAGAGTCTGTAGAAATCAATAAAATTGAGAATGGAAATAGGGAATGTGTCAAAGAGACAACAACTTGACTGAAGAGAAGACAACAGCCGAAGGAAATCAATGTTCACTACAAGAATGAATGTGTCATCCTGCTCATCATATTCCCACTTTTAATTGAATGATAACTCTCAGTGCTAATTTTAGAAATATACGATGTAGTATAGATCATATATATAGATACAATTATTTGCCCTAAAGAAGCACCAGAACTTGTCTTGAACACATTTTTCACATCTTACGCAGGTTTTAATATTTGACACAACAACATTTACTTAGATTTTTTATCACTCCAGTCATAGCTAAATTGTATATAGAAATAAAAAGATGTAATATGATTGTCAATGAGACAACTCTCTGTCCAAGTCGCAATGTGTGAAAAGTAAACAATTAAAGGTTAAAGTACAGCCTTCAACACAGAGACTGAAATCAGCAAGCTATAAATGACCCCACAATAACTCGTGAAATACAGTTCAAACAGGGAAAAAACAACAGTCTAATTTAAACTTCATGTATGTGGATGGAAAAAAAATGAGAATAAGAGCAATTTACTTAAACTGCAGTTTATCAAAATAAGATTACTAGTGGTTACCATACTAATTGACCAATGCTTTCACAGTAATACTGTCTGTGTATAGCCCGTCAAGGTTGTTAAAAACTTCCATCGTTGTGGTGAAGATTAAATTCACCAAAATGTTGTTATTGGTTTACAACCTTCTATGTAATTGATATCTAACCAATCACATACTTTCTTATGTACCAGGGATTTTGGTGGCACAGTAGTCAAAACAATTGTATCATTTGTATGTCAACAGCTGTTAAGTGCAGCTGCTCTCCAGCAGCAAATTCAGAAAATTTCAATTCTCCTAAAATGATACCTGGACTGATCAGAACTTGCAAAAAAAAATAAGGAATTTTTCATATACATATCTTATCTTTTCTGAACTAATCCTCACATGGAGAACGATCAAAATAAAGGAAACTCATAATTTACTGAGATATTTTAAATAACATTTAAAATATATACAAAATTAAATGTGTAATAAATTAAAAACAATGTAAAATATTGCACTGGAAATCTGGAATATTTGTCTTTTTGTTTATCTTGAGCTGTGTTTTGTTCTGTTCTGTGACAAGGCTTTCCTGCTTTATGTACTTCTCATTTCCCCACAAGGACATGGGCAAACTCTGAAAAAGAAATTAAAACATATATTCCATACTTCTTTCAATTGCTTAAGGAGAGAATTTAGTTGCTGGAAAGTCCTAAATATTTCTCAATTCTTGAAAAAAAAATTGAGATGTGATTAGTATTGACACTTATATCCCAGATTCTTCCCTCTCCTCTGTTTCGTTTGTTGATTTTAAACATATTTTATTCATTAAGATATGAAAATGATTGAGCAACAGGCACAGCTTATAAAAGCTCTTTCCATATTTATCGTTTGTTGATGCTATTCCCTCTGAAACATGTGTAACATTTGTATATCTATAACTTTGTGTGTTGTCTCTGATCTTTGAAACCATTATAGATAGAAAAATATGAAATGACGAGATCTACCTTCCCTTTATAAAGACTAAAAACTGCGAGACAACGCTTTTTATGAGTCATTACTCTAATGATGAATATTTTTTTACCATTTTGTTATTACCTAATATCTGTTTGATTATCAGCATTGTTTGGTAACATAACTGTATTTCATACATTGTTTGTGTTTACATCTGTTAATGTCGAGTCTGCAATTTTGTTGCAGAAAGCTTGTCATAGAGATAGTGATCCGGTGGCGGTGGCGTTAGCTAACTTCTTAAAAGCTTTATATTTTTGAAGGTAGAAGACCTGGATGCTTCATACTTTGTATATAGATGCCTCATATTATGAAGTTTCCGTCAGTCACATGTCCAATGTCGTTGACCTCATTTTCATGGTTCATTGACTACTTGAAAAAAAGTGAAGATTTTTTGTAATGTTAAATTCTCTCTTATTATAAGTAATTGGATAACTATATTTGGTATGTGCGTACCTTACAAGACCTTACAAGGTCCTCATACCCGTCAGACAGTTTTCACTTGACCTCGACCTCATTTCATGGATCAGTGAACAAGGTTAAGTTTTGGTGGTCAAGTCCATATCTCAGATACTATAAACAATAGGTCTTGTATATTCTGTGTGAAAGGACTAAGGTGTACATGTCCAACTGGCAGGTGTCATCTAACCTTGACCTCATTTTCATGGTTCAGTGGTTATAGTTAAGTTTTTGTGATTTGGTCTGTTTTTCTTATACTATATGCAATAGGTCTACTTTATTTGGTGTATGGAATGATTGTAAGGTGTTCATGTCTAGCTGACAGGTGTCATCTGACCTTGACCTCATTTTCATGGTATAGTGGTAAAAGTTAAGTGTTTGAGTTTTGGTCTATTTTTCTAATACTTAATGCATTAGGTCAACTATATTTGGTGTATCTATATGTCTGTTACCCAGGTTTTATTTGACCTAGACCCCATTTTCACGGTCAATTGCTAAGGGTTAAGTGTTAGTGTTTTGGTCTCTTTTTCTTAATTTATAAGCAATATGTCAACTATATTTGTTGTATTGAAGAATTGTTAGCTGTACATGTCTGCCTGGCATGGTTCATCTGACCCTGACCTCATTTTCATGGTTCATTGATCAATGTTTCGTTTTCTTTGTTAATGTTGAGTTTATGTGACAGTTGTAATAAAGGTTTATATTTAGGTCTATCAACATACTATCAATGATTAGTAAAGAAGGCGACACATTTCAGTGTGTGCACTCTTGTATTTCCAAATGTAATGTGTGTCAATTGACTAGTTTGTACTGATGTTAAGTGTTTTTAAAATACTGTCTTGTTTTAATGTTGATAGTACATGCATCTGTTTTGTTTGTTTGGTTGTTTGAATGACCGTCTTGTTTCAATGTTTATGCATCTTGCTTGTTTTCTGTGTTGTTTGTAGGATGTTTTTGTGCAGTTGTTTGGTCTTGTTGTTTGTGCAGCTGTCGGTGTTTGTATTTGTATGATTTGTATACGGCTGTTTTGTGTTTAGTGTTGTTTGTGCAACTTGCTTGTTTTCGGTGTTGTTTGAAGGGCTGTCCTGTTTTCAGTGTTGTTTGTGCAACTTGCTTGTTTTCGGTGTTGTTTGCAGGGCTGGTTTGTTTTCTGTGTTGTTTGCAGGGCTGTCTTGTTTTTGGTGTTGTTCAATGTCATTTGTATAGAGCTGTTTTGTTTTCGGTGATTTTTTTTATAAACTGTCTTATTTTCAGTGTTGTTTTCTGTGTTGTTTTGTTTTCAATGTTAGTTTGCTTGACTGTTTTGTTTTCGGTGTTGTTTGTAGAGTTGTTTTGTTTTCGGTGTTGGACTGTTTTCAGTGTTATTTGTATTGCTGTCTTGTTTTTAGTGTTGTTTGTATGGCTGTCTTGTTTTTGGTGTTGTTTGTAGGGCTTTCTTGTTTTCGATGTTGTTTGTAGGGCTGTCTCGTTTTCGGAGATGTTTGTATGGCTGTCTCGTTTTCGGTGTTATTTGTAGGGCTGTCTTGTTTTCGGTGTTGTTTGTAGGGCTGTCTTGTTTTCGGTGTTGTTTGTAGGACTGTCTCGTTTTCTGTGTTGTGTGTAGGGCTGTCTCGTTTTCGGTGTTGTTTGTAGGGCTGTCTCGTTTTCAGTTTTGTTTGTAGGGCTGTCTTGTTTTCGGTGTTGTTTGTAGGGCTGTCTTGTTTTCTGTGTTGTGTGTAGTGCAGCCTCGTTTTCGGTGTTGATTATAGGGCTGTTTTGTTTTCTGCCTCCATGCGCGTAGCTACGTTTACGTCAAAACGCCCGGGCGGGCGTACACTTAAATTTTAAAAATAAAAAAAAATTATCGACATAGTATAAGAATAACTGGTCAAAAGCACATCAGCCTTGTGCTTCAATGGATTGTAATTTTGAATAAAAAAAAAATACTCAAATAGATCATTTAATATATCTGTTCGAATCTTTTGTAAAAGTCTGAATCTACTATGAATTCTACGTACTTTTCTTATATTTTAAGCAATCCACTATCTGCTCAGATTCGATATGTTGTTTGTATTTTTGTCGAGCCTGTGATTTATGTCCCAAAAGCGAGATAAAGCGGCGTCAATATTTAGGTTCCGATTGGGATAGTCTTTTGAATGACTCTCCGTTAAATTTTACGAAAGTTGAACAGAAACTGTTTATGCTCAAAAGAGTATTCAGAGCAATATAATAATGCAATTATATCTTTAATTTTCCCGCATTTTAAGGACAAAATGTATTTCTTTCTGGGATTTTTAAGTGGTCGCAATTTGGGCTTACATTTTGGTATTTCTCAATTACATAATATTAACTACTTGTCGAACCTTCATCGAATTTTATGAAAATGTTGAAGAAGCTTTTTCTATGAATAATGTCTAAAGCTAAAAAATTTATAACATTTGTTTTCGTTCATTTTTCTGTTCTTTTCTGATAAACAGATAGCCGGACTCTTCTTTACGCAATTAATTGTTTTACATGAATTGTTCAATTTATAAAACCTTCATAGATTGTCGTGAAATATTCCAGATCCAGAAAAAAATATCAAAAGAAAATTCTAGATTTTTTTTAAAAATCCCTTTAAGGAATGATATATTGATTCACTTTTTGTGGGAAGAAATCCTAGGTGTTCCAGAATCTTTTTATATTGCTCCTCTTAGAAATCTTTTTTTTTTTTGTGTTCATTAAAAGGTGCATTTGTCGATTGTATGCTCACTCACGGCACCCTTTAAACTTATTTTAAAGTAATATTGGTTTGGACGTTTTCTCTAAAACCAATGGCCGTTAGGCTCACTTCCAGTTTAACACGATGAATAAGTTAACATAAACCAAAATTTTAGCAAAACAAATAAACCATTTAGATTCAAAAGTGTGAATGATTTTTACTGACAGGAATTATTATGGTACATTCTCGATAGCTTTCCCTTTCGAACCCATTACCAGCAGGTGCTTAAACATTGAGCAGTTGGAACCCTTCATATTCCTCGCCAAGGTTCGGGCTTACACGTAAAAATGACCCAGCTACGCCACTGGCCTCTTGTATCATCTCGTCAACCTCTAATCACTCAGTCTCCCTCTCTTCGGTTAGTGAGAACATGTCGGAGCTCTGCCGTACTGATATAACCATTGCCTTCATAATTGATTTGTCCGTCACCCGTCAGATCTGCCTCTTGTATCATCTCTTCAACCTCCTCATCTCTCAGTCTCTCTCCAAGGTCTGTGAGAACATGTCGTAGCTCTGCCGTACTGATATACCCCTTACCTTCATAATTGATTAGTCCGTCACCCGTCAGATCTGCCTCTTGTATCATCTCTTCAACCTCCTCATCTCTCAGCCTCTATCCGAGGTCTGTGAGAACATGTCGGAGCTACTGCACTGATATACCCCTTACCTTCATAATTGATTAGTCCGTCACCCGTCAGATCTGCCTCTTGTATCATCTCTTCAACCTCCTCATCTCTCAGCCTCTATCCGAGGTTAGTGAGAACATGTCGGAGCTACTGCACTGATATTCCCTCTTACCTTCATAATTGATTAGTCCGTCTCCCGTCAGATCTGCCTCTTGTATCATCTCTTCAACCTCCTCATCTCTCAGTCTCTCTCCATGGTTAGTGAGAACATGTCGGAGCTACTGCACTGATATTCCCTCTTACCTTCATAATTGATTAGTCCGTCACCCGTCAGATCTGCCTCTTGTATCATCTCGTCAACCTCCAATCTCTCAGTTTCTCTCCATGGTTAGTTAGAACATGTGGGCTAGCTCTGCCGTACTGATATACCCCTTACCTTCATAATTGATTTGTCCGTCACCCGTCAGATCTGCCTCTTGTATCATCTCTTCAACCTCCTCATCTCTCAGTCTCTCTCCATGGTTAGTGAGAACATGTCGGAGCTACTGCACTGATATTCCCTCTTACCTTCATAATTGATTAGTCCGTCACCCGTCAGATCTGCCTCTTGTATCATCTCGTCAACCTCCTCATCTCTCAGTCTCTCTCCGAGGTTAGTAAGAATATGTAGCTCTGTCGTACTTATATACCCCTTACCTTCATAATTGATTTGTCCGTCTCCCGTCAAATCTGCCTCTCGTATCATCTCGTTAACCTCCTAATCTTTCAGCCTCTCTCCGAGGTTAGTGAGAACATGCCGTAGCTCTGCCGCACTGATATACCCCTTACCTTCATAATTGATTTGTCGGTCTCCCGTCAAATCTGCCTCTTGTATCATCTCGTCAACCTTCTCATCTCGTCAGCCTCTATCCGAGGTTAGTGAGAACATGCCGGAGCTCTGCCGCACTGATATACCCCTTACCTTCATAATTGATTTGTCCGTCTCCTGTCAGATCTGCCCCTCGTATCATCTCGTCAACCTTCTCATCTCGTCAGCCTCTATCCGAGGTTAGTGAGAACATGTCGGAGCTACCGCACTGATATAACCATTGCCTTCATAATTGATTTGTCCGTCTCCTGTCAGATCTGCCTCTCGTATCATCTCGTCAACCTTCTCATCTCGTCAGCCTCTATCCGAGGTTAGTGAGAACATGTCGGAGCTACCGCACTGATATTCCCTCTTACCTTCATAATTGATTTGTCCGTCTCCTGTCAGATCTGCCCCTCGTATCATCTCGTCAACCTCCTCATCTCTCAGCCTCTCTCCGAGGTTAGTGAGAACATGAAGCTCTGTCGTACTGATATACCTCTTACCTTCATAATTGATTTGTCCGTCTCCGGTCAGATCTGCCCCTCGTATCATCTCGTCAACCTTCTCATCTCGTCAGCCTCTATCCGAGGTTAGTGAGAACATGTCGGAGCTACCGCACTGATATAACCATTGCCTTCATAATTGATTTGTCCGTCTCCTGTCAGATCTGCCTCTCGTATCATCTCGTCAACCTTCTCATCTCGTCAGCCTCTATCCGAGGTTAGTGAGAACATGTCGGAGCTACCGCACTGATATAACCATTGCCTTCATAATTGATTTGTCCGTCTCCCGTCAGATCTGCCTCTCGTATCATCTCGTCAACCTCCTAATCTTTCAGCCTCTCCCCGAGGTTAGTGAGAACATGTCGTAGCTCTGTCGTACTGATATATCCCTTACCTTCATAATTAATTTGTCCGTCTCCCGTCAGATCTGCTTCTCGTATCATCTCGTCAACCTCCTCATCTCTCAGTCTCTCTCCGAGGTTAGTGAGAACATGTCGGAGCTCTGCCGCACTGATATAACCATTGCCTTCTTTATCAAACACTCGGAATGCATCTTTTATTTCATCTTCACTGCTGATATCACGTTGATGGCGCTTAAACATGGCGAGAAATTCTGCATATACTGCAAACCCTGTGCCTAATAATGTAAATTTGATTACGTTTCAAAACACATTTTAAGAACTTGCTCATATAAACATTTACTTCATATTCGATTTAATCTACAATATGAAACCCTTAATTAAGCTCTTTAGAGAAATCTCGCTTCTCGCTGATGACTAGAGTGATTTCGTAAAATAAAAATTCTCATGCGTTACGTATTCTAAACGATATTTCGTTATAGAGAAACACAGAAATAACAACAATTTTGTGTTCTAAAATCAACTTTGTATAGCAATCTTGTAGCAACTGTTAGATGAGAGCAGATCTTAAAAGCGCATTCCATTCGCGTATAAATTTTTTATTTTTTTTATATATCGTTTCTGATGTATTTACGTCAATTAGCTTTCTTTTCTATAGAAAATCACAAGACGACAGCATCGTTTTCAAGTAAACTCCATGATTACAAGAGTTATCATACCTCTGACATCAACCTCCCGAATCATCAGTTGAACCTCTTCTTCTGAAGGATTAAGACCTAGTGATCGTACTGCCTGGCCAACTTTATCATTGGCAATTTTACCTTCATTTTTCAAATCGAATAATGTGAAGGCCTCACGAACCTCTGAAAAAAAGGCCATTGCAACTTTTTCATTTTATACCTTACTTTGCATTTTAAAATATAATAATGTCAGTAACATTTATAAAAATTAAAATAAATATACAACTTATTCCAATACCGCTGCCGAATTTATTTTATTCATTCTAATAATTACCAGCGGCAAATATTACATGATTTAAGGGACTTCAATTGAAGATATCCTGTGTTGTAACAGACTATCAAGCAGTTTGGGGTTCTCTATGTGCTTTCTCACAAGGTACCACTACACAGGAAAATATGCCATCTTACGGGACAGATTGCTTTCTTTCTAAATTCGATCCAATCGTGCAACATTTACGCTATTACGGTAATACAGAAAATATAAATTTTGACTGAGTATTTGGTTAGACAGTGTCACGGTTCAAACCAATGAATCCTCTCTGTTTTCTCATCTATCACTCACAGTCAGACGAGTATACAACTAAGAAACCTTTCAGTCTCTATATGATGATGTTTAGTCAAAACAATTTGAAACTATTATAAACGGAATGAAACAGGATATGTATTTACTAGTATTTGTAAAAAGAACTTGATATAGAAATGCACGAAACTCCATGAAATGTTCGAATTTCTGGGAAAAATAGAACATATGGAAAAAGCTTCATCAAATTCAAGATAGTATATATATGGTACTTTTTTTAGTAAGTGGTTTCACGGATGAACCCGGTTTCGAACATGTATATATATAGTGGGTTGGAAAAACTATCGCTGTTTTAAAATTCCTACCTTTTAATTGTTCATCGGAAAGTTTATCACCCTGAAAAAGTAAAGTTTTTAATATACTATTCTTCGTTTTAGAATAATGCATTGAAAATGAATTAAAAACATAACACTGACGTAAGAACCTATTGTCCCCTTTCCAAAGTATAGGGAGAGGGGGAAACTTTGTTACTGTACTACTGCCTCATGATATTGCGATCTATATATTTTTATTTAGAGAGTATCTATAACCATGTTAAAGCTGATTTTGTTCGTGTTGTATTTTGTATTGTACTTGTTGTCGAGCCTTCGACTTTAGTCGAAAAAGCGAGACATAGCGATCCTACTTTCCGTCGGCGTCGGCGTCGTCGTCGGCGGCGTCCACAAATATTCACTCTGTGGTTAAAGTTTTTAAAATTTTAATAACTTTCTTTAACTATACTGGATTTCTACCAAACTTGGACAGAAGCTTGTTTATGATCATAAGATAGTATCCAGAAGTGAATTTTGTAAAAATAAAATTCCATTTTTTCAGTATTTTACTTATAAATGGACTTAGTTTTTCTGCCGGTAAACATTACATTCACTCTGTGGTTAAAGTTTTTAAAATTTGAATAACTTTCGTAAACTATCCTGGGTTTGTACCAAACTTGGACAGAAGCTTGTTTATGATCATAAGATTGTATCCAGAAGTAAATTTTTTAAAAATAAATTTCCATTTTTTCCGTATTTTACTTATAAATGGACTTAGTTTTTCTGCTGGGAAACATTACATTCACTCTGTGGTTAAAGTTTTTGAAATTTTAATAACTTTCTTAAACTATACTGGATTTCTACCAAACTTGGACAGAAGCTTGTTTATGATCATAAGATAGTATCCAGAAGTAAATTTTTTAACAATAAATTTAAATTTTTTCAGTATTTTACTTTTAAATGGACTTAGATTTTCTGCCAGGAAACAACACATGCACTTTGTAGTTAAAGTTTGAATTTTTTTAATAACTTTCTTCTTTCCTATACCATTTTGGATTTGTACCAAACTTGGACAGAAGCTTTTTTATGATCAAAAGCTAGTATCGAGAAGGAAATTTTGTTAAAATTTTGTACCTGTGTATCTGTATTTTACTTATAAATGGACTTAGTTTTTCTTCCAGTTAACATTACATACAGTCTGCAGTTAAAGTTTTAAAACATTTATTAGATTCATAAACTATCTTGGATTTTTACCAAACCTGGACAGAAGCTTTTTACGATCAAAAGATAGTATCAACAGGAATAATTTTATTGATTTTTTTCCTCATTTTTGTTGAGCCTGTGATTAACAGCAAAAGTAGGCGAGACACTGGGTTCCGCGGAACCCTTACGAATTTTTTTTGAGTTTGATAAACAATTTCAAATGTGATGGTTGTCCTCGAATTGAATGGTCTATATCACCAAGAGCGTGTTTCAATTGAATTCAGAAATTCCACGATAGAATGTTGCATCCTCTTTTGTCGAATTGATTTCGGTATAGCTTCGCTTTTGTTCATCTGAGTGAAACATGCAAATAGAGATGATATTGTTCTTATATCATTTCATCTCTCTTGTATTTTTCTATGGATATTTTTTTCCCCAAATTCATCTTTGTCCAGCTTGCTCAACGAAACTTTTATTCATATTTATCCTGCAATCCAATATTTATCGAAAATATAAAATGCATTTGTACTTGCTACGAAACAGGAGAATGAAAAGCTCGGAGAGCCTAGTTTTCTCAGGCTGTTTCTAAAGTTCGTCAAATAAATGATATTATTTTTCGACACAGTACGTATACTGTATTATTAAGGACATCAGTTTATCAAGAACATTTAAGATAAAACGGATACTAGATATTGACATAACAATCATATATGTATGTAAGTGATAAATACCAACATTTTTTTTTAATATAAAATCTTTATCAGGTGAATATGTGTGCTATGATAGGACCCTATATATTTTGCATTCGTGATTGGTTAAAAGTCAATATAAAGTATTACAAATTATATCTACCCCTTCTAGTGTGGAAAACTAAATTATATATATATATATATGATACTTTGTCACGTATCACCTCTGGGTTTATTACAAGACATTTTTAGGGATATTAAGATGATAACACAATATTGACCCCTATTTTTTACATTTATACTCTTTCAGTATGTTTGTTTTGTTCATGCATCGTTGACAATGTAATGGAATTTGATGCGATTGTCATAGAAGTGAGAGGTTTAGCTAGCTATATATAAAACCAGATTCAATCCACCATTTTCTTCATTAGAAAATGCCTGTGCCAGGTCAGGAATATGACAGTTGTTATCCATTCGTTTGATGTGTTTGGACTTTTGATTTTATACTTTCCTTTTTGAATTTTCCTCGGAGTTCAGTATTTTTGTGTTTTTACTTTTTAATAGGTGTCCAACAATTCTGTATTCTTTATTTTCTAAAGCAATATTCCTCAATTCTATATATGTTTGCCCATTCTTCTCTTTTTTTAATTGTATGGCCTGCTTTTCTTTTGTGTTGGCCTACTATATGTAGTAGTAGTCCTGCCCCATTATTCTTATTCGTTGTGTTAAAAATGACTTTTTGTTCATTCAATATTCAGTAGATTTTCTTGTATTCTAACTATCTTACACGGAAGGATCTGAGCCATCATATTCAAAAGTGAACGTCGAACCACACCCATTTTTTTGTGGGCCCTTCGCCTAAATGGCTTTCTCTTTTTGAAAATCATGGATTCGACGCTTAATTATGTTGAAAAATTGAAAACATACATACCATGACACCTGGTCTGTCTACATATATTTGATCCTGAAATGTACCAAAACACACCCAGTGAATTCCATACAATTAAAATGTGCATTGTGATATTCATATCAGGCACTGATTTAGTTAAAAATATGTACGTATACCTAAACTTATATACAAATTAACTATACTAATTGTATTACATATTTTGATGACCAGTTTTTGTCGAGCCTGCAACTTTTGTTGCAGAAAGCTCGACATAGGGATAGTGATCCGGCGGCGGCGGCTACGGCGGCGGCGGCGGTGTTAGCTCACTTCTTAAAAGCTTTATGTTTTAGACAGTAGAAGACCTGGATGCTTCATACTTTGTATATAGATGCCTCATGTTACGAAGTTTCCGTCAGTCACATGTCCAATGTCCTTGACCTCATTTTCATGGTTCAGTGACCACTTGAAAAAAAAAGTTAAGATTTTTTGTAATGTTGAATTATCTCTTATTATTAGTGATAGGATTACTATATTTGGTATGTGCGTACCTTGCAAGGTCCTCATGCCCGTCAGACAGTTTTCACTTGACCTCGACCTCATTTCATGGCTCAGTGAGCAAGGTTAAGTTTTGGTGGTCAAGTCCATATCTCAGATACTATAAGCAATAGGGCTAGTATATTCGGTGTATGGAAGGACTGTAAGGAGTACATGTCCAACTGGCAGGTGTTATCTGACCTTGACCTCATTTTCATGGTTCAGTGGTTATAGTTAAGTTTTTGTGTTTTGGTCTGCTTTTCTCATACTTTATGCAATAGGTCTACTATATTTGTTGTATGGAATGATTGTAAGGTGAACATGTCTAGCGGACAGATGTCTTCTGACCTTGACCTCATTTTCATGGTTCAGTGGTCAAAGTTAAGTTTTTCAGTTTTGGTCTTTTTATCTAATACTATACGCCATAGGTCAACTATATTAAGTGTATGGGAATGTTTAATGATCTATATATTAGTCCCACAGGTTTTATTTGACCTTGACCTCATTTTCACGGTTCATTGCTCCATGTTAATTTTTTGTGTTTTGGTCTATTTTTCTTTAACTATAAGTATTAGGTCAACTTTATTTGTTTTATGGAAGCATTGTTAGCTGTACATGTCAGCCTGGCATGGTTCATCTGACCTTAATGACCTCATTTTCATGGTTCATTGGTCTTTGTTTAGTTATTTTGGTTCATGTAACGTTTATGTGAGTTGTAATATAGCTTTATATATACTTAGGACTATCCACATAATATCGACAATGATTAGTAAAGAAGGCGAGACATTTCAATGTGTGCACTCTTGTTGTAATCAGCATTATTTATAGGTATACCAAAGAAGCACTTTTCCATCAACTCAATAGTTTATTGCAAAATATGGATTGAAATGCTGTATCAGTATGCAATAACATGCAGATAACATGCAGATGCATAAGATTGGGTGTAAACGATTGAAGCCATGTATAAATTACAGATAGCTTATATCTAATACTGTCTTCGTTTTTACTTTCCGTAGCACATTAACATTATTATAATTGTAAGTATTCCTTTTTTAAATGTGAGTTGATATGAATGAATAATACTTATATTTAGTATTTTTGTACAATGAAAAACGGAAATCTTACCTGTTCGACTTAGAGCAGAGCTTTATCCATTAATATCTTGACAATGATAACCCGAGACAGATAGCCATGGTCAAAGTTCATTAACTGATACAGGTATGTAAAACTGTAATGTGTAACAGTTTTATCAATTTCCTTCTCCATATTTTGTTTGATTAAAGTACATAGAAACACATCTGAAACTTATCAAAAGCTAATGGTTTTGCTAGGCGTTGGGGACACTGCACAGAAAAATTATTCCGCGTCACAATCATTCATTACATTGAAGATATGGTGTCCTTTGGCAAACTCGTCTAATTCAAGTCCCATTTGCCGTCTGGTAACATGGACCCTTTTTTCCTTTAGCACAACATTGTGAAATCTGTAAATTTGTGGAAGAAAAAAATTGTTCTCCCCTCGACGTGATTCGAACTAATGTTATTGGGATAGGCGAGACAAGCGCTGTACATCACTCGACCACCTAGACTAAACTAAAAATTCAACTTTATGAAGCCTACTAGTAGTGTTACCTTTCCTCGTCAGTAGAAACTAGAGTCGTAACACAGTACATAATATATTAGGCATGGAATAGATTGCAGATTATCTATCGTAAAATTTGTAAATCATCGTTAAAAAAATCAAGATGATTGAAAAGTTCGTCTAAACAAGTGTCAACTCTACGACAGATTCATCATTGCACTGGATCACCAGAGGTATAAATAGAAGTTTATAAAAAGGACCAGTAAGCAAATTTTATATATACTGTCCGGGGATTTTCTTTACTAACTTTAGTATAGAAAGTCACTAGCTGATACTCGTCTAGAAAAACGATGTATAATAATCTATCATGTACTGCGCAGATAACGAAAAAATATACGTCTAAAGATTTGCACTACGGTACTAGATGGTAATAGTATACCGGAAGATGATGTTTTAATTCAAAGTTGTGTTGACAAATAATTATGCTTAACAGATAGCCTTGGTGAGAGATTACTATATTAAAAGATTTGCATGAATTGACCAGTTGGTGGGTTTTTTTTTTGTATAGAAGAAGATAGTAAATGTAGATTTTCAAGTTTTTCTATCAGAGTCATTTTTAATTATGACATTCTTTTTTCGCTTTGAAACATTACTGATATGTGACACCATTTTAAATCTCTCTTTCGGTCGGTTGAAGCATATTGACAAATATAATGCTTCCCATGCTAAAATTTGCAAAATAATTATCAAAAATTCTCTAAAACCGATATGATCAAGATTCTTGATTGACAACAAATTTGTTACGTTCGGAGGACGTGTTTTTCAATAGACTGTCGGCATCCCAATGGGAACAAACTGTGCCCCTCTACTTGCCGACTTGTTTCTTTATTATTATGAGGCTGACTTCATGCAGGAACTTCTTAGGAAGAAAGATAAGATGATAGCAATATCCTTAACTCTACTTTCCGCTATATAGATGACGTTCTTTCACTTAACATTTCAAAATTTGGTGACTATGTGGAACGCATCTATTCCATCGAATTGGAAATAAGGGATATTACAGATACAGTTAAGTCGGCTTCATATCTTGACTCACATCTAGAAATTGACAATGAAGGTCGGTTAATTGAAGACAAAACTTTACGACAAAAGAGATGATTTCAGCTTTCCAATTGTGAACTTTCCATTTCTAAGTAGCAACATTCCAGCAGCACCTGCATACGGGGTATACATCTCCCCGTGAATTGATACGATGATATTCCCGTGCTTGCATTTCCTATCGTGATTTCTTGATAGAGGGTTACTGCTCACAAGGAAGCTATTAAACCAAGAGTTCCAAATGGTAAAGTTGAAATTATCCCTTCGTAAATTTTACGGACGCCATCACGAGTTGGTTGACTATTATGGAATAACCGTTTCACAAATGATATCGGATACGTCGCAACTACAATCCCTTTCCCTTTCATGAATATGACCTACCGAATTAGACTATTTACCGGATTTGTAATCACATAAGCAACACGACGGGTGCCACATGTGGAGCAGGATCTGCTTACCCTTCCGGAGCACCTGAGATCACCCCGGCTACTGTTTTGGTGGGGTTTGTGTTGTTTTTCTTTAGTTTTCTATGTTGTGTCATGTGTACTATTGTTTTTCTGTTTGTCTTTTTCATTTTTAGCCATGGCGTTGTCAGTTTGTTTTAGATTTATGAGTTTGACTGTCCCTTTGGTATCTTTTGTCCCTCTTTTATCACAGATCCGTCAATAAGAGACCGTTGTATTTGAATCTTAGTTTATCTTGTTTTTCGGTTCATGTTGAAATTGCTGGTTGACCAATCATAAGTAAGTTTACAAAACCGACGACAGGTGCTCGATGGCGGTCGCCGATGTAAACAAAACATGCCTGGACTGATCGATCCAAAATAATCTTTTGTCCGTAGCATCCTAAAAACCCCTGCCCCAACTAAAAATAATAAATTATGAATCTCAAATTGAAATTTTATTTTTATCTATGCTAACTTTAAATTAATGTCTGTGTTCAAATTAATAAAAGACGGACTTTTCAAATTTAAAATTTTTACTGTCCTGGATATAAATATCTAATTAAAATATAGATATAATTTGTGACATTTTATCTGTATCCTTTAATTAGATTAATTAATTAGAGAGTAAGGTGTGAATTATTTATTTAATTAATCCTATTGATTGTTAATTAAGTTTATGGCAATTATCTGATCAGTGTTTGTGACTGAACTGCCACCATACGTGAACAAGATCGGGCATGCAAGATTCAACAATTTGTAGTGACGAGACGGTGTACAAAATTGAAGGTGGGATTTAGAATATTATTATCTATGAACATATACTGATTTTGGGATGTAGTTATCAATTGTGTTGCATTTAGTTGACTTTGGATACAATTTTGCTGTTTTATGGTGCTTAATTTGCAGAAAATATTTGAAATATATAGGTAAGGAAAGGAAAATAAAGTAGTACACCATTGTATTTGATGATGTACATTTATATAATGTATGTTATATGCAAACCATAGTACATATTTTAAATTTTAGAGCTGCAGAAATAAACAGAAATGAATTCTTTCTACATGTTCTAGTATGATGGATATATCCAGGAATGGCTAGCATGGAATGTAAACAAAAAAATGTTACCATGATGGCTTACTATGTCTTGGTGATGGTTTTGAATGAAACTAAGGTTTTTTAAGTGGAATTATCTTAAAAACATGATACATGTTTGCAAAATATCACAGTATAATATTATTTTTATTTAAATATTGAAGATGGTTGAAACATTTACATGGAATAGTAAACATTTATAAGTTGACCTGATTAATTTTCACCTGTCCTGTACTAGCCAGTAGTTGATACATATTTTCCATCTGAAATTTGTAAACAGGCAATAATCACGATACTATGACATATTCAGTCTTTAGTATGTTAGTAGAAATAGTTATGTACATGAAATTAGACAATAACTGAAGGTTTATTTTTTTTTCATTCTGATCTCAACAACTATATTATATTTATTATTTAGTTGTTGTATTTCTACTCATAAAAAATATAAATCTATCTAATTAAAAAAGAAAGATGGACCAAAGATGTTCCTCCACTATCATGACTATTCACTGTTTGATTTTCAAAATTTGTCTGTTCTTTGTAAACTTGGTACTGCACATGTAAACTTGGTACTGCAAATATAAGATACTAAGTACATATTTGTGTAGATATACATTGTACATGTATGAAAGAAACTTATATAATCCAAGAAGAAAGAAAAAAAACCAACCCAAACATAGTTACAAATAGAGCTTGGTCATTATCATGGCCCAAAGTAAGAGATGGCTCCACAGCCTTGATGCATGTACATTTCTAACATGTCATTCATGTCTAAGAATGTATTAGAAGGCCATATTGATAAGACATAACATATGTAATAATCAATTTATGAATACCAAAAACATAATCATGATAATACTGACATTGAATCATTTACACCAAAAATGAAAAAAAGATGTCCAGAAAATGTTTGAAGTCTGGATTTTAGCAAGCATAATAAAAATATGTCGTGTATGTAGGGTACCGGTACACCATGAAAAATATCTGGTGATTCTGAATGAAGATGATTGTACACTGCAGTTTCCTCTGTCTTTGACTAATAGTATTTTCTCCTTGCTCTTAAGTATAAGTTGTTATAAACATGATAAATGTAATTTGAATAATAATCATGATATTCACATTATATTCTAAAAGCAAATCTCACTAAGTTGAAAAACTCTGTTTCTCATTGTTGATGGTTTTATCAACAAAAAATACATGTCAACAGTATTTTTTTTTCTAAATACATAACATGCTAATTGCTTCAATATATATTTAAGACCTAATACATAATTTCATTTTTTTTGGTTTTGTTTACAGATTTGATATGAACCACAGAATGACATAAAATGGATGACAGAGTTCACAGATTAACAGATAATTTACAGGTATAATCATTTTCATAAAGATACATATACATGCATGTTATTAGATATACAAACTTCAGTTATTTAGTTGCCTCTGTGGATTTAATATTTAAAAAAGAATGTACGTTGCATGTGCTTCTATAATAAAATTGAGAATGGAAATGGGGAATGTGTCAAAGAGACAACAACCCGACCAAATAAAAAAACCACATTCTATAATATTCATATAAAACATTCTATAATATTCATATAAAAACAAAAACAAAAGTGGTAGATTAAAGAAAATAATAATAATATTTCACTGTGTTCACGACAACATTATAACCTTGATTCAGAAGAACCTCAATTAAGTTTCTTCAACTCAAACTAGCAAAGAAACAAGAAAGCTTTTAAAAGTATTTTAAATCATTTTTGAAGATATACTAGACCTTTCCTATAACTTAAAGAATAGCAATGAAAGCAATGCATCATTTAATACATGTACATGTACATAAATGTAGATCTAAATGAAGGTATTTCCGGTTACATCATGTACATCTAAGGCATATTGTCTTGCATACACTCAACACACATTCTGTTTCTCCCATAGTCCAATTATTGAATATTTAATGGCAACAGTAATATACCAGTGCATCTAAAACTTTTTATAAGGGCAGCCCATTGACTGCCATAAAAGGGGGCCGCTACAGTCATGCTAGTGATTCCCTATATAATCAACCATTTTTTCCCTAAGATATGGCTGGAGGAGGGTTTGGATCTGCTTTAGTATACCCCTGTTCAATAGTCATAAATTGATTAATCAAAAACAAATCTGGGTTAACTTAGATAATGCATTGGTTTTCCCAGTGCTTCTCCTTAATTTTAATAAGTGAGATTTGGTGTAATATGTAAAAAAAAAAAAATCACTTGTCGTTGGTACAAAAAATTTCTGGAGAAAATGATGGTGTACATTTGTATTAGGCAGGTGCCACATTTGGATCAGTGTCTGTTTATCCTTCAGGAGTATCGAACATCATCCATGGAATTTGTTGCCTTAGTCTTTGTTTTCCATATGTTGTGTTTTTAGATATGTTTGTCTTTTAATGATACACAATAATGACAACAACATCCTAGATTTCTGCCAGGAAATTCTTTGGTCTTTATTTGTATTTTGCCATGGTATTGTCAGTTTGTTTTAGACTTATGAGCTAGATTATTACTTTGATATATTCCACCTCTCTTTTTTAGCATGGCATAACATTATTTGTCTGAACAAGGGTAAGACAAAAAATTTACCCATCCCAACCCCCACCACAAAAGGAAATAGAAGATGAGTTCAATATATATGACTGTCAACTTTTAAAAACGTTTATTTGCACTCAATCAGAATTGCATTGTTACTACAAACATGACAAATAAGTTGAGAAAAAAACACCTGTTTCTATTATAAAATACTGGATTCAATTTATTTTTCTAAAAATCTGTCAGTAATATTTTTTCCTTTGAAACTAGCTTTATATTAAATGAAATATACATGTTGTGAACTATTGAACATATGTATACATACCTGTCTTAAATTTATGGGAAGAGATAAAACTTTTATTAATGTGATATAAGATATTTATTGTAGACAATATTTAATAATTTCTTGCCTATATACATATATATGGTACTGGTATATAATTTTGAACGTCACAAGAACACACAATAAGTGTGAAGGACATTTTGAATTAAATTGAATAAATTGTGTTTTCAAATATAGTTTAAAGCTATTTTAAATTCTATTTCGGACTGTAAAAGGTGACATTTGTATTACATTAAATTTTAATTTATAAATTATTTCATCAAATGCCCCTTGTAAATGGTAAAGTCACTAAATTAAGAGGGACAATAATATAACAGGCACTTAGTCTTTTGTCCGATATTTCATATTAGGCCACTAAATCAATGTAAATGTCGACAGGATTTGTCCATCTTGATATGATTCTTCAACCATTTAAAATGAACAGATAAACATTAAATGCCAGAACTGTTAAATGTTTGTCAAAACAAGTCCTTTTAATCAATGCACTATTTAGTATACAGAGTGATTGAAGTTAAAAATCATGTTTATTTCTTTTCAGTTTAAATCAATGGAAATTTAAATAGAAATTTAATGACTAGAGATTGTCTAATCTTAAACCTTATTAAAATTGTATGCATGGCTAAGGATCATTTACTTGAATTCATTAAAGATTTATAAATCTGCTTTGTTATCCTTACCTAAGGAATTAATTCAAATGATGGATGATAAAAGTACTAAAGTGATTTAAAGGAATCTGAGATATGTTCTTGTTGTATGTTAATTCTGAGCATCAATATAGACATGAGATATAATAATTTTCATTTTCAATTATTCATTACATGGCTGTTTCAAAATTGATAACATTGTATGGAGAGTTAGGTTGGACAGGGTTGAATGCAATTCTATTCAAATTTCATTTTTCACGGTTAATTCAAAAATGTATGCTGAAGAGTTTATGGAAAAATCCTCCCTAAATGTGTGCATGCCACTACATGGTGGGGTAAAATTAACCAGTAACTTCCAAAACCCTACCCATACATTTAATTCTGGATGGTTAACACAGTTAAAGTATTTATATTAATTATTATTAAAAGAAAAGTCAAAAGAGAGAGCCAATTGTTTAACCGGCTAAAAACAAAGGTATCACTTATAATTTTTGTTTGGTTCACACATATTTCATTTGTTTAAATATGCAAAAGATTTGAGACACACGTGTTGTTGTGTTTTAGGGAAAGATTAAAAAAAGAAATTTTAAATTCTTACACACTTGTCAAAGTCTTAAAGTTTAGCTGGATCATGATATTAGATTAGAACTAAAATGAGTCTGTAAAAGTATGTTCATTGGACCATGAAGATGTTAAAGATGTTTGAACTATACAATGTAGTAGTGTATAGAATTTGAATAAATGTCACAGTAATAGGTCTTTTCGGAATTCTTTTCAAGCGTTAAATATGTTATCAATAAAAACTTTACTTTCATTTGTATGTGAAATATATTTGCTATTCATAGCAAAATATTGGATGAAAAATAAATTATTTCTGCCTTATCAATTTTGTATAGTAACAAATCTATACCACCAAATGAGATGGAAGTAAACATTACCATTTTAAGATGTTTTTTCCACATAACTACACATGTTTTTCATTTTCACACTGTAGGGGACGACAAGAAACCTGCGCTCCTTAGATCGCATGTTAGATTCTTATCGTGATGTAACGAGAGAACAGAAAAGCTCAGTTGATAGGGTAAGTAACAAAGTAGTTAGGGATCTCTACAAAACTTGATTCCCAGGATTCAGGAAATGTGACTTATGTTAGTTCAAAATTAATTCATTGTAATCACAATTCAAGAAAAATTATTAAAGTTGAAACTCATTGTAATCAGGATTCAAGAAAAAAATCCAAAGTTTAATTTTTTACAATGTATGGTTAAGTTATAATTGATTTATACATGTTATATTCTAGGCAACATCAATGATATATTGGTCGTGAGGACATCACATTCTTTTTCTACTTGTTTGAGAAAAACAATTTCGATTAACAAGTGTGAGATAGAAAATTATTGGACAGAATTGAGAAAGATCAAAAAAAAATTTAGAAAAAAATATATATAGATATAGGGAGATGTGGTGTGAGTGCCAATGAGACAACTCTCCCTCCAAATAACAATTTAAAAAGTAAACCATTATAGGTTAAAGTACAGCCTTCAACATGGAGCCTAAGCTATAAAGGGCCCCAAAATTACTAGTGTAAAACCATTCAAACGGGAAAACCAACGGTCTAATCTATATATGTATACATTTTTTCACATTTATCTTAAACTATTTGCATTTTTTTTATTACATGATATTGATGAATTAATTAACAGTTACACAGAAATAAAGAGATTTGATTAAAAAGGACAAAATTCAGCAATGACAACAATGTAATTTTCACAATACACTTGGTTTGTTTTTCTCTCAGTTTTTGAATATAATTTATTGTAAGTGTTCAAAACGTAATCCAAATATTGAATAAACTTATAGCCCAGACTCCGTGTTGAAGGCCGTTTTGACCTATAATGGTTTAATTCTATAAATTGTTACTTGAATGGAGAGTTGTCTGATTGGCACTCATGTCACATCTTCCTATATATCTATTATAATAAAAAAAACATTGTTTTTACAGTTACGTGATGAGGTATCGAGAACAAACGATCAGGTCAGACGAGAAAGAGCAAGAAGTCCGTCATACAGAGATTATGGGGTAAGGCTCTTATAAAACAAACAATGCTTTACTGGTTATTGGGAAATCTTATTTCTGGTAAAGGCTTATTATCACTCACTATGATATAGAATGGGCTTTTGGTATCTTTTTATCTGTTCTTTTGTTAAAAGTTTCAATCACAAGCATTTTATTGATGCATATATATGAACTCTTATATTTTATTTGTTGGCAATTTGACATGTATGTATTGAAACATGCTATGGACAAAATTTAAAATAAACAAAGTTTCAGATAGATGAGTACTAACATTTTCTGTTGGAATTTGGGGATAGAAAAGAGGCATGAGGTCAAATGGCCTCACTGAAATTTTGACCTATGGATTTTACACAAAATGTCAGTTTTTGATCCTAACCGAAATAAATGAAATGAAAAATTATATCTTCTATAGATAGATAAATGGTTTTACCCTTTTTAGAATGAAATTAAAAAGCTCATTTCGTGAATTTTTTATCCAGAAAGAATATTCCTCAAAGGTAATGTTAAATGAGATCCTTTCATAGAATTAGATGAAAACAGTAGTAAATTTTATAGTGAATTTTAAAAACCTATAAAGTACTAATTCCATCAAAAAAGAAATTTAATATTTACATCATTACTATAATCCAGTACTCTTAACCAAAATCTGAAATACATTTTTACATGATTATTATATTTGTGTGATTTTGGCGGATTAAGAGGATTAACACGTTTCTTTAGAAAGTTATAGTAACACGTCTGTACATCACTGATTATTTTAATCCCCAGGACAGTGGAGGACAGGTACATGTATTAATGTTATGTTATAATTTGTTTAGACGAGCTCAGTTGTATACAATATAATCTTTAATGATAAGGATTTTAATGAGAAGACTTTCTGACATCGTAAATTCGATTGTTGTGTGTGTCAGTGTTGTTGTGACCTTGAATAATTTGTCGTCTTATTTACATGTGACAAAACTGCTAGTTGATATGGTACTTGTTAAATGTGTAGAAGGCAGTAGTAAGCTCTGTAAAGATAAATGTAAATACTGCTAATGAAGCTTTGAAATAAGTAGTTATCTGTAAAATCAGGGTGAAAACAGGGTTTATGGCTTAGGGCTATTTCATTAAAATGTATGTATTAAGGAGTGTTTCCAAAGCCCCCCTACAATCAATCTTTAATTAATATTGGATACATCAAACATGTCAAATGAACCTTAAAGCATAAATGTTCCTCAACAGAAGTCCAAAAATAAAGCTTCATTTTGATAGTACATAAACAGACATTACGTACTCATGGCTGATTTAAAATTTTGAACTATGATAATGATAAAAATTATTTGTTATTTTTCCTCATCAGATTTTTCCAATATCATTCATTGCAATTAATTTTATTTATGAAATTATTATCTGTTTTTATCTCTAAAATTTATTTTTCTTTTGGCGAATCTTAAACACTTTTAAGATAATTTCTGACGACACAATCATTTTGTCATTATAAATTTTTTTCATTTTATGTTTATTATTCATATCTATAAAGGTCAAATATTGAATTTATTTAAGACTAAATTAAAAACTACGTCCCTTGAATATTGTACTACACTGATCAGACGGGTGGAGGATGACTAACATTGTTTAATGCACTTCACAGTTTTTGTTTCTTATCACAACAATATATGTTTTAAATCACTTTATAAATTTATTTGGTTTGACATTCACTAGCTAATTTTTACTTACATTATCTATAAATGAATTGTCAATAATTTTTATCTTTACATATTCGAACCAATATCATTAATTTCACCGTAATATAACATACTTGTGTTCAGGTGACATTAAGCAAGCATAAATCAATCAATCAATCAATCATTATTAATAATTTCAGTTGTTATCATTGAATAGTCTCACAATCACAATTCGACAAGCACACACTCTTTTGTTTTATGAGCACAGTGAAAAGTAACCTACATGTTGAAAAAACAAAAATAAAGCATTAGCACAGCAATGTATCATTTCTCATCTCTGGAGCACATTAAAAATCACTTATGAAACATCATAAAAATAACTTTGCCATTATGAATTTAATTTCCGTTTAAGAATCTATCTTAACCTGTTTTCTTTTTCTTTTTTAGAGTGATAGTGAATTTGAAGGTTCTCCGACTGTGAGCAGACGGCGAAGGAAGAGAAGTTCTACTGTACGGTTCGCTGATGATATGAACAGAGAACTTCACACTTTAAATAATTCATTGCGAGATCTGTCTAATGACCATATAGATTTAGGCCATCAGTTTCAATCAGAAGTTGGACGGAGGGAAAGGTAATTTTTGAAAGAAATGTTTTAAAAAAGTGCTGTCAAGTTGTTTGATTGATTGTTTGAATATCAAACTTTGGCACCAAACATTCCATGCAGTTTTTGTCAATTTGTTGGAACATTTTGTAGCTACTGCCTTCTTCAATTGACTGCAGAAATGATTGATTTAGGAATATCTTTTTCATGTGCACAAGCCAATTCTTCCACACAAAGAATTACATGTGTTTTCACTAAAACACTGGGGAAAAAATATGGAACTCACAGACCTGCCAACTATCCCGATTTTCGCGGTATTATCCCGATTTTTACCCCTCAACCCGAATCCCGATATCGGGATCGTAAAATTAGTCAAAATCCCGATTTTCAACAAATATACCCGAAAAAATTATTGTTTACCCATTTTGAAGTTTTTCTGATCAATTTTAAAAAATCAATCATTTTACCTGGGGACATTTTATGACAAGTTAATGACCCTATGCTAATCAACAGTCACAACAGGTGTCATAATTAGTGGTTGTATGTAATCAGATTACATAATGGGTCGTAACAGTCCTCAAAATTATTTTGTAAACACAAATTTTGTCAAACAGCCTTTCAATTTTATTCAATTCATCATACAAGCACAATTTGCCGTAGTTCCACAGCAAAATCATAATTAATTGAAAGATGAGAACTGTAATAAACTCTCAAGAAAACATCGTTTATCTTGAAATCTGTTTAATTTTTGAAACCAGACATCGTGTGTCTTATGATTTAAAATCGACGCCATTATGTATACACTTCTACTCTGTTACAGTATGAGCCTCCGCCGGTAAGAGCACCTCTGAAAACAAAGAAAGATAACTCAAATTTTATCCATTTTCTCATTGCTACTGATAAGACCATTAGTAAAACTAAATCAAGATCTGCCTTCATCCTTATTACTTTAGGACATGTAGTTTTAGGTGTTTTGAGTCAAGGTTCATAGATGAGAAGGTCTTTGGAGGGTGGAAAAGGTGGGTGGGGGGGGTATTGGTCTCTACTTTGAATCCCTTATTTTTAATGCCATTTTCTCTATTCTTCAGTAATTTTGTCAATTTTATAATTTAATAGTACAAGAATCATGCAAATAAAAGAAATCAAGGCCTATAAGCTCATCATTAGTATACCAAAAGAAAAAAGAAGAGAACTTATACTATTTTAGGAGTAAAAAACAATGCTCACAGAAACGTCGCTAAAATTGTAACACTTAAAAATCTTGTCGCGCGCTAAATCCCCCATGGAGATTTTCAAAAGTTGGCAGGTCTGAACTCAGCAAATATCGTTTTTTCTCCTCGAAAAGTTTGAACAGGGGTTAACAGGGGGACTGTTTTATTTTAATTGTACTTGGAAAAAAGTTATGTAAAATATAAAAAATGTTTAGAGTAGGCACTGACAATTAAGTATGATTGGGTTTATACTGGATTCAATTATTTAAGATTGGTAAAAATGACATACATTGTATTTGTAAAAATATTATATTGAATTTTGATCATAAACTTTCTAATGTTTGGATGTGAGCTTTGTAGGCACAAAATGAATAAAGGGTTGATTTTATTTGTAGGGGTGAATATGAAGCAAGAAGGACTATGAAAGATATATCAGAAACACTGAAGAAAATGCCACACGAAGATCCCGTAAGTATATACATAGGTGCTTTGATCTCGTTAGGGCTATTCCATTAAAATGTTTGAGGGAGTGTATGAAGGGACTTTTAAAATATCCCTGTATAAACCAAGAACCATTTTTTAGATAATTTTACATAACGGTAATAGACTCATTTTCACACATTCAATAAATAAACTATCCTTCCTACCCTCCTAAATACATTTCAATGGAGTAGCCCTTATGGGTCATGTGTATTAACACATCAGATATTCAACACATTTGACAACAAAATCATGAATTAAGATAATAGAGAAAAAATAATAAAATTGCAGTCAGTGCAACTGTGATAACTTTGAGAATGATATTATTATTAGCTTCAAATAAAATTTATGTTGATAAAATTGATTTAACAATAGTTGATACATGTTTATATGAATATTTGAAGGTTGCTTCCAGAGTGGAAAGAAGACTAAATGCTATTCAGAACGAGTTACGAGGAGATAGGGACAGACATGCTTATGATCGTTACGATGAATTATTGAATTTATCAACTGATTTACGACAGGTGAGAGGAGAGGTTTTAAAATTTCTTCAGAAAAAGATTGAAATTATAATATAAAAAAACAAATCATTTGGGGTATTTTAACAATAAGAAGTCTTGTAGTATTTTCCCTTTATTTATATTGCTACTTCAATGTACCGGAACTTTAAGTACATGTATAAAAACTTTATCCATCAAAATTATTTCTATGAACAAAATATTGCAGATAGTTAGTGGCATCAACTGATAAGTAATAAGTTATGTAGATATGTCAAGTTATGCCATTTCTTGCAATTGTTATTGAATTAAACTTAAATTCTCCATTTTCAGCATTTTACCACACCAACAATAATTGTAATTATAATAATTTTGTTTGATATATATTAGTTTTATTTTGAATGATTTATTTGCAGTTTGAATTCCGTGGGATTAAATATCAGACCAAATTTATCCAAAGGAATTTAGAAATACAAAAAAAAAAATTTTGATACTTATTTGTATGATTTTGGTTTATTTTTCCAAAAAGAATTACTGTGGACTCATTTATTTTCTTGGGTACCAATTTTCAGGAATTGATGAAAAATGGCATTTTCTTGGATGTTTTATATTGTGATTTTGCCGCAGTCTCCATACAAGCATATAGAAAATGTGAACTTTGTTGAACATCTTAAATTTGTAGTTAAGGTGGTACCTAACACTACAGGGAGATAATTCTGTAAAATCAGATAAACTTTTCAATAACATTGTGTTGATAAGGGAATATAAAGCTTCTCAATGATCAAAATTTATGTTTTTCAAACTGCTATATATATAACCAGTGTAATTTTTCTGATAAAACGGTTGGTTCAATTTGATTAAATTTATATATTTTTGTCAAAGGGTCAAAGTAAATACTTTGTTTAAATTTTATGAAAATTAAGCGAGCCAAATTAATTTTAGTCAAATTGTTGAATACCACCTTAATCTCTACCCCAGAAATCCATGAAGTGATCCCACAAATGATAAAGAATCCACAGTTATCATAGATATAATGAAAGTTTGGTCTGATATTTGAAGGTTATAATATATCATATGCACATTGGTAGAAGATATCATTTCATTTCAGGCAATAAATCAAAATCAACATTATGCACAACAAGCATCAGATGAACGAGTCAGGAATCAGTATTTACAATCAGAAGCCAATAAAATCAGAGTAGGTTCTTCATTATAGTTTTTAATTTTGGAAATGACAAAGATTTACGCTTGTCCTGAACATTTATGACATAATTGCAACTGGACAGTAAGCTTGTAGCAATCAATCAAATATTTAGACCAGCAAATGTATTTTTGGTTGATAAAAATCTAAGCCAATCAAAATGTTTTTGTTTATTACTTGGTCAAAAAAGCTGAATGTAAATAAATCTTATTTAAATATTTTGTGTATGTTAAAATATTTAGTGAACAAAATTTATATACCCAAGATCATTTTTCAGATTTTTTTAGGAATGAAAAAGACTTTTAGGATCAAGTCAGTTTTGTTAAAGATACATTTAGTAACTTACTTGTAGAATGACTGGTTGTCAATTATTTTTGAAATCTTGTATATTTACATACAAGGCCCTGTTTTTTTTCTCTCTTAAATTTATTCAAATTTATTTCCATGTAAATTCTATCTCTGCTGCTTTGAAAAACTCATATATGTATACACACATTGTGTTTGTGGCAGTTTATAGTTTTAGATTATGTTTGTATGAGAAAATATATTCATGAGTTAAAATATCATATCAAATCACTCATTGAGGTCAAGGCCATACTTCATTTGGTTACAGTTTTGAACTCTCACTTAATCTCAAGTTCCAGGTTATTTTCATGAAATTTCATTATCTATGGTAAATGTGAGGAAAAGAAAGTTATTTAGCAAAGAAAGATTTAACTCTTCTTATTTTACAATTTTCCAACCAAACTGTATCATCTTAACATGTTTAAGTAAGAAAAAGATCTTCAATCAAATTTCAATTAGAAAACGTAGTCAAATTGTTCAGGAACATCTTTTAGTAGTTTGTTTCAAGCCTGAAATTTGTACTCAATCCTGAATAAATTACTTATTCCACAGTTAATAATTAAGAAATGTAAAATAAATACTATGATATTATAGGTTGAGTCAGATCTAGATAACCTAAAGAGAAAACTAGACCAGAGTGAAGGAGGCAAAGTAGCTCTTCAAGCACAGGTAAGTACCAGTTATAATGTAAACTTCAGACACAAGATGATTTATTGCAAAGATGCAATTTTTACACATACCGGTCAAGGCCAAAAATTTAAAAAAACAACACGTTATATAAACTATTGAAGTTTGAAACTCAGAAAAGAAAGTGTCAGAGGTCATAACAAATAAACACACCCTTTAAATGCCACTTGTTTAACTTGGAGAACAGCATCTTGTTCGTTCATTCGTTTGTCCACAGGTTAAAGTTTTTGGTCAAGGTAGTTTTTGATGAAGCTGAAGTCCAATCAACTTGAAACTTAGTACACTTGCTGCTTATGATATGATCTTTCTAATTTTAAAGCCAAATTAGACTTTTGACCCAATTTCATGGTCCATTGAACATGGAAAATGATAGTGCCAGTGGGGCATCCGTGTACTTTGGACACATTCTTGTTTAAATAATGTAAATCAGACAAAGTCAGGATATTGGCTACCACATGTTTATGAATAATTTTATTTTGTTCAGGTCGATGAATTAAGGTCACAGTTACACAGAATAGACAATGAAAAAGGTCGTCTAAAACAACAGATGGATGACAGCCGATATGAAGACGAAGTTAGAGACAGAAGGAAAAAGAGATCTGGTAAGAATCTAACTATATATTTGTAAATGTCATAATTTTTTAATTTTTGCTGTTTTTACATTTCTATACATGGTATTATATCTCATATTTTATTTTGAAATTCAATTGATTTTTGGGTTTCCCATAGCAAAACAAAGACTTTATTTTATTGATACAAATGCCATAATTAAATGGAGAGGGGATATGAATTTCAAACTATGCTGAATATTTTCTAATTTATTTCACTGACTATTTGATAAAACGTAAGTTTTAGGTCACTTTTAAATAATTATGATCTATTTATTCCCATGAAAGTTTCAATAATTTAAAAAAAAATATAGACTTGTTTACAAACAATATTTTTTTAGTGGAAGAGGAGAAGGACAGAGACAGAAGATTAATGGAGAGAGAATTACAGGAGTTACGAGGACAGTTAACTCGATCAATTAGTGCTTCAAGTGAAATGGAGGAATTACGGCGAGGGATAGAACGTAGTGAGCGACAGAGAGTTCAACTTTCAGATCATATAGAGGTCAGTAGTTAAATCTTTTTGGTCTTGAGATTATATTTTGTAAAAAGTGATGGTTAGTGGGTTTTAGTACCATATCAACTTGACAATTGTTATCTTTTTGTGTTGTCTTGTAGATGGCTTATTGATAACCTTTACCTTAAAAAGGGTAATCATTTGCTATATTTATTTATATTTTATGAAACTTCCTTAATTAATTTGAAACTGTTTTTAACAATGGACAAAAGTTCCATATTTTCAACATCAGAATCTAAAGGTTATGTTTTTAATGTTAAAAAAAAGTGATGCAATTGAATATTTGCTATTTATAACTTTATATGTAAAAATTTTCCTTTTTCCAGACGTTGACAAAAGATTTAGATAATAGAGAAAAACAGGCTGCCAAGCTTATTACACAATTAAAAGAAATGTCTGACAAGTTTGAAGCTTCTGATCGGCAGAAGAATCAGCTACAAACTAATTACGATGATTCTTCTAATAAAGTGAAAGAAGTTACGAAAGACTTAGAAAAAACGACTAATGAATTACGGAATACACAGTTATCATTACATGAGTCGGAGAAGAAAAAAGATGAATTCAAAGCTCGAGCTCAGGAAACTGTCAGACAGTAAGTATGCTTATATTTATTGATTTTTCCAGAAAAAAATAACATTTTAAAAAGGGAAGTAAATATCTGGAACATGACTTTATTGGCATAGCAATAATTAGTCAATTTCCTGTGTTTTTTTTCTGCTAAATGAAAGCAAAATCAACTTGAGTCAGGAGTTAACAGGAATAAGTATGGATTTTAAAATGTGTTTGTCATTTTTTAGGAAAATGGTAACAACTTAATTATGAAGTTGACAAAACCTTAATCTTAACCTAAAAACTAATGAGTACACCTGTTCTATTTTTAGATGGAAAATGAAAGTAAAACAATTAGAGCGTGAAGTTGACCGACATAAACATGGTGCTAATCAGTTAATACAGAGAAATGAACAGCTAGTCAAAGATCTGGAAAGTCATCGTCATCAGCTACATCATAATGGTATGCAGATGGAAAACATGAAACGAGAGCTAGGGGATGCATTGGTAAGTTGACAGCCAAAAAAAGAAGAATTGGTATTGCATTCAGAGGTTTTCCATGAAAAATCTTTTACAACAAAATTATATAACTGTTAATTCTCTGAATCGTATTTTTGTTTGTCTTTTTCAGGGAATGGTGGAGGGACTGTATTGCTGCTATTAATATTTTTTTTTAACTTAAAATCCATTCTCAGTGAATGCTTAGCACATTTCAAATTCAGATATAAATTACTTTTGACATGAAAATGATTTTTTTTTTACAGCAAATGGAGGATACATATATGTTCATTATATTTTGTCCTAATTGGCAAGAGTTGTCAAAATTCTCGTCTGATTCATGAGAATTAACACGGTATTACAAGTATTAAAATAATCAGTAAAGTCATTTGATTTATTTTCCAGGCTGTACGAGCTGCTCAGGATGAACAGATCAGAATCAAAGATGTAGAACTAAATGAACTTAAATCTGTAAGAATGGATATGGACAGAGAAGTCAGAGACTCAAGAACAATTGTTGAAAGGGTAAAGATATTTTCTGTTATAAAACATAATTATGTATATAACGTTAAAGTCGTTTGCATGTGTAGATAAAATTTATGAATGATTTTGAAAATATATTTTTGAGTAAAAACACATAATTGAAATGTATATGATATGATCAGAATATATGAATGATTTTAAACAGCTTTTGCTCTATGGTCACAGTTTACTGTTTCCATGAGGTATATAGACTGTATTTAATAGTTTCATACCACCTTAGAATAATACTTATCTGTTATATACAAATATGCATGTATTTATTAGATGGAGAATGAATTAAACAACAATGCTGCTAAATTAGCAACTGTAACAGAGGAGAGAAATAGAATAGAGGACAGAATGTCTTCACTAGAGGCAGCACATTTATTGGCCCAGGATCAGGCCAATCAACTACAGGTATATAGTCTGTTACTATGGAAACAGCTTCATTTCATTTGATTGAATTGGCTAGAAGGTCTATAAAATTCTTTTCCATTCAAAGTATTAAAAAACAATGGAGAGAAAAATTTAAGAGTGTTCTGCTAAATTCAATTTCCAGCATTCATTAATACATCTAAATAACATATTGAAGACAAATGTCAGATTATAAAAAAAAACATGGCTGCAAGCAGAATTCGCACAGACACACATTGATGTTTTTCACTGTTTGACTTAGTTTTACACATATCACATGATTAAATAAAGCTTAGCATTTGATGCATTTGAAAAAAAATGGAAAAAGAAAATAATAGAGTTGAAACTAGTTTCATTAACACAATTCACAGAATCACATAGTATTGTCTTGTTATTGTTTCACTTTTTGTTGTTCACATTTCCATGGCAACTGTTTGATAAAATTGGTGTATTGATGCATCATAAAAGAAATTGATGGAGAATAATTTGAAATTTCATATTCATTTACACAATTCAAAAAGTCTCATGGCGTTTGAAGTGTAATTGCTTACTTTCAGTCTTTACATTTCTAGCAATTGAACAATTAACAATTTCCAGAATAAAAGCTTATTATTAAAACTGATTCATTTTCAGCACGAAATAAAAGAATTGAGTTCTATAAAGGCAGAGATAGCGGCTAAACTGTCAGAATCTAATGGAAAATTACATGTACGTGCTGCAACACTCGCAGCATACGTAGTCAAGACACGTTCAAACTGTATTGAAAAATTCAGCATAGAAAATAAAGATGGCTATTTCAATATAACAATCAATTTTCCTATCAAAAGTCAGTGGTTTTCTCCAGGCACTTCAGCCTCCTTTACCACAGGCCGGCAAGAAATAGCCCCAAAAATGGCACTTAAAAGTGGTGTTAAAACACTAAGAATCAATTAATCTAAATACCACAATGTAATAATTTATTAGAATATTTGATGGTCAGTGAAGGTCATTATTTCTCAGCTCCTACACAAGACCCATAACATTTTGTTTGGACAAATCATGCCTATGAGTCAGTGAAATTTTAAGAGCCTGAATAAAATGTAGATTTTATGGTGAAGATATCAATACAGTTTGAATTGTCTTATTTTTTTAGCATGCTAAGTAGAATATAGTAGAAAACCCTGCATGTTTTATTCCTGTTATAATCAGATTTTTTCGTCTAATATTCGTTATTTCTGTTGTTTTTTATTTAGATTTTTTTTGGTATTACCTATAGCTATGCATGATATCATTATTTTGAATTTCACTAACAGATCTGTTTGTTTTGGACAATATATACTCTTTTAAACTGTTTTCTTTTTCGTGTTGCTTGCTCGTTTTTATCTGTCTTCTGAAATAACTTTTCTATCAATTTTTCAATTGCATGAACTATATTTTATTATTTCTCCACTCTATATGCTTTTTTTCCTGATGTTTATATTTCTTGTTATCACACACACTTTATTTTGGATTTTAATTTTTTTTTTCCCAAAAGATCTTGTAAATATATAATTTTCACAATTTCATTAAATTATTTTTTACATTCACATTTTCAGTAATTTTGTTTTATAAATTAAATCAACTCGAATTTATATACCGGTAATGAGAATATTATCAGAATCACAAAATCACTCATTTGATAGTGAATCACTTCAATATTTGCCATCTGAATTTAGAAAAAATTAGTATTTATTATGTTCAAACAGTCATATAAAATCTTTATTTATTTTTTTAAGGATTTGAAACAGAATTATATAGAGATGCAGCATAGAGAAAAGGCAGCCAGAGATGAGGCAAAACTTTATCAGAGACAGCTGCATGAGGTAATACAATTGGATGGGTTAAACCAAAATCATGATATGTATTTGTACATGTATAGTGAAGGTGCATTTAAATGCCTTAACATATCCAAGGGGCAGAGTGGTTTTAAGAAGTTACTTCTGCAATCATTAGTCATCCACTCAACACTGTGGTTGTAAGTTCAAACCATTCTTTTGCAGGTGCATTTGATTCCAATATTAATTGACTAGGATTGTCAGTTTTCCTATAAAAGGTCTGTGGTTTTCTCAAGGCACTCCAGCTTCCTCCACCAATTAAAACTGGCACACATATATATAATAGCCCCAAATCACAGAATGTAACTTATTTGCATTATGATTCAGCTATTGCTTGTTTAACTTAAATTTTTTATAAGTATTAAAAGTAAATATATCATAGCATTAGATTTTGGCTCACATACACCAAATTGTTGAGGCCTGACTTAGCCTTGCTGTTTCCACTAGTGGCAGCAGCAGTGTCAATATTAGCACATCTCATTCAATGAAGAGAATATGGCCTCATAGTCATAGTATACTGACTTTAAAGCTTTTGCATATTTTACAAGTCAAAGATCAAGAGTTGCCATTTCAACTTCCAAAATTGCAATGGAAAAAACATACATTCAGGACATGTCTCTTTGTTAACTCTTTATTTATTATTTCTAGGAAAGAGAAAATCACCAAGAACAAATAGAGTCCGTAAAACAAGAACTGAGTGAAGTAAAGGTTCGTGAAGCACATGTCATGCAGGATATTCAGAGGAAGATGAAGAGAGGTCATGCAGAGTATGAAGCTACGATACAAACATTAAAGGTAAACTATATTTAGGGGTTTGATTGTTTATTTTACCTTCTGATCTGAAATTTTCCTCAATTTTTGATGTTGAGTTGGTATACTTTGCTCAGGTTTCAAACTTCTTGTTTGGAGCAAATTTTTAATAAGGTCTGCAAAGTGTTGCTCATATTTATACCCTAGCTAATAAAAATGTGGATAAATTTTATTCAGTTGAATTTCTAAACATTTGTTTGATACTTAAATAAAATTTGGTCATGTAAATCCGTTTGTTTCACATGATTCACATTAATATGTGAAACTGCATGCTTCACATGCCCAATATTGATTGTGTGTGATAACATAGAAAGCCGAATCCACAGTATTGAAAAAACTAAAAATATCTTTCTATAACAAAACCTAAAAAAAATAGATGTCCAAAACTGAATAGGATTACAGTATATATTCCCAAACACAGATGAATTTGACTGTATTACCAGTATTTGAAACAAATTTCCATTATTTAATAGATGGAGCTATCAGAAGAAAAATCGGCACATAAAATCTCTAAGAGAAATGAAGAGAAGAACAGACTTGAAAGTGAGAAACTCACCATAGAAATGGTCAGGTTAGTAGACTAATATACATACTATTGTTTATGATTCAAACTCTCGGCTCTCCATACAAAATATAGGAGATACAGGGATTGCAGTTTAAAACCATAACTACACTGTGTATTTATTTAGTTTCATGGGTAAATATTTTGGTGGATTGGGGAAAACTTACATTTTCATGGATATTTGATTATGTGGCTTTAGCAGTCTCTTGTGTGAAGCCTATAAGAAAATTTGTAAGGTATCCAAGGAATATTAATGAATTCACAGTAGTTGGATTTTAAATATTTTGTTCATTAAATATTTAAGGAAATTCAAACCAATTTTTTTTGTTTTCTGAAAATTTTGATATTGTGCAAGTGTAAAATACAATGAAAATCTTGAGTTAGTCATTATTTTAGAAAACAAGGAGGAAATAATCGATGGTCATGAAATTTTAGTATTTTTTAAATTGTATTTGATAGATATGAAGAGGAGAATGGACGATTAATGAGAAAGTTAGAGAAGATTCGTCAAGAATATGAAACACAGGTATGTTAATATGATTGTGTGTGTATACAAGACAAATATCATCTAATCATATTGCTAGGAAAGAAAAATTAAAGTGAAAATGAAACTTTCAATGTAAAATTTGCTTAGTTTGCTTTTTCCTCTCATTTTTTGTTTGTTTATCTGTTTGTGCTTTGAATTTGAGCAAGAAATGTCCTTTTTAAGTGACAATATTTGTTTGTATTATATAGGAAGGAACGTAGGTTTTCTATTTGTTTTCTTGAAAATTTTCATTCTAATGAGATATTTATATGGTAATGAAAATGTGAAAAATAATTGAAACAGTAATTTTCATTGTTATAGGTTGTTTTTAGTCGTTTTTATCATAATTTTTTCAACTTTTAAAAATCAATCAAAACACAATTTTTTTAATCTTTGAAAAATAATATGCATCAGTGTAAGGACATTGATATCTTGGCCTTAGTATCATTAGAATATACATCAGTTCAGTTTTGTGAATTTTAGGGAAGTAAACTTACAATGTCACCACACCTCCGTTCCCGGCGGAAACGAGGATGCCTAGTCAGTATAAACTGTATTTTAGTGCTGTCGTCTGCTTTGTTGCATCATCATCCCATCATCCTTGTTGTCATAGCAACAATCATTACTAATAACAATTGAAGAAATTAAATAAAATGGCGGCAAAATAACTGCATGTTTAGAGTCTGCATGACTGATTGAAGTGACATGTGATTCATGTTCATGTAGTTTGGAATTTTTTAATCTAATTTGAAAAAGAAGTTAATGAAAACAATACACCAATAGAAAGCAGTGTATTGTATTTCGGAAGTAGTGGCAATTACAGAGAAAAGATTAAATAGTGTTGCTAGTTAAACCAGTTTTAATATAGAATAGAATTATAGTCACTTTTATGAACAGAAATGTCTGTCATAAATGGATGAGAGATGATGAACTCAGTTAAAAATTCATTGTGTGAAACACCATATATATGCTATGCAAAGAAATGGTACAAGGTTCACACATAATTGTGGGAAAGGAAATGCTTTGTTAATGCACAAGTTTGGCAACACTCTATCATAAGGTTTGCTCCATATTTTGGGATAGGAAATGCTCATGAGTGGCAACATTTATCTATATTTTTACCTCAATTAAAGTTGAGTAGGTATAGATATGCAGTTGGTACAATTCCTCCTGTAAGATGAACACTGGGGTTGGACAGTTCATAAACACTTGAATGGATGTAAGAGGATTCTATCTTGCCCATTATTTTCTATTCTCTTAATTGAGACAATTGTAATTGGAATAATTAAACTGATAAAAGTAGAATATGTAACTAAATATATAGATATTTATTTATTTTTAAATTTCATATGTTATTTTGGGTGTGATATCCATAAATGTGATATTGATAAATGTGAACATAGTTGATTATGATATTTGTATATTCTAGAAAAGTCATTAATTATTTTTCTTTTCTTTTCAGACTCAAATGGCAGAAAGTGATATTTCAAGGTAAGTTAATGGTACTATGAATTCATTATTATTCGTTAGATACCAATTTTCGTGGGTGCAGGTGAACCACGAAATAAAATGTTCAAGGAATGACAAATTTTCTATAGGCTTGTATGCAGACTTTGCTTAACCACGAAGTTAAATATCCAGGAAAATGCAAGTTTTCAATGAAAATTGATACCCATGAAATTAAATGAATCCACAATATTTGATTTCAGAGTAAATATAGAGGTATCATTACTCATGATATACATTTTGTTAATGATTATATAAAGAAAAAACAAATAGCAGTTTGCTAAACAGTACTCACAAATATTAAAATAAAGATGATAATCCAAAAGACTTTGAAAAAAAAAAAAAAAGACACCCTGAGGTCACCCTAGATTCTTAACTAACTGACATTGACCTCAATTTCATGGATCATTTATAATGTTAAGTTTATGTGTTACCTGTAGAAGAACCCTTATCATAAAGACTTTCAACAAAAAATTCAATCGTGTTTAGTAAAGCAGGTGAGACAAATCATCATGTGCATTCATGTTATTTTACACATGCTGATTTATTTAACAATGATTTACTCATTTGAATACCTATATTTTTTATACAGGGTGAAAAGAGTTGAGGAAGAATTGTTTTCAGTCCAGAATGATGCTAAAAGATTCCAGGCAAATTTCGAGGTAAATATGATATGAATGAAATGATGAAACATGACAATACATTAGAAATAATAATTGTCAGATAGAATTTTTGACAAAGAGAGGCAAAAGATACCAAAGTGATAGTTAAACTCCCATGTTGAAAAAGCAAACAAACTTTGCGATGGCAAAATAAGAAAAAGATCAAAAGGCAAACAACAGTATGTAAAACACAACATAGAATTCTAAAGACTGTACAGCAGGGAACCCCACCAAAAAACAGGGGAGGGTATATCAGGTGTTCTCAAGAAGTAATAGATGACAGACATGTTTACATCCTTGTTATTAAGTCTCTGTTGAAAATCTTACCCTATATACTTATATTTATATAAGAATAACAAAACAGAATGCTCACCTTAGTGTTCAATATTTGTTCATAACATTTGAATACTAAACTTTGACTTTATTTTTAGGGTTTATTACATGACATGGTAGCAGAAATTGATTCCTTAATGGAGATTACAGCTGTTGGCACAAGAAATCCATATCAGGTGAGTGAGGTTTATTTTATAGATTCTGCTTTATCATCTGTTTCTGATGAAAGACTGATGTCCTATAAACCCGTTATTAGTTATAACATGATGGCAGCTGGATTTGGAGAAAAACAGAGGCAAAAACTAGCAAGTTAATTTAAAAAAATAAATTGTAATGAAGAACTTGAAATTTGAACAATGCTTGTTTGTCTCACCTTCATGAATGTGTTCAGGGTTGGAGCCTAAAAAAAATGTCAAAAGTTTAAACAATATGTTTTACTTCAAATGTACACAAATGGCAAACATACAACAGAAACAAAAAATATAAGGAAACAAGAAAATAATAATATATATCACTCTTAAAGTAACATAAGCAAAACATGTCTTTGATTAAAAATTGATTCTTTTCTTTTAACTTTAGCCTGTAGCCACATCAACAGATGGACCAAATGCCACTATCGCTGAAGCCAAGGTATGTTAAACATTTGGTCAAATTTTATACCTAAACTAGATAGCTAGGGGCATCATGTTTATTTGTCTGTGTGTCCCTTTATCAGTCTGTCTTGCTTTAGGTTTAAGTTTTATGTCATGGTAGTTTTTACTGATGTTGAAGTCCAATCAACTTGAAACTTAGTACACATGTTCCCAAGGATATGGTTTTGCCAAATTAGAATTTTTACCCCATTTTTTTTGTCCACTGTACACAGAAAATGAAACTGTAAGTGGACATCCTTTTACTATGGACACATAATTGTTGTAAATGTTATTGAGTATTTGCCAAGTAATAACAATTGAGGGGAAGTAATTCACTTCTATCTTATGGTCAGCTGATGATATGCGTGCATGTATTTTCTTCATTGAAATTTGAAATCCTTTCAGGTTTTTCTTATTTGTTCTATGTGTTTTTGTACTGTGGAAATTCAATGGCAAAAGGAGGAATTTGCCCTTAAAAAAATGATTCAGCAATTATAATTTTTTCAATTTAAAAAAGAAGATGTGATATGATTGCTGATGAGACAACTATCCACAAAAGTTGTTCTAAGATTGATCAGATTTCTGTATATTTGCCTTGCAGACTAAAATGAAATGGTTGAGAAGCGACATGAGGAACAGATTAACGAGAGAACAAAAGCTACGTAATGATTTACGTGAGGCCATTAATGCTAATGAGAATGATAGACAGTACTTACTGTCAGAACTAGCCAAGCGTGAAGATGTCCTAGACGAATTATCTGTAGTCAAACATGGTAGGTGAAGTCAACCCCAAAATGTACATACTGATCAAAGATTGTGTCAGAAATGCACAGAAACCTTTATAAATGAAAAAAAGATAAAAAAAATTACCACACCAATTGGTTTTTAAGTTTTAAATAATTTTTGTCTTTTATTGAAACTTGAAATTTAAGTTGAAATAATTGGAGAAATTTTATTTGAACACTTAAAAAAAAACTCTGAAAGTTATTTCAATAAAGAATTTGATAACATGTTTTTTAGGGTTTCTTTACAATTGTAAAATCCAAGGACTTGAAGATCTATTTGAAGTGACTTTTTAATAAATTTCCAAAGTTTAACCTTTAAATCAGTAACTTTTACAAGGAATGTGTTGGATTTTCCCCATTCATAACTGACTACTTTGTATAGTTTACATACACAGTAAATTTAACACATGTTTTTTTGTGTTTACAGAATTATCCAAGAGAGAATTTGATAGTCAAAGTGCTGTAGAAAACTTAAAGGTATGTAATCTGAAGAAAAAAATATATTGAAAGGAAAAGCAGTTTTTTACATGGATTCTGGAAAACTTTCCTTTTTTTAAGTCATTGTTTTTAGATTTTTTTCCTTTATTTGAACAATTGAAGTGACTTTTTTTTCTTCTAAATAAACCAAAAGAGTTTAAATACTTTTAATCCTCATTGAGTTCTCCATTATATAAGTTTTGTTATTTGATATTTCATGATATATTTTTAATTGTTACAGGATCATATATTAGATTTAACAGATGAAATAGAACTTCGTAAAATTAGAGAAGAAGAAATTATACGATCTCATGTGATGGATAAGAAACATATCATTGATGAAATGGACGATTTAAAGGTAAGTCATAATTTATAATGCAACGTTGTGTGGGATATAGGTTTAGATTATTTTAGGTGGTAAAGCTCAGTTGAATTATGGGAGGTCACATACAACTGCTCTCTATGAATTTGTTTTAAAAATTAATCAGAAACCTTACAACCCAGCTTAGAATTGAAGTGCCTCTGGTTGATAGAACTTTTTAATCAAGGCATTTCACAAGCCTACAAGTACACAGAGAGAAAAAAAAATAATAATTTGGTATGACCCTCAATAAGTTTTTCCTGTACTTTTGTGTAGGAATGTGAATAATGTTTTAATGCAGGTCATGTCATCCTTAAGTTTATACACCTTGGTGTTTTGAAAGTGTCACCAAAGGAACTAAACACTTGTGAACAGTTGTCTCATTGGCAATCATACCTCATCTTCTTTTTTATATAAACAGTTTGTTTTAAGCTGATCACCTAGAGTTAAGGCCCTTGACATGTCAATAGTTTCAATATCTCTTTTCTCTGTTATTTTTCAGGTAAATGTACAAATTACTTGAAATGCTCTTTCTTTTATCTGAGTATTTTCATAGACTCATAAATGTAATATTTGATAGAATATTCTTTAGATGTATTCAAATAAACATTAATATATGCACATTCATTTTGTTACTTTTATTTTATCAAAGTAACAAGTTGTTTTTTTCTTGAATGGAAAGTGTATTTTTTTATAAAATTTACAATCATTCACCTATTATTTTGTGAATACCCAGATAGCATGATACAATATTCATATTTTTTCTTATTTTCCACAGCATGTACAAGAAGAGAAGGCACGTATTGAGAACAGATACCTCAAGTTACAGGATACAATGAGAGCATTACAAGATGAAATTCAGTCGGCTAACTTCTGTGGGGCAAAGGTAATGCAGCTGTTTCATTTGAATGTGTTTCACATTTATTGTTATTCAATTGAATTCAACTCTACAACTCTTCTTTGGGGAAAGTTTATGAAATAAATATTTTTTAAATTAAGAAAATAAATACATGTAGCTTTAGTGAAACTAGCATATAGATATTTTTTTCAATAAAAAAAAAAGAAATAAATTTACAAATTTATGTAATGTTGAAATGTATAAAAAATTATTATGATATTAACTGTGATAATTACTGTTAAGCCTCCATTTAACTTATTTGAATATTCTTTTTTTTATTATTTTTTAGATAACAGAAATAGAAAATAATATGCACAATTTACGGAAAGCCACACCTAAGAAGAAAAGAGTTAGAATACAAGACACGTCTCGTAGCCGATCAAAATCTCCACTCAGTCGAGCCAAGTCACCTCTCAGACCTAAGTCCCCGTTAGTCTAGTGATATTATTTATTGATAGCAATATAACTTGATAGAGACCATGGCAGCTTGTGTATTGTCAAGTATTTGCCATTATTTATTTTTTAGGCTAATTACTATGAGTAATTATATGGAAATAGATGGTTGTTTCAACTTTGCATTTATGTTGCAGTGGATAAATGTTGATGGAACTGTTAAGTTTGGTCATACACTTAAACCAAACTATATAACGGTTTGTCACATTTGATGTTGCCAAGTATCACATGATCATTAAGATGAATATTTTCTTACGAAATCTGACGCAAGGAATGCAGAAAAAATTCATATAAATACATGTATCACATGAAATCTCAAGAACATGTAGTTGGTGACTTCACTAAGGTCAAATTACTTGACATTGTACTTCCGTCCATTTTTTTTCTGTTGTTATTTATAATATATCCAATCATTCCAATAATAGCAAATGAACTTTGAACTTTGATTATAATATTAATGGTTGTTAAAGCATTTTTTATATATTTGAAAATATTATTTTTAAGATATTTTTGTAAAGGTTAATTTATAGAAATCTCATTCCATTGAATTTTTCTACATTCCAACATTCAATAATTATGATTTTTTTTCTATTTGACAGTTTTCCATACTTTGTTATATTGTTTATTATTGTCTAAGAGGATTATTATCTCCCTTTTCCCGAAGTTAAGTCACAAATGAAATGTTATTTTGATAAAATTGTTTGTTTGAATTGAGTCAATTAAGATTTTTTTTGTTATGTTCCTAACAATCATGATAGGATATCTGGTAGGTCATACATGGTTTTATTTAAAGCTAGTGTTATTTTGCATCCTCGATATCTTGACACTTTCGAAGAACAAGTTTACTCATACCTTACAACTACTCTATATATTAATGGGGGATTTTAAGCATGAGAAGACCTATTGCATCTCTATATAAACATGTTATATATGTTATCTAATATGCTATGGTTGTGTATGGGTAAATATGTGCTTAAATATCATTTTCACCCCTTTGAATACCTGTTTTGAGGTACATGTATTGAGTTTATTTAAGGCAAACTTTTAAGAGTACTTTATAGGGGGAAGTACCACATGTATAGAAAGAAAAATAGCAGGTCTGTTAAGTACCAAAATGATACTTTTTTGGCAACTGTAGAATTCTAATTAATGCCAGAATTCCAACAAGTCTTCTCAAGGCAGGACAAAAGTAGAAATTTGATCTCTTCTTCTATCTAACAAGAGCATAGAATAATATATTTTGATCAGCCCTCGTTTCGTAAACTTGTCAAGATTTAGGGGCATGCAGTAACATTTAGCAACATTATCTGTGATATATACATGTAGAACCATACCAGTATTTGTTTTTGTACTTATGTAGATATTGTATATATATAACACTATTTTTATGATTTAGATTTTCAAAATAACATACATGAACAACAAAATCAAACAAATACCTTATAACTATTTATAATATTTGATTTTATTTATGGTAGATTTTAAATGTTAGACATTAAGTATACATTGCCTTGTCCCCTAGTGCTGGATATTTTATATTTTTTACGGTAGATACAGCATTTAATTTATTTATCAGGGTGGATGAATGTTGTCCAAGTGTTGATGATTCATAACTTAAATTTCGGTACAATTTTACGAAATATTTTAAAATAATTTCTGTAACTATCAAAAATAAATGTATTGATTTTTTTTTTTAAATTGGAATATTAATTGTCAGTTCAAATGAATAAATTCCAATCACGTTTTTTTTTTAAAGTAATGTTTAACAGAGACATCAGCTTCAAAACTTTGTTTGCTGAAAATTAAAAAATTTTAGAAACTATTTTTTTAAGGAAAGATTTTAGCTAGACAACAAATGTATCAGACTTCAGTATATTTTTTAAAACACTTGGGAATTTAACTAAGCTTTTTTATATCAATATATGAAAGTTTATAGAACTGAACATAATTATTTTATATCTTAAGGTTGTACATGCAGGAACATAAGTTTACAATGTTATGAATGTTTACATGTGAGAGTGTTTTACAAGTCTGAGAAATAAAAATGAAATAAAATAACTGTATTAGTTTACAATGCCATGAATACATAGATATGAGGTATATATTAATGATACAATATCCAATAACACAGATACACGTAAAGGTCAACTTATTGTTTTTAACCACAGTCTTAAAGAGACGAAATATACTGAAAGGATATTAAACAAACTCGTAAAGCCATGGCCAGAAAATAATAACGGAGTGTAACACATCAGAGAAAACTATAAAAGATTGAGGAATCCAAACCAAACCAAAACCAGCTTGAACTCAAGCTCAATGGAACCGTAAACAGATCATGCTAGAATCATTGACATTCACTATCAAAAGTTCTCTCAAAATGAATCCCCTACAATCGCCACCATTCACACTGAAATTCACTTCCATGATAGATTTTAAACTGAATATTTTACTTTACCGCCATTTACAATGAATATCACTGCCTAGAGTGATTTTAAAATTAATCACCCACAGTCATCCAAGTAAGAGGTTTAGCTCATGTAGCTAGCTATAAAACCAGGGTTAATTTCCCATTTTCGTCCAGTCAAACTAAATTTTAACTTCAATCTAATTGCAACAGAAAAAGTTTTAGATCTTATCTATCATGTCTATAGCATAAAGCCCTAAATATGCACAGAAAAAAGTCCCATAAATCTAAATAAGAGGAAAACTCAAAATCATCATTTTCAATTTCCTTTGATAATTAACATTGGAAGGGGAGATACTTTACATGTTGAAAAATTCAATAAATGGTCAACTAATGAATTAGGAAATCTACATTGTAGTTTGATAAAAGATATGAAAACACCTCTACAGTTGTTTGTCATACTCTAAAGACGGCTAAAATATAAAGAATCAATACATTCTGCTGATTAGAAGCATTAGAATTATAATTTTGTATAAATTTTTATTGATATTTAGTTATTTTTCTACCTTTTTGGCAGAGTTATCTCCCTTTTTCAATGCAAATCTCCATAGGAATTTTAAATCATGATTTTTTTAGTCTTTACAGTAAGATTTAATGGGATTTGTATGCCCTACCTACAATAGTAGAGGGCCATTACCAGAGATTTAGCTCATGTAGCTATGTTTTCTGGTCTGTATGTACGTTTGTCTGTCGGTTCGTTCGTCCTGCTTCAGGTTAAAGTTTTTGGTCAAGGTATTATTTAATGAAGTTGAAGTCCAATTAACTTTAAACTAAGTATACATGTTACCCATGAAATGATCTTTTTAATTTTAATGCCAAATTAAAGTTTTGACCCCAATTTCAAGGTCCACTGAACATGGAAAATGACAGTGCGAGTGGGGCATCCGTGTACTATGGACACAATCTTGTTTCTGTGTATATTTGGAATATAATGCTAAAGATTAAAACTTAAAAATCTTCTGTTGCAATTACTTTAATTAAGGTCAGGGTCAAATTTAAGCTAGATTGACTGGACTATGAGGAAATGTCTGTACCAAGTCTGTAATATGACAATTGATTCCATTTGTTTGATGTGTTTTAGCTTTTGATTTTGCCATTTGAAATAGGACTTTCTTTTTTAATTTTCCTTGAAGTTTAGTATTTATGTTATTTTACTTTATTCTTTCCAAAATCACCACCATTAACAGTGAATTTCTCTGACAAGAGTGGTATCAAGCCGAATCACAAATAATTAACATTATTTACAGTCAGAAACTCACTGCTAACTATGATTTTATGTTGAGATTTTCTGTGTAGGAGGTACTGAAGATTTGAACTTCATACACAAATAAAATTAATAGGTTATTTATTTCTAACAACATGGTAATAGACAAACATTAAAATAAAACAATTAAATATCACAATTTTAAAGCAAATGAGGCTCCACATGAGCACCCTTGCTCAGCCTGTGGATTGTTCACTATAGCAAATGCACTTCTGATCAGTTCTTCTTGGAAATCTACAGTAGAACCTCGAACAAATTCCAACGAATCGCTGTCTATTGCTACTTTAACTCCATCTTTCTCTATTAAACTGAAAATAAAAATAGAAATGTCATTTTATCAGTGTTTGGTACTACAATCTAGTGACAGATTCAGATGGACTTGAAGGGAGTAACAACGCTTGGTACTACAATCTAGTAACAGATTCAGATGGACTTGAAGGGAGTACCAACCCGCAAATCCCTGGATCCGAAAAACAATAAAATTGTCTAAAACAATTGTTATGCTCACCTGTACTTTAACCATGTTGGACAATTATGGCCCCCTTTTCTTACACTCTAGATCCCCCTGCAATCTGTTCAAGTATATCTGAATTATACTTTTCCTCAAAATATGAACAAAATCTTGTAGTGTACATTAAATTTCCATCTGTTCATATATATTTCATTTTCTCCCTTGCCCATGAACTATTTATTTAATCCAATACTTATGTTCAAACATGACTTTTTCATTCTCAATGACATACTTCAGTGTTATTATTTAACTTCAAACCATAAGTATAATCTATATTCAAACACTTTGACTGTTTGTGCATTTTTAAAATATTTAATTCATAATTTGTAAGGGAGATAATTCAATATCTTTATTTGGATTTAAACATGTATAAAATAATACTTATTTACCTCCCCCGACTGAACTATGATTTTTTTATTAGTTGTTAGTGGCTTTGAACTAGCTGTCAGATAACTGCGAGTACTCTCAGATCTGTTCATTGTGTCTTTTTGTGTCGGGATGTATAAGTACCCGGCCACGTCCACTTGTATTTTTTGTCTATCTGATGAGTTAAGCCTTTTTCAACTGATGATTATAGTTCGTTCTTATGTTGTACTGTTATACCACTGTCCAGCTAACATGTTTAACCCCGCCACATTATTTATGTATGTGCCTGTCCCAAGTCAGGAGCCTGTAATTCAGTGGTTGTCGTTTTGTTCATTTTTTTTTTTCTTAAATAAGGCCGTTAGTTTTCTTGTTTGAATTGTTTTACATTGTCTTATCCAGGCCTATTATAGCTGACTATGCAGTATTGGATTTGCTCATTGTTGAAGGCTGTACGGTGACCTATAGTTGTTAATATTTGTGTCATTTTGGATAGTTGTCTCATTGGCAATCATACCACATCTTCTTTTTTATATATTACATCTTTCTAAATGTAGAACATGAGCCATTTTTTTTTTAATCTTATCCAAGATATAAACTTTTTTACTTTTTACTTCATTAACTATAAAACTTACATATCATCTTTATCTACTTTTGTATCAAACTCAAACTTTGTCTGAAAACCAGAACATCCCCCACCTTCTACCACAACTCTTAGAAAAGTGCCATCATCTTCACTGATTCTCTTCAGTCTCTGGAGGATAAAGAATAAATCATATAGTCTACCAGTAAACTTGAATGAATAAAAAAGGTATTTTCAAAAGTGTCGAATGTTCTGCTCTATCATGTCTATAGATGTACATCAAATGTTTTATACTTTTCCTGTTAACACACAAATAAAAGCTGAAGATTACTGTGGATTCATTATTATTCATGGTTAAGAATTTCCGTGGGTACAGGTTAACCATAAATTTAAATGTCCAACAATTTGCAAATTTTCTATCATTTTGTATGCAGACTTTGGCAATCCACTTAAACTGATATACACAGTACCAAAAATCAACAAACACATTGTAGAATAATTGATACGAAATCAATAACTCACATTAATCCAAATTTAAATAATAAAATACATCTCCACAACAAAATAAGCTAACAATTTTTTGCAATTTTTTTAATCAAAAACTCACATTTATTGCACTTTGGCTAAGACGGAGGGCTTCACTTGATGATTCACTTTCAACTTGTTCAGTCTGATTCTTGGTTGATGCATATCGTATTCTAGACAAATTTCTGAAAATGAGAAAAGTTCAATTATAAAATTGATTTTCGTTTTAACTTTCAAAGTAAAATGGGTGATGTTAACATATTCTTCCTGACCAACATAAATTTTTACTTGTAATTAATTAAGTGCCTGTGCAAATCAATAAACTAATAAAGAAATGAGGTTATGGAAATATATAGAAAAAAAATTATGAGTCACATTTAAACATCTATAATTATACAACCATCATATAACTAACAAAGTTATAAGCATTATTTATTTTTAAGGTTAAGCTTTCTTATAGTTCAAGTTTTTGAAGGTAATAAACTGAGCCTAGTCATCACAGAATTAAGAGATACATGTAATAAATGAAAACTTTTATTGATACCAGCTAGCTTAATGTCAAGTGGCAATTGGTTCATACATATATGCCATATAAAAATTGAAAATGGAAATTGGGAATGTGTCAAAGAGACAACAACCTAACCATAGAATTCATGCATTCATGATGTGATACCAATGTGAAACTGAATTCTATGTTTTTTTACTTTCATTCATATTGTAAAATGATAGTTTTGTTATTTTTACATTATTCTTGTCTGTAAATGATGTTAGAATGGTTATATAATAAGTCAAAGGATATTTTAAATAACTTCAATTTTACCTTTACCAAAAAATGCATGCAACCAATGGGAGGAATAATTGTGGTCTGAGGTCAAACGAGTAACTGTTATGCAGTCCAAATAATTATGACATCTTAAAAGGCAATTATATTTTTTTCTTTCACGCCTTACATCGTCGCAGGAAGGCGTCACAGCAAAAATTTAAAATAGCCTTCCATAATTATTTGGACTAACTGTTATCAGGAACATATATGTAACCCTCAGAAACATGTCCTTCCCCCAAAAAGTGTCCGGTACTCCCAAACGTGTCCACATCAACATCACTGAACTGCAAAACATGTCTAGTTGTAAAAATGGCGTCAAAGTGTGTCATTTGTATTATTTAAACGCCTAAATGTGTCCAATCCGTCAAACGTGCCCAATCCCCCAAACTTGTCCTATAATATAAAGGGAACTAAAAGATTGTTACACTGATATTCCTTAAAAATAAAACTGTCCTTTTCCGCTCCCAAAAAAATATAATTTAATTTGAGTTACGATAAGTGTAGATCCTAAAAACCGTAAAGTGTAAATTCTTATAAATGTACACAATTCATTTAGGCCTAATCGTGAATTCTCGGAATAATTAAGGTACAATCCAAGAGTTCCGGCAAATATTCTTCTGCATCTCATTATATAACTTATCCAAAGTATGTTGTCGTCCTGTCCATGCATGAAATATTTGCCACTGGACGTAATGCCTCTTGTTTGCATGTATTTAAGTGATGCTCGAAACTAAAAGTTCATTATAAAAAACCTTAATACCAGTTTATAATTTTTAGAGCTTTTTTTTCCATTTTTATGAGAGAATCAAATAGTTTCTTAGTGAAGTTTTAAAAAAAATGGGTCTTTACTGGCTCTTTAGATTTTTAAGTTTAACTAAGGTTTATCCCGAATAATCGTAAACAAATTAAGGCCCAATCCTAAATCCCCGGTATGATAATAAAACTTATGTTTTGTATTTATTGTTAATATGACTGATATCGTTCAAATAATGCATGAAATATTTGGCACTGGACTTATGACTCTTGTTTGTATGTCTTCACTTTAGTAGTGATGCTGGAAATCTAAAATTTATTAAAATACCTGATAACCAGTTTATGATTTGAATATCTTTTAAAATATCAGAACTGTTGAAAAAAAGGAAGTCAATTCTTTGAAAATCCTACCGTGCAGTATTCGCGGATTACAGGTGATTTCCTAATGCTTGCAAAGTAAAACTTTGTTTGGCTTGCTTGCTTTGTTTGTGTAATTGTTAATACAAGCTTTGTAAATAAGACTGACATCTTTAAAAAATATGTATAGGCATAGTTTAACCTGAATATATTATATTTGAATTTAATTTGGTGTTATCCTATGGTAAACGCTTAATCCAACTGAATTAGAATTGTTAAACGAGCATAACACTTGCAACTGGAATATAAGCAATTTAAGTCAAAAGTAGATTTATATGTTACAGATTAAATTTGCAATAGCAACCGGCATTGAACCAACTAATTACTAATAAATGATCATTTCATCAACTGTGTCCCCCATTAAAGAATTGTCGTAAACGTTATTGATTTTATTTATGTATTAGCGCTTAAAGACGTAAGAAGTCCTGGCGTTATATAGTGGACATGTTTTGGCGAATAACAATTATCGAACACGTTTAGGGGTTATAAAATCAGACATGTTTGGGGAATATTGGATATTATGGACACGTTTAGGGAGAATAGTCCAAATAATTATGACGTCTTGAAAGGCTATTGTAATTTTTTTCTTTGACACCTTACATCGACGTAAGGCGTCAAAGACAACAAATTATAATGGCCTTTCAACGACGTAAGGCTTCAAAGAAAAAAATTATAACAGCCTTTCAAGACGTCATAATTATTTTGACTAAGGGAGATTAGACACGTTTGGGGGAATCGGACACGTTTGGGGGACCGGACACATTTGGGGGACAGGACACGTTTGGGAGTGTTACATATATATTAACGTTATGTTAGATATATTGCCTAGCTGTATAGTGTTCCCAGCTGTTATGATGAACCTCAGGGAAGCAAGTTAACTCGTACCAACGGAAACTCGTACCATGTTAACTCGTACCAAAAAAGTTAACTCGTACCACTGGAATGTCGTACCACTGCAAACTCGTACCATCAAAAATATATAAAAATTAAATTCAATAATAATCAGTAAAAGTTTTAAAAAGTCAAAGGAGACAACAAAGCAAATCTGCCACAGTATTTTCTATCCAATAGACAGGGAACATTAGCTGCAAATTGGTCATTGTACTTTCAAATTATATACATTTTACAGACTTGAGAGGTATTGAGTTAAAGTAAATTACATACATCATTAAACACCATTTAAATAAGTTGGTACGAGTTAGCAGTGGTACGAGTTTGCATTGGTACGAGTTTTTGTAAAGTGGTACGAGTTGACGTTGGTACGAGTTTACAATGGTACGGGATAACTATAATTCAACCTCAGAACTGTTGCATAAGCAAAAACGTCATATATAAGAGCAAGGCAACATGTTTAACTTCAAGACGTTATGAGGTTCTTGTGTTTACTTGTATTTTGTGAGGTTTTGTCTTCTAATTGCGCAGAAAGCCGTATATGACACTTTTTTCAGAAGAGATGTCATTTCGTTTTTTGTTTACTTCATTCCATCAAGAGTTGTATCCCTTTAGCTCTTAAATAGGCTAAATACCGAAAGAAAATTATATAGATATAGGAAGATGAGGTGTGAGTGCCAATGAGACAACTCTCCATCCAAATAACAATTTAAAAATTAAACCATTATAGGTTAAAGTACGGCCTTCAACACGGAGCCTTGGCTCACACCGAACAACAAGCTATAAAGGGCCCCAAAATTACTAGTGTAAAACCATTCAAACGGGAAAACCAACGGTCCAATCTATATAAACAAAACGAGAAACGAGAAACACGTATATATTACATAAACAAACGACAACTACTGTACATCAGATTCCTGACTTAGGACAGGTGCAAACATTTGCAGCGGGATTAAACGTTTTAATGGGCCCAAACCACAGGCACTTGTCTCAAAAAAAATCTCCTATATACCTTAATATAACACCAAACATTCTCCCTTTTTCTGAAACAATAGCATAACATCACAACATATAAAAACATACGATAAAATATCAATTAGCAGACTTAACTCAATCAAAAAACGTATGATTACACAAAGAACCACAGGCACTTGTCTCAAAAAAAATCTCCTATATACCTTAATATAACAGTGTTATATTAAGGTATATAGGAGATTTTTTTTGAGACAAGTGCCTGTGCAAAGAACGAATAAATTTGATCTGCGATATCTGAATACAAATGCACAGTTAATTAAATATTAGAGACAAACAGGCTATCAAACAAATTCAAACACACTGAGAAATATTTAACCAATCAATGTTCACTTTAGAAAAAAACCGGTTTTTTGTAATCTTGAAGTTTATACAAATGTTGTAAGAATAAGTGAAAAATTGAAGATATTACAAATAATCAAAGCTGGTATACAGCCAAGATCCATATAAATAAAAAATGACAAAAAAGCATTATAAACAGTATCAACAGGTCGAATAAACAAGAAAATACGATTTGAGAGTACTCGCAGTTACTGACAGCTAGTTAAAAGCCAAAACCAATTAATAGTAAAAAATCATGCATCAGAGACTAAAATCGACTAAAACACATCACAGGGATTTAGTATTTTAACGTCATTAATAGTCAAAGAAGACATGACTTGTGCAATGCCAAAAATAAATGTATCGACAGGTAGTAGTATAATGAAGAGCGACTTCTATAGAAATAAAAGTTAACGTGGCTGTGTCCCCTATACATCTCGCCTCAAAAGATAATGAAATTTAGTTATGTTTTAATTTGCTAATGACAAAATCAATATTAGTGCCAATGTGAACTATATTCAGAGATCTAATTACAATATTGGTACGATAACCCTTACTTATAAGTTTGTTTAAAGGTTCGATGAGTTTACAAGGATCACATAGTGATTTCCTCGCTTTAAGTACAATATTACCATAAAATTTAGGATGAGAAATACCATTTTTAATAAGCTTTCTACAGGTATAGCCAAATTTACTAATCAAATCTTTGTATCTATGAAAGAATTTAGTAAAAGTTTTAAGTAATTTATGGTATCGAAATCCCTGACACAACAATTTACCAGTGATGCATTGATTACGTTCGTTAAAATCTATGACATCAGAACACACACGGGCAAACCGAACGAGTTGCGATATATAAACACCGTATGATGGAGCCAAAGGCACATCGCCGTCTAAAAAAGGAAAATTAACAATAGGAAATGAAAAATCGTCTCTTTTGTCGTAAATTTTAGTGTGAAGTTTCCCGTTTGAAATTGAAATGTCTAAATCTAGAAAAGGACAACTGCTGCTGTTTATGTTAGATTTAGTTAAAGTAAGTTCGTTTGGGTAAATTTCTGAAGTATATTTAGAGAACTCTGGATTATTCAACGAAAAAATATCATCCAGATAACGGTAGGTATTTTTGAATGTATCAACCAAATGTAACAATGATGGGTCTTTACTGAGTTTGGTCATAAACTGAGTGTACATTGTATATGCATACATCATAGGAACATAACGGTCCTAAATTTTATATTTTAAAGCAGTCAATTCAAATAATATTTATTGTCATATCAACTCTAAACATGTATTAGTTTGTGACAAATTATATGAATGCAAACATCAAAAGACAATTCAAAATCAAAACCATAAGAATCCATTTCCCATTAAAACGACATACACAAGTAAAAAAAGTTAAACAATTAATTTATCATATTTTAAATTATATTTATGATAAATAAATCAAAGATGTCATTCCTTAGTTCTAACAGAGACATATAATACAATTATTATATGTCTCTGGTCCTAATGCCTATTCAAAAAGGATACTAAACTTTTTCTAAGTTGATGGGGAAAGAGGATATTCAATTTTCTCATTTTCTTTACAGGACATACAATCTGTGTGTACTAAAACACATTATAGTAGTCTCAAGTTTACTGAACTACATTTCCTAAAAAGTTATCTCTTAGTTTAAATATTTTACAGCATAAAATGAAATGAGCTTCATCCTCCTATGTATTACGTGGTGGTCATAGTCTTTATTTCGAGGTATTTTTTTTATTGTCTTTCTTTTTCTTTCAATAAATTATAGTCTGCACTAATTCTCATCTTTTCATTTAATTCTCTTTTCACTAGACTTACAGTTTAAAATTAAAGTAACCTTTCTATTTCTTAATTTTGCTTCAAACTTTCATAACAAAACACTTACTTATATACTAAATTTTTCTAGACTATCTGGCTTTGAGCACAAAGTCTCACTTGAAACTATGGTGCGGAATCAGGGCCAAACATACTTATTTACGTATTTTTTGTTCTTCCCTCGTCGGGATTCCAGCTCATGCATGCTAATGAGACATCGTGGCACCAAATCGCCTGCACTAGACCACTCGACCACCTAGGCTTCACGAAAATAAAGCTTTCGGTGGCCGGTGTTACGTACCTTTCCTTGTCAATTTTAATCTAGCGTTGTAACCTAGAATGAAGATGGAATTGTAACAGACCCGCTAAATTATCTATAGATATATACATTGGTCCCAGCTTCCATTGATGGTGGAAATTATTTTTTTCTGATAGCTCGACACGAACATGTTTAACATTTCAGATTTTTTATTTAAAAGAATGCTCTGTACATGTCTGATGTTGAAAATAGTTTCATATACCTGAATGAATGACCGTATTGTCATAAATTTAAGTTTTCTGGCATGCTAAGAACACGCAATATGAAATGGTATGGCTTGTCAGATTTAAAAGTTATGACTGTTCAGAGAAAAAATAAAGCCATATTTTTTACAAGAACTATTTATCGATAAAATATTTTTTATTCTTAAAACGGGATTTTAAGCATCTACTTTTTTCTAGTCCAGAGTTTCAGGAAAATATATCAACGATGAGAATAAAATGTAGCAAATAGTATTGCATGTTTATAGCATGTACTTTGTGATTTTAACTGACTTAATTATTCTCTATATGAACACTTTGATTGAGAATAGTGCACCCAGGGGATCGTAAATTATATATATTGACATTAATTTTTTTTTCAGTTTTACACAAACAATCAACAAACAAACAAACAAACAAACAAACAAACTTACAAATAAAAACAATAGTACAATCATGTTCACAATTATTTTACAGAATATTCGTTATTTTTTAAGATAAAAGAGGAATTCTTTTAAAAGTTCTCCCAAAAAAAAAATCAATAATTAAAGACCTGACTTATTCAGAACCATTTACTCCTCATTGTGCATATATTTGGGGTATTCATATAAAAAGTATTGTTCTCTCTCCCGATTCTAGCGTTATTTTAAACACGAATAAACGGACGTCAACTAAGCGAGGACGTCATTGAAAACACCTCTACCATCATGAGGCGGACGTCATAGAGGCACGGGTACCTGCCATATCATAAATAAATCAGATTTGAAACATACGCTATTTTCGTTATTGAACTTTAATATATTGAAAGAAGAATTTTATAAGGACTATTATTTAAAACCGTTTTGCCAACAGATATAATAATGAACAATTTTACATTTTACACGCTCCTGATTTTAATAATCTTTCTGAAAAGTTTTAAATGATTTTTTGTACCTTTCATTTAAATTTATGACAATGTACATTCATTGCAATTATTTTTAATATGTATATTTTAGGCCGATATTAGAATATATATATTTTCTTTGAAGTTGAAGGTCGCTAATTGCTATTTTAGCGCATGCGTAACACCTACACCTGCTTATTCCTTTCCCATTAGTATTGTAGAACTTCCGTGAATTAGCAGTGCATACAACGGATGATTTTTTAACTCGATGGCAGTGTTGCCACACAATTTGTCATGACACGATTATATATTATACCGAATTCTTAACGTTGTGTGTGGATATATCGCTTTAATGTCTGGAAATTACCCAAAATGGCATCTTTCACTGGATCAATGAAATTAAAAATCTGCGAAGCGGTCGATCTACGACCCACTGATTGTGCCACTCGCCTTCAGATGAGTGTAGCTAAGGCCGTACAGTTAATTGACCCGTATATTTCAATAGATCTAGATGACATTCATATCTACAGGACGTCAACAAAGCCAAAAACTTTAAAACCAGTATGGAATGAAGATTTTCATCTGGAAGTCCATAATGGCCAAACTATCGGACTGACAGTTTTCCATGATGCTGCCATTCCTCCGGACGAATTTGTGGCTAATTGTTTCCTCTCATTTGATGACATAAAAGACCAGAAAACGAGAGACATGTGGGTGAGTTCATTTTAAGATGTATTTTCTTTTTATTTATGTTTGCTGCTGAAGCGAATGCATATCAAAATTTCAAGATGGATGACTTTCGGAATACACAAATCAGAAAAGATATTATTAGAATCACTGTTTTAATTTGGATTGAATAAAAACAATATTTTGCAATAAATCTTTAGTTAAATATATTGTTATTTATTTTGTAGATTGATCTGGAGCCAACAGGAAAGATACATATAATTATACAGCTTTATAATGCCGAATCAACTGAAGGTATTACCCCATATAATTAACATACATTCTGATACCAATACACACATGTACAATAAACAACACAATGTTGTCATAAAAATGTACCATTTATAGTAAATTGATGAAAACTATTTCTTCAATACACTACAGTTGGTATTTAAACATCAGATATTTCATTTGAGTTAATGTGTATAATACACATTATGATATGATGGGAGAATTATGGCAATAGCATTGTACCCCTGCTATTGTTATTCAACATACAAATGAATTCAGGTTAGAATATCATGATTTTGGGATATTAAGTAACTTTATTATACATCAGTGCAATATGTTTTTCCATTTTTGTAAAATGACCAGAAACATGGGAAAAATCGTGCCAGTTGCCTACACATGTCATTTGGTTTCATATTATTCAAACTGAAAAAATAACTTTAGAAATGGACAAAATGTTCAATAGAAATTTCACAAATTTAACTCCATTTATAAGCAAATACAATAAGCAATCTAAGCAATGAGCAATTGGCTCGTGTTGCTTGTCCGTTGGCTTTTATTTCCAAGCTACATGTAGTGGGTCTCATTGGGGTTTACGTGTGACTCGGGATTGCTGATTTTTGTAAGCATGACATGTGAAAATCAAAATTATTGTGCTGTGAAAATGGGAAATGAAGTCCAGCGGGGACATGTGAAATAACAAAAAAAATGAGAATTGCTTACGTACATAGTGTAAGCGGGATACAGAAATCTGACAAAACAGTAAGCAGGATCTGGTATCAGAACCCCCCAATGAAACCCCCCATGTATTGGGTACTTTGTTTTTCAAATTCATACATGTCTTTTCTGTAATGAACATATGGATATTCACCAGCTACCTATTGAAATGCACTAATTTATTATTGGAGTCTAGTAAAATATATTGCAGTAAAGAAACTATTTCCTGAATGTTTGTTTGACCTTCACCTAAGGTCATATTGATCATAAAGCATTTTCATGGTCAGATCCTAACTGTCCAGCTGTTGTATCATTCACTGGTCGCTGAAACAAGTTAAATTTATTGAGAATGTTTGGGATGGTATGTAAGACAGTTAAGTCAGGGTGGACTGTATACCATATCAATTCTCTAAATATAACTTTAAATGACATTATAATTGGAAATAACTTTTCATATCCATGCTAGCAATGCCAAGGGGCATTATGTTACACTCTTAAATATCTTTTCATAAGTCTATAAAAAAGAAGATGTGGTATGATTACCAATGAGACAAGTCTTCACAAGAGATCAAAATGACACTGAAATTAGCAACTATAGGTCACTGTACGGCCTTTAACAATGAGCAAAGCCAATACCTCAAAGTCTGCAATTAAAGGCCCAAAAATGACAATGAAAAACAATTCAAACAAGAAAACTAATGGCCTAATTATTTTTTTTAAAATGAACGAAAAGCAAATATGTATCATATAAACAAAAGGAAACCACTGAATAACAGGCTCCTGACCTAGGACAAGACTAGAATTGCTGGAAATTTCAATTCACCAGAAAGGGAATTTCCACTCGTCGGTACAATTCTTGGAGATAAATCTGTAGATATATATGCATTTCAGATTGATTTTTGATGCAACAATTTTGGGGAACATATTTTTTTTGTTAAATCACAAATCTTGAGACACATTTTTATACTATTATACATAGTTTCAATGACAATTGATTAAAAGACATAATTAAATTAGTACCATTCCAAATAGATTCATAGTGAAAAAAAGTTTGGTTGGTAGCTATTTTGGTGTCACAATATAGAAATATAGATTCTCTATGAACATGATGAACGTGTATTGCCTTGTTTACATCAGTATTAATCTCAGATTAAAGTGCATCCAATGCCTTCAAATTAAGGAATAACAGTACTGTAGTTGAAGAGTTGCCACCGTCAATTGTAGATTTGCGACCGTCAAATTTAAATTGACGGTGACAACTCTTCAACTACAGTACTGTTATTCCGATTCTAATGCATTACAAAAAGAAAAAATACGATAAAACTTGAAAAAAAGTCTAAATTTGTCAAATAAAAAAAAATCCGCGAAACTTCATGAATGATTTTGGCACACAGTCGTCATGGTTAAACGTGACGTCATACAAATGAAAACTTACAAACTGGAGGTTATTAAGTTACATGTACGCTTCAAATTTGGTTAAAATTACGTTGAAAAGGCAAATTCGAGGTAGGTGTTCTTTTATTTTCGATTATATAGTTGTAATCGAACATTTGTTGATTCATCAATACAAAATGGCGGGTCCCTCCTTAGTTACGCCTGGTCAACTGTGGATTTGACGGCAACTTTTAGCCAATGAAAAAAATTGTTACATTCAAATTGCATTAGAATGTGAGTTTACTAGGTTAAAAAAAAATGTATTGCTTCTCTCAAAAAACACATTGTCTAGTTCCATTTTTTAATTTTTTTGGAGACATTATGCAGAACATGGACTTTGGTCATGTAAATATAAGATTGCAGCATGCTTACTAAAAATAAAGAAAAATTCTATATTGCAATTTAAAAATAGTTTGATTGAGATGTTAAAATTTCAAATTCTTATTACTTCACTTGGACACTGAGTAAATAAGTTTTCTACCTTACTGATAAGAGTATAAATGTTATTTCTAATGTACTTAATTGTTTGTCTTCATGCAAAATATCAAAATATTTTGTCTCTGCTTTGTCATTTTAAATTCAAAGATATATTATTTAATATTTGATCAATTTGGCAATCAAGGTCACATCCAGGCAATGCAATTGTATTTATATTTTGAGACAAAAAAAAATATTAGAACTCTTGACTCATATTTCGTTGCCCTCTTTCAATTTATCGGAGCATGACCTTTCAGTCTTCCTAAAAATCCATGAACTATTCACTACTGGACATTAAACAACCAACCAAAAAATCCGTCTTGACCTTTCAGTCTTAGCTACGAGATATATAAAAAATTGATTATATTATTTGTTTTGCTCAATCATTAATGAAATGCAAACAGTGAAATAATAATTCGCTTTTAGCAGCCAGAAGGGTTCAATTTGGTCAAAATATGCTAAAATACATTGATTATGAATTCCAACCAACATTCAATCAATCTCAACCATTCAGTCTTCATTTTCATCCATGTACTATTTGCCACTGGACTTTAACCAACTAAAAATCATCAATTAATCCTGTCCTTCAGTCTTCCTTAACATGCATGTGATATTTGTCACTGGACATCAACCAACCAACAATTAACAAATCTAGACCATTAAGTCTTTCTTAAAATGTATGTAATATTTGTCACTGGACATAAACCAACCAACAATCAAAAAATTTAGACCAATCAGTCTTCCTTAACATGCATGTGATATTTGTCAATGGACATTAACCATCATCAATCGATCAATCTTGTCCTTTCAGTCTTCCTTAAAATGAATGCAATATTTGCCACTGGACATTCAGCAACAAACAATTAAATAATCTTGTCCTATAGGAACTCAGCTAGTTACAAGTTTTTCCATATCTTTTTGTCTTTTTCTACCTGAAATTTGCGGCTAAGGTCAAACAAATACATGAAATCCATACTTTGACTTATGATTGTTTACTTTTTATACATTATGACTTAGATAGACTCACAGAGGGTTCTCATTGGCCCTTATACCACATTTTCTTATAATTATTTATTCATATTTTCGGTCGCCTATACTAATTTTATAGTTTTACCCCAATAATTTGAATGGACAATTTTGGTTTAAAGCAATATTTTGTATTTAATTTCTTGAGGACAGTACCCTTATACATTGACTATACAATTCAGTAATTTCCCAAGTGTTTTAGTGTTATACCACCAAATCATGGTACGTCACTTCTGGTTGTATACGAAAGTAGGTTTAAAAAATATTCCCTTGAATTTGACTGTTGTAGGTAATTAATCCTACATTTTATTGCAGTGAAACTATTTCTGTGTCATAAACATATGTCTTGGGTATTTCAAAACACCATTATTTTTTATTTGTGATTTCTATAGAAAAATTTGTAATCTTGAGGTTACATGGTGACTAAACCTTGTGCACAGATAGAATAAGGGGAGAAATTTGATTGGTTAACTTCCAATGATGGTTATTTTCTTATATGCAATGAAATGTTATGTGAAATATTTTCTATAGAACTGGACAGGATAAAAGTTTACTCATTCCAAGTATTTCTTTATTTGAAACAAAGATAAATTCTGCACAATTTTTTGAACAGTGCAAATTTAACAAAGACTAATAGGGGAAAATCAATGGTGGTATTACACCTTTAGTGGAAGGGGCCCTTAGGGCCAATGCAAATGGGAATAAAAGTTTGTGAAATGTTTGATTTGGGGAAAATATATTAGTTCATTTATACCAATGAGCATAAAGCTGTGTGCAACTTTGAAGTGGGTTCATGTCCTCAAGAAAAATTGTTTAATAAGGTGCAAAATTCTGCATTCTGAGAAGGAAAAATTTATAATTGCATGAATTACGAACAAGATTCAATAGATTTGAAAACAAAATACCACATAACGACACCAACAAAATCTTGCAACAATGTCTATGCACAATTGGGAATTTAGAGCTGAAAATTTGGAAAGAAAGAGCATATTTCTTTTTGGGACAGGGGCCCAAATTTGGACCGAAATATGAGAGTTGGAAAATCACTGCAATCTGATATATATACATTGTAGTTACATTTAAAAAAATAATCATTTGACCTATCCTCATGAACCCCTACCCAATAAAAGAATAATATGAGCCATGAGACACAGCTCTTACATACCTGCCAACTTTTGAAAATGCCCATGGGGGTTTTAGTGCGCGACAACAATTTCAAAGGTTACAATTCTTTGCGAGGACTATTTTTCGCGTGCTGTTTTGTTGTCCAGAAAAAGTGTCATATTTGTAAGATGAGCTTACATGTCTTTTTCTTAAGTTATTTGCATTATTCTAGTTATTTTATCAGCAGAAAATATGAACATGTAGCTGTAAGACCAGGAATTATTAAGGATACTAAATAGTTGTTGACTTTTCCAATTTAAAATTATACACAAAGAAGGACCTTTATCAGGTTGGGAACAACACCTAGGGATACCCCCTCAATGTTAGGACATTAAAAAACACTTTTAAAGTACAAATGAGCACACATTCACATTATTTGAAGAAACTTTTCCCAAAGAACTATACATCTTATGATCTATCTGGTATTATATGGTCAACACATGTCCAAAAATTTTGATATGTTCTTGGCCCTATATCTTCTTTATATTTAAAATAATGGGACCCTTCATTTAGAAAAGCTGTTCCAAATATAATGTCAGAATTTCCCATTTTTAAGTTAATAAATCTACAGTTGTCTATTGTATTTTTTACAACTGTAAAGAATGACCCCTCCTTGGCTAAGGGTAGCCCCACATTTAAGGGATATCTCATGTTGATGTTGGGGGGGGGGGGGTAGTCCATGTGAAATATAATAAATAGTACATTATACTTTAAATGATTTGGTAATGTAATTGAATACATAAATACATAAAATTGTATTACAGCAATTAGTGAATAAACTACTATTTATTATCTTCACTGTAGTACAGCATCATTGAAGTTTGTCAATCAGCCATGCTTTTATTCTTATTCTGTGTAAGAACCTCCTTGCAGTTGAAAAATCATTTGGCATGTTCACGATTTTGCAACAGAGGAAAACAACACAAGTTCAATATCTAGCATGTTAAAATCATCTTGAGAGAAAACGTTTTTGATTGGCTGATTAATTTGATCATGAGAAACAAACAATTTGATTGGCTGAACACGATTTTCCTCCATTGGACACAGTTCAAAATCGGGAACAACAATATTTTTCGTGTAGATTTTCACCAAATCGTGTTTTAGAGGGTTTTTCAGGAACACGATCGTGCAGTCGTGACAAAGGGTCAAAATCGTGTAGTACACGCCTACATCGTGAAAGTTGGCAGGTATGCTCTTAGGTTGGGTTGCTGTCTCTTTGACACAATTCTGAATTGTATGTACCCGGTAACCCCAGTATACAGTTTAGGGACCTAAGATTTCTGTATGGATAGCTTTCTTATGACATTTACTATACATGCTAAAGGCAAATTGTTGCGGAATTTAAGAATGTTTTCCTCCCAATTGGTCTTACGAAAAATAGGCAATCCCGCATCACGCTTAGACCCCAATGAGACCCACAATGAAGAACTGATATCATTTTTATACAAAAAAGTATAAATCAGCTGAGAATTTAAGAAATTATTGACATCTTATGTAGACTTGGGTCAGTTTAAGTTGATATATGCAAATTTCTATAATATATAATAGCTACCCTTGCTTATTTAAAAAATCAATGTGTTGACCTGGGATCCTAGTTTGATTGTGATGTTGCTTGTTAACATACATACCCTTCTCCTTATATGTGTAAGGAAATATTTGTTGATCAATCAATTATTCACCAAATCGTGTTTTAGAGGGTTTTTCAGGAACACGATCGTGCAATCGCGACAAAGGGTCAAAATCGTGTAGTACACGCCTAAATCGTGAAAGTTGTCAGGTATGCTCTTAGGTTGGGTTGCTGTCTCTTTGACACAATTCTGAATTGTATGTACCCGGTAACCCCAGTATACAGTTTAGGGACCTAAGATTTCTGTATGGATAGCTTTCTTATGACATTTACTATACATGCTAAAGGCAAATTGTTGCAGAATTTAAGAATGTTTTCCTCCCAATTGGTCTTACGAAAAATAGACAATCCCGCATCACGCTTAGACCCCAATGAGACCCACAATGAAGAACTGATATCATTTTTATACAAAAAAGTATAAATCAGCTGAGAATTTAAGAAATTTATTGACATCTTATGTAGACTTGGGTCAGTTTAAGTTGATATATGCAAATTTCTATAATATATAATAGCTACCCTTGCTTATTTAAAAAATCAATGTGTTGACCTGGGATCCTAGTTTGATTGTGATGTTGCTTGTTAACATACATACCCTTCTCCTTATATGTGTAAGGAAATATTTGTTGATCAATCAATTATTTTGAGAACTAGTCATACTCTCTGATTGATGCCTGTCTTTTATATTGTTGCTTAGTATACAAACAAATTTCACAGTGAATCACCCAAAACTTGTGAAAAAAAATCACTAGACACATGATTTTTAACTGAGTCACTTCATTGTGTTACTTTAGTTGTGACTGACTTTGTAGTTTAACATTAAATTCATCATAGATGAATGTCCATTGTCAAATATTACATGCACATTAAGAACATTTATCCTGTCTATGACCAACACTCTGACCCAGATTTTTAGTTAACTAGGTTACAGTCTCTAAGAAGACAAATCCCCTAACAAGGGAGACATTATTTTTAAAAGATATATGACCTTAATCAGCGACCACTTAAGTGAATTCAAATTGGCCAGTGCCCTCCCTAAAGACCACAACCTTTTCATTCTTTAAATAACATTTGTTTAATTTTTCAACTACCAGGTCTCTCTTATTTGTCTGTAGACCCCTCTAGGCACCACTTTTTTTGAGAGTCCTGGCTCCACCACTGTTAATATTAACATTAATACTATGTACAGTAAAACATGTTATTGTGTCAGACATAAAAATACATTTTGACCTTGGCAATAGTACTTTTATTAATTCTGTTTAACTATTTTGAATTGAATTATAACCACAAACTTTAGCACTGGGGTATTTTGAGTAACCATTTGTCTTTTACCTTTCTCTGACACACATTTTCTTATTGGAAAGCTAATATTTAATAGAAAAGAAATACATGTACATCCCTTTCATACATTTATATATGATAGTTGGAATTTTCATTTTACAGAAGCATGTATAGAGTATTTTTTTGTATACACATGTGTATTCCACATTTGAAACCACATTTTACTATACATTGCTATAGGTACCTATCCATTCATACACTAAATAGCACACACCAAATTAATGTACTTTTTATACTGCCCACAAATTTATGATGTGTATAATGAGCTATATCATCCTCTAAATTACACATACTTGGCATTCCAGTAATGTTTTGTTTATTTGCAAACTGTTTAATCAATAAACATTCTCTAAGTACTTTCCTTTTATCAGACCTGTAATTTAAATGCAATCAACATCAATTTTTTTTTTGAATTAAAATAAAAGTAGTCTGCAGTTTTATGCTACGACTTGCTAGAGATCGTAGATCTATATATAGTAACATTTGATACAGAATTAGTAACATTTATTGTTATTTATGTAACATATACAGAGTTCTTCAAGTGCATTAAGTAGCAGAAGACACAATGATAGAGAAATGTGTATTCCCCAGAGGATATTAACCTAATTATCTATATTTTATTGATATATATATATATTTATATGTATGTGTCGAAATGATATGATGGTTTATGATCACCCCTTCAAATGAGTACAATACTGGGGGGAAATGTTGATACCAATCTATGTCCTGAATAAAATTCTCATTATCTTTATGGCTTTCTTGGAAGTTTTAATTTTGATACTCATCCTTTTTCTTGTTTTCAATTTTCTTCTATTAAATGTCTTTTTTAAAAGTGTTTTTATTTAAGCAAACTGATAACATCATCATGTACATGAGTTTGTGGTCAGGTCTTGGGTACTTTTCTTATGACTTAAATACATAGTTTTTGTGTAATAAACAAATCACTTTGATACAATTTCAGAAAACAAGTTGTTTTTAAGGTTTGAGCATAGGCCAATAGAAGTTATTACTCCCAGTCTCCTGGTTGTGTTTTTTTGAGACATCTGTGAAAATCCTGTTCAATTATTTGGTTTACATTGTTTTCCTTAGAAATATTGAATACTGTGGATTCATTTGTTATACGTAATGGGTACCATTTCTATGGTATGACTTTGATAGGGGAAAAATGATATTTCCAAGGATATTGATTAGATAGTTTCACAATGTCAACATACAATGTACAAATATTAAAAAGAAGTTGTGGTATTATTGCCAATAAGACAACTGTCCACAAGAGACCAAAATGACACAGAAATTAACAGTTATAGGTCACCATATGGCCTTCAACAATGAGCAAAGCCCATACGTCATAGCCAGCTATAAAAGGCCCTGAAATGACAATGTAAAACAATTCAGACAAGAAAACAAATGGCCTTATTGATGTAGTCTGTTTTGGCTGAAATTCTGCAGATATTGAAAATATTGAAGGCCATATGTTGCCCTCTAGATATAATCTGGTTATCTGTCAGTCTGTATTGTTGGGTAGCTGTTTCATTGACGTTTGCCATGAATATTCTTTATTCAGATAAAATAGAGAAAACCATAGAAACCATCCTCTAGATGCTTGACCATCCTACTGATGCTTAGATTATCTAAAACATTCTATTGATTTTAATGTAAAAACGTTCCAATTATCACTTTCTATGTCATACTATGATTAAGTGATACATAACTACATGTATATACCACATGTTTACTACCAGTGATTAATACAGGATGTCCAATATTAAATCACGATCGTGTATTATTATCTTCACACTAAAATTATCACTTCCTAATTTTTTTTCAATTTTAAGTTTTCAGGGAAAATCCCATTTCTGTTGTAAATATAATACCCAGATATCTGTATAGATGTGTCAAGGCTGTTAGAATTTACTAGATCTGTCTTTGTATGACATATCTTAAAAATGTTTGTCTGAAACATTGAATTGAATGTTCCTGATCTTTTGGTTACATTCATCATTCCTTTGGCCATTTGCAAAAAGATTTTGGATGGTAGAGCAATGTCAGGACTAACTGTTTCCTCCTTTGTAAATTATAAAACATAGAAATCTTTCAATGGTCCTTGTCTACTTGACTTCTAACTTATCTACAAACCACTGATCTTACTTAATTTTTCCAGTCTGATGAATTCTGAATGCATAACATGGTAAATAATGTTAATGTCTGTGTTACATATGAATTGGAATAAAAATCTATAATGGTTTTATTCATGACCTACTTTTTATATTTGAGTGACTTTGAATAAATAAATCACCATGAATAAAAAGATAACCACTGCATGCATTATTGAACAAAGAGCCACTTATTAGTTTATTGGTTTGTTTTACATTTTTCTATGTACATGTATGTTCCACTTTTGGTATGAGTGCCAATGAGACAACTGTCCATCCAAGTCACAATTTATAAAAGTGAACCATTATACGTCAAGATACAGTGTCAACACGAAGCCTAAGTTCACATCAAACAGCAAGCTATAAAGGGTCCCAAAACATTACTAGTGTAAAATCATTCAAACATTAAAAACCAATGGTCTAATCCATATAAAGAATGAGAAAGAGAAACACTTATGAACAACATAAACAAACGACAACTACTGTACATCAGATTCCTGACTTAGGACATGTGCAAACAATTGCAGTGGAATAATCAAGTTCCCATTGATATGATCTTTCTAATTTTAATGCCAAGTTATAGTTTTGACCCCAATTTTATGGTCCACTCAACATAGAAAATGATAGTAGAGTGGAGCATCCATGTACTGTGTTCACATTCTTGTTTGGATTCCCTTTTCCAGAAATGCTTATTGGTATAATATCAGGATACATTATGTCAGTCATGTTTTCTCATTACAGGCTTGTTATGTAGTATAGTATAATTTTATATAATTCAGGTCACAATACCCTATTTTGCATGAAGACTTTGCTGACCTTACCTTGACCTATAAAGGTTTACTTTTATAAATTGTGACTAGAATGAAGAGTTGTCTCATTAGAACTCATACCACATCTTCCTATATCTATATGCTAAATGGAAATTTATTAAACAAAATCTTTCAATTTTTTCAGCTTCTTTTTCAGAGCCACCAAAAGAAAGAGTGTTCAAAGAGAAGGAAGGACTTCTTAATCGACGACGTGGTGCCATGCGCCGCAGAGTTCACCAAATCAATGGGCACAAATTTATGTCAACACTATTTAGACAACCAACATTTTGCTCATTATGTAGAGATTTCATATGGTAAGCAATGATAAATATAGAAATAATGTCATTACGAATAAAAGAATAATACCTTATTCAGTATACACAAGGTTATTCACTTGAAGATCACTCTTTCACCATCTTTACAATTAAGGAATATTAAATGATTAGTAGTTGACCTCAGTATTCTACCCAGGTATTTCATTTAGCATCCTGGTAAACATTGAAATACCATCTTGTTTCTTAGAATTAAAGAATCACATCTGAAAACTAACTTCAGATAGCATCACATTTAAGATTATAGCCTTGAGAGAACACACTGTATCCTAGATTTCGCAGCCTGCTGAACATGGAAATGTGAGTGAGCAGGACATGGTGACCTATGGACACATATTCTTACTCATTTCTTAAAAAAGCATTTAAAGCACATCAGAAAAAGCCAATTGAAATGCAATATTTTAAAGATATAAAAAAACTTATGTTGAGCCAAGAAAAATATTTTACCTGTTTTGATATCTTGTCAAATTTAAGATTTAAATTATATCATGTTTTTTTTATAAGTACAGGTACTGCATGAAACTTGTACATGTTATATAAATAGTGATTATTGTTGAGCAAATATTCATTCAGAAATTAGGCCTTAGTCAGAACTTTTATCATGTTTATGTGGTTAAAATGGAATATGTAAAAAAATTCAAATGGTTCATCTGAGACGAGTGTTGTATAACATGTACTTGTAAATTAAACTCGCTCTGAAGACATAGATTTAAAGTTTATTTAAAATTGAATAAAATATGCATTTAGTATGAAGATTTATCCAGTTTTAAATTTTTTTTTGTGAATGAGAAAATACATTGTATAAGGTTGAACGTTCAGATCACCATAAGTTGGGAGTGGTTAATAATATGGAACATAGTAGAGAGCATAGCTAAGCATAAATAGGTACTAGTCATTTTCTTCTACTAGAAATGTATTACTTTAAGGTGTAGTAGTCAGGGATCTCAATGAATGAAAATTTAACATTGGAGAACTTTCACATGACAAAAATATACCATATTCTGTCTTTTTTCTTCCAAATTTTTTACATTTTTAATGTTGGATGATAAAATGTATTAAAAAAATATCTTATTGTATAATTGCAGGGGTCTATGGAAACAGGGGTATCAGTGTCAAGGTAAGTTATTTAGACTTTTTAAGGTCAAGTCAAAGAAATTAAAGATTGAAGATAATGTAAATACATGTTGATCTATGAAAGTTAAATTAAACAAGTTGATAAATCTGTTGAAATAAACCAGCATACAAAAAATATACAACACAAGATATATCTGAATATGCTTTATTTGCACTCTGAATTAAGTGTAATATGTACTGTTTTATGAAGGATGGACTTTAAGAGCACTTTTTGAACTCCGATAAATGAAAAACTAATATATATGCTATTTATCATGTTTATCATGTTTATGGAATCAGTGTAAAAGATAAGAAGTCCTTTACCTTTTGAATTTGAAAATGAAGTCTTCTCTCCGAATAAACTTTTCATGGACCTCAAAACTGATTTATTTTGCAGTTATATATGCCTTTCATATATGACTTTTTATGTACTATAATTAGATTTGTAGCAATCTTGTTCTATTTTTAGTGTGCACATGTGTTGTTCATAAGAGATGTCACAGTCAAGTTGTCACCAAATGTCCCGGTTCTAAACAAGTACAGAATGATGAAGTAGTAAGTATTAACAACAATATGACCATCATCGTCTCGTTCCCCTCCCCATCCCATCAACTGACCACATTCTGTCACATGGTCAAGTTGTCACTAAATGTCCCGGTTCTAAACAAGAACAGAATGATGAAGTAGTAAGTACTTACAACACTAATATTATGGGGTACTAATGGTACTGATTTGCTCATAGTTGATGGTGGTACAGTGAGGAGGGATTAGACCTTTATTGGGACTCTGGGATCGGGTGTTTTTAAGCTCAGGATTTGGGGATTGACCCTTTCGGGATCCAGGAATTCTTTTTTCCAATTTTGGGACCTCAGGATTTCGTGATTTTAAGCTCGGGATTTCTGGATCAGGACCCCTCCTACCCCCTCTAGACAGTGGCTATAGTTTTAAAATATTCTTGTATAATCTTTGATGGATACTTGTCTCATTGGTAATCATACAAAATTCTCATTATTTTTATTATCCCCTGTCTGTCGATCTGTACATCTGGAAATTCTGAATCTTTCATATCCATTCTCTAACTTTAGTTTGACTCAACGAAACATAATGAATCTTGAACACAATGATTATTACCACAAAACACAGATTAAGTTTGAATTGTGATGGCAAGCATTATATGCCAACAGGGGCATCATGTATGTCCCATGCATGGATAAATCCTCCATTTAGTTCATTACACAGATAACCAAACAACATTTGGTAGAGGGAATATTTGATAATTGTAACAACCTATAAGGGTCACTCACAATTGGGACTACCTAAGACGTTAAAATTATGCTAAGTATATTCTTAAAAAAGTAAGTGATTTGAAATTAGAATAACTAAAAATAAACGGTGTTAGGGTTGACCTTGAAACACAATTAGGACAATGTGATTTAAAATTACTTCAAAAATATAAATAATGGAAAATTGATTACTTTGATACTGTTCTATTTTGAGATGTCATTTGCTAAAATATTATACTTTATATTTGCAGGTTTCTGGTCAAAGATTTAGTATAAACGTGCCACATAGGTTCAATATACACAATTATAAACGGCCAACATTCTGTGATCATTGCGGATCTTTGTTGTATGGGTTAATTAGGCAAGGATTACAATGTGAAGGTAAGGTACACCACAGATACACTTTATATTGCTAGAACTGGTAAGTTATATTTTTTGTAAAGATGAGATAGGCATATGGAGTCAGTTTTTTTCACACAAAAACTGACTATTATTAAAGATTGATTGTAAGACATGAATAATTCAATATACTTACTTATTATATATGTTTTGTTATTTTTTATTTATTTTTTTAATTTTCGAAATACATTTTAAATGTATCAAAGCTGTCCTTTTATGTATGTATTAGATGTTTGTTTTAATGATAGTGTCTCATAAGTCGTTTTCGGCTGGCATCCTTTTACATAAATGTTGGGTTCTTATGACTTTATGTGTATATATATATATTGATATTGTAATGGATGGTGACACTTTAATAAAATAAATCTTATCTTAACTTATCTTACGACCAATCTTAGTCGTAAGTTTCTTAGTGTAACCGACCCCTATATTTTCCATTGTTTATATTGTTATTGTGTTATAAAATTGATCTGATGGAACTTGAGGTAGTTTGTGGATAAATTTTTGAAGGTAATATTTCAGCCAATTATGTAAAAATAGGTCCTAACGATTTTTATCTCCAGGACCACCCTACATCAAATCCTACATTTTAAAAGTTTTCTATTTCATTGTAAAGGTTATATGTCCTACATGTTTGGGTTAAACGGCCACACCACAATTTGAATGCATATATGAATTATACCTTTTTTGTCAGGGAAACCGGCAAAAATTACATTATTATTAACGGTCTGAACTATTACCAATGACCGAGACATTTTGTACCTTTTAAGAAAAACTTCTTTATGATTTGACCCGGTTTTAGGTGATGTTCCAATACCCGGAATGTGAGTAAGGTAATAATGAAACTAACCTGTGCTTTTAAGGTCATATATTTGTTTGTTGAGAAATAAGGTAATGGGTACTGTAAACTCTAGGATGGTTAAGGCAAGTTAACTTAATAATGCAGGTGTGATAGTCTGGTAATAATATTGTCTGTTTTAATTATTGATTTATTGATTTTGATATCTTTGGTGTGAATGTGTGGAAAGTTGTCTTTTGTTAAGCAGAAATTTAAAAAATAAACCAAGCTGTATAATATAGTAAACATTCATACAGCATGTCTTGCAGTGTGTTTGTCAGAAAAACTTAATGATATGCAGGATACCCAAATAATTTTAACCTCTTTGCAATATTTTTTTTGGGCGAGTGTAAAAATTACGTCACTGGCCCAAAATGCATATTGGTGGCCCAATTATATTACTCAAATGTTTTTACGTGTCGAGCCATAAAAAATGACAAAAAAGCAATAAATATACGGTAGATGTTCTCAAATCCTTAATCAAACCTTCCTGATACATAAACCTAAAAATAAGTAGAGAGAGGAAAGGCGTTTCGGTAGCATAGTGAGTTCATGCTATCACTGAGGAAATATTTCTGTTGCGTTTAAAATTAAACAAGTTTCTGCGAATTGATCTAAAAATAGCACAGGGAATTTCCGCGATATTCTATTCAATCAGTCATTTCAATAGGTATCTGAAAAGTGTCAATGCAAAAGAAAATAAAAAGACATTCTATAAACAAATTATTTTCTTATGTCACTGCCACATGCACTTGTTTTTGTCCTTGGGGGGTTTAACTATCCACACTCTTTTGAAAAATATTTTGACGGCTTCTTGGATGTATCTGTGTATGCCAGAGTTCTTTTCATAATTCACTTTGCCCTTGTTTGGTTTAATGTGGGTCAGATGGGGTTTTACTGTCAATGACTGTTGCTAGCCTATATAAAACACCTATAGTTTAGCGACCATCATTGTCAGTAAAACTATTTTTGACCCACTATTAACAAGCACATTGTTACGATGCGTTTGTATACGCCATATTGATATTTTAATGCACTTGCACATTTTAACAATGTGACCAGGGGATTTCCTAAAATGGGTGTTCCGAAGTTGGGTAGGTTTATTATAGGAGTACAATACATTTTGAGAATGATAATACACTCGCCCAATGATTTATTTTTGGGCCAGTTACTATCCATCTTTTGACAATTTCTAATCGCCCAATCAAGGTTCTGGTCGCATTTGGCAACCAGGCGACTGGCTCAGCCTGAGTCCAACACTGGAACTTAATGATATGTTGATTTTTTTAATGCAAAAAGTTAATATTTAGAACAGGTGACAGTGGCTGAGTGGCTATTAATATTTTTCTTTGGAATTAACTTTCCTGTGATTTATATTCTGTTTTTTACTTTATTCTGAAATAGCAAATGTTACTACTTTTTACATAAATTATTATAATGTGGATTAATTATTATTTGTGGATACTAATTTATATGAATTATATACATATATGTCAACCACACAAGTCAATAAAATACATATTTGCTGAAACTACAAAAATAAATTCCCATGAAAATAACAATGTTCTTCAGGTTTGGAAATTGGTACCCACCTTATGAGACAAGGGCATTAAGTGTTTTTCGGAACTGCCCCTCTTTATATCTATCTCATTGTCGAAGCTTTAGCATTCATATTCTCACACATATTCTTCTTTAAATTTAATTGCTAGTACCAAACAAAAATTTGAAATAATTTTAATGCTTTTAAAATACCAAACAGAAATCTGTGATTCTGCACATGGCTCATATATTTCTTGAAGATTCTCTTTTTTCCCCATAGGAAAGGTTAATATGGCCACTGTAAGTCTTGGCTCCATGTTGGGGAGATAATAAATTCCTCAAAATTCAATAAGTACTTTAAGAATTTATTACTATAAATCTCATACTTTGTCCTGCTTTTCAGAGAAAACAACATCCTTACAAAGAGTTGATTCAGTGTAATCAACTAAATACCAATAAATAATGCATAAACTTTATTATATACATGTACATACATGTACTTTACTAAATCATTTCCTATTTCCTGGTTTACTGTTAAACATCTGGAACAATATGACTTCAGTTGTAAGGTTGAAAAACAAATTAGGGAAAATTATGTAAGATGAATATAAAGAAACTGATTTTACCGATGAAGGAAGGATTAAGGATAAATCTCCTTACAAGTTACTTCCTTAATTATTTCCCGTTTAAAGAAGAAAATAATTATATCCTGATTGTTTTTTTGTCTGATTACACAATTCCCATATTCCCCTGCTTTATAGTGAAGCATGGATATAGTTATTGTTGTAATCCACTCCAAGGTTTAGCTATGTTTCAGTCCCTCCATAAAAAGATGTTGCATTTTCACAGCAACTACAAACCAGATCGCTAGAGCAGTCCCTCTGTCCTATAAGAAAATGTAACATATTTCTTAAAAACTATAAACCACCTGATTGATTGTTATTAGCTTTATGAAAGCATCATTAAGGTCAAGGTTCAACTTCTATAGATTTGCATTACAATGCTATAAAGAGGGTCATGGATTGTTGATAAGTTAAAACATAATATTAAACTCTTTTATTTTGTTGTAGAAACTAGAAACTATTGTCGTTTACAAGATACCCATAACCAGTTCGTCCCAGGTGACCTTCAGGTCACTTAGAAAAGCCTTTAAAGGACACTTGGTTATTAGTTTGTCATTCAGGTCACTTATAAAAGCCTTTATAATATCAGAAACATGTCAGGACTATAACTTAATGCTAATCTATCCAATGTACAGACTGTACTCCAGACCCATTGTTTTACTCTTTGGTATTTTGTTAATTAGATATTTGATACAGTAATCGTTAATAGATTTGGAATACGATGGTGTGTGGGAAGCCTTGCAGGTGCTTTGGATGATATTGAACTATGTCACAATTTAATGTCACCTTAAAAAAATTAGAATAACTATTGGTGAACCCTTGACATTCAGAATTCATTTATTGAACAATAGAAAAAGCAAAGGTCATGTTATGGATACTATCACATTTTGATATGACTTGCAAACTATTAGATTAAACTAGAAAATAAATATTGAGGTTAATTATTGAATTTTATAACCTAGTTTATAAAAGAAGTTCCAAAACTTATCTGACACATTATTATAGATATTTTAATTTATTTAGAATGTCCTTGGCATAAAGTCATTGTATCTACATTAGATATATGAAAATAAGTGTGGTATGATTGCCAATGAGACAACTCTCGACAAGAGAGAGACCAAATGATGTACAAGTTAATATCTTGAAAAGAACAGTCAAGATCTGTACTGGATACTTTATCTTTATAAACTTGCAAACACAATAGAATAAAACTGGAGCTCACCTTTGAAAGTTTATAACTTTGATAAAAAAAAGAAAGATTTTATGGATGGACTTACAGTTACATAAAACTGGCATGTTTCATTTGTGCCTATCGATATTAGTTCAAATGTTTTTAGAAAATTCCTCATGGTCAGACTTTTTGTAAAAGTTTTGAAAATATCTCTTTTCTATCCCTTTTTGGCTGAACTACACATCCTGTTAGGTTTTGACATTTCCCCCCTATTATTTTTTGAGACTTTCCCCTTGCAGCAACAACACAGAAGACCTCATATGTTTTGAGAATGCCCCTAGCATTATGACATTTTATCCGACCTATATATCCATTTAGGTTTTGAGATGTCCCCTAGTATTGTGACAGATGTCGGTGACTGTGACAAATCAATGAAATATAGGTTAAATCAATCTTAATGGATAGCATAATCTGATTTGAAAGATGTGGTTATTGTTCATTGCTTAGCATTACTAGGATGGAAAATTTGATTTTAATTTTGATTAAAAGTTTAATTTGTTCTAGTCTGCCTAAAATTTTGTTTTAGTATTTTAGCATTTTGAAATTTAATTCATTTTTATATTGCAGATTGTGTTAAAGTGCATATATTCTTAATTCATTGATATTTTTTGTATTTAAAAATTGATGAATGGTAGGCACTTGTGGTTTCAAAATTTACTTAATAGAAAATCAATGCTGAAGTGGTGTATTTCATATTAAGGAAATGTGTCATTCATGTTTCATGATTCTTGGTAGGGTAGCACAGACAGTGCAAAACCAGCATATAAATTGGCAATATTGGGAGCGAGGCAGGTGTCATGCTGGGAAAAGTGGGAGCCTGTTTTGTCAAATCACTGCTCCTTTAGCCTCTACCCAGATCCCTGTAACCAGTGGTTGATCCAGCCATTTGAAAAAAGTTCGTTCCAACTATAAGTCCCCATTCAAATACATTGATCGTCCCCCCCTGGAAGAACCTCCACTGCCTGTAACTGCACAGACAGATTGTACTCTATATGTGAAAGTTTTGCATTTGATATTTTTGAATTTTGGCGGATTTTACTCTTGAGAGGGGTCTCATTGGGGGGTTCCGATCCCGGATCCCGCTTACACTATGTACGTAAGCAATTCTCATTGTTTTGTCATTTCCCGGGTCCCGTAAGACCTCATTTCCTGTTTTCACGACACAATAATTTGACTTTCACGTTTCACGCTTACAAAAAATCGTCAATTCCGCGTCACGCTTAGACCCCAATGAGACCCACTTGAGAAATATAGTCACCTTTTCAGCAAAGTACAAAAGAATCGATCAATTTTGTTTTACCATCTCCAACTAGAGCTATCAGTCTGTTTCTCCCTTTCTGCGTTATACCTTGTATGGCTTGTATACAGATTCCTTATGTTTTGAAGTTTCGGTCATTTATATCTCCAATGTCTTTGACCTCATGGTTCAGCTGCTGCTTACAAAAATACTGATTATGTAGAAAATGTAATGAGTTAGTTTTTCATCTTTGCCAAATATAATTTTTTGTGTTCTTATTTTTCAGTATGTAAAGTTAATTGTCACAAGCGATGTAAAAAGAATATAGCTAACACATGTGGTATTAATACACGAGAAATGTCAGTACGTTTAAAGGACCTCGGCATTATAAGTGACATTAATTCTCGGAAAAAGGTTAGTCTTATTTTTTATACTCATTGATATTGGTTTCTTTTTTCAGTATGTAAAATTAATGTTCACAAACGATGTCAAAAGAATGTAGCAAACAATTGTGGTATAAATACACGAGAAATGGCGGAGATATTGTCCGAGCTAGGCATAACCACTGATAAACATGGCACTAAGAAAAAGGTTAGTTTGTGTGTTGTTCAAAGCACTTTTTGGTTCTTTTTTCTCCAGTTGCAAGTGTATTTATTGTCATGTAACTTCCAAACTATCCTGTCTTTTCCTTATTACACTTCAGTCTTCTTTTTTTTCTTTATTTTTGTAATCCTCGTGCAATGTTATTGATTTTTTGGTAATTCTACACTTTTTTTTTTATTTGAATATATATATTAAATTCTTATATTGTGTTTAGCAATGAATAGCAAATGTTGTAAAAGTGTCAATTATTTTCTTTTATTTGTTTATTATAAATGTTTATTATGAAAATATTAATTAATAAAAAGACACCTTGCTTTACTCTGACCAAAGAAAATTAATCATAAGATAGATGATTTTAAACCTTATTGATTCAAGAATATGACAAGAAAAAAGAAAAGGGGTTTTAGTTTGTTAATGTAAAAGAGATAGAAACTCAACATTTAACTTTTTATTAGCAAATGATAAAGGTCCCTTGCTCCTCCTGGGTCAATTTCAGGTCAGAGTATTAATATTCCAAAATTAACTGTTAAGGGGGGAAATAAGTTTACAAAAACAAGGCTTTAAATAAGATGACTATTTATATAGAACCAGGTTATATTAAAAACAGTAAAAGAACTCACCTCAAGTATGGCAGTAAAGGTAAATTCTAACTCGTATTATCTTTGCTAAAAATAGCTTTCAGCTTTTCCTAAAATGGCTAAATTTACCTTGGATTGAATTCAACAATTGTTTTGAAGCAACTGAAATTGGCGCTTAGATTTTCTACAAGCATAAAGGTTTTGGTCAGTTTGAAACATTTTACGAGGTTATCATGTTTTCATCCCAATCTGGTAAAGGGAAAAGGACTTTTATTCCTGAAATTTTGCACAATGTACTGTGGATTCATTAATATTCGTTGGATACCAATTTTCATGGATTCCGTGACCACAAATTTAAATGGTCAACGAATTACAATTTTTTTAAAGGTATGTATGCAGACTTTGGCATAACCACGAAATTTAATATTCACGAAAGTGCAACTTTTTCTAAATCCACAAAAATTGGAACCCCCGAAAATAAATGAATCCACAGTATTTTGCATAATCCTGATCAACCTTGGAAAAGGAAGATGTATTGTGGGCCTATTTTAATGGAATATTTGGTGTACAATCAATTACATGCTATTAAAATCGATATCATATATTAAGATGATTTCAATCAGTCCAAATGTATGGTCTCAATTATTAACTATGTTGTACTTTTCTAAAGAAGTCAACACCAGAAAGGAACATACAAATTAGCAAGGTTGATAATTATGTTTTATTTAATTTTTAAAAAGTTTATTTGCAAACCCAGAAAACTTGGGCACTTTTTCTATGCATGTAACAGTTGTCTCAGGATTTTTAACCCCAATTTATCATCATCATGAAATAATGCTAAAAAGGGGGGAGGAGTTTAGGAGAGTGCAAAAAAGACCATGCTTACCTCACATCGGAAGGATATTTAAAGGAAGGTTTGTAAATATTGAACAAATGGTGAGAAGTTAGGGTTGAGAGTTGACATCTATGCATGTGTTTCTCGCTAATGAACTTAGCTGATGGCCACCTCTGGGTGCAGGAGTTTCATGCTGTACTGAAGACTCATTGGTGGCCATCTCCTGTCATCTACTCTTTGGTTGTTGTTTCTTTGACACATTCCACACTACAATTCTCAATTTTATTGCTTCAGTACAAGTTCTGGTTCTGTAAACTAACATGTTTTTCATTGCTGCCACTATAGATTGAACTCTTTACCAGCAGAATAGCTGATCTTGTCTAACATACATACTCTCTTTATACTGCGCTTATTCTTTATTGCAATTAAGTGCTGTGAATTTACATTTGTATTTTACTGCTAGCTTCTTTACAAATGCTGGTTTGGTATTAAAAAAGTCATAATTTACATTTGTTAAGAGTTTTATTGGAACATAGGGATAACATAATTTGTGTGTGTGTCTGTGTGTCTGTTATTGAAGCTGGTTTAATGACAGACAGATTATGTAAAGACATTGATTATTGTGATATATGATGTGTAACTTTTATTTATGTTTCTTACACGAATTACTTCAGGTTTGTTGAATATTATAAATTCAGACATTATTCCAATGTTTTAATTAATGTGAAAATTGCAACAGAAGAAGTTTTATAATAAAAAAAAATTAATAATATCACTAGCGATTTTAATTTATAAAATTAGCTATCGGATTAATTAGATTTTGCCTTTTTGCCAGAGTTGATGTTTGCCATAATTGTAAATGCAAGTTTTAATTTCTGAGTTTACAGGAACTTGGAAATGTATTTAAAGTTCATGAATATAGAAATAAATATGAATACATTGTTTTCTTTACTGTTTATAGTTTACATGCTGTTTATTTAGTAAATTTTCATGGTGTATTTTCATTCGATGACTTTGAAACCATAGAAATTAAATATTTACAAATCAGATATATGATATAGCATTTATCTTCAATTTAATTTCTTAATACATTATGTTTTAAAAGAATGCAATTTTAACGAGATCTACCAAAAAATATAAAAATTGTAAATTAAGCATTATTGTTGTTTATCATGTTTATCATGTTAATCATGTTTATCATGTTTATTGGCTGTTATTACAATTTTTGCTGGCAATAGACCTACTCTCGCTATTTATTCCATTCCGGATAAGTTTTATAATTACACATCTTTTTCATCCAGTTGAAGCTATCTGGGACCCTGTTTAAACAATTCACCATGCATGCTACTTTTTAATGAGACCTGTTTAAACTACAGTAAATACTTAAAACAAAATATTTTTTTACTTCAATTTTAATTTCGAAAAAAGTAAATCATAATCTATCAAAGTTTCTTGATGACCGCTTTCTGAGGTTTTTCTTCCCTCAGCTCACTACTGATAACCTCTATTTTCGGCGGCATGACCCAAACAGGAACTTGTATAAATGTTTTTCCCAGATTTGACTAAATAGCGATAAGGTGTATTAACATAAACAACATGATAAAGATGAAAAAAATTAAAACAGAAACAGAAATACCATATTTGTAAATATTTATGAATAAGGAAGCACATGTTAAATTCTATATCTGAAATATGATTTATAATTGTATAGGATATTTGTTATACTGCTCCTCAAAAGGGAGTTGTGATACTGGTGTATATATCTAGCATTAAGGATAATTGATTTTATTGGAATTGTAAGTAAAACATGTTAATTTTACAACGTTAATTGATGTGTACCACAAACTGCATTTCTCTCTCATCTACCAGAGCTCTACTAGAGTTGTATGTGTCCCTTCATTTCCCATTATACCTTTGGACTGTGATTCCAATTGTAAACTGCATGATTTTGCATCATAGCCTTATTTTGCCAAATTTCTATTTTTAGCACTCGTACAGTGATTCCCCAAGTAAATCGTTACCAGACAATAGATCATCGTCACCTTTATCAGTGTTACCGGGAGAAAATGGTAAGTGTCAATGACAATTTTGAGGTTTAAAAACACAGTAAGACAGCAACCTAACATCACACGTTATTTTGAAAATAGACCTTTAAGAGACTGAGTAAACCATATATTTTTATTCTGTGTTACACAAGTGCCAACACTGTACAGCTGCTTATGAACTCCCCTCATTAAGACAAATTGGACAAAAATCTTATTAATATTCAGGTCTTATTTCTGAAATTTAGACTCTCTTACATGTTTATATATCATCTTGAAACATTTTTCACCAGCTCTGAATTAAGGACAACACAAGTAGTTTAGAAGGTCCCTTCTTCACCTGTTCTCTTTGTGATCTCATTATAATTAGCTTGACCAGCATGTGACATGGTTAAGTTTGAGGACAAATAGCTGAATGTCATATAGAAAGCACCAAATGAACAAAAGCAAAATTAAAATGTTGTTTTAATACCCTTTAACAGTACAAGAAAACACCACTTGAAAAAGGTCAATTCAAATAATAATGTTATCCTGTTAATAATCCAAGAAAACTTTATCTTAGATATAAAAAAGGGAGAAAATTATCAGTTTAAAGTTGTAAATTCTATTGTGATGTTGCTAATTAGAAATGTTAGAATAAGTGATAAATGTCAGAAAAAAAATACTGTCACCTGCCAACTCAATGACAAAGAGGAATTTTCCTTTAATCTTGGACAAATAGACAGACCTTGATTTATTGTATATTAAACAAAATATTATTACATGAAATATTTTATTTTTCAGATGATACATTCATAGGTGGTTATGGGGATAACAAAAATCTTCTTGTCTCATGTCCTGACGATTACCTGTCGGGGCGACCTCACAGTCCTTCACATGACCGCAGATGGAAATCAGATAAATATTCGCTGTCAGATTTTGTATTTATTAAAGTTTTAGGAAAAGGAAGCTTTGGTAAGGTAAGTACAATGATATAAGTACATGTGACATGATAGGAAGGTTATGGACTGGATACAGAAAAAAACAAATTGGTCAATACAACGAGGGACAAAATACTTCTTCAAGTAACTGACCAATGTCAACTTGTCTCTCCTGCATAAGTTTTGAAAGTGTTTAGTTGATTTTAAAATTCAATAAAAAAAAACTCAGTTCAATTTATATAGAGGTGAAATTAAAATAAACCAGTACTATAACATTTAATTTGAAGCGGTTAATTTGTCTAATAATTGTGCATGTAGGGAAAGGAGTAGGTTCAGTAAGCCCCCTTTTTGCCCCTAAAATTCATTCTTAATATTGAAATGTTAGTTGTATTTTATGATAATACAGAACATATATAAAGGTTGTGGATGAACACGGATGCGACCACTTTCCTTTTTGACAAAAACTTTGAAAAGTGACATTTTTGGGCATATTTGATAAATATTTCATATTTAAGCTATCAGAGCGCTTTTAATGAGTAAATCAGTTAAAATCTTTCACATAAACTTTTCGAATCAACTGAATTAGACACTTAAGTGTTTAAAAAGTGTCTAAAATCTTTCGTCAGATGAACTTGAAATTTGAGGCCAAAATCGGCCCTTACTGGACCTACTCCTTTAAATGAAAAACCAGTGTCTTAAAAGATGAGAAGTTTCTAAAATAACAACCTTCATTGAGGTATCCAACATGTTTTGGCATATTTAATGATAGATCTGTGTTTTTCATCAAATAAAGTTCAATTTATTGACACCTAAACAATTGACTGTTTAGACAATCTTGTGTGAAATGTTGGCTGTTCTATCTGTTAATTTCATAAGGTCATGTCCTTTATATAGGTTATACTGAACTTGCATAAGATATTTGCTACTGAACGTAAAGCAAACAACAATCCATAAATCCTCATCATGACCTAATATAAAAAAGAAGATGTGGTATGAATGCCAATCAGACAACTATCCACAAAAGACCAAAATGACACAGACATTAACAACCAAAGGTCACCATACGGCCTTCAACAATGAGCAAAGCCCATACCGTATAGTCAGCTATAAAAGGCACCGACCAGACAAATGTAAAACAATTCAAACGAGAAAACTAATGGCCTTATTTATGTAAAAAAGTGAAAGATTTTTTGTTTCATCACTTATTCTAATGATTTGTTCTGTTTTCAGGTGATGTTTGCAGAGAAGTCACTAAGGATTGCTTGCTTCATCACTGTTTCTTATGATTTATTCTGTTTTCAGGTGATGTTGGCAGAGAAGCGAGGTACAGAAGAAGTTTATGCAGTAAAAGTTTTAAAGAAAGACGTTATAATACAGGATGATGATGTTGAGTGTACGATGACAGAAAAACGCATTCTAGCTTTATCGGCGAAACATCCTTTTCTTACGGCACTTCATTCATGCTTCCAAACTAGGGTCAGTTAACAAATATTTGCTAGAATTTGTTTTACATTTGTTGCAATAGTGAAAGCTGGTCTAGTAACTCTGCCTTCTGTCTCAAAGGCTTTCAGGGATAAAAGTTGTACATGCAAAAAACAGCAGTTTGAAACTTTGTACGAGTCTATGTCTTATCATAAAAGATTGTTTAATGTATGGCTTTATTTATTTTGTTTAAAATTCATAGATCATGAAATTGCAAAGATGTTGAAGTGGAGCATTGATTTACTATAGAATTGTTATTTAGATAATTGTAACCTCTTTTTCAGGATCGTTTGTTTTTTGTGATGGAATATGTAAATGGTGGTGATTTGATGTTTCAAATACAAAGATCACGCAAATTTGATGAACCTAGGGCCAGATTTTACGCAGCAGAAGTAACGCAAGCACTAATGTTCCTTCATCGAAATGGTATTATATACAGGTTAGATACATTATTACATAATTGATGAAAAAGGCACTTATTGGTTGAGTTTCCTTTGCATGTACGTGGATAGAATGATCATTCCAGTCAGTCATCAATAAGATTGCGTCGGATTCCAATCCTTTACATAAAAGGCAAAATACATAAAGTTAAAAGGCTTGTTTGTCACTTTCACAGCACTCCTGTTATATATTCTACAGTGAAAGTACTTATATGTTGTGAAACTATCCTAATCTAAATGCTAAGTAAATTTGCACATTAAATCGTAACAAACAGCTAAAGGCATTGAACAAAAAAAAATGATTGGAAAAGTAGGAAAATTTGTACCAAACACCTTAACAATGATACATGGATTAAAATTGTATATGCCAGACAAGAGTCAACACAAAAACTATTTGGCATTTAACTTTTTTGGATTTGAGCGTCACTGATAAGTCTTTAGTAGACGAAACATGCGTCTGGTGTATATACTAAATTTAGTCCTGGTATCTATGATGAGTTTATCTATAAGAGAAGCTATATAGAATATAATTTTTTTAAACCAAATAAATTTGGAAGTTGAAGAGCACTGATAGACTGAAATTCTGAAAGTTATTTTCAAACACTGTTACAGTAATCTATTCCTGAAGTACAATATCCAAAGTATTTTGAAATTTATAATTATGTGCCAACTATTGGAGTTGTGATATCTTTGGGAAGGAAAATTTTACCACCATTTGCAGGGACCCAGTGGTTGTAAGATACCAGAAATAGAATATTATACGCCAGATGCGCATTTTGTCTACAAAAAGACTCATCAGTCAGGCTCGTGATTCATTTACAGAAAATTGTATTGACATTATAAAATGTTAGAGAGGATCCTATGATATAAAAGAAATTACTGGATGTGCATTTATAGAATGTATTAGTTGAACAAACAATTCTTTGATATTATATTTCAACATTGTATTGTGACTATTTTTCAGAGATTTAAAATTAGATAATATTCTACTAGATGCTGAGGGTCATTGTAAGATAGCAGATTTTGGAATGTGTAAAGAAGGCATGCATGAAAGTAAATTAACGCAGACATTCTGTGGTACACCGGATTATATAGCACCTGAAGTGAGTTGACTGGTCTTGCATATATAAAAAAGAAGATGTTGTATGAGTGCCAATGAGATAGGTCGCAATTTGTAAAAAGTAAACAATTAAAGGTCAAAGTATGGCCTTCAACATGGGGCCCTGGCTTACACCTAACAACAAGCTATAAACCGCCTTATGAATATATTTTTTAATATTTGGTTAGTTTTGATGCAATTTGTAGAAAAATATGATAGAATTGAAAGATGCAAAAAATGAATCCAATTCTATACTGTGCAAACACCATTATACCACTAAACCTTAAAAAATCATGAACCAGATTCATTTTCATTCCTGGGGTTCCAGCTATAGTGGACTTCATTGTTATAAATGGCTAGGTTCAGTACTTTGTTCTATTTCAAACAAGACCCTTCACATTAACCTCTTCTCATTCTGCTGACTGCTGTTATATTTGTCACTGGACACTAAAAACAATCAATTACCATCGTCATCATTATTCTGTGAAATGGAAATTATTATACACTTTTTTCAAATCCCGGGGTACCAACTTTTCTTAGGGGTATTGAGGTACCATAGGTTATATAGCACAAATTTCAAATAGGTGTGTATTCATAATCTAAAAAATTACAAATGAAAAGTTATGTCTGAAAAAAAGAAAAGACCCTGCAATTCTGTTTGATTAATATCTGTAACTGGAACAGATGGAACATGTTCGGAACACTTCAACTGAGCACACCTATTCGATTATAATGTAGCAAAACATCCTTGTATTAAAAATAACATGAAAATTACATTGTACAGATATATTATTGGTCATTATAGATACCAAATAAAATTGTATATGTGTCAGCAATTCCATTGGTGCCTATATTTTGTAGATTTTACAAGAATTAGAATATGATGCTTCAGTAGATTGGTGGGCGTTAGGTGTATTAATGTATGAAATGATGGCGGGACAGCCTCCTTTTGAAGCTGACAATGAAGAAGATTTATTTGAATCTATATTACACGATGATGTATTATATCCAGTATGGCTTAGTAGAGAAGCTGTTGCAATTTTAAAAGGGGTAGGTACTATTAGGTGATATATTCCAGGAATTTTAGTGGTATCCTCTGGGTAATCCAGCTTCTTCTTTTTAAATGGCCACCATGATATAGCCAAGGAGGCAGACACTGGAATAAACAATAACAAACAAAACAAACAAAACATCTCATTACACAGTGAAACTTGTCAGACAGAATATAAAAGTACAACACTATTGACCTTAAGATTTATTTTGTGTTTGGGTTATTTTATATTTCTGGAGCTGTCTCACTGACCTACATAGTCTTGTGTCGTTGTGTTTCTTTAAGTGCAAGTTAAAGAGTTTTAAATCACTGACTGGGTTGAACAAAAAACTTTGAAATTGGTATATAATAATTCTCCTTTAAGCATGAAGCATTGAGAAATAAGCGAGCAGATTAGTTGGTTTGGAGTCGGTATGATGTGTACATGTAAAGTGGTTTGCCATTCTGTTTAATGTCTGACCTAGCTTTCTGGGCTAGTGCAATAAAATTAACCGTACCAATTTTCTTGCACCAGACGCGCATTTGGACAATGCATGTCTCTTCAGTGATGCTCATGGCCAAAATATTTGAAATCCAAAGCTTAGATAAAAGATGAAGAGCTTAATCCAAATAATTACAATGAATACTTTCTGTTGCAGTTCATGACGAAAAATCCAACAAAACGATTAGGGTGTGTGAAACAGCAAGGAGGAGAAAAAGCAATCTTAGTTCATCCATTCTTCCATGAGAAGATTGACTGGGAGGCTCTAGAACAAAGAAAAGTTAAACCTCCATTCAAACCAAAAATTGTAAGTTTATAGGCAAACAAAAATAATAATTGGAGTTAAAATGCTTATTTTGCTTCATAATAACATTAACGGTACCAAATTTTCTGCACCAGATGTGCATTGCGACAAAACATGTCTCTTCAGTTATGCTTGTAGCCAAAATATTTGAAATCCAAAGTTTGATCCACCAAAAAAAATGTTTTTTCAAAGGGATTACTTTCTTTTTGAAACAACTGATGTTAAAGTCAATACAATCAGTTATAAAATCAAAATCTTCAAACTTTAACTCCATAGAAAAGTTAATGTTTTTTGAAGTAAGATAGAGCCAAAGATAACAAAGGGAACTTCAAACTTGTCGTAAAAATATCGGACAATGCCATTGAAAAAAAAATTGAAGAAAAAAACAAACAGAAGACAAACTAAAGTTTTCTACATGCAACATACAAATGAAAGACATAAGAAACACACAAACCACACAAACCCCACCCTGTCCATATAAAAGAAGAACAATTCATAATATATAGTGCTGCCAGTGCACTTGATAATTGGAGTTGATAGTAAAAAATTATTTGTTTGTCATGTGATTTGAATTATTTTAAGTAGTTAAATATGTGTTATATAAAAGTGACCCCTAGTGGGGAAAAAGTGTGACAAGTTTGAATTTAACATATTGTCATATTGTTTAAATTTTCAGAAATCTAAAACTGATGCCAACAATTTTGACAAAGACTTTACTTCAGAAGAACCAACGTTGACCCCTGTTGATCCCTCCGTTGTCAAGGCGATTAATCAGGAAGAATTTAGTGGATTTTCTTTCATTAATCCCGACTATGGAAAGACATTACAGGCCTCCGATATCCATTAACACAGGAGGAAACAATAAATTGCCAAGTCCACGTCTTTCTGCATCTAGTCATTATTCATTGTAATTGTCCTATTTTATGACATCACTTCAGCATCCGTCAACTGTCAGCACCATGTCTTTTATTATTTTTTTCAATCCAAATGAATTTGTCTTGCATATGAATGAAATTTTTGACTTTAGACATTAAGGAAACAGCAAGCAATCAATCAAATCAGATCAGAGTTTTAGAATTATTTATATTACATTTTTGCCAATATTATTTTGGGATTGATATACATGTTTGTCTCATACACAAACATATAAAAAATTAGAAAGGCTCCTTATCACTAAAATTTTCATACATATTTATTCCACTCAAGAGGTGAGCAGTACATGTCATTTTTATAATTCTTGTTTTTTATGATTTATTGTTTTTATGCATATTAGAAGCTGTTTCTTTGATTGATATTGAACAATTTTAATGGCTATTCACATTGACAGTTAAATGATTGTAATTAAGAATTTTAATTTATTTATTAAATTACGGACAATGTTACAGACTCTTAAAATCATGTGACTTATCTTACAGCAGGGTATACAGATTCAGCCATTGAAGTTTCTTGCTCACCTGCACAACAGGTTCAAGTGAGCTAACATAACTTGGCACAAGTAAACAATTATTCATCTGAAACAGACAACAGACCTAATTTGGCTGCAATCCTGATTAATGTGCGAAATTTTGAAATAAAAGCTTGATGTATTAAAAAAGAAAAAAACTTGATGATATATCTCTGGTCTTTATATTGTAAAGTATGGGTTAATCTGTTTGTTGAATTTGTATTTTCAATTCATTACAATTTTTCACTGTTTGGTTTTTTGCCCTAGCAACTGGTATTACATCAAGGTCTAATTTAAAAAAAACTTGTATTTTTTCATTGGTATTTTTCAGTATCCAAGTATTGATATTGTACAACACATCAATGTTTAGGTCACTATGACCTAATATCACACTTGAAAAATTAGTGATAAGTGTACAAATTAATTCATTTCTTGTAAACTTGATGTTATATTTACTATTGTTTTTTACCACTGTAATCCTTCTATATACGTTAGCTAATTTGTGCAACACTGACTCACTCAACTTACACATTACTGTCCTGGTTTATTTGAGTGAGATAAAAATTAAATTGTATTGAAAAGAAATTTAAGTTCAGTTTGTTAGTTGATATTAGATATTTGTTTATATTACCACAATCTGGTCTAAACTGACTTTTCTGAATTGAATATTTTGTTCAAATAATATAAGGGATAATTTTTTACAGATTTCAGCCTTTCCTGATGCAACAGTTTAGTTCAGATAGATTTTTATTATTCATTCAGATCAGGGCCGTAGCGTAATGGAGGCAAATGAGGCAAATGCCTCACTTTTGAAACGACGACCAAACTTTTAAAGTGTCATTTTTTTTAAATTATGTATTTTACATTATCAATATTCGAGTTTCGCGTTTCAAATTATCTACCAGCACACTACTACATACAATATGTCCAATCTGCAGCAGCGATTGCAGCTTTTACCATAGCGATGAAGGTAAAAAAATAAGTGTTCCGAATACAAATCAAAATAAAAAATTGAAACAAATCTTAATGTCGTTACAAAACTGGTTGAAGATGGGTTCTTTAAAGAGAAAAAATATGAAAAGGTAACTGACACGAGTATAAACACCCCCTATAAGTATGCTGGCTTATTACTTTCCTTGGTTCATTTTTAAATTGATAACGCAATAGTTATTAATCTTTACACTAAAATAATTCATTGGCCAAACATATAATAATTATTCATAAATAATTTACACAAAATCATGAAGCGCGTTTTCTATGGAAGTCTTTATTGTATAAGGCAATTCTTGATTTTTATTTATCTTAAATAAAAGAATGACATATATTTTTGGTATTGTTTGAAAACATTATTTTTCGTGTTTCTTTTTCTGTTAATGATCAGCATTGTCTGGTTGTATGCAAGCGTGTTCAATTGATTCGAGTGCGGTAGGTCGTTGGTTCGAACCCTGGTAGGTCAAACCAATGACTTAAAAATTGGTAGAATAATGTGTCCAGGTATCGGTCTTCCAGCAGAATAATGTGTCCAGGTAAGTCTTCCAGCGGAATGTTTACAGACAACTTGTGCATCACTTGTGAGATTAGAACGTCATAAATCCAGTTAAATAACTTTAATATTGAAACTTGATTTGTTACTTACTAGGCTAGTTAATAAAAAAAAAACGCATTTCTGTTATATTTTTTATCTTTTACCATAGATGGTAATGCTGGAAAAAGCTTCCGCCGTTTCAGGCACCCGAACCACCCTAAAAAAAAAGCCCCAAAATTTTTCGCCTCGCTCCGCTCGGCGAATGGCCTCACTTTAAACAGGCATGCCCTACGGCCTTGCAGATGTCTTTACCCTTACTTTAGATTACGTCATGATTTTAGAATTGTAAATGACAGATTATCAATTGATGTGCAATAACTACCTTTTTCTCTCTTCCAAACTTGGCACAGATACCAATGAAGTTGTATACCCATGTGGTTGATAGGTCATGATGAATAAATTATGTGTTCAATTCAAGTTCAACATCCTAAACTACAGATTGATAAAATTTAAATCTTTGAATATAATATTATAATTTATTTGGAAAGATATTTTTCAGATCTGATATATACATGCATTCATTTTTTGATCCATGACTGTTTTGTTTTTTGTACTTTAAATAAAACTATTCTTAGTTGTAAAAAATGAAATTTTATGTTTTCTGAAATATGCATAGATTGGTCAAGAATTGTAATAACAGACTTTCATGGAACAAGCATTCTTCATGTAGCAATATACAGTGGTTGACCATGCCATGTGACTATAGTCAGTTTCATGGTATAAGTCATGTGACTATAGTCTGTTTCTTTGAATGTATGATCAAATGTTTACCGATGTGTTGATTTTAATAGAGTATTTGTAAAAATCTGATGATTTCAATGAATGGGGGAGTGAATTGGGAATTCATGTGTTTATCTAAATGATTGAATGCCTCAGTTTTATCTCATTTTGTTATCAGCTTTAAGTCATCATTGAATGATTATAAGATTATTTCATATGGTTCTATAGTCTATATCATTGAATGAATTATTGACTGAAATTTATAGTCTGTTTCGCAGAGTAAATGAATTGATTGTATGTTTTGACTGTTAGTTTTGCTATTGTATTGTATACTTGGATGGTTGTTATGATAATATATAGTAATGAATACATGTACGAAAAACTTTATAAAGTTCATACTTGCAGTTCGAATGTTTAGCTTGGAATTTCATCAGTTCCTAAGAACCAAGTTAGTTGAAGTTGTGCACATTCCATGGAAAGACTATTGAATTTGTACTGGTTCATGAATCAAAGCCAATGGCAAAAAAGAGAGGAAAATATAAGTAAAGCATTACTTATTTAAAACTTATGATAATTCTTTATGCAGGCCAAATTAACACTACACAAGTCTGTAATATTTCATTTTACTTTTTGGATTAACAAAATGTCATTCTGTTTAAAACATTTTGGTTCTTTTATTTGGATCTGACCAAATTATTTGATAACAATGAACATTTAAAAGATCTGTTGCCACCAGACTGCTGTACAGAAATGTTCATACAAATATGTGTATAATACAGAATTTATTCAAAGAAATATCCATAATTTATTACATTTTTAATTACAATTTTTGCAATGTGTGTTTTTTTCTGATTACTATAACATGCCACCGTATTGTGCAGATTTTTATCAGACCTCACCAGTTAACCTGATCTTAATCCAAAGCATTACAGAAAATATTGTTAAAATCATACACCTATAATGGTTTACTTTTATAAAATATTATATTGATGGAGAGTTGTCTCATTGTCACTCATACCATATCTTCCTATATAAATGAACACTTTCTGATTGGCTCTTAGAATCAAACATTTAGAGCACATGTATGTGATGGTGCTTGAACTATAGATCTGATCATGTAAAACTACTAGGGCAATCTAAATGGCAACAACACATTAAATATGCTGTAATAATAGTATTTAAAGATAGATTTATACAGGCAAGCATTAATAGTGATATTATAAACATTGTTGAAGTCATAATTCTGATATTAATGTAAAAGATTTTTAAAATCCCATTTTTATGATGTCCAAGTTTTGAGGAAAACTTATTTAGTATATTTGAAAGGTTAATCGTTTTCCGTTTATAAGATAGAATAAACTTCTCTGTATTTCTCCAAATATCAGTATTTGTTCACAGATTTTTATGTTTCAAAGAGGCATTATTTAATTTCAACATTGAAACATGAACTCATTCCATTGGCTTAATAATGTGTATGATTTGTACTTAGGGAAGTAACTGTCTGAAGGGAGATAACTGAATGAGAATTTTCTAAAAATGAGAAAAAAATATGTCTTTTTTTTTAAATAGTGATTTGTACATAGTTTTATTAATATATTCATGGAATAAATGTGGAATGTATGTTTGAATAATTGAGTGAATAAATGGTAGATATATGTGTGACCAGAATGAAAATTCATCTGTATGTAAGAATCAGTAGTTAAGTTTTGTAAGATGCAGAATCATTCATTTTATCATTCTTTACTATTTAAAGGTGCATGTCAAAATTTCTTAAAAAATAATGTGTAATACCATCTATACATGTGTAACACTTGTTATTCTGTAAAAGTGTACATGTAACATAATGATACATGTGTTTCTAGTCAGTACATGTGTAACACTTATATTTTTCAATCAAATGTACACATGTAAAATTGTCAACACTAAATCTTTTATTAACATAATTCACACACAATTTTTTTTAATATACATGTTCAAAATGTACACACATGCCTGAAACAGATGTTCAAATTTGTAACGGTGGGTGTGCAGAATTGATCAAAACTGATATATAAGTAGTTTGTTCAACACTTAAATTAATGGTTCACTCATACCTGGAAGTAATTGAAAATTAGAAGTAGGATATTAGTACCACATGAAAAACAAAGAATCCACATCTACTGTTTTGTAATACATGTTTCATGTTGACTGTTAACACATGTACTGTTAGTATGAAATGTATCATATTGGTAGTGTTATCACATGTTATAGATGGTATAAGCATTTGGTTGATACTAGTCATTTAAACTATTCTTAAAAAAGTTTATTGCTTCCATTATGAATGTCCACACACAAGGTTTAATTTATTGTCACTTTTTCCTTTATTGTCATTTTAGATTTATCCTGAATCAGAAGGATATAAAATTACATTAAAATTAGTAGAACACATGACAAAATATCATTAGAAGCTGACAGGAAACATACATCGGAAAAATTATAATATTGAAATTTAGTTATAGCAGAAAATATTCTTTGGTTTTGAAATATTATTGAATTCAGGTGCTTTAGTCTTAAATTTTGTATCGAGATTCTTAATACAATTACTTGTTTGATGTCAAAATCAGAAACATAATTTTTGGATATTTTTAAACAGTTTAAGAATATTTTATGTACTGTTAGTTTCTCAGATAAGAAACAAGATGTTATATTGTATCTTGTAAATTTGTCTGAAGGACAGTTGTCAAATGATATACAATATCTGGTTTATAATACAGAATCCGTCTAGGCTCTAAAGATCTAGTCGTCTTTGCTTGTGCAAATTTTTATGGATATTAAAGTCATTTTTTTATAGGTACATATTTTTACAAATGCATTTAAGTGCTAAGAATTTAAAGATATAATAACATTGTATATAGAAAAAATAATAATTTGGGAAAATATTTAACTGTTGAATCCTAAATAGTAGCTATGAATAACATCAGTAAGGTTTGAATAAATGATTTAAATCTTTAACCTTATTTAAACTATCAACAAAAAATAACATTTGTGACAACGGCTTAGTAGTGACGATTTATTCCAATTTATCAATGCAATAACAGACATGATATATCATTTCTCTGTGATTTTATAATTTTGGCATTTTTTTTACAGCAACATTACTGAAAAAATGCTGAAAATATTGTTTTTTTGCAATTAATTTTCATTAAAATCATTATCTTTACAGCTTCAATCTTGTGCAATATTACCATGTACTACAAACATTTTGTACAACTGTGTATAGTTAGTCTAGCTAGTATTGGGCAAACATGTTTTTATTTTAGATTTTCAGTCCTGTTTTATAGATTTTTGAAACTTCTTTTTCTTTTGTAAAAAGAAGTAGATGAAAATAATATAATATTTTGTAAGAAGAATATCCAATGCAAAAATGTTTGAAACCGGTCTGAGAAACTAAAAAATGACTTTATTTGGCCTAATAGAATAATTTTTCGTGGAGATTTTTTTCCTTTACACCTTTATGAATCTCCCATGTTATCAGAGTATGTATGAGTGTATATTTTTTGTCTCTTTTATACTTAAAGCTTTCTGTATCATTTTAATCAGCAGACATTATATAGATGGTACATCCATGAATGATAGTTGATAAAAACAAATTCCTGACTTGTTATATTAAAGATTGAATCTCTAATTGTGTTTATTATTCAATGCAAAATTTGTGTTTAAATCTGAAGAAAGGTGAGGTATTTTTATAACGGACATTGGTCTTTGGGAAAATGATTTCTTCAAGAAGTATAGAGTAAGCACACTGATCCTTTTAACTTTTCAAGCTATTAACTCTTATGGGTATACATGTCATAAGTTCTAGGATGAAAATGTTCTCAATGAAGCTTCTGGATCAAATCTCAATACTTTGCTGATTTTGAAAGAAAATTATGGCATGTCTTCTTCAGTTTTATTTCTGATATATTGTAGATGTTCATCCTTGTCATTGATTTTACATTGTCTTTTGCATTTACTGACATACTATTTGCTGCATTCAGCATGATGAAATTGGAGGTATTACACTCAAAAACTAAATTCCTTCTTTAGTTTTTCCCTTTGTACATCCTATGGAAATATCTTCTGTTATACGTTTTAAAACAGTAATGACAATTCAAGTTTGAACTGGGAATCACTGCATATAAACTTTCCTACTGGGCCTGCTTCTTTGGTAGGAAACTTGAAAGAAAGCATTTACCAAAAAGTATAAACAAGATAAACTGAACTCCTTGGTAAATTCAAAAAGGGAAATAAAGGCAACAGTAGTAAACAGCTGTTTAAAAGTCACAAATCGATTGAGAGAAAACAAATCAGGACCACAAACTAAAATCGAGGTAAACACATCAACCACAAGAGGAAAAACAAGAAACAACTGGAACACTGATATACAACAAATACAAATGACAATACAACATGCATAGAAACGAACTAATATATAACAACTGCCATATTCCTGACTTAGTACAGGATATTTAAAGAAAAAAAATGGTAGGTTTAACCTGGATTTGTGGCTAGCCAAACCTCACACTTTATTGCAGTGTAAGTTCCTTATACCGATAATATCAAATGTTAAACTATATTAATCATCGGAATAAATACACAACAGCTGACATATTTCTGACATTGTATACATATTTATGAGAGAAAATGGTGGATTAAACCTGCTTTTATAACCAGTTTAATAAAAGTCTTTCAGACTTGTATATCTTCTGAAAGCAAAGAAAAAGGCCGTTTCTTTGTTGGTGATGTTTCAGGATTCTCCTAATTGAAGCATTTGTCTTACATGTCATACATGTTTATTATCCCCTTTAAAACCGCGTCAACATTGTCTGATTTCTGAATTATTTTACTGATAAAATGACCACCACGGTGTACATCCATACATATATTTCCTACAAATTGAAAGTTCACAGTAAGAAAGTTGATACACTGAGGTTTTGCTATGAAGGCAAGATTTGAGACTGGCGTTGAAAGTAACAAACCCGATAGGTGTGAGCTCAATTTTCGATGAAAGCATCGTCCCCTAGGGTAACTAAAGCTCATCGGTCATAGTGTTGATATGACATACCATTAATACATCAATATAGTTTTAAAACAATTGAATTATTCAAAACACTAATGGGTTTCTACCCTAGACAGATATTCTTGATACAAATTTAATGACAATTTCACAACTATTTAGATACGAATGTCATTGATGAGTTATGAAACAAATGCTTGTCTTGTGTACAAAATTACAAGCCTGATATTTTTTATTGAGGGGACATTAAGTTTTTGTGTTGTACGTCTGTCCATCTGTGTGTCCCAACATTGATTGCCGTTCTTTGACTTTAGTTTATCTCAACAAAATGTTATGACACTTATACACTATGCTTATTACCACAAAACACAGATCTAGTATGATTTCTGGTAACCTCACTTTTACAGTTCTAGAATTATCTCTCTAAAAACACAGAAAAACGCTGAATTTTTCGTTTCCGTTCTTTTACTTTAGTTTGCCCTCAATCAAATGTTATAAAAAATTTACACAATGCTTATTACCACAAAACACAAATTGAACTTGAATTTTATTGGCGTCACTTTGATAATTCTAGATAAATGCCCCTTTACAAATGGAACAATCGATGATTTTTTGCTGTTTCCGTTCAATAACTTTGCTTGCCTGAAACAAATGTTACGATACTTTCCGCTATATAGATGACGTTCTTTCACTAAACAATTCAAAATTTGGTGACTATGTGGATCGCATCTATCCCATCGAATTGGAGATAAAGGATACTACAGATACAGTTAAGTCGGCTTCATATCTTGACTTACATCTAGAAATTGACAATGAGGGTCGGTTGAAGACAAAACTTTACGACAAAAGAGATGATTTCAGCTTTCCAATTGTGAACTTTCCATTTCTAAGTAGCAACATTCCAGCAGCACCTGCATACGGGGTATATATCTCCCAATTGATACGATATTCCCGTGCTTGCATTTCCTATCATGATTTTCTTGATAGAGGGTTACTGCTCACAAGGAAGCTATTCAACCAAGAGTTCCAAATGGTGAAGTTGAAATCATCCCTTCGTAAATTTTACGGACGCCATCACGAGTTGGTTGACCGTTATGGAATAACCGTTTCACAAATGATATCGGATATGTTCCTTACGTCGTAACTACAATCCCCTTCCCTTTCATGAATTTGACCTACCGAATTAGACTATTTACCGGATTTGTAATCACATAAGCAACACGACGGGTGCCGCATGTGGAGCAGGATCTGCTTACCCTTCCGGAGCACATGAGATCACCCCTAGTTTTTGGTGGGGTTCGTGTTGTTTATTCTTTAGTTTTCTATGTTGTGTCATGTGTGCTATTGTTTTTCTGTTTGTCTTTTTCATTTTTAGCCATGGCGTTGTCAGTTTGTTTTAGATTTACGAGTTTGACTGTCCCTTTGGTATCTTTCGTCCCTCTTTTATAATCACACAATGCTTATTTCAACAAATGCAGCAATTACTGAATTTTTCGTTTCCGTTCTCTAACATCAGAGCCTCGTCCTGAATATGCATAAAATATTTGCCACTGGACGTTATGCAACCAACAATCAATCAATCCAATTTCAGTTTGCCTCAATCAAATGTTATGTTATGTATACATAATGCTTATTACCACAAAACTCGGATCAAGTTTAATTTTGGTATCGTCACTACAGTTCTTGAGTTATGTCCCTTTGAAGTGTTAAATGCAAGCGGGGACATTATCTGTGTCCCAAGACACATTCCCCATTTATCTATTTTTAATTACTAGGTTCATGTCACTGCTGGTCCACTTTTCACTCCGAAGGTAACACCATCCTAGTACTCGGCCATTGTTTTTACCTGACGTATCATTAATAAGGTTATTTTCTGCATATTACCTGTTTGAGAAATCTTGATAAATTCGAAACCGTGACTAAGGTTGTCTACCACATGTGTTTAGATGCCTGGCCATTTTTTATGAAACTTAAAGTTTTTGTGTCTATTCTATCTTGTTAATTTTTTATGTGATTTTATAAATTTAGCCGTATAAAATCAATTGAATAAACAAATTTAACTGTATAAAATCAATTTAAGAAACACTGCATCGAGTTTTTCTAGTTGTTGTTTCACTGTAAATAGTTGTGAGTTCCCATGTCTAGGGTCTCAATATATGATAGCTTTACTTTATTTTCATAATATCTTGCTCTTCAATTGAAAGAGTAACGAAATGATATCAACTCAAAATTGAACCCTTCAATGTTTGCCATATGCATATCTGCATTAAATAAGTCATATTTTAGAATATAAGTTTTATTCAAAGTATATACATAAAATAAACATATTAATGAAATGTCAGTGGCGGATCCAGAAATTTTCATAAGTGGGGGCCCACTGACTGACCTAAGAGGGGGCCCGCTCCAGTCACGCTTCAGTGATTCCCTATATAAGCAACCGATTTTTTTCCCAAAAAGGGGGGCCCGGGCCCCTGCCCCCCCCCCCTAAATCCGCCTCTGACTTTCCATCAAAAATCATTTTCTCACATACTACGTTAATGCCACTAGTTTCAGAAATATATAGTATCGTTTGCTCCAACAATTAAGTATACCATTGGGCAAAATCTTGAAAAAACCTTTTTATTTCGTTAGACGTGACTTTACTCAGGCCCCATACATTTCTTCTTTTTTTTCTTCGAGATTTTGACTTTCTGATTACATCATTGAAATAATGAATTTATATTTTTAAATAATCACAAGAAAAGAAGGGGTAGAATTTCATTTTCATCGCGTGATTATTACTGCAAAAACTCAAAGTTTTTATATAACATATATACATACATAAAACGCATATAAGGTAACAAAACATCACTTATATTAAAAAAAACCACCATGAAATATAATTATCTATGATTATTCTCGATAACAGATATATTTCAGCAGTATGATTATGATGTCAAATGAATCAATTCAATCTATTCTCATTTAACTATAACAGTCTTGAAATTTATACAATTAAAACAGCAAAAATTGCTTGTTCAATTTTAAGCAATGACGTATGGTATATAGCTATTTACAAGAGCAATTACATAGATAAAGCATGTGTCTCTTCTTGAATGAGAAATCATTTTAGATCAGCAGAGGATGTGAAGCAGCCTTCCAAAATTTTGACCAACTTTTTGAAACCATGTATGGCGGTTTCCAGAAGGGTAGGATTAGATTTCCAAAATAAATTCAGTTCTCTATGATTTTCAAGGATTTTGGAACTTGGAAATATTTTTCCAAGGTGTTTATTTCCATGAAAGAAATCTGGAAGCACTCTTTTGGACACAAACATGTTTAGATATGTGATATGAAATCCAAGGGCATCCTTGACACCTCCGATTTTGTTTGAATCCAAAATCGTTTTATCCATAATTATATGGTATGCGATTGTTTTCAAATGGTACGAATTTATCAGGTTCCCAAGCGGATTTTGTTCTCTTTGTAACATTTTTATAGCAGATTTCATTATGCGATTTGCAGTCATAACGTACTGGCGTGGGGTTGAACCTCGACATAAATCAGCCATAAACCTTTCATATGCACTTGTGCATTGCCTCCAAATAAGCTCTCGGTCCTGTTGATTTATTTTTGGGTTGTTTTTATTGTCATACTTTGGTAGTGCATAACTTGGAAACACAACGGTTGTGTCCTTTTTTCCTGTTACAGCAGCTGGAATTTTAATTTCTTCGCTTCCCGTGTATCGTCCTGGTACGATGTCAAAATTGACAACATTTCGATCGGGATATGTCACTTGAATATTAACAGCAGGCGGATGCTCTCGTCTTTGAAACTCGAAATCTGGCATTTCGGTTTTAAGATCTGAAAGTGCTTTATCTAGCATCTTCGTCCATACTTTTTTATAAAAATTTTGCGAATTTAGATAAACAGTTCCGTCTTTTGTTGTGTGGAAGACGTCTGCACGAGATAGATAAGGATGGGTAGATCCGACCTTGTCTTTGTTCAAAACTCGTTCTCTTTCTAAACCAGGCATGACTTTTCCGTCTGTATCCTGGACAGATGCAGTCTGAATGTCTAACCCCTTTATTATCATTGGTATAATGACATCATACTCATCCGGTTCATCAATTTTCAATCCTTGCCTTGCGCTTGCTTGTTTTAAGATTGTCTTCTCTAATGCCATCTCACTAGAATATAACTTGGCTTTTTCATCAATTTTGTCAAGAAGTTTATCGAGAAAGACATCAGTCTGTTCTGCTTGTTTTCTCCATTCTTCTTGGTCCACTCGATAATCATCAACTTGTTTAAGAATTTGAAGCCGAAGCTTCTGCTCGCCTTGGCCAAATACATGGAAAGGTTCTTCCCATTCGTTTTTTATTTGCTTTGCCGCAGCCATTTATACTCTACAACAAAAAAGATTGTTAATTGGACATTATCGTACAATCCCTTTGGTATCTGCCGCCACTTACTTTAAAATCATGTGTCTTTACATATTGAGATATTAACTGTGAGCATTGTTAAGAATACCAAGTTTAAGAATTGTATGCTGTGTTTTTGAAATTTCAAAATCTAAAAATTCAGATAAGCACTATCAATCCTTTACACGACGACAATCAATGAATGACATGAAATTTAATTTTCTGTTCGTGTAAATTTCCTGATTTTCCTGAATATTCTGCAGAGATAAATTAAAAGGTTATGTAAGAAGTTTTTAACACATTTTGTATTTGATAATATTTGGGAAGCAATATTGTATTACACATTGTATCAAACATGTCAAAGTTCAAATCATAGACAACTTGTAAAAAACAATATTTGTCTACCATCATCCACAAAGCAATGACCATTCATACATGACTTAAATTATAAAAAAAAACTTGTACCCTTTAAGCAGACTTACGAATTTTGTTCTTACCTGTGAACAACAGTAGCAGAGAATTCAGCTACACAGATGATCTCGCACAGGATAACCCGATTACCTAATCGATCCAGACAGGGATTTTTATCTCGAAAATTTATTTTTTGCTATAAATAGCTTTGGACAGTTTGCAATTTGATAACGTTGCATAAGCGCTACAGCATTTAATTTTTCTGTAACAGTCCATGTATCCCAATCCACTCAGATAACAGATAGTGAAATATTGTTTAATTAGTAAATTTTTCACTTTTACTTTCAGTTTAGCGGTGTAATTTGTTTTCCAGTGTATAAAGTTTTGCTCTATTGAACATGATACAGTCTAACTTATTTCTACTAAAAAGGAAGTAGTCGATTGCAATTGAACGATTTTTTTTTTATATTTTTGGTGTTATATTTCTACTTTTAAACATGTCACACATACAAAACTATCAGATAACATCATCATTCATCAGTACCTTTAACTCAGTACAGGCTGTTTAATACAATGAGTTATTTATGTCCTTTTTAATATAGACATAGATAGATAAAAAATAAAATTGATAAAAAAATGTTAAATACATTGCACTCATAAAAAATCTAACGAGAAGATAATTTACGTAAAGCTATGACAAAATTCGTCGTTTCTATTTTTTGTCTCCATTAACGGCCAAATGGTCTTTTTAGAAACTGTTTCTATACAATTTGGTGTTAGTTTGTTTAAGGGTATACGATACACTTACAGGGGAGGTAATGACGTTGCTAACGTCAAATGTAATTTTCGTGACGTCAAACTATGATATATCGGGAAAAGATACATGTTTCGACTGCTTTTTATCATTCAACCTGATTTCATTTGAAAACGAGTGCATGGACCCCCTTTTTTTAAACGACTTTTTGCTTCATTTTACAGGGAGATTATGTGAACCAAATTTTATAAAACTGTAAATAGTGCAATTTTTTTTTAATTTTGATAAATATACAGCAAAAAAATTACGTGTTTTTCTCAATTCATGACCATTTGATAAATGTGAGTTATTTTTGAATACAAAATGCATAATATTTTAGGATACTCATAAAATACAGAAATTACTAATTATTTGATAAAAAACAATTTGTGTTTATCTTTTAAAACAAAAAAGTTACGTCTTTCTTTCAAAAAAGAAAATACGGCAACAATTAAATCTGAATTTTGAGCAAATATACAAAACATATGCAAATTATACAAAAAACTCATTTTACTAAAAAAGTAGCACATGAAGGTATATATTTGTATAACATATTTGATTTAATCAGGTAAAAATAATCTATATGCAAATTTTCATCAACTTGCATATACAGGTTCAAAAAAAATAAAGTCACAACAGGTTTAGCCACCTCTACTGAACCGCCAACCGAAGGATGTAATGGTACATTGTCGAAACATATGGTGAATTATAGAACTATCCGAACAAGCTGAGGACATCAAAGCACCGACAGAGAGTGACAGAGATTCATAGATGAGAAAAGATGGCCAGTCAAGAGAATATGACATCGGAAAAACAGAATACCACCATCTGTAAGTAGATATAGACAAAAAGGAAATTTGAATCTTAAGCCAAAATCTTTATCTAAATATCAAGCAAGCAAACAAATTTTTCAACTACTAAATAAGAGAACTAACACTCATTAACTTTGATATATGAATGATAAACTCGAAACAGAAAATCAATGTTTTCTAGGCCTATGTAGACAAATGATGGAAAAATCATCAAGAAATTTCAAAAATCTCAACATTAGTCTAATAGCGTTTTATTTTTCGACTTTTTACAGTTACCAAATCGAATAATAACTTCTTAGTGTGTATTTGTGGTGATCTGACTATACTTATTATATAGCTATAACTACCTTGTATGGCGCCGTATAGCTTCTACAGTTGGAGTTGTTAGTTGTCCTTTACATCAGGATCACGTCCGTACAGCTAGGCCGATTAGTAACAACTCAATTGTCCATAGCTTGCCATTCGGAACACTCGGGACTCTTCGTGTAGCTTGTTCTTGTGCAGGGATTCTCCACATTCCTCCCCTTTTTATAAAATAGGTTCTGTAATTTCTTTGAAGTCTTAATGCTCTGTAACTCCATAGTTACTGAGGCGTATGCCACATTACGAGGCATTGTGAAATATCATCATCACAGCCATTTAACTGAATACACATTATACTTGTATATTCATAAACATAAATTATATTTACAAATCTTATATACACATAAGCCTGCAGAAATAACATATATACAAATTAAATTATATGATATTGATAAGTTCAATCGAATGTCTATAGGAAGAACTAAGTATACATCAAATAACGTCGTACTGGAATATATACATTACACATATAAATATGTTGTCAACTTAAAGATGTAAGAGAGGCAATTCCTTGAATCGTTCCCTTTTTCTCAACAATAGTTCGTCAACACTTTTACTTTTACTTTCCAACAATTTCTGCGCATTGTTCATCATCTTAACACTTGGTTTTCTTATTTTTATCAAGGACTTCAGACACCTTTGCCACTTGCTGGAAATTCCTTCCTTACTTAAACCGTTCTTTGGTTCTCTACACACACTGCCTTGGTCTTTACTTTCTTTGCCTTTAAAGTGACTCACATACTCATGTGCTGACCTCGCCTTCTTCTTCATCTCCTTTACCTTCTTATTCTTCATCACCTCCTTCACCTCCATCTTCTTCTCCCTTTTTGTTGTCAGTGCTTTGTCTTTTATTTGTCCTGTAAAGTGATCATTCTTATACAAACGATGTTGTAGTTTGTTATCAGAATTATAATTAGTGCTGATAAATGAAACATCACTGATAGCACAACCCTTGTCATCCATGTAACTTTCAACTGGCTTCTCAATTGTGTCAATCTTTGGAGATTCTTCAATCGTCTGAGTGGATTTATCTACACCTTTACCAATCATCCTTTCTGTCGTGCGTTCTTTAGTTTTCTGAAAGGGTAAATATTCAAGTTTTGTTTGTGTTGCAATCTCTACACTTTGACAACAAGACTTCATTTGTTCATCAACTGGCCTAGTTAGTGTTGCATTTTGTATCCATCTTGATTCTACGTTTTTCTTTTGTGTTCCCGGTTGCTCTTTAGTAACGTTGCATCGTTTGTTGTGGGTATCTCGAACTATCCAATAAAGATGCTTGCGGGTTTGCAGCTCTGAACTTACATCTTTATTTGACCTGTAAATCCAATTTGGAGCCAGGCAGTCAATAGCATCTGTCAATTCTTTTAATTCAAAAAGTTCCACTTTGTTCTTAACCTTCTGATTGTTATCTAAAACATTTGATAATCCAATGTTTCCATTTGCTTCTTGTTTATTGTGTTTGTTGATAAATTGATCTTTGTTGATTCGGCTCAAGCTTATTTTACTGCTTGCATATTCGTCAATCTGTTTACCTTGCATTGTTGTCTCTCTAATCAATTTATCAGTTTCTTTAACATTCGCTTTCACCAATTCACGAAATTTTCTCTTGGTCATAAACCTTGTCATATTTCTTTCTAAAGTACCTTTCTTTACTTTCTCCTTCTCTTTATGTTTGATTTCAACAGCTAACTCTGTAATACATGCTCCATTTGATCCTGCTGTATTTTCATCTGTAAGTTTCGTATTCTTTTGCAAAGCATCCATCATTGATCCATCTGTACGTGATTTTATAACGTCTGGCATATCTGCATGGTGTCTATTAAGCTCAAGTTCTCCATAATTGTCCTTCAAATTAAATTCAAAACTTTCTCGCGTATCTGTGTTGTTGTTATGGATGTCAAACTCACTACTCTTATCTACATTTAGTACTGGTGTAGTTAGTTGCTGTGTTTCTACTGTACTTTTTCCAAAGGCATGCATGGACTCCTGATGATGCGCATAATGCGTATTTGTAACGCGTACGCCAACTTTAGCGTCATAACACTCATGGATAACAGCTGCATCTTTAGACTTAGGGTATTTAACCTTATCATCATCAATTTCATCATGATTTTCGTCTGACTCTCCTTTACTGTGCCTGTGAAACAGCTTAGAATCAACTACTGCCAGATTCTGTTCATGTGGGAAACTGGTATGGCATAACACATCATTTGTCTGTCTTTCAGTATTTTCTATATCTAGTTTTTCCTCCCACAAACTGTTGTCTTAAAAATCCTTCTGCTTTTTTAAATATGGTCATGAAACGTGTTGCTGCATCAACTGAACTTCCTGCAACCTTTTTAACTAGTTCTCGCTCTTCCTCATCACAACAAGCGTTTATAAAGTTTTCTATAACAAGCTGTTCTTGGTCTTTCTTAGATTTATTTGGAAACGTTCCCTCAACAAGTTCTTCAATTCTGTGCTTAAATTCTTCTATAAATTCGCCTGGATAAGGGGTGATATTCTCTAGATGTTTTAAACTTAAATATGAAAAACCAACCCAATCAAACCGGTCTTCAAATAGTTTGCATAATGCTTCATAGTCCTTTTGTATAGTATTTGGCCTCCTCTCATAAAAGTTCAGTGCTTTTCCGGATAATTTCGAAATAAGCATTTGTAATCTTTGTTCTTGATTCCACCCATTTTTAATAGCTGTTAAATCAAAATTGGTTTTGAACAGGGACCATCCTGGTGTTGATGTTCCATCAAAAATGTCAAAATTATTCATATTTTTTGGATACAATAACACTCTATATGTTGTTAAAATTATATGAAGTTTGTATTAAGAAAATATAATCGAATACATGTTTAACTGCAAAATATATACGACAAACACACTCATATATTCATATCTGTAAAAATTTCACAGGAGAGTTTGTTTTACTATTTGCAACACTAGCATCAGAACGTCTGATGCGAAAACTCCTGTACAAATTTTACAAATAATCAAGTAAAGTGTACAAGCAAAACATGTATCAAAATAGAAAAAAAACATATATATACAAAAATCCAGACTAACACAAAAAAACTTGATTCAGTCAAATCAGTGTTTTATAAACTCAATATGTACAATCATTGTGTAGGTCAACAATCAAATTCATAGACATGCATAGATAAACATACAGATATCTATATTATATACAAAGATCGATAGATGACAATTTAATCAATTAACACCTTTCCTACATTTAAAAAGTGAACTCTTATCATGTCATATAAATTAACACAAGTATAAGCAAAAATTAGATAGTGTCTAGTTGACAAATATATAATTTGATCTACATTGTGATAGAAGACAAATACAATTTAATCAAAATAACAATTAATCAATCTCAAAGTTCGATAATCGTGGAAAAGGGGGGGGGGGGTCACATTGTGAAGTAAAAGTTTATCTAATCATATGAGGTAAACGCATACATCAGAACATCTGATGTTCCCTTGAATTGCAGGTTATATCCAAGAAATATCAAAACGCAAACATCAGAACGTCTGATGTGATATTTTACGGATCTGAAAAAGGGGGGAGCTGAAATCTGAAATAAATGTTTCTTCTGTTCAGTAATAACAGCCAACCAATCATTAGTCTTCTAAAGCAAATACATAAAGTGAATCAATCTATCCACCTTATTCTGGTTATATATCAAGGAAAAAAGGTTTTTTTCCACTTTTCAAAACTTTAAATTTGGCGCCAACAAACGTCAAAACAAAGAACTTCCAGTGAATTCGTTGCCCACTTCTGACACCAATTGTGGTGATCTGACTATACTTATTATATAGCTATAACTACCTTGTATGGCGCCGTATAGCTTCTACAGTTGGAGTTGTTAGTTGTCCTTTACATCAGGATCACGTCCGTACAGCTAGGCCGATTAGTAACAACTCATTAGTCCATAGCTTGCCATTCGGAACACTCGGGACTCTTCGTGTAGCTTGTTCTTGTGCCGGGATTCTCCACATATTTCATAGTTGACCCTATCATGCCTATAGAAATGCCATATTTATATAGCCAATGGAAACTCTCGTATTAGATAATAAAACAATGTGACCATGGTAACAATGAAACAGATTAAAAAATGAAAGTCCATAAGCTTACACAAAACACATCATTCAATGGAGTAAATAATAATAACTGCCACATTCTCGACTAAGTACAGGTATAATAAGTTATCAAAGGTACCAGGATTATAATTTAGTACGCCAGACGTGCGTTTCGTCTACATAAGACTCATCAGTGACGCTCATATCAAAAGGTATACTATACTCTTCAAACATAACAAATATAATCACAAATAGTAACTCCAAAGAAATCTGTCTATCTTATTATGTTGACAGTTATTTCAGTTGCTCCATTGGTTGTAAATGCCAGGTTTTTTTTGGACTTTCATATTTTAATTTACTTTGAAGATATGTATTTGTATTATCACAATTTGTGACATAATTTGATTAAGTGTTATTTATTGTTGTCGCTATTTTGTAGACAGCTTGCACAAATTCACACATTAATCATCCAAAATGTAGTCTTCATAGCATTTTTATTTGTATCAGGCTTTTTAAATTCGCCGCTTCAATCAAATAAGCATTTTTATTAAATTTGCGTGTACCAATTTTAAAATGCAGTTAGTCAAATAGAAAATAGCATTATTTTAATTAGCATTTTTATCATATACAAAGTTCATTTCAAGTAGATTTGGATAAAATCCGACAAATTGAATGTTTGTTCGTATAAATATTTCATTGATATATACCACAAAAGTAACAACACAGAGTCAATATATTGTACTTCAACAATATTGGTTTGAATAACATCATTATATCTCCTGTTCATGGCAACTGGGAAAATGCTACCATACACTCATGAAGAATGTGCTTGATTTAGTCGTAGTTCTCTGTCATGGTTTAGCTTAACTTTTCCGTCTATGAACTCGTCATATAGACTAAAAACCCTGATTTCTAGAAGGCAGAATATGTTTGTTGTTTTATTGTAAAAAGTGATCATGGTTGTTGATGTTGACAGAATGGGCTCCCTATTACATGCTAGTAATTTCACTATATTGGGTATCATTACATGGTCTATACAATGAGAGACATTGAAATCCGAACCTTTAATTGCCTAATTTTAAAGAAAAGGATGATTCCTATCTATACAATGACGCTTCTTCTTTTCATGATGCTTGCGTGACTATAACGTTCACAACAACTCCACAAGAACCTTGCTCTGCCATCTACATTCTATTTGCCGTATTGGATTGTTATACAAATTTATCCCCCTCCTCTGTTATATAGTGCTGTATTAACCAGCTAATTCTCTTTTTTCTGATATAATTAACGATCTTTCGTGAAATTTTAGCAATTTAAATTTTACAGATTGTATATGATTATTCAGTCATTATAATAGAATTTTATGATTGTCCGCGGTCACAGAAGACGTGTCATTTATTATTGTCCTTTAAAAACAATACACAGGTTACGATCCATTTATTTCTTCACCTAGTCAATGAATTGCCCCCGCAAGTAGTGACTATCTAAGATTAGTCCCAGAAAATACTTGTATACAATGCACATGATACAGTTATTTTCCTTATTAGAATACAAACATACATATATTTGTACATGCAAAGCGACAGTAACTTTTCTTAATTGAACCTCCGCCTGCATGAATTCTGATACAATAGTTCAGATACGTACTTGTTTTCTACATTTACACAATGTTTACTGCCGTGCCCTTATTTTTGACAATTTTACTTATTATGTCTATTTGTTTGTTCACACATTTTTGTCAATAAAATAGAATCTTATTCGACTGTCATTTAACTCAGAGGTTTTGCTATCTATGAAAACCTTGTTAAATAAGCCATTTTCTTCATAGAAAATACCTGAGTGTACATAGTCATAAATATCACAGTGGTTTTTCTATGCATTCGTTTGGTGTGTTTGGGCTTTTTACTTTGCAATTCTCCGATTGGAATTTACCTTGGAATTCCTTCAAACTCATTCAAGTATTTATTATATTCTTAGAATGCATTTTTAAACATTACGGCTGCTTGGTAGGAGAGTGATAGCCCGAAATTGTCCTTTGGCAGATTAATAGTAAAATAATCCATTGACAACTGCAATATATTTCAATCACATCAAAATATTATATGTTTCATTTTTTTAAAGCATACATATTTGACATGAAAGGAAATAAATTAAATATAGAAGGCACATATGATCGTCAAGTCATGTATAAGGATTAATCAGTTAAAAATTTCCTTCGAATTTTCCTGCGTGATTTACTCTGAAATGTCTCTTTATCTAGACAACAAAAAACACCTGAATTGGTAACATATATATCACACATAATCGTATCGCGGCTAAATTATCACGTTGTGATTGGTTTAACGCCGTCACGTGGTGACCCCCTATGAGACCGTAGGGGGTTAGTAAATTTCATAGGGGGTTCGTGACGCGGTAATGGTGACGTCATCTATTAATGTTGTTGTGTTTCTTTGATTATTTTTCAACAAAACGCAGCAGAAAAAGTCCAGCGTACGATAAATTCGTTATACGGTTATAATTAACTACTGACCCCCCACGGATCCATAGAGGGTGAATAAAATCCATAGGGGATTCGGCCTCCGGCCTCACCCCCTATGGATTTTACTAACCCTCTATGGATCCGTATGGGGTCAGTAGCGAACCATATAACTTATATTATTACCGGGTACAAATTTATGCACATAAGAGTATTGAATTAAAAATCATTCTTGCTAGTGTTCACTAAGTCAACGTGAATAAACTCATCATAGATACCAGGACTAAATTTTGTATATATATACGCCAGACGCGCGATTCGTCTACAAAAGACTCATCAGTGAAACAGTGTGATTGCAGGTGAAATTCTTTTGACTTGTTTCAGCTATATTAAAAAAATATTATTGACTGAATCACCATTGCAACATATATCCAGCAATCAATTAATACTAACAGTATTTTTTCTTCTTCTTTAATTGATACTTTTTATCACATCGACACTTTTGTGTTAAACTTTTTTTAATATGGTCGTAATCTGACAAGAAATGTAGGTTTGAGAACGCATAAAATACAATTTTCTTTATAATCATCATTTTCAAGAATTGTAACTCCTGTAAAAAAAAATGATCAACACTAATTTGTTAATAGTCTATTAGACTGAAGTATTGATTTCATCCTTCGATATAAACTTTGTTAAAATCATTTCCGTTATTATGTAGGCAGTGTTGATAAATAATTGATAAGGTAATACATACGTTTTAAATACGATTATTATTGTTGAAAGTGGTGCGGTTACGTTTCCATACATTCAATAACAGTCATACCAAATATCTCGTGACGTTAGTGTGACTTGATAATGTGGATTTTAAACAGACATTAATCACATGAAACATGGCCACATCTACCAGTTACACTACTGATGACATATTGATATGTTCAATATGTCTAGAAGACTTTAAAAATCCTAAATATTTACCGTGTTTACATACTTTTTGTGAAGGATGTATTTCAACCTATATTGCTTCCTGTTTTGAAAAAGGCAGTACACTTCAATTTGCATGTCCAGTGTGCAGAGAAGTTGTATCAAACCTATGTAAAAACGGTTCCGCGGATGATGTGGCAAAACATCTCCCAGTGAACTTTCTGATCGTTGTATTATTAGACTTGAAGAAGATACAACGACCAGAAAAGCGATGCATGTCTTGTGAAAGGCTAGGAATAGAGTCCACAGCAGCTTATCTTTGTGTCACTTGTTCTGATACTCTGTGCGACGCATTTCACAAATGCCATACTGCAAATAAATACACCGCAGATCACGAAATCAGGCCACTCTCTGGTGTTTTACTTGAGGAAAAGATGCCAAAAGCTTTTATCAGTAAATGTAGTGAACACACGAATGAGAAAATAAAACTCTTCTGCAAAGACCATAACATTCCTTGTTGCTCTATGTGTGTCTCTATTACACATAGAAAATGTGGAGAAATAGTTACAATTGAAGATGCTGCGAAGGTTTACCTGTCTGAAAATTCTGTTGACAAAATTCAAAGCGAGCTTCAAGATTATTGTGAAAATATGAATACTCTCGTTTCGACCAACAAAACAGTTTTAAAAGACTTAGAATCGGACTATGAAGCTAAATCCAAAACAATTGAAACCACGTATAAAGAATTGATTGGCAAAGTTCGAGATTTTGAGACAGAAAGAAAAGCTAATTTACTGAAGATTTTTAAAGAAAAGAATGATGGAATAGGAACTCGTATAACTGTACTTGAAAATCGATTGAAAGCAATTAATTACGAACAGGAAGTTCTTAAGATAAGCAAAGAAAAAGCATCGGATGTGCAAGTATTTCTAGAAACAATAAAAGTAAGACGCCAACTCAAAGGACACAAGACGTTAATAGACGATAAGTTAAATATGACTGCTGAGGTTGAGATGCCTAGTGTGGACAACTTCATTGAACAAATAGTAAATGAATTACAGGAAAAATGTCAAATACCTTGTTCAAGCGTTTACAAATTTAACCGTTTCGAATGGTTTGAAAGTGGCTGGGGTATACCATCTTACAGCGTTAATACGATTTCAGTTCAAGTGTCAAGTGACATTTACCTTGTTGGAATTATGTCTTTCTGTTGCAAGGAAAATTGTAAAATAACTGTTAAGTTAGGACAGGGATCTAATATCCTAGCAGAAATAACGACGGACATGGACAAAAGGAAAGCCGATGACAATTTGATGCAAGTGGAGTTTCCAAAAGCTGTAAAACTGTCAGCTAACCACATATATGATATAACATTATGTACCAATACTTACAACACATTGATTTTCGACTATGGAGTTCGTGGACAAGCAAAAGTTAATCATGAAGGTGTAACTTTTAATTTCACATCATCTCTAAAAAATCGATCTTCTTCTACTACCGTAGAGAAAGGACAAATTCCTGGGTTTCTTTTCAAAACAATTCGATAGGTGACAACTAAATGTAACCAAATCGATTACTATTTCGTTTTTCTGGATCGATATTTCAAATAAAATTGATTGATTTCATCTCTTTTTACAATAAAAGCTATGCATGCTTACCGACACTTTTAAATGCCCTGCACCAAGTCAGTGAAATGGTCATTGATATATTATAGTTCGTTTATGTGTGTGTTACATTTTAATGTTGTGTTTCTGTTGTGTCGTAGTTCTCTTATATTTGATGCGTTTCTCTGAGTTTTAGTTTGTAACTCGGTATACTACTGTTGCCTTTATTTGTAGACTTCATTTTTTATTATGACGCAAATAGTAAAATAAATAGGTCGGGCTGAAAGGACTGATTGCCTAATCTAATAAATCTTATCTTTTGCTCTATTTAGAGTGTATATTACTGATAACGTTATTTATGATTTGAAAGAATCTTATCGGCAGCAGATGATACAGACAAGAATTTTGATTGTTTTAGTCCCTTACCGGCGACGACTAAGGGGGCTTTAGGTTTTGAATCCGCCTGTCTGTCTGTCTGTCTGTCTGTCCGTCTGTGTATCCGTTAGTCCGGAATATCAGTGTTACACGTTTTTCTTTGTTAATTGAACATGTTAATTTGACATTTGATGTATTTTCAAACATTTATGAAAGAGGTATATTGAAAGTATTAATTCTCTATTTAGTTTTTTTTTAAATTGGCAAGAAATTTGAATGTTAAAAATTGAAACTCATTTGAAGCCTTTTTATAGGGATCGCTTGAATACACCCTGGTAAAAGCTGAGTTGATCATGTGATAAACATGTACAGTGATTGAATCAAAGTTAGACAAAACAGAGAAAGTATAGGGAAGGCAACAGAAGGATAAACAGATATGTTTGATTGATTCTACCTGCTAACCAGATGCTCCGCAGGGCGCAGCTTTATACAGCCGCAGAGTTCGAACCATGAACATTGGGGCAAGTATGGACACAACATTCAAGCTTGATACAATTCTGAATTTGGATTGTAATTAAATAATTGTCACAACACAGGTTTCTGACACACAATGAGCGGGGCGCATTGCATTTGCGCCAATTTTTGAAAATTACAATCTTTCATTTGCGCCACAAGGTAATATTTCATTTGCGCCATTTTACAGGTAATTCAGGTAAACAATAACGGAAGCGTTAAATATGCATTTCTCTAAAAGGTTTGTCTCTACAGTATTTCTCTGGATAATGGGGTGAGTTCAATGCCACACTCATTTCAGAAGCTGAGAGTCACTAAGGTTTATGATTATATATAGTGTTCACATGTTCGAGGTGACAAGATGGACATTTTCAATTTAGACATAAAACAAGAGAATAATTTAAAAGTGTGTAATATTTGATGACCACACTTTTAGTTTATTATCAGATCATACATTCTGAAAAAATGGAGACCAAGTCGTGAATGTGTACCCCAAATAGAAATAAACCTTGCAAAGCAATTATAACAACTGAAATGGACTGCAGTTCATGAAAAAACGGACTATCTTTTATCAATATGGTATGCACTTGAGAGCAGAAATTTTCCAGACATGAATACATCAATGATACAAACTTTGATTATCCATAGGTTTTTTCCAAATATATATGTTTTATACTATTTATCTGTATTTACCTGTAATATTGGCGCAATTGAAAGGTATTATTTTGGCGCAAATGAAATATTGTTTGTGGCGCAAATGAAAGATTTTTTTGGCGCAAATGAAATGCCAATTGGCGCAAAAGCAAAGAATGAGCGCGGTATAAGAACTTAAACTTGAAAACTTAAAATTTTAAATTGGACATTACCTATTATGGTTCAGCATCCAAAATCAAAATACATGGTTAGATTCAGCATATCAAAGAACCCCAAGAATTTAATTTTTGATGAAATTAAATAAAGCTCAATATTGGACCCGATTGACCTCAATGTGGACCAATTCAATAACCGGGCCCAAACATAAAATATCTAATTACATGGTTAGATTAAGCAAAAATATGTACAATTTTTGTTGAAATCAAACAAAGTTTAATTTTGGACCCCACTTTGGACCAAACTGAAAACTGGGCCTATAATCAAAAATCTAAATACATGTTTAGATTCAGCATATCAAAGAACCACAAGGATTCAATTTTTGTTGATATCAAACAAAGTTTAATTTGGGACCAACTTGAAAACTAGGCCCATAATAAAAAAAAATAAGTACATGTTTAGATTCAGCGTATCAAATAACTCCAAGGATTCAATTTTAGTTGAAATCAAACAGAACAAAAGTGTAATTTTGGACGACAATTTGGACCAACTTGAAAACTGGGCCCATAATAAATAACTAGAGGCTCTTAAGAGCCTGTGTCGCTCACCTTGGTCTATGTGCATATTAAACAAAGGACACAAATGGATTCATGACAAAATTGTATTTTGGTGATGCTGATGTGTTTGAAGTTCTTACTTTACTGAACGTTCTTGCTTCTTACAATTATATCATTAATGAACTTTGCCCATTAGTAGCAGAGAAAATTATTTTGTAATAATTTACTTAAATTTACCAAATAAATAAAAACTGTTAAATTGCTGAACATATTTGCTGTTTACAGTTTATCTCTATCTATAATAGTATTCAAGATAATAACCAAAAACGGCAAAATTTCTTAAAAAATAACCAATTGGGGGCAGCAACCTTACAAATGGTTGTCCGATTCTAAAAAAAGAAAGTGCAGATAGACATTAAGTTGATTAACTCCTTGTCAGATTTGCTCTAAATGCTTTGATTTCAGAGTTATAAGCCAACATCTACATTTTATCCCTTTTTTTAGCCGTGGCGGCCATCTTGGTTGGATGGTCAGGTCATCGGACACATTTTTCAAACTAGATACCCCAAAGATGATTGTGGCCAAATTTGGATTAATTTGGCCCAGTAGTTTCAGAGAAGAAGATTTTTGTAAAAGATTACTTAGATTTACGAAAAATGGCTAAAAATTGACTGTAAAGGATAAAATAACTCCTAAAGGGGTCAACTGACCATTTTGGTCATGTTGTCTTATTTGTAAATCTAACTTTCCTGAAAATTATTGCTGTTTACAGTTTATCTCTATCTATAATAATATTCAAGATAATAACCAACAAGAGTGCACACACTGAAATGTCTCGCCTCCTTAACTAATCATTGATATTATGTTGATAGTCGTAAGTATAAAGCTTTATTACAACTGTCACATAAACTTAAAATTAACCAAGATAGCTAAACAAAGACCAATGAACCATGAAAATGAGGTCAAGGTCAGATGAACCATGCCAGGCAGACATGCACAGCTAACAATGCTTTCACACATTAAATATAGTTGACCTATTACTTATAGTTTAAGAAAAATAGACCAAAACACAAAAACTTAACACTGTGCAATGAACCGTGAAATTAAGGTCATGGTCAAATAAAACGTGCGGGACTGTCATATAGATCATAAAATATTTCCATTCACCAAATATAGTTGACCTTCGGCATATAATATTAGATTAAAAGACCAAAACTCAAAAACTTAACTATAACCACTGAACCATGAAAATAAGGTCACGGTCAAATGACCGCTGCCCGCTAGACATATACACCTTACAATCATTCCATACAACAAATATAGTAGACCTATTGCATAAAGTATTATAAAAACAGACCAAAACACAAAAACTTAACTTTAACCACTGAACCATGAAAATGAGGTCAAGGTCAAATGACATCTGCCCGCTAGACATGTACACCTTACAAGCATTCCATACAACAAATATAGTAGACCTATTGCATAAAGTATAAGAGAAACAGACCAAAACACAAAAACTTAACTACAACTACTGAACCATGGAAATGAGGTCAAGGTCAGGTGACACCTGCCAGTTGGACATGTACACCTTACAGTCCTTCCATACGCCGAATATACTAGCCCTATTGCTTATAGTATCTGAGATATGGACTTGACCACCAAAACTTAACCTTGTTCACTGATCCATGAAATGAGGTCGAGGTCAAGTGAAAACTGTTTGACGGGTATGAGGACCTTACAAGGTACGCACATACCAAATATAATAATCCTATTACTTATAATAAGAGAGAATTCAACATTACAAAAAATCTGAACTTTTTTTCAAGTGGTCACTGAACCATGAAAATGAGGTCAAGGACATTGGACATGTGACTGACGGAAACTTCGTAACATGAGGCATCTATATACAAAGTATGAAGCATCCAGGTCTTCCATCTTCTAAAATATAAAACTTTTAAGAAGTGAGCTAACACCGCCGCCGCCGCCGGATCACTATCCCTATGTCGAGCTTTCTGCAACAAAAGTTGCAGGCTCGACAAAAACAGCAAATTTTCCTCAAAATTACCTATTCAGGGGTAGCAACCTACCAACCAATTATCCGAGTCATCTGAATATTTCAGGGCAGCTAGATCTTGACCTGATCAACAATTGTACTTTCTGTAAGATTTGTTCTTTATGCTTTGGTTTTTGAGTTATAAGACAAAAACTGCATTTTACCCCCATGTTCTATTTCTAGCCATGGCGGCCATCTTGGTTTGTTGGCCGAGTGAGTGGACACATTTGTTGAACTAGATACCCCAATGATGATTATGGCCACGTTTGGTTTAATTTGGCCCAGTAGTTTCAGAGGAGAAGATTTTTGTAAAAGATCACTAAGATTTACGAAAAATGGTTCAAAATTGACTATAAAGAGCAATAACTCCTAAAGTGGTCAACTGACCATTTTGGTCATGTTGACTTATTTGTAGATCTCACTTTGCTGAACATTATTGTGTACAGTCTATCTCTATTTATAACAATATTCAAGATAATAACTAAAAACAGTAAAATTTCCTTAAAATTACCAATACAGGGACAGCAACCTAACAACGAAATGTCGGATTCGTCTGAAAATTTCAGGGCAGATAGTTCTTAAACTGATAAACAATTTAACCCCTGTCAATTTTGCTCTTAATGCTTTGGTTTTTGAGTAATAAGCCAAAATCTGCATTTTACCCCTATGTTCTATTTTTAGCCATGGCGGCCATCTTGGTTGGTTGGCTGGTTCACCGTATACATTTTTTGACTTGATACCCCAATGATGATTGTGGCCAAGTTTGGTATAATTTGGCCAAGTAGTTTTAGAGGAGAAGATTTTTGTTAAAGTTAACGCAGGACGCTAAGTGATGAGAAAAGCTCACTTGGCTCTTTGGGCCAGGTGAGCTAAAAACTGCATTTTACCCCTATGTTCTATTTTTAGCTGTGGCGGTTGTGACGCCACACATTTTTTTAAACTAGATACCCCAATAATAATTGTGGCCAAGTTTGGTTCAATTTGGCCCAGTAGTTTCAGAGGAGAAGATTTTTGTAAAAGCTAACGACGAGACAAGTGAGCTAATAAAAGTAAATGTTAAGATTCGGCATATCAAAGAACCCCAAGAATTATATTTTGTTGAAATCAAACAAAGTTTAATTTTGGTTTCATCGAGGAGTCGCATGTTAGACGCGGACGAGCTACTATGAGTCTCTCGACCATCTAGGCTGGCAAGCTATACCCTCAGTAAATAGTTATCAAAAGTACCAGGATTACAATTTTATACGCCAGACGCGCATTTCGTCTACATAAGACTCATCAGTGATGTCCTTTATTTCTGTTGAACAAATAGGAAAAATAAAGGTGATATCGAAATAAAAAAGAACTAAATTACAGAAATCGCTAAAATATTTATTTTATGTTAAGCTTACTTGAAAACAATAATAAAAAATGTGTAAGGGTTCCACGGAACCCGGTGTCTCGCCTACTTTTGCTGTAAATCGCAGGCTCAACAAAAGTGAGGAAAAAAATCAATAAAAATATTCCTCTTGATACTATCTTTTGATTGTAAGAAGCTTCTGTCCAAGTTTGGTAAAAATCCAGGATAGTTTTTGAATCTAATAAATGTTTTAAAAACTTTAACTGCAGACTGTATGTAATGTTAACTGGAAGAAAAATCTAAGTCCATTTATAAGTAAAATACGGAAAAAAAGAATTTATTTTTTCACAAAATTTACTTCTGGATACTATCTTATGATCATAAACAAGTTTCTGTCCAAGTTTGGTACAAACCAAGGTTAGTTTAAGAAAGTTATTAAGATTTTAGAAACTTTAACCACAGAGTGAATGTAATGTTTCCCCGTAGAAAAACTAAGTCCATATAAAAGTAAAATACGGAAAAAATGGATTTATTTTTTTACAAAATTTACTTCTGGATACTTTCTTATGACCGTAAACAAGCTTTTGTTTAAGTTTGGTACAAACCCAGGATAGTTTAAGAAAGTTATTAAAATTTAAAAAACTTTAACCACAGAGTGAATGTAATGTTTCCCCGCAGAAAAACTAAGTCCATTTATAAGTAAAATATGGAAAAAATGGATTTATTTGTTTACAAAATTTACTTCTGGATACTATCTTATGATCATAAACAAGCTTCTTTCCAAGCTTGGTAGAAATCCAGTATAGTTTAAGACGACGACGACGGAATGTAGGATCGCTTAGTCTTGCTTTTTCGACTAAAGTCGAAGGCTCAACAAAAATATAGGTCACCGATGACTTAAAGAAAATATTTCAATTTTAACGCCAATAAATGGCATTTTTGCACCAAATGGGAGATAATTTGGAGCTTTTTCAATGATAAAAACATTTTAAAAGTCAACTGGGGCCAAACCGAATCCTTTTTTCTTGGTTGATTGTTGTACCATATCTTATTAAAAGTAATAACTAATAGTGTAATAAATAAAATTTGTAATAAAAAAAAAATGTTTAATTTAGCCGAAATTTTTGTACATGCAAGCCTTCTTAAAGGTGATACTAGTAATTTTCATATTTAACCATGTCAGGATATGCCTTTGTTAAATCCTGCTCTCCCATTAGACAATTGGAAATGTTTGTTTCCCTATGTTTTCAAATATGAAATGATATTAATCAGAACTAAGCAATAATTATTCATACTGTTTCACTCAATTATCCTAGGCTAATCCAAGTAGCTATGATGTCTTGAAAGGCTATTATATTGTTTTGCTTTGACAAAAAATAAAATAGCCTTTCAATAAACTCATTATAGATACCAGGACTAAATTTTGTATATATGTCAGACATGCATTTCATCTACAAAAGACTCATCAGTGATGCTCGTATCCAAAAAAGTTAAAAAGACAGAATAAAGTACAAAGTTGAAATATTGAGGACCAAAATTTCTAAAAACATTGCCAAATACATCTAAGGTAATCTATACCTGAGGTAGAAAAGCCTTAGTATTTCAAAAATTCAAAATTTTGTAAACAGATAATATTCTGTTAGCACAAAAAGTGCTGTCACTGGGCTGGTTATACCCTCAGGGAAATAAATCTCCACCAGCAGTGGCATGGATCCAGTATTTGGAAATAAAATCATCATAGATACCAGGACTCAAGACATCATAATTATCTGGATTGGCTCTTATGCGTGTATTTAACAATGTAACATGGTCACATAACCATCATCAGATTTTGTGGGTACTTTTAATAGTTAACAAGTGTTCATTCAGTAATGAATCCACGCAATATTGTCCCTCTTTACGGATTATAGACATTGTATACAAATTTTTAGGGAATTTATATAGTTCTTTATTATGTTGATTATATCTTATTAATAAAATTTGAGAGTTTGAATCCATTTGGCAGCAATATTCCCGTTATATGGTTTCTCAATATCACAGGATGATTCTAACAATCTAAAACATGCTTCTTTCATAGCTTGCTGTTCGGTGCTGAAGACCGTAATTTGACCTATAAATATTACTTTTACAAATCGTGCCATGGATAGAGAATTTTCTCATACCACATCTTTTTATATCATCTCTATAAATGATTTTGGCTTATTCTAATATTGACATGCAGTAAGCTAACGTATGATTCTAGAAAAATATCTATTGCTGGTCAGTTAGATAGCCAAGGTTGATCACATATGGAAGAGGTAGATTGTACAGAGAAGAACATTACTAGTATATATCACAAGAGGAATATTTTTATTTCTAGCGGGTGACAGGTATTGAACCTCTAGTAAAATCAATTAGGAGGCAGAAGCTCTGATGAAGCAGATGAATACAGTAGCGCATGTATGTAGGAAGCACAATTGGGAATGCTTTTGAGTTACATATATATGGGAGGATAGAGGGATGTATGCACCATTGATATATACAAGTTTATAAATAACTTCTTATCAAGTTATTGGAGAAAATGCATCAATTTGATTAATATGTCTGACATATAATAAAGGAGCATGTCCGTGTTGATAAAGGAAAACACATAGTTATGACAAAAAACTTATTCTCATATTTTGAAAGGCAAACAAACACAAAATATTTTGTAACATTTTATTTTTTGTCAGTATACAGATGATAACTGCCTCTATAGAATTTTCAGAGTCATATCTCACTAATGAAAATTCGAAACTTATACAATAAAACCATGTAACAGATGAAAGTGTCATAATATATCACTAATAATAGGTACGGATGATATACTCTCCAAACATAACAAATAGGAATTAAAGGAGATGTGAGGGGTAAACACGAAAACTTCACTTCAAGTAAATCAATCTGTCTTATCAAGTCAAAGGGTCTCATTGATGAATTTGAGTTTAACCTTTTTTTTGATAGCTGTCATATTGGTACGCAACTTGCACAAATGCCTTCATAAATCAAATTAATTGAATTGATTATAATTATCTATAGAAATATGAATAAAAGGAGATGTGGGGTAAACACAAAACTTCACTTGAAATTAATCAAGTCTTATTAAGTCAAAGGGTCTCAATTGATGAATTTGAGTACATGATTTTTCTGTCTAATCTTGATTTCCTTAGTAATATATTTTTTTTATTTATATTCAACAAAGTTTTTAGTTGTTTGCTGTCATATCTGTGAGCAACTTGCACACATACCGTCATAAATCAAATAAATTGGTTATAATTATCTTAACAAATGTAAAAATAAATGTTTCAAACTTATTGCATTAATCTAGGAAGGCTCTCCCATTACAATGTTTAAATTTTCTTATCAAATAAGTCTGCCATCTAACATAACGGCCAAGGAGAATAACTCCCAACTCAAATTACATCAATGGAAAAAATCTAGACAATATATAAATACATTTTGCTGTATAAAAGTTGTTTACCTGGGTTGTGTTCAATATTGAAGCTGTTTAATATGTACATTTTGACAAATGAAGGCATAGCTATCCTAGCCACTCAACAAAGTTATTTTGATAGGCTAGATACATAAGATATTGTTCAACATAGATAGATAACTAAGACATGGTGGTTATATTAGATGCTATGATATTAAATGCAACCCTGGTATAACTAAATCAAAGTGGTAAGGATGTTAAAAATAAACCAATTTAGAAATTCAACGGCCATGTTGGTCAATCATGTTTTATACTTAAAACCTCTTTAATATATGACAATTTGACCAATCAGAAATTCCAATTACAACTATACTTTTGAATTAGTCCATCATTATAAAACATGTTTGTAAAATTCATTTGATAATGACAAATATTTTCTGGCATCAACTTCAAGTTGAATTTATGTGTGTAATTTTGATTACCTCAGTCCTCAGTAATATATACATATTTTTATTTGTAACCATCCATCAAAGATTGATGCCAGCATGTACTTGCATATAATACAGATCATTTCTAATTAATAAACACATAAAATATATACATCTTTTTAATTGTAAATGCATAGTGACAGTAATATGAGAAAATACTGTGTGGGTGTTGCACTTTTATAATTAGCAATAAAAAAAAAATTAAAAAATGATACACATGCATATTTTCTAAAATTAAGCTTAGCAACACGAGAAGTTATATTGTGATAACTTGAGGTGCATCTTTGACTAGTTGAAAAATGATTAAATACAAAATGAATTTGAAAAATTTCAACAAAGAATCAAATGATAGCTTCAATGAGTTGAGCTTTTTTCTTAAATGCATACAAATTTGACATGAAAATAAATCAACATTGGTTAAGATATATAACATATATTGATGCAAAACAAAATCTTATCTTTCAAGTATTACATGAATTCAATGTGTTCTTACTGTTAAAAGGATCATATTCACTGAGTTTAAATTACCTATTTCAAATATAATTGAAGGTTTTCTGGCAATCCATGCATGATTAGGATCTTCTTGAAATATCAAATTTAAGTTATGGTAAATTTTTCATGATTTTATCCTCATCATGAAAAGGGTGAAACCCTCCCTTAAAAAATACCAACTTTTTCTGTTTACAGAAGGCGATTCAGATATCTAGATAATTCAGACTTAGATTAAATTGATGATTCAATTCCTTTATATTTTTTTTTTTATTTTGTAAATTTGTTCATTTGTTAAACATAACATAATAAGAAACAATCATATTGTTATGCTTTAGCTGATAAAGTGAAAATGATCTTTGTCTATATGATCATGATATTACCCAAAGAAAATATGCAAACACGATTTTAATAAACATCTGTCCAAAAGTGCAAGAATAAATATATATTATGTTATAGTTAACCATGTTAATATCTTACATTCCATGATGACAGTGTTTTATAAATGTTTTAAATAAGAATTTTGTTTTAATCTATGTAATAAGCAGAAAAAAGTCTTAATGGATACTATTTATAATTAATTATCTTTAATTTTAAATAATATTATAACAACAATATGACCTACATGATTTAAATACAAAAAAGTACCATAAGTGTTGTGTCCACCAAGTCAGAAAGTCAAACTCTTTATAATAAAAAAATGTGAGATTTAATTCTGTCATTAAAGAAAGCTTTAACACTGCTTCTTTTCATATATTTACAATTTACAATTCCTTAACATTTGCTTAATGTAACAAATTATAAAATTCAATAAAATAAAATAATTTGTCTTTCAGAATCCAAAGACTTATGAATCATTCTACCGTTCATTCACTGTATTTAAAATAACATTCACAAACATGTATACAATCTTTAGATTCAGAAACACAAATTAAGTACTGTAAATTCAGAAAATATTAAAATGTTTTTATTATTGGGAAAAAATGCAACAGATAATTACATTAATTCAAACTTGCATTTTGAATTTTGTTTATACATGTTATATAAATTAACAGGATTTTTCTAGATATTGCAAAACGCAGTTGAGACTAAAATGGTATAATAATAATACCAATAATAAATACACGCAATAATTTCTGAATTTACAGTAATCAGCTGACATTATATTATTAAAATAGGAAGTTGGTACTTTCATAAATTCATCCCAAATTAACTCGCTATCTTTATTAAGAGTAATTTTTGAAGACTTCAAATCATAGATGACCCATGATCTGAGTCCAAATTTATAACTTCCCTTCAATTTCTGTACAGGTAAACCAACTTATTTTTGTGAATTCTTTATTTCACATTTAGCCATTTCTAGGCACCTTCATAATGATTTATTTTCACAATGCATTTATATGAGGATAATTCAAAATTTGACATGTTCATATCATTTTCTGATTCACAAAAGATGAAAAATAAATCACTACCGAAAGTCAGTTGGTTTACAGTATACAATAATTGTATATAATCTATGTTTTCTGTCGTTTTGTTGATGTTCTGGTCTGTCGTAATGGTTTCCTCTTGAGTGCACTCGTCGGTGAAGTTTCGGCGACCATTAGTAACCTGCTGTTCCTAGTCACATCTTTATCTTCCTTCAGTTTTGTTATTTCAGAATAAATATCCTCAAACTTTACGTCATATTCTAAAATCTTTTTATTCAGTTCATTTATTTTCTTCTGTTGTTCATTAATAGTTTCTGTCTGATCGTTTAATTTCTTCTTTTGATTTTGAATTTTCTTCTCCTGGTCCAATGTTTTTTTACGAGTTTCTAACCAGCGATTTTTCATATCATTTATTTCCCTTTTATACTGTGTTAGAACGACAGATTGTGATCGGAACTGACCAGTCAGTCTGGAGAGTTCATGTCTTATTGGGGGACCTCTTACCGCTGACGGTGTTGTTAAAGATATCACAGGCGACGACTGACCTGAAATAGAATTAAAGTAAGCCAATAAATATATGATCTTGGGGATTGAGAGGAATATCTGGTGAAAATCAAAGTGGAATTGTTTGAGAGGTAGGTATTTTGATAGATTGTTTGGGTACAGGTTAATTAAGAAATAGAGTATTCAACAACATATAAGATTCCTAGTAGCTGGTATCTATGTCTAAAGTCCTTTTGTGAGTCAATATTTGTATGTTTTGTATTGATCTGATGAGTCAGGTCTTTTTCAACTTATTTCTATAGTTTCTGATATGTTGTGCTGTTACACCACTGTCCCAGGTCAGGTGGAGTGTTTGTTGCCAGCCAAAATGTTTTAATTGGCCACACTCTGTATGTGTCTGTCAATAGCCAGAAGCATGTAGCTCAGTGGTTGTCTTTTGTTTCTGTAGTGTTTGTCAAACATTTTTTTGTTTGTTATTTTGAAAATATATCAGACTGTTAGTTTTGCATGTTTGAATTTCTTCACGTTTTTCATTTTTGGGTCTTTTTAAATAGCTTGCTTTGAACAACGGGTTTTGCAAATTGACAAAAGACATACAGTAACCTTTGGTTGATAACTTTAATGTTGTTTGGTCAATTGTGGAAAGTTGTCTCATTGAAGAGTGGACAACAAATCATCATTAAAGCTGGTAACAGTTGACATTACATTTTGAAGTTTCTGTATATTCATTTTTTTTTTAAATATACACAAGGAGATCCTATATCTTGATTGTTATTTCATATCACCAATACTAACTTTATTTACTGATAATTTCTTAATAGTGATTTTGACTGATTCTGTGTGCACTATGTATATTTGATGAGAATGTTAATGTGTAGTGTGCTTAGTCGACAATTGCAAATACTAATTTTTAATCCCTTGTGTGTATAAATGATTTTACCTGATGTATCGGGACTACTACACGAATCATTAAAAGGATAAGGTAATGGCAGAGCAGGAAGCCTTGTTTTCAGAGTTGGTGCTATTTTCTCCTCAAAGTGTTCCATAGCCATAGAAGAAATATCTCGTAATTCTTGTAAGAACTCATGGGCCCTCGGAGGCTGGTCTGTAGTTGGTTGTTTTGTTGTTCTCTGTAAAGCTTTTAAAATCTTCAACAATTCATCAAGTACCTGTAAAATATTGTTGTTTCTCACTTTATATCCATTGATGAAGTAAATCATATTTTTTGGTCCCCATATTAAAAATATCAATATGTCTCAACTTCTAAAGAATATCATTTTTCATAGAAATAAAACAAGAGGCTCTCAAAAGCCTGAATCGCTCACCTTGATTTTTTGGCATTTATCTCTTGTTTAAGAGTTTAAGTGTCCAATATCATCGTACATGTAGTTTGTTTTTTAAACAAATTGTGTGTGAAATTGTCCTTAAAGGGCAATAACTCTTTAAGGGGTCAATGGAGAATTTTGGTCATATAAACTTATTTGTAGATCTTACTTTGCTGAACATATTTACTGTTTTCTATTTTTAACCATGGTGACCATGATTTTTGACGAAACAGAAAACAAACACAAACTTTATTCTAGATACCCTAAGGATAATTCAGCTTAAGTTTGGATGCAATTGGTTCAGTAGTTTCAGGGGAGAAGATGTTTGAAATGGTTGACACCAGACAGACGATGACGGACGCCAAGAGATGGCTAAAGCTCACATTCCTTTGGAACTGTGAGCTAAAAAAGTGTGCTAGCTTTACCAATAGGTTTTATAAGTTACATATGTTTTGTTTGGTAGCATGATATGCATTATTTAACATTTTTAAACATGTCTTTCATTGTCATTTGATATGTCTTGTGCATTTTGTTGTTTTTGTAAAAATGTCATGAATGTGGTAAAATGTAGAAAACTATTTTTAGAAATGGTGCATAATTATTCCCAATGAACATGATGAAGTTTGTCTAACATGTTCTATTAACAAACACCTTTATGATATTTTTGTTTATCACACTGGTTTAATTGTAACAAGTTTAAACCTGTTTTTCTCTAATTTGTTCATGTCAGTGTGAATTTAATATCTATCCTGAACATCCTAAACATATTATACTACATTTGTGGTATCCTACATGTATGTAGTAAAAATAGTAGACTATAGTTTATCATATTATACCTTGCCAGGTATAAAACAGCATAGGCCAGTATCGATATATCTCATATAAGTCATACTAAGTAATGATAGACGTGTTTCTATTGCAGAAAGTATATCTACATGTCTGGCCAAAGGGTGATTTCTACGTTCCGACTCTCTTCGAGGGAGCTGGCTTTTGACTTTCTTCTGTATCTGTGAATGAAGTCTGTCTACTCTGGTAAATCCTGTATTGAGCAGAGCCTGACATCTCTTGTTGATCTGATGGCAAACCTGTTAAAATGAACAAATACAAATAAATTTAATATGCATCTTTAGCATATTTACTCTGTCAAATTAACATGATACACAGGTTTTCAGCTGGCTGTCGACTTTTATTATTAGATTTCCTTTCTCTTGGTTCCCTTTCCTGCTATCAACTTACATGTATAACTAGAGGCTCTCAAGAGCCTGTGTCGCTCACCTGTTACTGTATTTACTGATGTCAATCATCTTGGTTAGTAGGTGGGGTCATTAGACACTTTTTTTAAATAGATACCATAGTAATGATTGTGGCCACATTTAGTTTAATAAGGCCCATAATTTTAGAAAAGAAGATTTCAAGTTACAAAAATGACAAAAAGTTGTTCAAAATTGACTATAAAGGGCAATAACTCCTTAAGGGGTACTCTTACAATTTTTATCAATTTGACTTATTTGTAGATCTTACTTTGCTGAACAAAATTGCTGTTTACAGTTTATCTCTATCTATAATAGTATTCAAGATAATAACCAACCAGATGCTCCGCAGGGCGTAGCTTTATACGACCGCAGAGGTTGAACCCTGAACGGTTGGGGCAAGTATGGACACAACATTCAAGCTGGATTCCGCTCTAAATTTGGATTGTGATTAAATAGTTGACACAGCATAGGTTTCTGACACAGAATGAATGTATTCAAATGAACTTAAAAATTTTGTTTTCTCTTAGAGCAATTCACTATGCTGTTGAATATTAATCCTCTCAAAAAAATGTTTGAAGAAATTTTCTTTTATTTATGAAATTTCAAATGAGAAAAATTGAACCCAATTTTTTAATCACATCCCCCTTTCCCTTATTCCAAAACTAATTTCAATTAAAATATTCTAATGGAGTTTGCAACAATTACTACTCATTTAAATACATCATAAAATATTAAGATGTAAAAAAACTGCTTGTTATCACTGAATGGTAAAGATTATTTAAATCTATCAGTTGGTAGTAAAAAGTGAATATACATTGTATATTGTATATAACAAAGATTTAAGTTGATTCTGGACAAAGAAAGATAACTCCAATTAAAAAAAATTCTTGCAGATATTTCTTGCTTACTATACTGGACAAAGAAAGATAACTCTTAATTAAAAAAAAATATTGTGAAATTAGATATTTCTTGCCATTGCACAATACTGTGCAATTGAAAAGACTTGCTATCTAAAAATCTAAGTACATGTTTAGATTCAGCATATCAAAGAGGTCCAAGAATTTAATTTTTGTTAAAATCAAACTTAGTTTAATTTTGGACCCTTTGCACTTTAATTTAGACCAATTTTAAAACTGAACCAAAAATTAAGAATCTACATACACAGTTAGATTTGGCATATCAAAGAACCCCAATTATTCAATTTTTGATGAAATCAAACAATGTTTAATTTTGGACCCCGATTTGGGCCAACATGAAAACTGGGCCAATAATCAAAAATCTAAGTACATTTTTAGATTCAGCATATCAAAGAACCCCAAGGTTTCAATTTTTGTTAAAATCAAACTAAGTTTAATTTTGGACCCTTTGGACCTTAATGTAGACCAATTTGAAAACGGGACCAAAAATTAAGAATCTACATACACAGTTAGATTTGGCATATTAAAGAACCCCAATTATTCAATTTTGATGAAATCAAACAAAGTTTAATTTTGGACCCTTTGGGCCCCTTTTTCCTTAACTGTTGGGACCAAAACTTCCAAAATCAATACCAACCTTCCTTTTATAGTCATAAACCTTGTGTTTAAATTTCATAGATTTCTATTTACTTATACTAACGCTATGGTGCGAAAACCAAGAAAAATGCTTATTTGGGTCCCTTTTTGGCCCCTAATTCCTAAACTGTAGGGACCGAAACTCCCAAAATCAATACCAACCTTCCTTTTGTGGTCATAAACATTGTGATTAAATTTCATTGATTTCTATTTACTTTAACTAAAGTTATTGTGCGAAAAGCAAGAATAATGCTTATTTGGGCCCTTTTTTGGCCCCTAATTCCTAAACTGTTGAAAATAAAACTCCCAAAATCAATCCCAACCTTTATTTTGTGGTTATAAACCTTGTGTCAAAATTTCATAGATTTCTATTAACTTAAACTAAAGTTATAGTGCGAAAACCAAGAAAATGCTTATTTGGGCCCTTTTTGGCCCCTAATTCCTAAAATGTTGGGACCAAAACTCCCAAAATCAATACCAGCCTTCCTTTTATGGTCATAAACCTTGTGTTAAAATTTCATAGATTTCTATTCACTTTTACTAAAGTTAGAGTGCGAAAACTAAAAGTATTCGGACGACGACGACGACGATGCCAACGTGATAGCAATATACGACGAAATTTTTTTCAAAATTTGCGGTCGTATAAAAACTGCGAAATTTCCTTAAAATTACCAATTTTAGGGCAGCAACCCAACAACGAGTTGTAAGATTCATCTGAAAATTTGCGAGGGGATAGATCTTATTCTGATTGACATTTAAATCTTGAAAGATTTGCCCTAAATGTCTTAGTTTTAAAGATATAAATCAAAAACTGCATTTTACCACTATGTTCTAATTTTAGACATGTCGGCCATATTGTTTAAAAGGCGGTGTCATCGGACACATTTTTTAAACTATATACCACAATGATAATTATGGCCAAGTTTGGTTTAATTTGGCCATGTAGTTTCAGAGAAGAAGATTTTTGTACAAGTTACAAAAACTGACGAAAAATTGTTAAAAATTGACTATAAAGGGCAATTACTCCTTAAGGGGTTGACTGACAATTTTGGTAATGTTGACTTATTTGTAGGTTTTACTTTGCTGTACATTATTGCTGTTTACAGTTTATCTCTATCTATAACATGTATAATAGTATTCAAGATAATAACCAAAAACTTCCAAATTTCCTTAAAATAACCAATTCAGGGGCAGCAACCTAACAACGGGTTGTCAGATTCATCTGAAACTTTCAGGGCAGATAGATCTTGACCTGATTAATAATTTAACCACAGTCAGATTTGCTCTAAATACTTTGGTTTTTGAGTTATAAGCTAAAACTGCATTTTACCCCTATGTTCTATTTTTAGCCATGGCAGCCATCTTGGTTGGTTGGCGGGGTCACTGGACGCATTTTTTAAACTAGATACCCCAATGATGATTATGGCCAAGTTTGGTTAAATTTGGCACAGTAGTTTCAGAGGAGAAGATTTTTGTAAAAGTTTACGGACGACGGACGACAGACGACGGACGCAGGACGACGGACGACGGACGCCAAGTGATGAGAAAAGCTCACTTGACCTTTCAGGTCAGGTGAGCTAAAAAGGAAAGCCAATTTCCTGTGAAAATACTGACAAGAATCACATTTTTAAGATTCGTTTTAACAGCTATTATCAATGATAATAGGATCCAGCAAATAAAACCAGGACAGCTGCACCTCATGCTGAGACACATCTTTTGGATTCTGATATACATGTAGCATGCACATGTCTAGACAGAAATTTCTTTCTATCAATCTGGCCCTAGTCGAATCAGCCCACATTTTTATCATGTTTATGTTGATCCGGCCCAAATTTAAAATTACCAACAATAATAAATATATACTTGAAATTTAGTTTCCTTTATATAAATTCCTCAGAACGGCAAAATGTACCTTGAATAAGGTTGTAATAAAAACTTCACATGTACATTTTTACTTTATTACAAAAGAGGGGCAAAAGATACCAAACGGGCAGTCAATCTCATAGATCGAAAATAGACGGACAAAGCCATGGCTAAAAAAGAAAAAGACAAATGATAGTACACAAGACACAACATAGAAAACTAGAGGCTTTAAAGAGCCTGTGTCGCTCACCTTGGTTTTTGTGAATATTAAACAAAGGACGTAGATGGATTCATGACAAAATTGTGTTTAGGTGATGGTGATGTGTTTGTTCATTTTACTTTACTGAACATTCTAGCTGCTTACAATTTTCTCTATCTATAATTAACTTGGCCCAGTAGTTTCAGAGAAGATTTTGGTAAAAGATTACAAAGATTTACAAAAAAATGGTTAAAACTTGACTATAAACATGATAAAGGGCAATAACTCTTAAAGGGGTCAACTGACAATTTCGGTCATGTTGACTTATTTATAGATCTTCCTTTGCCAACATTTATTGCATTTTAAAGTTTATCTCTATCTATAATGATATTCAAGATAATAACCGAATACAGCAAAATTTCCTTAAAATTACCAGTTCAGGGGCAGCAACTCAACAACAGGTTGTCTGATTCATCTGAAAATTTCAGGGCAGATATATTTTTACTTGATAAACAATTTCACTTTCATGTCAGATTTGCTTTAAATGCTTTGGTTTTTGAGTTATAAGCCAAAAACTGAATTTTTCCCCTATGTTCTATTTTTAACTGTGGCGGCCATCTTTGATGGTTGGCCGGGTCACGCCACACTTTTTTAAACTAGATACCCCAATGATAGTTGTGGCCAAGTTTGGTTTAATTTGGCCACGTTGTTTCAGAGGAGAAGATTTTTGTAAAAGATGACTAAGATCTACAACAAATGGTTAAAAATTGACTATAAAGGGCAATAACTCCTAAAGGGGTCATTTGACCATTTCGGTCATGGTGACTTATTTGTAGATCTTACTTTGCTGAACATTATTGCTGTTTACAGTTTATCTCAATCTATAATAACATTCAAGATAATAACCAAAAACAGCAAAATTTCCTTGAAATTGCCAATTCAGGGGCAGCAACCCAACAACGGGTTTTCCGATTCACCTGAAAAATTCAAGGCAGATAGATCTTGACCTGATTAATAATTTAACCACAGTCAGATTTGCTCTAAATACTTTGGTTTTTGAGTTATAAGCCAAAAACTGCATTTTACCCCCTATGTTCTATTTTTAGCTGTGGCGGCCATCTTTGTTGGTTGGCCAGGTCACGCCACACTTTTTTTAAACTAGATACCCCAATGATAGTTGTGGCCAAGTTTGGTTTAATTTGGCCATGTTGTTTCAGAGGAGAAGATTTTTGTAAAAGATGACTAAGATCTACAACAAATGGTCAAAAATTGACTATAAAAGGCAATAACTCCTAAAGGGGTCATTTGACCATTTCGGTCATGGTGACTTATTTGTAGATCTTACTTTGCTGAACATTATTGCTGTTTACATTTTATCTCTATCTATAATAATATTCAAGATAATAACCAAAAACAGCAAAATTTCCTTAAAATTACCAATTTAGGGGCAGCAACCCAACAACGGGTTGTCTGATTCACCTGAAAATCTCAGGGCAGATAGATCTTGAACTGATGAACAGTTTAACACCTGTCAGATTTGCTCTAAATGCTTTGGTTTTTGAGTTATAAGCCAAAAACTGCATTTTACCCCTATGTTCTATTTTTATCCGTGGCGGCCATCTTGGTTGGTTGGCGGGTTCATGCCACACAATTTTTAAACTAGATACCCCAATGATGATTATGGCCAAGTTTGGATTAATTTGGCCCAGCAGTTTCAGAGGAGAAGATTTTTGTAAAAGTTAATGACGACGGACGCCAAGTGATGAGAAAAGCTCACTTGGCCCTTTGGGCCAGGTGAGCTAGAAATAAAGACTAAGCAACACAAACCCCACTAAAAACTGGGGGTGATCTAATTAGGTGCTCCAGAAGGGGAAGCAGATCCTGCATCAATTATTCATTATTGTGTTCATGGTGTTATGGGGCCTGATTGGCTTGGGGCCAGAATTACTAAGGCATGATTCATCTCAAGGTATCAGAATAGTTTGAGTCTAGATCACTCTATTTCTGTCATAATAGATATAGAAAGATGTGGTGTGAGTGCCAATGAGACAACTCTCCATCCAAATAACAATTTAAAAATTAAACCATTATAGGTTAAAGTACGGCCTTCAACACAGAGCCTTGGCTCACACCGAACAACAAGCTATAAAGGGCCCCAAAATTACTAGTGTAAAACCATTCAAACGGGAAAACCAACGGTCTAATCTATATAAACAAAACGAGAATAAGTTTATTAACATGATTAAAGATCACATTTCCTGTACCAGGAAATATGACAGCTTGAAGTCTGTGACATCACATGCCCAACAATGACGTCACACTATATATATATATAACCATTACATTTGAGAGCCATTGAATATTAAATTTTTACATGTATTGCAGTGTTTAATCTTCAGTCTTTTATTTGAAAGGGATACAGCAATGATGAAAAGGCTTACATAAATTAAAAACTGGACACATCATACATGTCATATGTGTTCCTCCGACAGCAAGAAGGTTGAATACACTGCACATGTACATTGTACCAGAAAATTTATGTGTCTTTAGGATGCATCTTTAAACCCCTTCAAAAAAAGTAATCAAAGAGCAGATTGCTCTGAGGGATACGATTGCCATTGTTTCATTGACACATGTATACATGTAGCTGGATCATATTATTTTCAAAACTAAGTCAACTGCACATGTAAAATATAGAAATCTGAATAGTTACAAAATGGTCAATCCCGGATAAAAGTGTACGAACAATGTACTTAGGCCTATTGTGTTTTATTTTTGTACTATTAATTCCAAGTTTACTTTCCACAGCAGTCACTGAGACTCAGAGTGAGAGAAGGTATTTCACTTTGTATCTTATCGCCTATTTTCCTACGTTAATTCTAGGAGGAACCCCATTCCTAACTCTTTAAATATTTAATTTCCTTTGGGTCAGTGATCATGACTCCTTTCCGTACACATTCCTTGGTTTAAATTGCGATCGTTTTCTATATAATACTACGTTTATCGACAGCTAGAGCTAATACTCGACGTGATGTTTTGATTCAAACTTCATTTCCGTAAGGGAGACAACTCGAAACGATAATATGAAAGAATCCATTTCGCCTGAAGGGGTGTTCTCGTTATAACTTGACGATGAGGAATACATTTATTTTATTTTAAATGATGCATATGATTTAAAATTATGCAACAACAATAACCCTCAATAGCAGACATACATAGGAAAGATCCCATGAGTTATAAATTAATAAATTGAGTGGGGAATCCAGAGCAACCATTCAATCTAATACCCCTTGAAGTCAAGAAAACTACACGCATGCGCATAATTACCAAAACAAACCCTGGAACAAGAACGTATATTAAAAATGTTTATTAAACGACCTGGATGGTTCTCTTTTTATTTATGGGAGTACAATCTCAAATATCAGTTGCATAACGGTAACAAATAAGAAAAACTCCACTTCAGTTCTTATATGACAGAAATAGATTTATCGGAATTCAGAGAACTCTCGCAATTTTATCACAACTAGGGAATTCCCTCTGACGTGTTTCTAAATTTATAAAAACACTAAATATAAATACTGCTTAATTAACTTTCCGTGTTGTTAAAAACACGCATATAAGTCAAGAGAAATGTCAAACATGAAGATTATGAAAAGAACATTATAGTAAAGTTGTTTAAGTTCAATCTTTTTGTTTGTTTTTACCTTTTAAAGCAAGACAATCATAAGAATCTGAGATGTTCCTTCATGTTTAGAATAAAACGATTGACGTGAGGGCAATGCTCTGAGCCACCAGTATAAGTCTACAGATTGCTTGAAAGCAATCGTATCCCAAAAACACAAAAATACCGAACTCCGAGGAAAATTCAAAAAGGAAAATCAAAAGGCAAAATCAAAAGTCCAAACACATCAAACGAATGGATAACAACTGTCATATTCCTGACTTGGTACAGGCATTTTTTAATGTAGAAGAAGGTGGATTGAACCTGGTTTTATAGCTAGCTTAACCTCTCACTTGTATGACAGTCGCATCAAATTCCATTACATTGTCAACGATATGTCTACCTTTTCATTTTTTTTTGTGTTTGTAATATTTTTTATGAAGATTTAACTCTTTCCAAGTGTGTTAATTGTTTTGAAAATCGAATTTTCGCTGACTAAGTTATTCGGCGAATCGTTACATCAGGGATGAAACTAATTCATTTTGGCAAATGACGATTGGTCACTTCTTGTTAAATTATATGCAAATGGTCAACAGGTCAAGCGAGTTGTTTGACATTGTATTTCTACGTAATTCTCACCGGTCTCAGTTCACTTATTTCGTTAAACGAAAGATAAGTTAAAATGGTGTCTAATATCTCTTCTGGAATCGATAAAATTGTAGGAGTATGGCATAATTCAGCAGTATTTTCGCTGAATATTTCTGAATTTCCTTCAGCCATTTTCGGAACCAGGTATATGTTAAAATTAAGAGTCGTACGAGGAACGGACATGATTTTTTGTGCGCAAATTACGGATTTACAGATTTCACGAGAAGAGATCTAGAGAGTAAAGCTAAGTCAATATATTCTTACTCCACTCTCGTTGAAATCTTACTTTTTTTAGTATTATTTCCAAAAATTCAAAACATGTGAAAAATATCAATCCATTTAAAAAAAAAATATGATTATATATGAAACTATTTTATACTATGTGAAAAAATTGCGTAGTTTTTTTAATTTTCAAATTGTGTAGCCAATACGGTCAGTGTCGTCAGAGACAAATTTCAAATAATATTGGTAAAATTCCAACTGATTGGTAGCAGGCTAATGTTGTATAAAAAGGTGACAAGCATAACTTTAATAATTATAGACCAGTTTCATGTTAATGATATGTCACATAGTGTAAAATGCATGATTTCAATCCTGAAAAGTCACGATATGTAAATACGTATCTTTATTTTTTTTTAACCCTTTCGCTTATGATTATACATTGCGCAATCATGTTTTAGAATCAATAAAAGACAGTTAATATTTAGGCGTAACTAAACCATGGTCTTGACTGGAGAATACACAACTTTTTGTGTGCTTATAGTGTTTTATTTTGCGTGTGCTACTCCGATATAAATACTACATGCTACTGTGTGCTGATATTTGACATTTGTTGTAATCTGTAATATATAACTTGCTTAGCTTTTATTCTGCATGTGCTATCTATGTTCCAGCTCAAGCGAGAAAATCAATCTCGTTGAGATAATCAACGATAATCTATAATTATTAAATCATGTATATGTTTTGTTTATTAATATCAGTCGGTTTAAAGAGCTCTTAAGAGCTCATATTCATTGTTATTTTGTATATATGCAACCGACTTTAAATAAAGATTACTTTACTTTACTTTTTATTTACACATAAACAATATTACCTAAAAGGTAAATAAAAAATATGTTTTCTTCGTGGAAACTTAACAAACAGCACACGTAAGGTTACTTGCGTGACATTTGGGGAGAGTAAAAAAAAAAACTAACATTTATCATGGCATACATGTTAATGGATTCAATTTGTTTTTCGTTTGATATATTGATATAATCGTCTGAGCAAAACAAAACGGTACAACTACATGCATTTTTATGTATTTTACACTCTAGCTGATAACGGTGTGCTCAATTTAAAGTCATATCGCAAGAAAACAAAATGGAATACTTTATTTCAAACCATTTTATTCGATGAAATAAAATTAAACAAGAAAATAGTATTTCATGCGCAACACAACAGTCTGTCTTTCCCTTTGCCAATTAAAACAAATAAAACTTTTTTTTAAAATAGCAATACAAGCAAACTGAAAGGATGTTTCATTTTCCCCAATTATCAGAAAGGAAGCAAAAAAGTTTTAGAACCACAAATGATTTAAAACATTTCTGGATTCCGTTTGTATGTATTTAACTAAAATGGACAATATTCTACCTTTTAATTTCAATTAAATAATTTTTTTTCAAGATTAACGCCGCTAATTTGCACTTTTGATATAGCTGTTATATTTGCCACTGGACACTGATATAACATCAATGAATGAATTCGAGTATGTTGCGCGTTACTGTTGAAAATTGATTAAAACTCCTTTCCAATATTTAGTACAAGCCTTATTCAAATATTATTCATTCAACACATATTTTATTCATTAGTACTATATTAAAATTACAACAACGAACAATCAAATAAAATACCGAATACGCCATTTTGACCATTTCAGTTTCTTGGACTTTTTATTCTATTAAACCACAAGATTAATGTAGAAACAATTCGAGTAATTCTTGTGTTTTTACTTTATATATATATAGTAAAATGCAACAAACGATTGCTGCTGTTCAAAATCAAATTATTTCAAAGATATGATATCTTAAACGACAAAATTAAAATCAAATGTTTATGTGACATATATTTTCTCTTACTTTCATTATTGAATAATGGTAATGTGTTCAATATTACAATAAAATTCACATCATGAAAGAGGGACGAAAGATACCAGAGGGACAGTCAAACTCATAAATCATAAATAAAGTGTAGGGAGTGAACCTAGTTCCCCTCTACATGCCATTTTTTATGTTTGTATATCAACTCCAATTGAAAATTTACTAAGCTTCATATGAATTTTCTCTAGAATTAGACAATCAGTTTCTCTTGATATACAGTTATTCGTATATTTTTGCTACTTATGTGTCATGCGTTTGATGTAACAGTTTATCAGTCTGATCTCTATGACGATTTTTTATAATCTTACTTAATATACCATGTAAATAAAGGTCATTGGTACCATTATCATACACAGACTGCATGGTACACATAAGTTTTGTTTGCATGGTATGTATTGGTTTCAGAATCACTTCCGGGTCTTCGATAATAATAACTAACCTTATTCTTATAAGTGCAAGTTTTAGTTACCCGCTCATGACTAAAAAATGGCTGAATGCTTGAACAGAAAGCTGGAATTTGATAATGTTAAGTGCGGAATTTGTCTTTCAGCTTTTACCAAACCTATTTTACTGAGTTGCTTTCATATATTTTGTACTCCTTGTGTTACAAAACTGACTGAAGGTAAGATGTCATTGGTTTGTCCGCTATGCAGGGCGGAACATATGCTTCCGGATAATGGTGTTGAAGGTTTAACCCTTTATCCGTACACTCAAGAGGGATCTCCTTATGATACAAACGTAATCAGTCTTTGTCAAATGTGTGGCAACGGCAAAAACTTAGTTTCAAAATGTATTGACTGTAACAGCATTATGTGTTCAGAATGTAATGCATATCATCTTAAGCACTTAACTTTTAAGACACACAAAACGGAGAAAATAGAAATGAGATGTGACGAAATTAGATTGCCAGAGACAAACATGATTATAGATGACACGTGTGAAACGCATCAAGAAGACATTTCACTTTTCTATGAATCCTGTAATAGAGCAATCTGTAATGAATGTAAAACAACAGATCACATATTTCATAAAATAAAACATATAACGTTTCCAGTCCAGAAAAGGAGAAACTTTTTGCAATCAGCAATTAGCGCAATTAAATCAAAGATCACGGCAATAAACCAGGAGAAAGACATTTTCAAATTTGAAGAACAAGTTTTCTATAAACTGTGCAGACAGGGAAAAGAAGAACTAAGAACGCATGCAACAAGATCAAAAGAAACTGTATGCAAAATAATAGACGTTTTAGCAGATACAAATTTGCAAAAGATTGATGAATTGCAGAAACAAGAAATAAAAGCAATAAATACCCACCAAGATGAACTTGAAACGAGGACGTTGTCTTTGCAATGCTTGCAAAGGAGCACTGAAGACATTGTAAACTTGAGTAGTAATGGAAAGTTGTTTAACCATTATGCGTTCCTTTACCCGACATTAACAAAAGCAATTAAGCAGGAGAATACATTTACCGTGTCTATCCCACAGTTCTGCTCTGGTAATCCAATCGAGCACACGTATATAGGAAAATGTTTTGGCAAGGTTATTAAACGGAAACAACACAGTGCTGCAAGTGAATCGGAAACCCACATTTATTCGCTACCATTGATTTGCGACGTAACTAATTTTACAAAGGTAACCTCTTTTAATATTCCTGACATTGTAAGTTTATTTGGTATATGCGAAAACAAGGCATGGATACACGTTGCTCCAAGAAAAGATAAATATGTTAAACTTTATTCTGTAAATGATTCAGAACCAATTGCAACGCTTGAAGTTAAAGTTCCAGATAATCACCGTATACTGCGGGCCACAGAAAATGAACTTTGGGCAATAAGTGGTTCTGTTTTATGTAGGAATACAATAGACAAAGGCAATGGTATAAAAACTGAGAAGATAGTACGTCTACATGAATTCGAAGACGTTACATTTTCATTAATTGATGAAAACCGTGTTGTCGCATTTTCGAAAAACGATAAATGTTTTTCCGAGGTGAAGATCGATGGAGATAGGCCAGTCTTTGTAAATGATACAACATTTAAAACTATTCCTGCAGATGATAAACTTGCTGATCTTATAACCACTGAACCTTTCATGATAACCGTAACCTTATCAAATAAAATTTTACTGACGTGCAAGAACAAAGTCATAACCGTTGACAGAAACTTTAATTTAAACAACGTTCACGAGAACAAAGGATCTGATTTCAAGGGCATCTGTGGAGATCCGTATGGAAATATATTTATAGTAGATTATAATTTGAGCAAAATATGTCTGTTTAATTCTAACGGGGATTTTATTCATTATGTGTCAATGCGAGAAATTAAATATCCAGTGTACATTACTCGTGATTCAGTTGGTAATATATGGTGCGCTGATAATTTTGGAGGTCGTGTAATGGTATTATCTTATCTCTGAGTTAAAAATTCTACATGTTCTAAGCAATTGAGATAAGTGAATATTTTAACATCTACAAAGGATAACGGTAAATCACAGAAAGACAACATTTGACTTACAATAATTACACTGATGTTTACGAAATCACTTTTTTATGTCTACATGTATAATGTTAATGCACATTTAACGTAAGTTGACATTGGATGGTTTGATTTCATATCTATAGTTTAGAGATTAAGTGACACATATCAAAATTACTGCGTCTTTGTAATATTTATTTACTTGCTTGTTTGTATTTATAGTCACTTGTGATTTTTTGTCAGACGTTTGTTTACAAAGTTTAAGTTGAAGGATCCCAATTATTGTCACGTCAACTAATTTTGTCGGTTTTGATAAAACCAGATTGAAAACTAAAATAAAATCACAAAAAATACTGAACTCTGAGGAAAATTCTAAAAGGAACGTCCATAATCAAATGGCAAAATCAAAAGCTGTAACACATCAAACAAATGGATAACAAATGTCATATTCCTGACTTGGCACAAGCATTTTCTCATGTAGAAAATTGTAAATTAAACTGGTTTTATAGCTGGCCAAACCTCTCACTTGCATCATTTACTTCGGAAAAGCAGGAATATGACAATTATTGACCATTTGTTCTGCTAGACTCCCTTTTTGAAATTTACATTGGACTTCATATATAAAAAAAAGATGTGGTATGATTGCCAACGAGACAACTATCCACAAAAGACCAAAATGACACAAACATTAACAACTATAGGTCACAGTACGGCCTTCAACAATGAGCAAAACCCATACCGCATAGTCAGCTATAAAAGGCCCCGATAAGACAATGTAAAACAATTCAAACGAGAAAACTAACGGCCTTATTTATGTAAAAAAAATGAACGAAAAACAAATATGTAACATATAAACAAACGACAGGCTCCTGACTTGGGACAGGCACATATGTTATAATAAAATTTTGTCTTTGGCAATTCATAGTTGTTATAGAAAAATTATGAATTGCCAAAGACAAAATTTTATTATAACACATACATAAATAATGTGGCGGGGTTAAACATGTTAGCGGGATCCCAACCCTCCCCTTAACCTTGGACAGTGGTATAACAGTACAAAATGAGAACGAACTATAAAAATCAGTTGAAAAAGGATGAACTCATCAGATGGACAAAAATACAAGTGGACGTGGCCGGGTACTTATACATCCCGACACAAAAAAGACACAATGAACAGATCTGAGAGTACTCGCAGTTATCTGACAGTTAGTTCAAAGCAACTAACAACTAACAAAAAAAAACCATGCCTCTAAGACTAAACAATCAATCCGTACACATCCAACATACAATGGATTTAGTATAAAGACGTCATTAACAGCCAGAGAAAAACCTGACCTTGTGCAATGCCAAGTAACAGGTATCGCCAGATTGTAGATCCATGAAAATGTAAATGTATATAACATACTAGTAATATTTAGTTAGCTTTTAATATACTGATAACAAAATCAATATTTATACCAACAAACAATATTCAAAGATCTTATTACAGTGTTGAATAAGTAACCTTTTAGAATAAGTTTATTTAAAGGAGCGACAAGTTTACATGGATCATTTCGAAATTTCCGGGCGCGGTTAACAAAATTTTCGTAAAAATGAGGATGTGCTATCCCGTTTGAAATAAGTTTTCTACAGGTACAACCAAACTTCAATACCAAATCTTTATATCTATGGAAAAAGTTAGTAAAGGTTTTAAGTAATTTATGATAACAATATACCTGGTTTAATAATTTACCAGTAACACATAGGTTGCGTTTTTTAAAATCAAAAACGTCACAACAGACACGAGCATAGCGAACAAATTGTGAAATATAAACACTGTAAGATGGTGCAAAAGGAACATCACCATCTTAAAATTGTTGTTTTGTTATTTTTTATACCTTACATTTCTAAACAGTGAATGCGTATAATCCTCTAGGGTTGTTACACGTCTACATCGTCTGAACTGATGTTTACTTTCACTGCATTACATATAACATGTATAATCAACAAAAGATAAGTTTCTTAACAGTAAATAAAGACAACAGTAGTATACCGCTGTTCAAAACTCATAAATCCATGGACAAAAAGTCGGGGTAACAAACTAAAACTAAGGGAAACGCATTAAACATAAGAGGAGTACAACGACACAACATTAAAATGTAACACACACAGAAACGCACTAAACATTAGACAAAATCCAATGAGAATAACAGATATAACATCAAAACCAATTTTATGAATTTGAGATACCGAAGTCTGTGTTCATTTTTAATATTCAACTAACAACACAGATAACCGGGAATTATTATCGTCACCAAGAACACTATATGAAACATACTGCTTTAAAAAAAGGACAGAAACAATGACAAACAAATACCATTTCTTGAGAAGAAAGAATGCACTTGTCAATCGCTAGAGTATTCCTCGTGATTTAGAATTTGTAAATGATTTTGTTGGAATCAATAAACATTTTATGGGTTTGCATTAATTTCTGTTCATGTATTATGGTATCAACTTTATTTGGCATTTAAAACTTTTTAGGATTCGAGAGTCACTGATGAGTATTTTTAGACGAAACGCGCGTCTGGCGTATATACTAAATTTAGTCCTGGTATCCATGATGAGTTTATTTTCAAAGGAACGCACTCATGGGATCTCGACAGATGACATACATTACAACATTATCTTAATATTATCTTCATTGTAATTTTTTGTTACTATTTTTCCATAATTAATAATGTTGTTGTTGTTTTTGTTATTTAGTCCGTTCACACGTCGTACAAAAGAAGATAGTTCTTTGATGATAACATTAAACATGCCATTTATTCTGCACAAGATGCAAATTTTGACAATAAATTTCTCTTCACTGTCAAAATATTTGCAAATAAAACACGTATGAATAAAAATGAACAGATTATAGACTAAATAGAACAATTTGACGGAAACTATTTAATTTTCTGAAAGAAAGCTCCTTTTGATTGATTTTTTTAAAATTCACAATTATAAAACTACGCTTAAGCCCCAGTCCCACTAGACCACGATCGCACCACGCTCACCGCGATCTAAATTAAATGCAGATCGTGGCGAGGTCGCGGTATGAGCGGCATGAAAATATAAATTTTCGTTGCTTTCACGATGCTACTACGTCCTCATTACGCTTCTGCAACGATCCCGCTACGATTATAACACGTTCTCACCGCGCTTATTCTGCGACCTTACTACGCTTATCAAGATCTTTCTACGCTCATCACGTTCTCACTACGACCATACCACGAGCTATTTGATTGCAACACGATCTTACCACGCTTCTACTGCTTACTGCGATTAAATCACGTTCTTACCACGATAACACTACGTTCAAACCGCGATCTTACTACGCTCTCAGCAATAACGTCAATATCGTGTTCCATATCAATACAGTATCATTCCTTTATTTCTATTTCCGATTAATACGTAGATTTCTCGAAAAAAATACAATCATGCCACCAAAATCTACTAGAACACGTAGGCGTGGTGTTAGGGTTGATGTAGAGGCAGATGGAGATATGATAGTAACGAATTTTGATCAAGAGAGATGTCGGACCGACCAATCCGACCTAAAATACAACCTACTGCTGGTCCATAAAGCTAAAATGTCGATTTTTTAGTGAACAATAGCAGATATGAAACAGAGGTGTCAATAGATATAGGAAGATGTGGTAGAGCGCCAAAGAGACAACTCTCAATCCAAGTAACAATTTTTAAAAGTAACAATTATAGACCAAGATACGGCCTTCAACACGGAGCCTTGGCTTACACCGAACAGCAAGATATAAAAGGCCCCAAACATTACTAGTGTAAATCAATTCAAACGGGAAAACCAACGGTCTAATTTATATGAAAACAAGAAGCATGGTTGAGCCGTTAGAGAAAATGGACAAGAAGTACCAATTACACACAGACAAACAAAACCTGGAGAGAATTAAAATATTTATAAGAAAATGACAATGAGAATAATGGTCGTAGTATGAACGTAGTCAGGTCGTAAGAAGAGCGCGATGAGGACGGCAAGGGCGTGCTAGAATCGTACTATTGAGGTGAACAGCGTGGTATAGTCGTAGTTAAAGCGTAGGTTGGTCGCGGTGAGAACGTCGTGATCGTAGGGATGTCGTAATAACGTCGCAATGAGATCGTAGCGCAGTTTCTCCGAATAGAATCACGCTTTCTCTACGCTCTCACTGCGATGGTACAGCGACCTTTGCGATCTTACTACGATCTTAGTGCGCTCTCACTACGCTTCTACTACGACCTGATTTCGCCACGGCCGCACGACGTTTGTTTTGAACATGTTCAAAGTTTGCCACGCTCATCACAATCTTGAAGACCTCACCACGACCGTGATACGACCTTACTGCGATCTACACGATCGTACTACGATCATCAAAATTTGCATTTTTTTCACAGATCGTAGTGCGATCGTGGACTAGTGGGACTGGGGTGTTACTGTGTTATAGTTTTATTGATTTTCTAGTAAAATTACGAGTGTAAAGATTGAAAGAACGAAGCTCGCTTTCGATATTGATAATTTGCTGATCAAGGGACTTTAAAGGTCATATTTAACATGTACTAGTATGTAAAATGGGACTTTAATTGTCACAATTTACATATATGTCTGTTGTATAATACTTAAAAAAATGCATTGTGAAAAGTTACTTGTCTACCATATGTAAGTAAGACAGTTGGAATGAAATAGTTATCAAAGGTACCAGGATTATAATTTAATATGCAAGACGCGCGTTTCGTCTACACAAGAATCACCAATGACGCTCATATCAAAATAGTTATACAACCAAGTACAAAGTTTACGAGCAAAATTCCAAATCGTTGTGCCAAATACGTCTAAGGTAATTTATTCCTGTGATAAGAAAGTCATTATTTTTTTGTAAAAATCAAAGTTTAGGGGACAGGAAATTTATGAAAATGACCATATAATTAATATTCATGCCAACTTGTAAACTCCCAAGTATATCATCACGAAAGGTTTTCAAAAGAGTTTTTTTTTATCTCACCAAAAGGGCCAAGTGACATTTTCTCATTACTTGGCGTCCGTCGTCCGTCGTCGTTAACTTTTACAAAAATCTTCTTTTCTGAAACTACTGGGTCAAATGTATCCAAACTTGGTCACAATCATCATTTGGGTATCTAGTTTAAAATATGTGTCTAGTGACCTGGCAAATCAACCAAGATGGCCGCCAAGGCAAAAAATAGATTATAGGGGTAAAATGTGAATTTTGTTTTATAAATCTGAAACCAAAGCATTTAGAGCAAATCTGACATGGGGTAGAATTGTTTATTAAGTCAAGATCTATATGTACTGAAATTTTCAGATGAATCGGACAACTGGTTGTTAGGCTGCCCCTGAATTGGTAATTCTAAAGAAATTTTGCCATTTTTGGTTGTTATCTGGAATATTATTATAGATAGAGATAAACTTTAAACAGCAATAATGTTTAGCAAAGTAAGATCTACAAATATGTTTGCCATACGAAAATGGTCATATTCAACATGTACTAGTATGTAAAATGGGACTTTAATTGTCATAACCACTTAAGGATTTATTGCCTTTAATAGTAATTTTTTATCAATTTTTCGTAAATTTTTGTAATTCTTCTTCTCTGAAACTACTGGGCCAAATTTTACCAAACTTAGCCACAATCATTATAAGGGTATGTAGTTTAGAAATATGTACGGTAACTTAGCCAACCAACCAATATGGCCGCCATGGCTAAAAATAGAACATAGGGGGAATCTAGATTTTGGCTTATAACTCTGAAACCAAAGCATTTAGAGCAAATCGCTCGGGCTTAAATTGTTAATCAAGTCAATATGTATAAAAAATTGCACAACTGGTTGTTGGGTTGCTGTCCCCAATTGGTAATTTTTAAGATTTTTTTCTGGTTTTGGTTATTATCTTGATTACTATCATAATCCTGGTACTTTTGATAACTATTTACACCACTGGGTCGATGCCACTGCTGGTGGACGTTTCTTCCCCGAGGGTATCACCAGCCCAGTAGTCAGCACTTCGGTGTTGACATGAATATCAATTATATGGTCATTTTTATAAATTTTCTGTTTACAAAACTTTGAATTTTTAGAAAAACTAAGGATTTTCTTACCCCAGGAGTAGATAACATTAGCCGTATTTGGCACAACTTTTTGGAATTTTGGATCCTCAATGCTCTTCAACTTTGTATTTATTCGGCTTTTTAACTATTTTGATCTGAGCGTCACTGATGAGTCTTATGTAGACGAAATGCGCGTCTGGCGTATAAAATTATAATCCTGGTACTTTTGAACTATAATAGAGATATACTATAAACATCAATAATGTTCAGCAAAGTAAGATCTTGAAATAAGTCAACATGACCAAAACGGCAAATTTAGGCCTTAAGGAGTTATTGCCCTTTTTAGTAAACGTTAAACAATTTCTATTTATTTGGAAAATTTTGGAAAATTTTTACAAAATATTTTCCTCTGCAACTAAAGGGCCAAGTTTATTACAGATAGAGAAAATTGTAAGTAGTTAGAATATTCAGTAAAGTAAGACCTACGAACACATCACCATCACCAAAACACAATTTTGTTATGAATCCATATGTGTCCTTTGTTAAATAAACATGCACATAGACCAAAGTGAGCGACACACGTTTTGTTAGAGCCTCTAGTAAATTAATGCCTTCGAAAATATTCCATTTTATTCTTGCAATAATTTCAATATGCATACTACATGTGTAGAAAAAAAATCATAAGCTCAAGATAAAACACCATATACTAATACCACACCGAAGAAAAAAACATAGTAAACAACACGCTACAAAAAGAAACATATACAAGGAGCAGAAAACCCTGTCAACAAATTGGGGGTGATCTGAGGTGTTCAATGTTCAAGAAGTCTATGCAAATCCGGCTCCGCAAAGCAACTTAGCATGTTTACTCCTGACACCACTTTTAATTAGCGTACTGAGAATTTTTCAAAAACTCAAGAACATGTAGTTTGCTGTTTAGAAACGATGAAATATGTTTAATTACATTAAGGGTACATATTGTTTTCACCAGATGCGCAGTTTGACAATAAATGTCTCCTCAGAGATGATCGAGGCAAAAATTAAAAAAATCCAAAGCTACTAATAATTAAAAATAAATAAGAGCTAAAAAGCAAAAAGGAGAAAAAGAATAGCAATAGCTAGGCAAGGCATCAGAACGGTGTACTAGGGAGATTTAACCTTTATTCAACGTATATTTCAAGGTTTCAAAAATGTTAAAATGTTGCCTGTACCAAGTCAGGAATATCACAGTTGTTATCCATTCGTTTGATGTGTTTGATCCTTTGATTTTGATATTAGAATCTTTCCATTTTAAATTTGGCCCGGAGATCAGTACTTAAGTGATTTTACTTTTTTGCACATACAACTGGTGAACTCCGAGTACCCGACACAGTCAAACAATTCAGACCAAATATTGTTACTGTTGCCAGTCGTATTTTGTACGATTATTTTTTCCGCACATTAGTCTCGATGCACCAGAGTTATCGTTCTTACAGTCAATCTTCATATGCATATGGAGCGTCTGGATAATTGAGACTATCCGCACATTGGTTGTCGCTGGGGTTTGTATGGGTTGCTATTGTAGCCAGTTTCTTTTTTATTCAAGCTATCTTTTTCAATTCATTTAAAATTTTGCAATACCTACTACATATGATTAACTTCCAATTTGCAATACAATTAGAAATCTATTAAATAACTTGTACTAATACTTGTAAACCTTGTTTGGGGATAGGAATACATCTTTCTTGAGAAATTTCGCCGGGATGTCAATATCTTATAAAATTGACTGTAAAACAGTACAATCCTAATAAGCATATTCAGACATAGACAGTGAAATGGAAATGATTCCAGATATTACCAAAGTTCCCTTTTAATCAGGCCAAAATATGAAAGACGACATATTGCTTTTCACAACACAGTTTACATCTGTAAATACTAATAAAATACAGTCGAAACGCAAATAAACACAAAGGATAATGGAGTACTCATAGATCACACAACACGAAAACTGACTAAAAGACAAAACAACAGTATACAGGGTACAACAAACGTAACTAAACACGAAGCAACACGACCCTTTCTAAAATCTGAGATGATCTCATACGCTTCAGAAGGGTGAGCAGATAAATCCTGCTATACATGTTGCACCTGTCGGTATATAGGGTTTTGAATCGTTTGCTATGTCAGGGAGAACATACCAGCACCTAGCTTGGCGATCTCCGTGTATTCATGTTAAAAGCTAAAAAGGTACAAACCAAAACATAAATTTTTCTACACGCATAACATTTTCTTTCTCGGAGTTAATGTAAATCCTGCATAAAAGCTGCAAAAATATAACATGTCTGGATCTAATAAGTACTTCATCTGATAATTTAAATTTAAGGTAGTTCAATTGATACTATTGGTCATTAATAATGTATTCGGAATTGGCGTTGTTTGAATAAACAGAAAGATGGTTCAACATTGTTGTCAAAAATTTTGGCTTAATCGGTTAAGGATGGAGACGAGGAGAGTGGATCGTAGCGAAGATAGTCATTTATATGCACTTGATGAAAAGTGTCGCTAGAATTAAATGTGTTCCTGGACAAGCTGCTAATACCTTTTATTATAAATCTTTTTTGCATATTTGTTTGTGTTATGATGATTAAGATTATAACACCATATTGACTGCTTTACCATGTTTACCTCAATTTTTGACATTTTTACCTACTATGTCTGTATGTTTTGTTCACCCATTGTTGTCAACATAATGCAATTTTAATCGACCTTCATACAAGTGAGACTTTTAGCTTGCTAAATAACCAGGTTTAATAACACCATTTTATACATAAGGAAATGCCTGTACCAAGATAGGAATAAGACAGTTGTTTTCCGTTCGTTTGAGTTTTATTTTGCCTGTTAATAATGGACATTCCGATTTGAATTTCTCTTGCAGTTCGATATTTTTGTAAATTTACTTTATATTCATTTACATGATCATATCGGTACTGTTAGAAAACACCAATATTATGCATAGCCATATGCAACGATGAAATGTAGCAACAGAAAACTTATTTTATGACTTTTGAACAGCGATATACCACTGATTGTCCCCAAAACATTTGGTTTCCTTAATTCAAACGACGGAAAATAAAAAGACATAAAGTAGTGTACACTTGTTTTTGAACATCCTATACCCCACCCCCCAAAACAAACAAACTTTTAACTATTGCATTAATAACAACGAGTTGCTTTTTTTAAGACTGCACATAGACTTAATAAAACCTTTAACTTAAATCTGATGGACAACGGAACACAGATGAAATAAACTGAAATAGGATTTCTTGGAATAATTTAAATTCAAGGTATTGGTCAGTTTTTTTATGGAACTAATTGATCTATCTCGATGATAGTATGTGTGAAGGACTTGGAACCGCGATGGTCTTGATAAGGTGCGATAGTTTGACCCTGCAGTGCGTTTAGAATTACTCCGAAGTGCGATGGTGGTATTTAGACTGAATCTTGTTGATAGCTATGCCGAGGTACCATGGTAGTTACGATGGAGCGCAGCGGATAACGTAAAAAGTTCATTTTTATTGCTTTTCATAATCACACGTCGATGAAAAAAACAGTTTGACTGCTAGAGGCAGTACATTACTACTAAATAGCTAGACTATGCAGAAAAAAATATTATTATGATCTCTAATTCATTATGCAACTGCAACTAAGAACATAATATTATGAAAGATATTCTGTGTTTCCAATTGTAGAAACACCGTTTAAAGAGAGATATAGATGCAACTTAAATATTGCAGGGTTCTAAACAATGAAATTCAAACAGTGTACATACTCTGTTAGTTCAACTATACTGTTAACAAATAGTTATCAAAGGTACCAGGATTACAGTTTAATACGCCAGACGCGCGTTTCGTCTATAAAGACTCATCAGTGACTCTCAGATCTAAATGATACCATCGGGGACAAAACGTCCATCAGCAGTGGCATCGATCCAGTGGTGTAAATAGTTATCAAAGATACTAGGATTATAATTTAATACGCCAGATGCGCGTTTTGTCTACATAAGAAGCAACAGTGACGATCAGATCTACATGGTTATTAACCCAAACAAGGTACCAGGATTATGATTTTATACGCCAGACAAAACTTTTGAATGTTTGAAATACTAAGGCTTTTCTACCTCATGAATATATTTCCTTAGCTGTATTATATATGATTGCGTGCTGTAGAGAGTATTTACATTAACTTCATTTCTTGTCCTAAATTATTTGCTGGAACCTGGACATAATAACCACCCTTTACGTTGTAAACACTTTTTTATAACCAATTTTATCTGATGCTTAATCAACATTCAATTCTATAATCCTTTATAAATTCATAAATGATAGAATCAAATGAAATTCCCAAGTTTAAAAGAATAAAGGGGGGTGAATTATGAAGTAAAAAATATATAAACTATTTCTTCCAGGTACAACAGTGTAGTTAGTTCTTTTTAAATATTTGACACTAAGCCAAAATTTTATCGGAAAGACGAAGTCTACCATGCACTGAGCTCGAAGTATTCAAACATCTAATTATAGATCTGTTGTACGATTTAAATTTAAATTTAAATCCAAGGACATCAAAATGGCTACATGTTTAAGCAGTAGTCAAGAAAGTGATACAGTTAAATGCGGAATTTGTTTGTCAGGTTTTATCAAACCCATTCTTCTGGATTGTTTTCATATATTTTGTACTCCGTGTATGTCTAAACTGACTGAAGGTAAGGATACTTTGATTTGTCCGTTGTGTAGGGCGGTACACGTAATTCCAGACAAGGGTGTTGGTGGTCTTACCCTTTATCCGTACTCTAAAGAGACAGACACACCTGATACGCAGAGTGTGGATTTCTGTCAGATGTGTGAGAATGAAGAATACGTAGTTACTAAGTGTATCGACTGCAAATGCAAGATGTGTTTGGAATGTTCAGCATACCATTTAAAGCACAAAATATTTAAGACTCACAAAACAGAAAAAATAGAGAATAAATGCACTGAATTTAAATCACAAGAGACAAAAATGTTTGAAGATGACACGTGAAAAATGCACAAAGAAGAATTTTCACACTTTTGTGAACCTTGCAATAAAGCAATTTGTTATGAATGTGTTGCTCAAAATCACAGATTACACAAAAAAGAACCGATATTTTTTCAAGCCCAGAAAAGAAGAGATCATTTGCGATTGGCTTTTAATGCGATGAAATCAAAGGTCACTGCAATTAATCGTGAAAGACAACAGACGGAGTCTGCAGAAAATAATTACTACCATTTGTGTAGACAAGGGAAAGACGAAATAAGAACGCATGCTGAAAGATCAAAAGAAATTGTCTGCAAAATTTTCGATGTTTTAGCAGATTTGAATTTGCACAAATTGGATGAAATGCAAAAACAAGATATTAAAGCGATACATAATCACAAAGACGAACTAGAGACCAGGGCATTGTCTTTGCAATGCTTACTTAGAAGCACCGTTAATGTTATAAACTTTTGCAGTGATGGAAAACTATTCAATGATTATACATTCCTTTACGAGACTTTAAAACGCGCAGTTAAACAGGACAAAAAGTTAGAAGTTTTAACCCCACAGTTCCGCTCAGGTTGTGCAATTGGACATAGATATGTCGAAGAATGTTTTGGTCGAGTAGCAAGAGGGATACGGTCTTGTACTTTGGTTGAATCTGAGTCCCACATTTACTCACTTCCAATTATTTGCGAGGTCAAAGAATTAACAAAAAAATGTTCTTTTATTCTCGATAAAAGAGGGTGTTGGACTTGTGACATCAAAAGTTTATGCGGTATCAATGAAAACAAAACATGGTTTCTGGTTACATATCATGGCTATGACGAAAGTAATGAACAACATTTGTACCTTTATTCCGCTAATGCGGACATGGAGTATGAATTTAAAATACCCGATGAAAATGTAGTCACACATATATTGCAAGCTACCCGAAATGAAATTTTAGTAAAGTCTGGATCACTTATCAAGAAAATAAACGTAGATAATGTACCCAAAATAGAAGAGATAATAACAACAACATTCAAGTCGGATTTTGAGTTTGGAACTTGCGCTGTGATGGAAGACAACCGTGTTGTTACGTATTGTGTTAGAGACAAATGTTTTTATGAGTTCACAATTAACGGTGAGTGGCCAGTCACTTTGAATGAAACAGCACTTAAAACAATACCTGTTGATGAGCACATACTCAAACTTATTACAACTAATCCCGATAGTATAGTTGAAACCTTGTCAAAACACATCATACTTACATGCAAAGAAAATGTTATTACACTTGACAGAAACTACAGGATGTGCAACGTTCATGAAAGCAAAGGTTCAGATTTTAGGGGTGTTTGTAGAGATGCATATGGAAACATATTTATAGTTGATTACAATATGAACAAAATTTGTCTGTTTAATTCCTACGGTGAATTTGTACATGATATTTCAGTACAAGATATATCAAAACCAGTCGATATCACGAGAGATCATATGGGAAACATTTGGTTAGCTGATCAAAACAACCGTGTGCAAATATACTCTTGTCTTAAATTTCTCGACTCAAATACAAGTATGCCATTGAAAAGTGACATCTAAGTGTTACCTTATTGAAAACACGTCTTTCTTTTATTAACTTGCTGACTAACAAATTAGTTCTAGGGACTCCCACGTATCGGTCATATTTGCATCAGGCAACAAAGGACAGAAAATCTGCCACCGAACACACCAGAGAGAGGCTACAAGTATTTATAAGTGTGACATTTATCTAAAAATTCTTCTTAATTCCTGCAGGACGTGGTTGTCTGTTAGCAAAACCCACGTAGCAAACCATACCTCACTATTTAGGAAAGATTTTACCGCCCCACCGATTTTGATATATACACTGATACCACAGGCCAACCAATTTAGAATTGTAACATTTCTAATTGTTGAAAAACCGGATTATGTCAAGTTTCAACGTACACTCATATCATGAAACTTTTAAAGACTTTTCATTTGTAGTAGCTTGTTTCAGCTGATAACTGATAGCAGTAATTCTTAGCCATGCTCATAGTATTTTATGTATGTATTTTTGTATATCAATTAATTGCGAGGTAAACTATCAATTAGATACATTGTATACTTTGTAATAATGTTTAGGGTTCAAGGCTCCATAAATAGTTAGTGATTTGTTTTTAATGATCAGTATTGAGCCAAGAAAAAACATTGAAATATCAAAGTATATTCAAAATTTTAAGATAAAAGCGAAGATTAACTCACAACAAATAATTCAATGTTACAAATGGTAAATTGTCAATAAAGCATAAGCACTTTGACTAAATAGTTGTGTACAATGTATTTAAGGGGCACTAGCTGCCAAATTCATGTTCACCGATTTAACTCAAATTCTCATATTTTTTTTATCACAATGTAAAACATTTTTCCTAACTTCCAAAAGTATGAAATAATCAATTTATACGACATGGTCTCTATAAGATGTATCTTCGTTTCGTGTAACCAAGACGCCATCTAATTAACTACCGAGTTGGTCTTCTATGACCATGTAAGCGAAGTAAACATAAACATATATATAAAGAGATTAAGCAACTCGTGCATTTGTATTATTATAGATCTGTTAAATTTTGTAGTATAGATTAAAAATTTATGTTTATCGTCGTTTTTACCTATATAAGAATGATGTTTTGTGGATCGAACTAGTTAATCAAATTATTTACCTTTGTTTCACTTTCAATGTTGACATTCTTATCCTTTAAATCACAGGACACGGAAAATGCATGCGTTATCCTATCTCTTACTACGGAGTTAAATTGAAGTTCACATGAATACGAATTTAATGAGGTCGAATTATTCACTTGCAAGTAAAAAAATCATTATCAATGTTTATTAGCTTAATTTGACAAAATTGAACCATTTTAACCGATAAAAGCAAATTAGTATATCACTATTTCATTTTCATTAACGATTTAACAAAAATAATCATACTTTCGATTTTTATACATCTAAAAGCTAGTGCCCCTTTAAAGTACGTTCTTAATATAATATGGTTTAACATGTAACTCTCTCTTCGTAAACAGAAATCAAATGTTATCGTTATTTACATTGATTGCTATAATAGATTGCCCAATGTTGATGTCGTGAAAGAAGTGTTAGATAAATGAACTAGTCGTAGACAGTTATATAAAAGCTTCATTTCTTTTATGGTTTACCTGTTTAAGTTTTCAATCATCTAAGTTTATTTTGTAACTCATAACTAGGTAACGACTAGGTAGAGAAATTGAAATTTTAGGTAGTTACAAAGATACATTAAATCAATACGAAAGCTATGATTGCATATTTTAGTTTTTGTATTGGTAGTTTAGCGCTGATATAATATATTGATAGTTCGATGTTTGTTCAACTTTATCCTTATTAATAAGAGATTCGAATGAAATGTATATTTGAAACCACTCTTCTTCTAAACATAATAGCAATTAATGACTGCTTAATAAGTTATCAAAAGTACCAGGATTATAATTGTATACGCTAGACGCGCGTTTCGTCTACATAAGACTCATCAGTGACGCTCGGATAAAAATAGTTAAGAAGCCAAATCAATACAAAGTTGGAGAGCATTAAACGTTTTAAGTAGAGGCAAAATATATTTAGTCATTTTGATTATCTCAGTAGAAGTTACCACGTCATAACGGACACAACAACCTAGTAAAAAGTAAAATAACAAATAAAACCAAACTCCAAGGAAAATTCAAAACGGAAAGTTCATGAACAAATGGTAAAATCAAAAGCTCAAATATACCAAACGAATGGAGAACAACTGTCATATTTCTGACTTGGAACAAGTATTCCCTAATGCAGAAAATTGACAAACGAAACTTTAAAATTGCAACTTGTACCGATACTTGTACTATATTTATAAACAAAACACCGCCATCTCCTAGATGAAAAGCATGCAGATACGATATGCAAGAGCTTTCTCCTGGTATGATGAATTTTTGGATTGCTATCAGCACGAGTTTGCAGTCAGGAAGTTGTCAAAACACGGCTTGCATATATTCCAATAAAAATATTAAATTTTAGGTTTCAATTGTAGAAAGAGGATTTAAACTTTACATGACGATTTTAAATGGAATTTTCAAACTTAACCTACACCGCTCTTTTCTTTTATTTTAACAAGACAAGAAATATGATAATATCACACAAGTGTGCATGAATAATTGCATGCCATGAAAAACACGTCTAAAAGTTTTCATTTCAACGCGTCAATCACTCAGACTATTGTATCTGTCGCAAATTTGACTTTTCTTTTCAAAATCAAAGACATTTCCCGCGACAACAGCTATTGTTAAGATCCTTTAATTGCAATTGGAAGTAAATGTTATAGCATATGCAAAAATGGTAGGAGAACTTGTATCTGGTTTATTTTAGTTAAAGTGGGGTAGTAAGGTGTAAAGTGATCAGAGAAAAAGTAAAAGTTACAAATCCTTGACCACCTCTTTTCTGAATTATGTACTCCAAAGCTCTGGAAATGTAAATCTTGGTTTTTCCCACTGAAATCCGGAAACGTATTAAGTTTGTACGGCGTCTGATCTAACGGGCAAGCATATATGGAGGGGCAGTTTTTGGTTGATTGGAAAATAGCATTTATGTCGTTCCGTGCAATACGTTTTTGAAGTTGTATATTGATCGTTCAATTTTTCCGGTTAGGAGTTATGGTCAAATTGGATTATATGCTAGGTGCGTTTGAAAATAACGAAAAATAAAAATGGCGAGCAAACAGTTAACTAGCATCACCAATACATGTATGATTAAGACCTCTGACCAAAAAAAAATGTGTTTAATGAGAAGATCTATAGAGTTCATTTTTTAATAATGATAATATTAAAAGAAGAAATTAAACAGCACAATGGTATTTCAGGAGCTCTAAATAAAACGGGACATATCTGCAATGAGTAACACTTATTAGTATATGATTTAAAAAATCAATCCTACCTATTTGCACTGTAAGATCAAATACAGATAATGTTTATCTCTTGATAAACCTTGTGTGGCCAACGTCATTTAAAGGACAGTCATCGATAAACTGCGTAGGAAAATGTGCAGTGTGAATCATTTTAAGGACAACAAAATGGCTGAATGTTCTAACACTGGTCATGAAATGGATACTACTAAGTGCGGAATCTGTCTTTCAGATTTTACTAAACCGATTCTTTTGGGTTGCTTTCACACATTTTGTACTCCGTGTGTGACAAAACTGACTGAAGGTAAGGAGACATTGGTTTGTCCGTTATGTCGAGCTGTACAAGTACTTCCAGACAAAGGGGTTAACGGTTTAATCCTTTATCCGTACGTTAAAGAGACTGATAATCCTGATACGAACGGTATGATTCTATGTCAGATGTGTGACAATGACAGGATCGGTGTTTCGAATTGTGTCGATTGCAATAGTAAGATGTGTTATGAATGCTCTTCGTATCATCTGAAGCATAAAATATTCAAGACTCACAAAACAGAAAAAATAGAAATTGAATATACTGAGACTAAATCACCAGAAGAGACAAATTGTAACGGTGCAACATGTGAAATTCATAATAAGGATTTTACTCTTTACTGCGAACCTTGTAATAGAGCAGTATGCCAGGACTGCGTTACACAAGACCACAAGCTACACAACAGTGAGCCAATAATGTTTCAATCCCAGAGAAGGAGAGACCTATTGCGATCAGCTATTGGTGCGATAAAATCGAAAATCGCTGGACTAGACCAAGAGAGAGAAATATCAAAATTTGCAGAACAAAATCATTATAAACTATGTAAACAATGGAAAGAAGAAATAAGAACGCATGCAAACAGATCAAAAGAAACTTTGTGCAAAATAGTTGATCTTTTAGCAGATGTTAACATAAATAAAACAGATGAAATGCAGAAGGAAGATATAAAATCGATTAATAATTTTCAAGATGAACTAGAAACAAAAAAATTGTCTTTACTTTGTTTGCTTAGAAACACTGAAGAAATTGTTAAACGCAGTTGCGATGGAACTCTGCTTAATGATTATACATTTCTTTACCAGACGTTAAGCAATGCTGTCACGAAGGACACTCAGTTAAAAGTATTTGCACCACAGTTTTGTTTCGGGAATCAACTTGAACACAAATATATTGAAAACTGCTTTGGCTTGGTTAAGAGAGGAGAACTACCCAACATAATAGGTGCATCGGAGTCACACGTTTATTCACTACCCGTTATTTGCGACGTAACTGAGTTCAGGAAAGTACGCTCTTTTAATGTCGACAGCACAATTCGAAGTATATTCGGTGTATGTGAAGATAAGGCTTGGATAATGCATTTAATTACAAGGTATGAGGAATATATAAAACTTTATTCGTCTAAAGGTTTAGACCTCGGATATCAAATTCCAAAAGATAATGCAGAGCAAATATTACGAGCTACACAGAAAGAAATTTGGGTAAAATCCGTTGAACTTATTAGGAAAATAACTATAGGAACTACAAACAAAACTGAAGAGATAGCACGCATGCCCGAGCTCACAAATGCTACTTGTACTGTGCTTGATGACAACCGCCTTATTGCGTTCTGTTATGAAGGCAAGTGTTTTAATGAGGTGACAATTGATGGAGACTGGCCAGTCACTATCAACGAAACAACATTAAAAAATATCCCTGTCGAGGAAAAATATGCCAGGCTGATGACCACAAAGCCTTTGAGAATAACAGAAACCGTATCGAAGCACATCATTATACCATGTGGGAACAAGGTTATCACATTTGACAGAAACTTTAGGGTATGCAATGTTCATGAAAGTCTAGGTTCAAGTTTTAGGGGCATATGTCGAGATCCATACGGCAATATATTTATAGTTGATAGCAGTAGGAACAAAATTTGTCTGTTTAATTCCTATGGAGAATTCTTACATGATGTTTTGGTTCCAGAAATACCTAGTAGCATCGAAGACATCACGAGAGATTCTATTGGAAATATTTGGTTGACGTATGGAAGCTATGTACACGTATACTCGTATCTTTAATTTTAAGCTTGATAGCAATTGTTTGATGAGTTTATTGACAGTGACGTTCGAACAGATCTTGACAATGTTTTTCACAGTGTTTTTTTTTTATAAAGATAACCGTGAAAATGAAAAAAATGTAGTTCTGTTACCGTTTCATTGCAGTTATATTTTTAAAAAGGTAGTATAAGAATATTTTATCCACTAGATTTTATCTGTAAAATAAACTTACCTACTTAATAGCCGTCGCGATAATAGGGAATATGACAATATGATAGGGACCCTTCACTAGAACGCTGGACTAATGGGGTAAGTTGTTAACAGCATGCAATGTGTTGTTGAATTAAAAAAATAGGAATAAGATAATGATTTTTGGAGAGAGAAAACAACGTCAATTTAAGATAAAACCCATCCATAAAAAGATTAAACAAACTCAGAAAAGTGATTCAAATTCTGATTGAAACTTAACCACAAGAAAAAAAACGTATGTTGACAGATACATACGTGTGCAGTCAAGCAAATGTTATTTATGTGGCATTAGACGCAGGAACAGACAACGTGTCTTTTAAATAAAATAAATCTATCTATACAAAAAACTATGAATTGATCATAACACGATTTTATCTGTTCATATCTATAAATATCAGGTCATTATTCAAAACTAACTTGATAGAAATTATACTTTGTTTGATGTGTTTGAGCTTTTGGTTTTGTCATTTGATAAGGAATTATTCGTTTTTGAATTCTCATTTGAGTTCGTTTGTTTTGTTATTTTACTTATTGCAGTATACTTATATTCAATTTCACTATTATTTCAACTCTAAAAAATGTAAAATCCGTATGACATACCAGACTTCAAATCAAACAAGTGTGCTTATTGAAAAAAACATCATCAAAAACGACGAGACATCGTTGTAAGGTTGAGGTTCAAGCACTAAATGATTTCATTGTCTTAAAAAAGCTATTTTTCTTCTTATAGAACACTGAAATATAACGTAGGTTTGTAGGAGGCTTCAATTCAATACTCTTTTTAATTTTCGGTTGCGCTGGTACGTTTTGGCAGTTATTTATTTTATAACGGTCGAAATAATATTCGGAGTGCTTTCTGGTCCCAACACTTTTTGAAATGATTTTTTTAACGTTTTATTGTGTTGTTGTTAATCTACTGTGAGATTCTATTTTATAATTGATTTGATTTAAATATCTTTACTATATATTTATTAAGATATGATATGGAAGTTATCAGATACACAGCTTATAAAATGTCACTCGTCAATACGACTAAATTCTATTTCCATTATGTTGTACTTACTTATTGTAATAAAATGAAGCACATATCAATTAAGAGTTTTTAGTCGAATTTTAAGAAGTGATAATAAGAGTAGCGAAAGATAACATATCAGGCTTTTATTTTCGTCAGACATACGTTTTGTCTGAATATATAAAAGTCGTCAGCGGTACTCGAAACAAAATTGAGTAGTTGGAGAGCAAAAGTCATACCGAAATAAAAAAGTAACAAAAAACATAAATTGTAATAACTTTTTTAAATACTGCTAAAATAAAATAGAGACGATGTGGTATGATTGCCAATGAGGCATTTTTTCACTAGAGACCAACGACACAGAATAGCTATAGGTCACCGTACAGCCTTCACCAATGAACAAATCCCAAACAAACTTCAAAGGCCGTTATAAAAGCCCCCCCCCCCCCAATAAAAAATTTAATTCAATTCAAGCGAGAAAATCCAACGACCTAATTGATGTAAAAATAAATGAACGACAAACAAATATGTAACACAGCAACAAACGTCAACCACTGTAATACACACTCCTTACTTGGGACAAGAACATACAACCAGAATGTGGCAGAGTTGAACATGTTAGCGGGATCCCTACCATATCCCTAGCATAAGAATAGCTATACACATCAATTGAAAAAGGCTTAACTCATTAGAAGGATACAAATAGAATAACATCTAACAAAAACAAGAACTAGACGTGGTGATATCATATGGGAAGAGTGCTAAACTGTTTATATCATCCGAATGTAACCTACACTACAAGAAGTATGAACAAAGGTGTTATACACACTCATTTGAAATACAAAGTACTGGGTCCACCAGACAATTTTGAAATTGCCAAATAAACAGTGTTAACATTTTACAAAAATTTAAGGGTGAAAACTTGAATATGAAAAATAAGAATGGCGGTGCCTATTTTGTGAAGCCCGTCTTCATTTTTCAACCAAGATTTTTAAAAGTAGCCGAATAACTGAAATATAAAGGCAAAAGTAGAATACCGCTTTTAAAAAGTTAATAATCGATTTAGAGAAAACTAATCCGGGTAACAAACTAAAACAAGGGAAACACATTAACTATGAGAGGACAACAACAGAACATTTAAGTGCAACAAAACACAAACAACAATGCAACATAAATACATACATACATAGAAACGAACTATTACTTCATCGAAGACAACTGTCATATGTCGAACTTGGTACTTTGAGACTCGATGAGGTGCTCGTGGTGGCTACACTTTTCTAACGAACATGCAAAAAAGGACATGACTGTAAATAAGTTGATGTCACCAAAAAACCCGTCAATAAATGGAACAGTAGTTAAACTCATAGCGTCTTTTGATCCCAGTGATATTTCTACATTTCTACATGTCCTAATTGCTTATTATATTCATAAACTATTTACTAAGTGTTTCATTGAAAATAATCTTGACCAATTTTCTTTGAGACTCGATGAGGAATGAGACAAACATGACGATGAAAGCTCTTATAACTAGAGATATCGTCTGATGAACTGTCAACTCAGAGATATACAATGATATACTTCTTTTGCAAAATTGTACACGAAAAGTAATAGAAAATTATGTATTATAAAGATAGTACAATACATAACTAAATAGAATAACGGGAATTGTCAAACATATTGGACCATTTTTTCCACAAAAACCCGACTCCTCATTCAAAACAAATATGTATAAATAAATGCAAACATCATTAATCATCGCTTGGTTACGTTAGTCTGACTTGAAAAAGACACAAAAAGTGCTGTTAATCAGTTTAAAGTGCACACAATCCTAAAAGGTTTCTCCTTAATAGACTAATGTCGAACAGTATAGAATTAATAAATTTTATCTGACATCGATCATGCAAGCGTTCTACTTATTGACATAATCACTATCTTAACCAGATGCTCTACAAGAAAGGGTGCATATTTTGAATAAAAGGTTAGAAAATTATTACGTAACAGCCCAGATTACATACGTAGGGATCCCTGTAATTCTAACAGTATCACTTGACCTTGAATGATAAAATGAGTTTAAACCTCCGTACATACTACATGATAAATTTGTTGAATGATAAAACAAAAAATATGAAAAATAACTTGCTATATAAAGTCAGCAAAAATAGTAGTCTGGTGACAAGTTAACTACACCGTACCATATTTCCTGTAGATTATGTTCATAGAGACAACCCTCTTCTGATGTGAAGAGGGAAGCAGGTATACCAATATTCCTGGCCAGTGTGTAGATATAATGAAAAATGTTGGGTTGTTCTTTCAGATTGGAAAAGTACATTAAAATGAATTTAAGTATATTCTTTTCCCCCCAAAATGCATGTCCCATTGTCTGCATCTTTATGTGAAGTTCTCTAGAAGAATTTTTGAAGAACATTTTTTTTTAAATCATATACCCCTGTGAAAGTGTAAACTTTAAATACATAACAATCATGAGTCAGAGATAGCCACTGTATTGGTCTTAAACATATGTATACTGTACATGACATGTGTTTCCTTATTTTTCATATACAATAAAACGCTGTTCTGATCTTTTAAAGTATGACAGGGGCACGTATACCCTGTGCAATGATTTCAATTGAAGGTTATAACATTCAATGCCATAACAAAATTGTATGTGTTAAAAAGTTATTCCTTCCCTTTTTGAAAATGAAGACATATATAACATTATTTTTAACAAATCAACACAAACTAAGTTGGGTTTAGATAAAGCACATTAGCAAAAGTGAAAGACAGGAAAACAAAAAAACAATCAACGGCACATCAAACCACTTCCTGGATGCATACAGGAAAAACAGATATTACCAAAATTGGACGAATCTGTTACGGCTGATAATTTACAAAGACAAATAAAAGAACACTAAAGCACGTACGTAAGACTATAAACAACGTCAGTACCTAAACACTATACTTCAAGACATGCAAAGTTGATCAGCAAAGTTTTGGTATCTTGAGATCATCTTTTAGAAAAAGGACGAGACGTTCTTTGCTCTAACACTTTCCCATCAACTATCTGCACAGACATCGGTGCAGTTTCATAAAGTCTGGGTAGCAGTTGTAAGCTCTTGAATAATGAACGAATTTTTACAGTATTTTAAATATGCATGTAAAGCTTATATACTGCTAATAAGGGGGGATATTGGTAACAAATACTGTCCAATTTTCACTCCTTATGAAATCTTCAAAATATAGTACTCCTCTCTTAAATTATTTTATAAGAAATGATATTTTCATTTTCATTGATTCATGTAATCAATTAATCCACTGCTTTCTTAAATGGTTATGGGTTTTTATTTTCAGTACACGTGACAGTACCTGCAGTGTGGTTTTATTTCATTGGATTGACTAAATATACTTTTAAGCTCATATTGGGTGTTAATATGGAAATTATGGTCTATATATCGTATTTTAATAGAAAATAGAAAATCGAGAACAAAGAAGTTTGGATGGATAGTTGTCTGACTCTCATTGGCACTCATACCACATCTGCCTATATATATGGCTTGATTTGACTTCCTTTGTTGTAATTATCAGTCGCACACCAATCAATAACCAGGTTCAATCCACGATTTTCTACATTTTAAAATGCCTGTACCAAGTCAGGAATACGACAGTTGTTGTCCATTCGTTTTTGATGTGTTTTGTCATTTGATTTTGCCATGTGATAAGGGACTTTCCGATTTTTATTTTCCTCGGAGTTCAGTATTTTTGTAATTTTACTTTAATATACGGTTTTATAAAAACGTCAAAATTATTTAATTACGTAGTGGAATGAACCATTTGTAGATTCTTATAAAGTCTTTGGAACTTTTGGACTATTTTAAATCTCTGAAAGTCTTACATACTTTTGATTTTTTACCCTGTATGCTAACATTGCCCAAGTGAAATTTTAGATTTGTTTGTATAAACGTTGAACGACAAAAATATGTGACGTATAAATTTTCTTACGTCAGACACGCAAAATTGTTTCTTTTAAAATGTAACACGATGGTGACTGCTATACCCATATTTTTACTATTTTATTTATTTTGAAAATTGAGAATAGAAATGGAGAATGCGTCAAAGGGACAACTATTGACCATATAACAGACAACAGCAGAAGTTCACCAAAAGGTCTTCAGTGCAGCGAGAAATTCCCGCACCCGAAGGTGTCCTATAGCTGGCCTCTAAATAATTGTTTATATATACTAGTTCAGTGAAAATGAACGCCATACAAAACTCCAAATTATACACAAGAAACTAAAGCTAAAAAAATCAAGACCAGAGGCTCCTGGCTTGGGACAGGCACAAAAATGTCTGTTTAGTTCACGCATCATTGCAAATATAACGGAATTTAATGAGACTGTCGTTCAAAGTGAGATGTTTAGCGCTATAAAACCAGGTTTAATCCACCATTTTCTACATTAGAAAATGCCTGTACCAAGTCAGGAATATGACAGTTGTTGTCCATTCGTTTTCGATGTGTTTTTTTTTTGCCCTAAAAAGAAATACATTATCAATTTTCTTATATTAAACTGTACTAAATCTAACTTAGCAATTAGTCGAATAACGCTTTACAATGGTATTTAGTTGAAAGAGATTATTGTAATATTTCTACAATATCACTTCGATACCGAGTTTGAATGCAGTAGCCGTGTAAACACACATATAACTTTTAAATGAAGATCGCCCTTACATTTAACATACTTTTTTTTTATCATAAAATAAATTATCAGGAACAAATATTATATGAAAACAAATTTTGATAAATTCCAATCATCTAACACATGCAATACTGGATTATTTTCACTCTCCATACGTTTTATGCCTTTTGCTGGATCTTCACTAGAGATTTTCATCTTGACATTAAAATCTTATTGATTATTAAAGTGTGTCACATATCGACAATTCATAGTCTTGGTGCATTTAAATCCATGTATGTTCTACCTCGCTATGCTCGTCCGAACATATATTATTTCTCATTCTATATAAAGAAACAACAAAGACTAATATGGCAGGAGGTACACACCAAACAGTTCGACAAAACAAAGGATATATGTGTAGATTAGTATAAATAAAATACAAGATAGCAATTTATAAATTCAAATTATTGGTAACAGATAACCTGTTATATAGTTATCAAAGGTACCAGGATTATGATTTAGTACGCCAGACGCGCGTTTCGTTTACATAAGACTCATCAGTGACGCTCATATCAAAGTATTAATATAAATTTTCTTTTATGTAACCGTTTTTTAAACGATCTGACTTCCATCGACTGTGTGCTTTTAATAATCTTTCTGATATTCTATTATGAGCTGCCTGAGTCACGCCTCCACTTCTCAAACTATGAAGGCCAAGTTTACTTTTATCAAAACCTGCTTGACACAAAGCATCTAAAAGTAGCTCTCTTGCTCTAGTGTATGATATAGGTTTGTTAATTTTGCATAACGCATAACTGTTTTTACTTTTTAAGAATGTAATTGCTCCAAATACATATTCGCTGGAAATCACATAAATGTTTGTTATTTTTAAATATCTCTCTAACGTTGTCACTGGACACAAGTCCGTGTTGGTTTCAGTAATACAAATAGTGTTACCATGTCTATACACATCAGTGTTACTACTTTCTATCATAATTTCGAGATGAGATTTCTGAGTTAAATTAGATGTTTTAATATTTGCAAGCTCGCTGAAATGCATAAAACCGGCGTGTCCTAACAGCATCAAACAACATATTCGTAAATTCTTAATGTTATTCAAATCTTCATAATTATCGAAAACTTTTTGTAAAATTTCAGCTGTAATTGGTTCTTTTTTATTAACGGGCATTGATAAAATTCTGGTTCCTACTTCTAAAATTAACTGCAAAAATGTTTCAGAAAACACTGAATTGTACAAGTTAAGCTCATGCTCCCATTTAATTGCGTAATAAGCATTTTGCAAAACTGAAGAAGATACTTCCAGCTGAATTAAATATGATAAATAAAGTGCAATGTTTGCAACTGGCGAAGGTAACGCACATAAGTCATAATTTGTACACCAAATGTTAATTTAAAAAAAAAGCGTAATCATAAACTTTAATTAGGTCTTTCAACTTTTGAGTTGAAAGACCTATAGGGTTTGTTCTGATTATTAGGTCTTTCCACTTTTCCGTGGAAAGACCTATTGAATTTGTTCTGATTATTAGGTCTTTCCACCTTTCCGTGGAAAGACCTATTGAATTTGTTCTGATTATTATTAGGTCTTTCCACTTTTCCGTGGAAAGACCTATTGAATTTGTTCTGATTATTATTATTTTTTTTTTTTTTTTTCTTCCGCCTAAATTTTTTTCTTGCGTAGTATTGATGTTTCAAAAGATGTCGCTTAGATATTTGGAATATGATGTCGTAAAGTTTATACGCTTTCAAAATTTACAACTGCGTAACAAAATACTTTACGTTGTAAGAGTTATCTCCCCAAACACTGTTATTCTTGTGGCCACTACTCCTTCGCAACCGTAAAAGATTACGACAAATTTATTTTACCAAATTGCTCGTTACGTCTTCAGGATTAGAATATTCATTTGGACCGAAGCTATGCGGAGACTCCATATGAGAGTTATTTCCCCTTATGCATTTGATATAAGTGATATGCGTTTCTTACTGGTAAACCATCAGTGATATAGGCCTAGGGTCTTTAGATTTGAGGTCCTTGGTCCAAAAAAATGAAAATAAGGTCAAGGTCAAAGGTCAAGGTCATATTCTAAATTTTGATTTTGGCTTATTTTCTCTTATTTTCATTAACTTTATTAGATTTCGACAATTTTTTTTACTAAATTGTTAGTTGCGACATGTCGTAACTTATGAATTTTGATTGGAAGGGTGCGTAGACAATAAATGGGAGTTTTTGCCCATCATATATTTAGAATTATGCGTTAAGTGATATTACTCATGAACCATACATAATACAGACCTAGGGTCTTTTGATTTGGGATCCTTGGTTTATGACCTTGAAATTGAGGTCAAGGTCATAGGTTAATTGGACGTTCTAGATTTTGACCTTTGCTCGAAATTCATATTTTTATATCATAAAGCCATAGTAACTGACATTTTCAACTGAATCTTAATATTTTCATATCAAAATAGATCCTTATTGGTTGAAAGACCTTCAATTGTTCTTTGAACAATTGGTTTTTAATTATTATTATTTTTTTTTTTTTTTTTCTTCCGCCTATTTTTTTTTCTTGCGTAATATTGATGTTTCCAAAGATGTCGATTAGATATTTGGAATATGGTATCGTATAGTTTATACGCTTTAAAAATTTACAACTGCGTAACAAAATACTTTACGCTGTAAGAGTTATCTCCCGGAACACTGTTTTTCTTGTGGCCACTACTTCTGCGCAACCGTAAAAGATTACAACAAATTTATTTTACCAAATTGCTCGTTACATTTTCAGGATTAGGATATTCATTTGGACCGAAGCTTTACGGAGACTCCATATGAGAGTTATTCCCCCTTTTCCATTTAATTAAGTGATATGCATTTCTAAATGGTAAACCATAAGTGATAAAGACATAGGGTCTTTAGATTTGAGGTCCTTGGTCCAAAAAAATAAAAATGAGGTCAAGGTCAAAGGTCAAGGTCATATTCTAAATTTTGATTTTGGCTTATTTTCATTTATTTTCAAATACCTTATGACATATCGACAAATAATTTTTCATAAATTGTTAGTTGCGAATTGTCCTTACTTGTATATTTTGGTTGAAAGGGTGTGCAGACAATAAATGGGAGTTTTTGCCCATCTTACATTTAGAATTACGCGTAAAGTGATATTACTAATAAACCAAACATATTAAAGACCTAGGGTCTTTTGATTTAAGGTCCTTGGTTTGTGAACTTGAAATTGAGGTCAAGGTCATAGGTTAATATGACGTTCTAGATTTTGACCTTTGCTTTAAATTCATATAAATACATCATAAAGCCATAGGAACTAACATTTTAAACTGATTTTTCATATTTCAATATCAAAATAGATCATTACTAGTGGAAAGACCTACAATTGTTCTCTGAACAATTGGTTTTTAATTATTATTTTTTTTTTTTTTTTTCTTCCGCCTAATTTTTTTTCTTGCGTAGTATTGATGTTTCAAAAGATGTCGCTTAGATATTTGGAATATGATGTCGTATAGTTTATACGCTTTAAAAAATTACAACGACATAACAAAAAACTTTACGTTGTAAGAGTTATCTCCCCAAACACTGTTTTTCTTGTGGCCACTACTCCTTCGTAACCGTAAAGGATTACGACAAATTTATTTTACCAAATTGCTCGTTACGTCTTAAAGATTAGGGTATTCATTTAGACCGAAGCTTTACAGAGACTCCATATGAGAGTTATTCCCCCTTTTTCATTTGATTCAAGTGATATGCATTTCTAACTAGTAAACCATAAGTGATAGAGACCTAGGGTGCTCAGATTTGAGGTCATTGCTCCAAAAAAATGAAAATGAGGTCAAGGTCAAAGGTCAAGGTCATATTCTAAATTTTGATTTTGGCTTATTTTCACTTATTTTCAAATACTTTATGACATATCGACAAATAATTTTTCATAAATTGTTAGTTGCGACATGTCCTTACTTGTATATTCTGGTTGAAAGGGTGCGCAGACAATAAATGGGAATTTTTGCCCATCTTACATTTAGAATAACGCGTCAAGTGATATTACTCATTAACCAAACATATTAAAGACCTGGGGTCTTTTAATTTAAGGTCCTTGGTTTGTGACCTTAAAATTGAGGTCAAGGTCATAGGTTAAAGGACGTTCTAGATTTTGACCTTTGCTTTAAATTCATATTAATACATCCTAAAGCCATAGGAACTTTGCAGTCAGCAGGGCATACATGTACTAAAAGTTTATAAAAAAACTTGGTGCAGATATCTCTCAAAGCTTTTCCTAGAGAAAAAAATGGCAATGCCGTAAAAATCGCTTGCTAGGTCCGTAAATCTCAGTGAAATCCTACAATAAAAATGTCCGCTCCTGGATTGAAAAACTTATCTGTTACAAAACTTGTGCTGAAAAATGTACATTTTAAGAAAATAATCCTTAAACGTGTTTTAAAGTTACACCGGATCAATTAAATCCAAATCATGCACTGCTGGTGAACTGTGAACAAAATGTCAATTTCCTACAATGACAAAAGAAATTACATTGTGTACATTCCATCTCTATAGATGTTGTCTGTTTAACGTCCCCACCTAAAAAGAAATAAAAAGACTAAGTTTTTGTTAATATAAACCCGCGTCACGTGTTGTCTCCTCAATCTGGCGCGCGCTGTACCTAAAATAAAATAAAAACTTTCCAAACTAAACATGAAACTTCTCCGGTAACACAATAATATAGACCCCATACCGAAACAAACAAACAAACAAACGAACAAACACCCCCCCCCCCCCCCATATAATCAATTTCAAAGGGGGAAAGACCGTTTACAATTGCTTTTTAAAAGCAATTGATTTATATTTATTATTATTATTATTTTTTTTTTCTTCCTCCAACTTTTTTTTCCTTCGCTGTTTTTTTGTTTCACAAGATGTCGCTTAGATATTTGGTATATGATATCGAACAGTTTATGCGCTTCTGAAACTGACACCGCGTAACAAAAACCTTTACTTTGTAAGAGTTATCTCCCCGAACACTGTTTTTCTTGTGGCCACTAAGGCTTCGCAACCGTAAAAGAAACCGACAAATTTATTTTTCCAAATTGCTCGTTATATCCTCAGGATGATCTGTTTTATTTTGACCGAAGCTATCCGGAGACTCCATATGAGAGTTATCCCCCCTTTTATATATGATATAAGTGATATGCATTTCTAACTGGTAAACCATAAGTGATAGAGACCTAGGGTCTTTAGATTTAAGATCCTTGGTCCAAAAAAATGAAAATTAGGTCAAGGTCAAAGGTCAAGGTCAAATTCTAAATTTTGATTTTGGCTTATTTTCACTTATTTTCAATAACTTTATAAGATTTCGACAAATTATTTTTACCAAATTGTTAGTTGCGACATGTCGTAACTTATAAATTTTGATTGGAAGGGTGAGTAGACCATAAATGGGAGTTTTTGCCCCTCTTATATTTAGAATTATGCGTAAAGTGATATTACTCATGAACCATACATAATACAAACCTAGGGTCTGTTGTTTTGGGATCCTTGGTTTATGACCTTGAAATTGAGGTCAAGGTCATAGGTTAATTGGACGTTCTAGATTTTGACCTTTGCTCCAAATTCATATTTTTATATCATAGACATAGCAACTGACATTTTCAACTGAATCTTAATATTTTCATATCAAAAAAGATCGTTATTGGTTGAAAGACCTTCAATTGTTCTTTGAACAATTGGTTTTTAATACTGTTTTTACTTTTGCTGGACATAACAATACGGGGTAGTTTATCAGCCATTATGAACATACATTTAGTACATGTATATTATGAACAATCAAGTCAGTCGCCTGTTATTCAGTGGTTGTCGTTTGTTTATGTGTTACGTATTTGTTTTTCGTTCTTTTTTGTACACAAATAAGGCCGTTAGCTTTCTCGTTTGAATTGTTTTACATTGTCATTTCAGGGCCTTTTATATCCGACTATGCGGTATGGGCTTTGCTCATTGTTGAAGGCCGTAAGGTGACATATAGTTGTTAGTTTCGGTGTCATTTTGGTATTTTGTGGAAAGCTGTCTCATTGTTAATCATACCACATCTCCTTTTTTTGTAATCAATGAATTTTTGTAAAAGATTTAATGGCTGGAGAATTTCAGAAAAGGTACTTTGGAACAGGATAATTGTTTTTCTAGCTTGGCTCCTCTTTTTTTTCCAAAAATTCCTATTTTTTTTGTTTGTTTTCTATTAATTTTAATAACACATGAATAAGTTTAGCGCTTATCTGTATATTATGAACATTCATAAAGGAGGGAGGTGTCGGAGGGGTCCTGATCCCGATATCCCGGGTTTAAAAATATGAAATCCCAAGATTCCGAATTTTATAAAAATTAAATATCCCGACATCCCGAAATTTAAAAAAAAGAAATCCCGAATCCGAAAGGTAAAAACACCCAATCCCGACGTCACGAAAAAGGTCTTGCCCTCTCATGCATTGGTATAAATTAAGTGTATTTTCTTTTTACTTTTCAATTTTCAGTTTCATAATCGATCCACGGCGGTCATTGGTATATTATATAGACCCTCTCTATTTAATAAACTCTTTGACCGCCGATGATAGTAAATTTTTAAATGATATCAGACAGAAAATACACTTAATATATGTATGTTTAAAGTATACGGAAAAACGCAAACCGGAAGTCTAATCTGACTTAGAATTTCGTTCAATGACAGAAACATATCCGGACGCTTTTTTCTCGTTTTTCTCCCAAAATATCTCAATCTAAATTATCATATGAATGGATGACAAATGCAACTATGCACTGTACATATAGAACACAGAGACCCGATGATTAATTTATTGTGGAAAGAAAAGAAGCGACACACAAAATGAGGTCTTCTCGTTTAATAGTATAGATTGTAAAGCCTCCGCTACACCCTCAAAATAAAATTTCCTTTTTTCTATATAAAATTGATTGACGTGCCTTAAATCTAAAATCAACCTTTCTTAACCTGAGGCGTTAACTGATACGGTTAGTGGATTGATACCAAAAGGAATGTGATCTTTGCATTCAATAGCTGCCCCCGTTTCGTAAAGCTTATTAATAGCACGCTCCACGAATACTGAATGTTTAAAAGCAGAAAAATTATTGCTCAATCTAGCTGATGAAGGGTTTTCATAGAAAGGTATCAAATAACCGCTAGAAATAACGTCGAGAACAAAATTGTTTGCTTTCAAGATATCTTTCCAAAATGAAAAGTTTTCGTTAAGACTACCAATATTAAATGAGGTGTTTTCTTTAAGTGAATTTTCATATTCATAATCTTGATCGTGTAAATTATAAAACTGGTACTTAACTGTTTCACTGCTGCTGCTTCTCTGGGGGGTATCTGCCTGTTTTCCTGGGACATTAATAGGCCCATTGACCTTCCTCGTTGCAGTAGAAACAGCGGGTTGCTCCTTTCTTTCCACCAAAGTACTAGCTTGATGTGTAGATGCCTTTTCCACCAGCCGTACTCCTGCTCCTAGATAAGTCTTCTGAACATGTTTAGGTAGAGCGATGAAAAAGATCGGACGTAGCATTTTCTTCAACTGGGTTCTTATAATAAGGGTTAGGTCGGTCGGCTTTTACGTACTTGTCCCTCCTCTTCATTTTCGCTCTGCATTCTGCCTGCTATAGCCGTGTTGCCTCTTCTGTACTTTCGGTTAACGGGTCGTCCATGAACTCTTCAACTACATCCCAACCATATTTGTCAGCTATACGGAGTAGCCTGTTCCTTTCTTTATAAGCTGATTCTGCTTGCTCCAAGGCTTTAACTGATGCACCGACAGAACCACGCTCTAAAAAGTATGTCGCTCCGCTAAGTTTGTTTATACGAGTAGTATTGAACTTGTGCTGCCTTCCATTTCCCTCGAATTTAAAATTGGGAGCGATTGATGGTAAACGAGAACTCTTTTCCAGGGAACTAATGCCAATCTTTAAGTCAATTTGTGCGAAAAGGTCTTTCTTGTGTCTAACTAGAGCGGTATCTAATTGACGAGGAAACAAAGAAAGGGCGTCTTCAGGAGAAAATGCTACATGATTACCTGGGTCTGTTTGATTTGGCGGTTCACTATCTCGTTTGGTAACATCGATTTGGTCTTCCTTGTCACTCATGTTGAACTAAAATTGTCGAACAAGTTTGGTGTGTGAAATCTAGATGAAATGAAAAGGGCGCATAAAACAGTATAATAAGTCCGAAAACCGAATTACTCAGTATTCCGCAACAGAAATAGGTAGAAATCTCAAAACGAAAAGAAATATAATTTTTGTTATATAATAATGACAAAATTGGTATCGATTATCTGTCAAGTGACAACCTACCATTTTGAAGCAACTGATTATAATATTCATATTTAAAAAGGACAGTGAAAATGAAATGAAAAACTTAATCAAACTACTTTGTAATTAAAAGTCTATATCACAGAAAAGAGATTCCATATTTTTTGTCTATGTATTACATGCCAGTCAGAAAAAGCATTACTTTATACCTCATATCTCTACAATTATAATATAACATTTTGATGATCGAATGCAATTCTACCTGTGTGCTATTTTTAGGTATAATCGACCTTGATACATAAAGTGTGTGATGATTACGTCATAACAGGAACAGTTTTATTCGTAACCGGGAAATCAAAATGGCTGAATGCCCAGCAAGTAATAAAGACAGTGATATTGTGAAGTGCGGAATATGTCTTTCAGCATTTACCAAACCCGTTTTACTGAACTGCTTTCACATATTTTGCACCCCATGTGTTACAAAATTGGTCGACGGTAAGGATACATTGGTTTGTCCGTTATGCAGGGCAGTGCAAGTACTTCCAGAAAAGGGCGTTGATGGATTAACGCTTTATCCGTACGTGGAAGAGGAAATTTCGCCTAAAACAGACGTTATGATTCTATGTCAGATGTGTGACAATGACAATGTCGCAGTTTCTAATTGCATCGATTGCAACAGTAAGATGTGTTTTGAATGTTCTGCGTATCATCTTAAGCACAAGCTATTTAAGACTCACAAAACTGATAATATAAATATTGAATGTGCTAAAATTCAATCACCAGCAGTCAAAAACATTGAAAATTTCACGTGTGAAACACACAATGAAAATTTTTCTCTGTACTGTGAACCTTGTAATAGAGCAATTTGTAAGGAATGCATTACACAGAGTCACAAATTTCACAAAAGTGAGCCAATCATCTTTCAAGCTCAGAGAAGGAGAGACCTTTTGCGATCGGCTATTGGCGCAATAAAATCGAAAATAACTGGAATAGATCAAGAAACAGAAATGTCGAAAATAGCAGAAAATAACCATTATAAACTATGTAGACAATGGAAAGAAGAAATTAAAACACAGGCAACGAGGTCGAAAGAAACTGTATGCAAAATAATTGACGTTTTAGCGGATACAAATTTGCAGAAGCTTGAGGAAATGCAGAAACAAGATATAAAATCGATTAATAATTTTCAAGATGAACTTGAAACAAAGAAATTGTCCTTGCATTGCTTGCTGAGAAGCACCGCAGACATTGTTAACCGAAGTTGCGATGGAAAATTGCTGAATGATTATACATTCCTTTACCAGACGTTAAGAAATGCTGTTACTCATGGTAATCAGTTAAAAGTGTTTGCACCACATTTCTGCTTTGGTCATCAAATTGAACACAAATACATCGAAAAATGTTTTGGCCTTGTGAAGAGGGGGGACCACCCTAACATAATTGGTGAATTAGAGTCTTGCATTTATTCACTACCAGCTATCGTGGACGTTACTGAATTGACGTGTGTTAGGTTTTTCACTCTCAACAATATACAAAACTTATTTGGTGGCTCCGAGGGTGGCTCTGCAGATAAGACGTGGATACTGATAGGAAATGCATGGACCCCGGAAAATCGTTTAATTCTTTATTCCGCAAATAGTTTGGATCCAGTTTATGAAATTCAAAAAGATATTGATATTAAGCAAATACTACGGGTGACTCAAACACATCTTTGGGTAAAGTCTGATGACGGTTTCAAGAAAATAAACGTATCTAAAAAAAAAGGCAGAACAGACGAGACAATTGCTACATTTACTAAGTTCAAGAACATAACATGTTCCTTGCTACAAAACAACCATATTGTTTGGTATTCTGTTATTCATAAATGTTTTTACGAGATGAATATTAATACAGACTGGCCTGTCGCTGCAAATGAAACAACAATTAAAACCATCCGCGCTGAACAAACACTTGCTAATCTTATTACAACACCACCCTTTAGGATAATTGATACCATTTCCAAACAATTCATATTGACATGCAACAATAAAGTGATAACACTCGACAGAAACTTTAAGATGTGTTACTTTCATGAAAACATAGGCTCAGACTTTAGAGGCATATGCCAAGATCCTTATGGAAATATATTCATAGCTGATTTCAATATGAACAAAATATGTCTGTTTAATTCCAGCGGTAAATATTTACATGACGTGTTCGTCCAGGAAATATCAAAACCCATTGACATCACAAGAGATTCTGTGGGAAATATTTGGTTACATGATAGTGGGAACCGTGTACAAATATATTCATACCTCTAATGTTAACCTTTAAAAGTTGATTTTTTGGATGGATTAAAAACGTTAGTGTTTACTCAGATCAAAAACCAATATGATTGATTCTGAACAGTACAATTGATGTGTCTACTACCTTACTGTTTTAATACTCTCTAAACAAGTGATATATATGTGTGGTTTTTTTTTACTCAAACGCAGTGTTTTCACGGATGAGCAATTCAACAATAAAAGGATGAATCTTCCCATATAAATCAAAAATTTTAAACGTTTACTATGGAGTCAGAATTATCAAAACAAATACAGTTTTGACGTGTTGAGTCATCATCAAGTAAGAAATTATTAAGTATTGATTTGAAAATGATCGACACATATTCAAACCACCTTGTGCATTTTCAAATGACAAAAACACAAAGCCGAGAGGTTAATGTTTGCAATAGAAAAATGTTTATTTTCAGACGAAATTAATATACATATACATATCATGAATTACACAAATAAATTAATTCTGACAAATAATTTTGAAAATATAAAAATATTACGTCAATATCGATATCAATATGCATACATATATAAGAAAAATAAATTCTCACAAAATATTACGTAAATTGCTCAAAAACTGAATAGATTTTGTAAACATTGAAAGAGGTTGATGATGAAAATTACTGTTTAATCACGTTAAAGTATTAAAATTATACGTCAAGAAAATGAAATAAAGATAAAATTAATTATTCGGAATTAACAGAATTATTAAAAGAAATAGATTGCAATTAGTTACATCTTTATCGACTCTTATAGTCAAAAGTAAGTAGAAAAAAGACGGCGGGCGAAACCTAGTGTTTACATCAAAGAAGAAGTAAGTTTATTTTCGTCTGTGTTACTAATTAGAAAAGAAAATTGAAATAGTGGGAAAAGAATGTCAGCTATTGGGGTAGAAATACCATAAATTAGGAGATATGTTTTTTGATGAGCAAATGAAACAGTTTTATTCACACTCTATAAATTTACAAATTCTAAAATTGACAGTTTTTTCAACACATTTTTAATACAGAAAACACCAAAATACTACCAATGTCTTCTATGTAAATAATGAGTTTATTGTTACAGTACGTTAAATAACGATCTCTAGTACATTAATGTATTTTTGAGATATTTAACATGTTTAAGAAATGGAATAGGTAAACTAAAAACGAGGTAATTGTTTGAGAAAATTTCTGATAATCATAAAAATATAGTCTAGACCAAAGATTTACTGTTTTTTTTTTATTCTTCTGGGAAGGGACATGATTCATTTACTTTGAAAAAAAGGATTATTCTGTTCAAGGATTATGTTTTTAACCATTTTTCGCCATCTTTGATAAAATTGATTGTATTTGTGTACATTAAAAAAGGGTACATATTTTTGTTCACGTTAAGCATAGTGTTCACGGTTCAATTACTTCATGGTAACCTTTATGTGTGTAGCTTATTGTTCCATTCAGTAACTTGGTATGATATTACACCTACATTTTTCATTATAATTCTTTTTTTACTACCGCTATATAACATTCTAATATTTAATAATATTTGCATTGTGTATATATCTGTATCGTGTATATGCCTTCAATTCATGAGAGCACTAAAATGCATGTCTTAAATAATCAAATAAAATAACTGTGCTCAATCAAGTCTTTAATACTGCCCTGAGATCTGTGTTTTGAGAACATCAGTTAAGGCAAAGATAATTTGTTTTGATTTGTAACGAGAACAGATGTTAAAACAAACTTGATGTCACAATTATTAATAGAATAGGAATTTTGGGTTCTGAATGCTCTTCAATTTTGTACTTGTTTGGCTTTTTCTATATGAGCGTCACTGATGAGTCTTATTTAGATGAAACGCGCGTCTGGCGTATTAAATTATAAGCCTGGCACCTTTGATAACTATTTAAGAATCATTATATATACCACACATAACTATAAAAAAAAGAAACAAATCGTATAGACTTTTATACACAAATATGTCAAACTTTTTTTAACAGACATGTTATCTGAAGCAGCTTATATTAAGTGTTCCTTATTATTTGATTAACTTAACTTATTTTATTGTATTTGTATTAATTACTTCAATATCAAAAAAAAGTGTTACTTTTGCTGTAAATCGCAGACTCGACAAAAATGAGGGAAACTGTCAATAAAAATATTCTTCTCGATACTATATTTTGATTGCAAGAAGTTTCTGTCCAAGTTTTGTAAAAATCCTGGATAGTTCATGAATCTAATAAATGAACTATATATACACTTAAACCTCAGAGTAAATGTATTGTTTTCTGGCAGAAAAACTAAATCTATTTACTTCTGGATACTATATTATGATCATAGACAAGCTTCTATTCAAGTTTAATAGAAATTCAGGATAGTTTAAGAAAGTTAATAAAATTTCAAAAACTTTAACCATAGAGTGAATATTTGAGGACCCCGCCGCCGCCGCCAACAACGACGACGACGCCGACGGAATGTAGAATGTTATGTCTCGTTTTTTTCGACTAAAGTCGTACTGATTGTAATTAAATTTAGATTTTGTCGATTTATGATTAATAAAATTGTTGGGCTTTGTAATTTTTTTTACTTTGTTTGTATTATTAATAATCCATTGAGTGAATTATGTTTTGATAAAATGATTTCAATCCATGTATTTAACCTAAGAATAGTAATAACCTATAGTAAAATATTATTTAAGTATGTGTGCAAAAAATATCGAAGTTTTCTATATAAAAACCTATATCATTATACTTGTTTTTACGTGTTTGAAAGAATAAGATAAAACAAAAATAACAAACTCCAAGGAAAATTCAAAAATGCTAAGTCAATAAATATAACAAATTCATACGGTATCAATCACAAAAACATGTGAAATTTCTGAACAAGCATTTTGTGCAGAAAATGATAAAATTTTATCTCAAATTTCACTGTTTACAATAACTTTGACAGAGAAAAGGTAATGTTTAGGTACATTAAAGTTATTTATTGACCTGAGCATACTTAATTTTACACAACGAAGATAAATCAATGACAAATTAACAACTCACCCAAAGGGTACATTCGTTGGTATGCTTCAGCTTTTAATTATGCTATTTATAAGGCAATTTTCGATAGAATTTTCCTCTGAGTTCTGTATTTTTTGTGATTTTACTCTATGTAAATATTGTTTGTCACCGTTGGTTGCATCAAGCTAGTACGTATGACATTTTAGACTGATTATATATGGTAAAAAGTTCACTTGTTAGCGGTAAAATTTGATAATTAAAAATGATTCCTCTATTAATGGATAGGAAAATGTTTTTGCCAGTTCAAAATTGAGGGAAAATTGTACTTATTTTATAGATTTTGTCGATTTAAGCATGTACGAACTAACTGTTTGGAACAATAATAAAATACTTCCTAGTTACAAGATTTATAAATGATTAACTAAGGTGTTTTACTTTTTATATATTAATAATAATCCATTGTGTGAATTATTTTCAATAAAATGAATATGACAGTTGTCCATTCGTTTAATGTGTTTTGTCATTTATTTTTGCCATTTGATTAGGGACCTTCTGTTTTGAATTTTCCTCAGAGTTCAGTAATTTTGTGATTTTACTTTTTTTAACTGTTTATATTGCCATGTGATTAAGGACTTGCCGTTTTGCATATTTCTTGAAGTTCGGTATTTTACACTTTTTCTTTTCATTACATTTTAAGCATATCTTGAACTATGTCAGGGTTACGACCCACTTCCCTCCTCTCCGCCCTTGGCAGATTAAGCCAACATTTGTGATAAAAATGTTGCGCCATCCATCGGTAGATTAAAGTCACGCACATTCCGAATACATTATTCTCAACCAATTGTAACCATTGCACTCTTCAATTTGGAGGTAAAAAACGGAAGCGTCTAGATTCTACATACTTGGTAAAGCAGGAAACGAAAATATACATTCATGGATTTCTGCAAGAAACATACACAGGAACGTCTTTTAGTTGAGAAAAAAAACCATTCAAATAACAAATAAATATAGTCGTATATTCAGGGATGTTGACACAATAAGCACCTGGCAATTGTTTACATACACTTTCTACATTTACACGTGGAAATATTATCGGCGCGTTATCGTTGGATGCAGCGAGTTTCAACTACAAGAATCATTACCTTGAGTGTCCGAAGTACTATCTCAGTCCACCACGGGTGGAGAGGAGTTAAGTGGGTCATTACCCTTGGTTAGCGGAGATGGAACTATATGGGTTCCAATATATGTGTAAATAAGTGAGTTACCAGCGCAGGTTCGGATTCTAAGGATATTGAAGGGGAAAAAACAATTGTGATTCTAAGAATGTTGAACCATTGAATATGCATGTAACAATATGAATCAAAGCGCGAAAGCGCTGTAAAGGCAGTTAATTACAGGTTGTGTGTATTTCTAGTCCAGTTATATCATTATCTTCCATAGAACAGAGGTGGTTTGTAGAATTTAAGATTTAGAGTTCTTTTGTACCTAGTTCACCTATATCTATAGTCTACTGTTTACAGTATATTTTCTGTGCCTCGCCATGAAATGCATTTTTAGCCATGGCCTTGTCAGTTTGCTTTAAATTTATGAGTTTGACTGTCCCTTTGGTGTCTTTCGTCCCTCTTCTTTAGACATATAAGAACTTTTCCTTTTCAATATAAATAGACTATTTTTAATTATTGATTGTATACGCATATTCTATGACTCCCATAAAAAATAGTTCACAAAGATTGACTAGTCTCTGTACTGTGTGTATAGCAAGAACATCTAGTAACATAATGGTAAATGTACATAGTAACATGTCAACTTTTTTGATGACCATACCTGCCAACTGTCAGTATTTGCAGAGTATTTCCCCCATCGAGCTCGAGGCTCCTAAATGGAAATTTTGTAAGAGCAATTTTGTCGACTATTTAAAGAAAACAATTAATTCAACAATGGCTATAAGCTTGTTAATGCAAGAAGAAGCCAAAAACCACATTAGAATATATTTGAAGGGAATCCATGACAATCGCCCCATTAGCAAATAGACCCACTTTTTCACCAACTCGCCCCACTTTAAAAAAAAACTGCCCCAACCTGGATTACCAAATCGCCCCACTTGTGAACTGTGTTAAATCCCGTTAATATTACTCCTGCCAACTCGCCCCACTTAATAGAAAACGATAATATCTAGATAAATATATTATTAACCAGGATGAATTTAGTAATGCCAACTCGCCCCACGTATGGAAAAAGATGTTATCCCATAGAATTTAAGTTCAATTCCTTATATTGCATTATGATACAATTAACAGGTTTCTTTTCAATTGTTATGCAAATAACTAAGCTTCAAAACTTACATTTATTCTTCAACAATCAGTTTTTTTTTTGAATTATAATTTCAGTATATATCAGTAATAGTAATTAAATTATTTTTCGGTTTGTTTGTATTCTGTGTAGATTAGTTTTCATTAAAGTGGTGCGAGTTTTTATTTTTAATTATATATATACATGTATATATATTAATCTAAAAATTATAAGTAGGGCGAGTTGGCAGAAGTAATATTAAACAGGGTTCTCGCTAAGGCGAGTCCATGAGTCCTGGACTCATCAAAATCTGTCTGGACTCACCATTTTCAAAACTGGTGAGTCCACAAATACATCAATATTGAAATATTTTGTATAAACTGAACACTGTTACCATGACTCACCGTGGCCAAAACTGACGAGTCCCTGGACTCGCCTTCAAAAATCCTTAGCAAGAACCCTGATTTAACATGATTTAACCAATTTCACATGTGGGGCGAGTTGGCAGGAGTAATACTAAACATGATTTAACCAATTTCACATATGGGGCAATTTGATAAATCAGTTTGTGGTGGGTTTTTTAAAAGTGGGGCAATTAGCCAGTGGGGCGACTTGTCTTGCTTCCATTTGAAGGCCCCCTTGAAGGTTTTGTATGACTATATGAACCATCTTTCACGTAAAACCCCCATGTGCATTTTGAAAAGTTGGCAGATATGTTTCTAACTCCAGGCAAAATCTACCGGTATGAATGAAAAAGAAGTTTTCAATTTAGGCTCTGTGGCCATAACAGCTGTCTCATTAGCATTTTAACCACTTCCCATATTTGCAATTAAAACAATAGAAGAAAATTATTCAACGCAAAAACAAAACTTACTTGTAAATATGAAATTCTCTTTACGGTATGAGTTTTTCTCATTGTTTGAGATTGTACAGTAGTACCTGTAACTGCTTATACCTATTTCTTATTCACTTTTGCTTGATAGACTCACTAAATATCGTATACATTGTACCACATCTCCTGAATTTATGTTTATATGCATTCCAATAACATGAACAATTGTAATTCAATTCTATATACCAAAGCAAAATGAACTGCACCACTTTCATTCACTAGTATGCATATTTTGGCAAAATACAAGACTTTGTTCTTAGATGACACAATTAATATAATATATATTTATTGATAAAAAAATAAAATTTGGTATACAACTCTTTAACGGTATAAAAAAAGCACAGCTGTGTCATAAATTGTGAAATTTGTGCTGAAAAAATAGACATTGATGGTATTTGAGTAATTCCATATGTGAAGCTCAACATTAGCTCGTCAGTTGGTGGTGGACAGTTATAGTTCCTTTCTGCAGGCTAGCTATAGGATGAATGAGTTTTCAGGAAAACCAATTTCACAAATCAAAACTTTCCTCTAGATTTCTCCTACAATATTCATCCAGTTTAGTTCTTTTGTTTTAATTGGACACCGTCCTGATTTTTAATTTTGCAAACCATCCAGTCTCTGGCTTGCAAATCGTGCATGAAAATAGGATGGGTATGGCAGTAGACAAGTCTCTTTAAAGTGGGTTTGTGCCCTGAAAAAAAGTTTTATAACTTCAGTTTAATTGAAACTTGTGCAACACGTATACCTAAATAACTATATAACATAGAAGAAAGCATCATTCGTGTCAATGTTTTGTTCCTGTTTACATTGTCATTGATATTTTTTCAGAAATCCTGAGGCATAGCTCATGAATTCCTGTCATTAGACATTACGTCCTAAATTAACATAATTACTGCTAGAATAATATCAGTATGATGTACGTACACTATCATTGTACAGCCCAAGTCTTCAGTATATATAATTGTTGCATTCATTCACTTCTGTGTTCAGTCGTTCAAAAATATTTAAACAAAAACAAATGAACTTTAATAAGGACAAGAAAACACTAGAAAAGATACGTACATACAACCCGTGTTCAAGTGTATTTGAAAGAGAAATCTGGTTAAACGATGTAAAAAGGAGAAATATATCTGGTTAAACGATGTATAAAGGAGGAAAAAATTGTAGATATTGCATTACGATGCGTTCTACCTAATAGCACGTGGATATGTTTACATATTTAGACTTGACCCAGTATGACCCGTACCTTGTAGGTCACCGCCGTCGTTTAAACACTTGACTACAGTCGTGTATAAGCTAGACAATAAAAAGCTTAAGCCTGTACTATTTGTGTGAAGTAAATGTGTTTGTTCTGAACATTTAAATTGTTTTACCTGATAGCAAGGACGTATATCTATCCGTTTCCTTCTCAATTCACTTTGTCAAATTCTTCGAGCTTCTTCAAAACATACGTCTTACTGCGCCCGGAAGTGAAAAAAATATGAGAAATCCTCATAAAATAATGCTATTTTCAATTTTGTGGAATCCATTTTGTTATATTAATTATACAAAGATAAAAAAAAGTTACGATTAATTATGAATTTGCATATCATTATACGGAACGTTTATGGACTATTTTTTAAGTCGGTCATTTTAGCGGGAAATCATGTACACATACACACGTAGATTGGCTGGTACCCGATTGTAATGTTACACATCAAATATATCAAATAGCTAATACCCGGAACGTAGTACCGGGAACCAGGACAACATACATAACTAATACCGAAATTGAAAACGCTTTACGGTTTCTCGTTCATAAACCGAATTCCGCTTTGAATTATAGAAGATGCAATATTAATCATGTTCAGTCGACTTTTCATTGTTATATCAACGTCTGAACTAATGAAAGAATCTTTAGATGTCAGATAACACTTGAAATTGACCCGACCTCTTTCCACACGGAATATACAAATAATGATAGTTTGTAGTCAGGTTGACTGCTTATAATGCAAAATACACACTAATAACAAGTTCTATCAAACGAACAATACACACTGATCGTTTCTTTAGTCCCCAATGTAAATGAAAGAAACAAAAACCATATCATACCATAAAAAGAAGAGGAGAAATTCGAACATTTCCGGATCTATTTCTGGCCAAAAGACCCCCAGCATAGATTGCGTATGAAAAGATGAACCTCATGACTTAAAAGTCAGGCCTTAAAGCACTGCCTTTAAAAATGTTCATTTAACGAAACTGAAATTACTGATGTCAGCTGTGATGATTCGTACATTATCTATGACTAACTTGACTGTCAGGCACTGAACATCTAAATCGCCGTTTTTGGCGGCATACTATATTTTTTTAATTTGTTTTGCTGTAAATTTCTTAGAAAATTTCAGATTTCCTTTCGTGAAATAAAACAGCATGACCAACATAGATACAAGGGAAGACAAATCATACTTTATAAAAAAAACACAACTTGGCTCTTCTTTTCCCCAACTTGTATGAAGCGGAATTCATGCAGAATCATACATGGTAAAACTCAAATATCAGGAGCTCCTAAATTGTTGCGAAATAAAAATTAGAAAGCTCGCATTCGAACAGTTGAAGAAGTCTTTTGATGTATGGCTTAGTTCTTCAAATTAAAATTACACTGATAAAAATGTGCGCGTCGGAAACGCTCATCTAAACATATTATGGTATAGGGTGGAGGTTGGTACATATTGAAACATTTTTACCCACTATGTTTGCTTGCACCTGTCCTAAATCAGTCACCTGATGTTCAGTGGTTGTCGTTTGTTGATGTGGTCCATAGTGCTTCTCGTTTAGTTTTCGATGTTGTGTCATGTGTGCTATTGTTTGTCTGCTTGTCCTTTTCATTTTTAGCCATGGCGTTGTCAGTTTATTTTCGATTTATAAGTTTGACTGTCCCTCTGGTATCTTTCGTCCCTCTTTTATAGCTTGCTGCTCGATGTGAGCCAAGGCTCCGTGTTGAATACCGTACCATAGCCTATAATGGTTTACTTTTACAAATTATCGTTCGGATGGACGGTTGTCTCATTGGCACTCTTTCCACATATTTGTACATGTATTTTATATCTATATGAAAACCAGGAATGTATAACAGTGTGAAAACGTTCGGAGCTATTTTACTTAAAGGAGACAAAGAATAGTCAAAGAAAGTATGAGAAAGCCACGTTTGAACCCTTGAGTATAAAAATCAAAAAATATTAGCAGTATGGCTTCAACTTCCTAATTTCCAGAAATCAAAGCGCGGAAGTGCTGTAAAGGCAGTTAATTACAGGTTGTGTATATTTCTAATCTAGTTATATCATTTTCTTCCATAGTACAGAGGTGGCTTGTAGTATTTTCAAAGATGTAGAGTTCTCTTGTACCTCGTTCACCTATGTTTATAGTCTACTGTCTACAGTATATTTTCTGTACCTTGCCATGAAACGCAATTTTAAGACATAAGAGAACTTTTTCTTACTTATACAAATAGACTATTTTTAATTATGGATTATATAAGCATATTAAATGACTCCCATCCTATGAAAAGTAGTTCACAACCGTACTGTGTGTATTGCAAGAACATCAAGTAACATGTTGGTAAAAGTTCAGGCCATACTTTTTCCAACTCCAAGCAAATTTATTCTTCAGCAGAAACATGATAAAGTTATTTACCGGTGTGAATGAAAGAGGAGTTTTTAATGAAGAAAACAATGAAATCTGAAGGTCATAATATCTATCTCATTAGCATTTTAACCATATTTGCAATTAAGACAATAGTAGAAAACGATTCAACGCAAAAACAAAACTTACTTGTAAATCTATGAAATTCTCCTTATGGTATAAGTATTTCTCATTGTTGGAGATTGTACAGTAGTACATGAAACTGTTTATACCCTTTTCTTATGCACTTTAAATTGACACACTCACTAAATATCACCAGACTTTTATTTTTGCAGACCATTCAGTCTCTTGCTTGCAAATGGTGCATGAAGATAGGCTTAGAATGGCCGTAGAAATAAGTGTCTTAAAGGTGGGTTTGTGCCCTGAAAAAAGTATTTATAACATTAGCTTTTGAAACTTTAAGAATGGTGGTCCTCATTGCTCTTCGACCTTGTACTTTATCTGTCCTTTTTAACTTTTTTGAATTATTCGAGAGTCACTGATAAGTCTTTTGTACACGAAACGCGAGTCTGGTGTAAATACAAAATTCAATCCTGGTATCTATGAGAAGTTTATTTACCAACACTGGTTCGATGACACTGCTAGCGCAGTTTTAATTCCCCAAGTATTCACAAACCCAGTAGTCAGCACTTCTGCGCTGACATGAACTATCATTGGTATGGTCATATTTATAAATTAACTGTTTACAAAACTTTAGAATTTTTGAAAAATTAAGGCTTTTGTACCTCAGGAAGAGATTACCGTAGCTGTATTTGGCAAAAACTCTTAGGAATTTTGGTCATCACTGCTCTTCGACTTTGTACTTTATTAGGCCTTTTTAACTTTTTTGAATTCGAGCAAAACTTGAAGTCACTGATCATGCTGATAAGTCTAAAACAAAACGTGCATCTGTGGTAAATACAAAATTTAATCCTGGTATCTATAATAACTGAACAAGTAGGCTTGAATGCGTTCTTAGTTTTTTTTTATCTGTAATAAGAAATTCAATATACATATCTACAGAAGAATACAAATAAAAAACAAAGCACCAATATCTAATAATAGTATTATGAGATCAATGTTGTATATGATATTCCTTGTACTGTTTCACACGCCTAATGCCTTAAAGTTTCAGTATTTAATTTCTGTGAATTTGGTAATTCTTGATCTGCAGTTCCTTTTTCTACAGAATAAATGGTATAACAGCTTTTCTGTTCCGTGGATAATCTTCAAACTTTTGTAGGTACCATCTGCAAAGAAGATGTTGTTATATACTGAAATAGTTATGCACCCTAGAATTAACAACTGCAAATTTGGGATGTGTGGTGAAAAACAGACTAATTAAAGGATAACGATTTAGTGTGTATATTTGTATCTAAAAGAGACTATTGCTTGGGTTTTTTTTCTTTTTTATATCTTGGGACTATAATCACAAATATCCATAAGGTATGTAGACAACAATGTGTCGACTAATATTCCATTAAAGATAATTTTTTCACTATCGAAAGTGATGGCAAAAAATAAGTTAAGATATTAAAGATTGTATAACCTTTTTCGAGGAATTATTGATGTGCTAACTGGGCCAATTTATAATCACAAAAATAAGAAATTTTACATAACATAAATTCGTTAATTTTTTTTTAATTGGAATGTTTGTTTAATTTTCCTATTACACTCCAGTAAACTTCCAAAAATGTGGTTATTTCTTTAGTATTATACTATACCTGTGATGCTGTAATGCTCGTGGTCCTATATTACAAGTAGTAAAAACAGCAAACGCTAAACTTGGTAACGAAGGACATAAAACAAAGAATCCCCACCATTCTAAAATCTCACCAAAGAAATTAGCACCTGAGACATAGCTAAACATGCCACCTGTAATGCAGATTTAAATATTGACATTAATAAATATGAATCATAGCAGCTCGGCTGTGAAACAATAAAACTGAAACAGCGAAATGACCAAGAATATTTTTGAGAGCATGTTATAATTGGAATACTTTCAACTGATTTGAAAACTCAATCTATGAATCATAGCAGCTGAGTGGCAAGAGTTTGAAATTTCCACGGATATAGAAAAAGCAACGGATTACACTGGTCAGTTTATTAAACAATGCGTGCTGAATCGTACTTAGATCTATAATTACGTACTTTTTATACATTGCGACTTGGATGGAGAGTTGTCTCATTGTCCTTCTTATCATATAATTCTACAGTGTTTTTCTTCCTTTAAAATACTGTTTTAAATTGTTTTGATGCTAAAAAAGATCATCAACGTTGTTTCATACTATTTGATCAAGGCGATTTGAGAAAAGTCAAACATGCTTAGAAATATAAGCAGTAAACATGGTAAAGTTAAGATTTACAATGATATTTCTAAACACTGTGTATTTAAATAGTAACAAAAGCAACATGATGGCTGAAATCAAAATGTCAATAAATTTACCACGAGGTATCTGGTATCCAGTTTCACCTGGTTTCCTCAAATTTCTTAAAACATGGTCAGAATGAATGTTTATTACCATACCAGTGAAAAACATAACCAGACCTAAAAAATAAGAATATATATTGATGATTAAATTAAATCTTCTTAGTATAACGATGGTCAGACATACACTTTGAATTGAGAGACTTCTATCATTTAGTTAGGTTCTAACTGTCTCGGGCAAAGTTGACCTTAGATCATTAAGGCTTATCACCTATGTTCCTTTTATCTTATTTATGCATGTCTGATTTTCAAATGTTTGGCTGATTCCTGAAGTAGATAAGTCATAAGAAAAAAATTCGAAAGCACAAAATGTTATTTTCATTTCTACTTCAAAAACTCAAATCTCGCAATGTCAAGTTCATGTCAAGATATCTTTTGGCTGGATAAAAAATTCTACTTATCAGAAAAACGGATATAAAATGAAAATAAAATCGGAATTATTATATAATGCTATAAATTTCCTCAAATAAACCAAGTAAACCAAGTAAACGAAGGGAAACAGATTAATCGAATTTTTCATAAAACATTAGTTTGATTTGTTGTTAACCTATCGAACTTGAAGACCGTACCTTGACATATAATGGTTTACTTTTATAAATTGTTATTTGGATGGAGAGTTGTCTCATTTGTACTCACACCACATCTTCCTTTATCTATAAAAAGGCATAAAGTCGTCTACCAATGAAAACTGAAATCATTTTGGATAAGGGGTACAGATCTTGCCTTTCAACGTCCAAATACTAAACCCTTCATGAAGATAAAGTAAGATTAAGGTTGTGGCATAATGTTGACTGCTGTATATTTGAAATTTTTACCTATTATGTCGGTTTGTTTTGTTCACGCATCGTTGTCAATATAATGGAATTTGATGCGATTGGCATACAAGTGAGAGGTTTAGCTAGCTATAAAACCAGATTCATTCCACCATTTTCTACATAAGAAAATGGCTTTACCAAGTCAGGGATATGACAGTTGTTATCCATTTGTTTGATGTGTTTGAGCTTTTGATTGTGCAAGTTGATTACGAACTTTTAGTTTTGAATTTTCCTCGGAGTTCAGTATTTCTGTGATTTTACTTTTTTCTACAACGTGCACAGATCATTGTCATGGTTGTACACTTTCTAAAGGAGGCTTCGGATTTTATATCCACATTCCGACCAGACGCGTATTCCAATTAAAGTAATGAGCGTATTTCCTGAAAGGAAAAGAACAATGGATGTCCACATTTCTATACCCCGGTCAATGTTTGTGGTCCAATTTAGGTTCATTTGTTTGAAAAGGAATACAGAGTGGAAACTGAGTATGTCTAAAGTATATAATATAAGATCCAAAATAGCATTTGATCAATATTGTCAATGAAGAAAAAAGTTCGGATTATTGTACCTTCATCGCAAAAACGGTTCCTTTCCTACTGTGTTCTTCAGTCAGCAGTTATCCCAGTAATGACCGAGTGTGAAAGAGAACATCTTAGCTATATTATAATAAACTGTGGTGATGTAAGACATTTGTTGTCATCCCGTGGGGCGTGAAAGAGAAGATATCCTCTCACTCGTGACAGACGACTTACCTATCATAAACTGTGGTGATGTAAGACATTTGTTGTCATCACGTGGGGCGTGAAAGAGAAGATATCCTCCTTGTAAATATCCATTAACAACACAGAATAAAAACGCCATTGAAAAGGTTGCAAATGGTGTTGGCTTTCCTCCTCTGATCAGAAAGGAGAAAATAAAAGTTCTGAAAAAGAAAGGAGTTTATTACGTTTTTAAACTTATTTTATTATTAACGTATACATATTGGTGTACATTTTGTAGAAGACCAAAATCGAAATTACAGGGATGGAAGTTAATGAGATGCTTAAATAATTATCAGAGTACATGAAATTGTTAAAAGTTCATATCTCGGCTATATATTTGTCCTTTTCTGGTCAACAACAATCGTCTATCCACCATGTTCGCTGCTGTATTGATACTTCAAGGATATCGGTTATCTTTACCTGTCTAGTCTTATATCAAATAACAACAACGTTATCATAGTAACACTCTGATAAAGGGTACAAGTCCTCAAGATGAAGAAAAACAAAATATTTTGTATGATTTTGTAACGTTCAGAGGTGTTTATCGTTGTTTTCATGGTCATGTTCAGTTTAGTAGAATATTTGAACCAAACTATATCATAGCGTTTTGGAATTAAATCAATCTCGGTTAACATGGTTAAGATGTACGTTGTAGTCCATTGTACTTGCCATATACTGAACATCAAGGAATTTGGAGTTCCATAATTAGATGACTTGCGATTTGATGTTGTGGAACTTTTAAGAATGGAACATATGGGAATATGCAAGATTTCTTTGAAAGGGGGCGTGTTATTGTAAAATGAAATTTGCCAGTCAAATAAGAATTCGCAAGTGATTTTTTAGTGATTTTTCGATGCATGACTATTCATATTGAACAACTAAACTGGTCTGCATGTGTCTATTTGCATGATTTGGATATATCAAAATAAGGTAATTTTCCTTTTTTAAATTCAAACCTACATTGGCATTACACTATAACAAAAGCATGTAATTAGACACAAACAAATAATATCAAAATACAATATCTATATATAAATATTTCAAGAGTACCCTTTTTCGTGATCATTACATACTGGTTGCTAAAAGCGAATTATTACTTCACTATTTCACTTTCGTTATAATTGAACAAAACAAAAAAAATCAAAATTGCATATATCTAGTAGCTTTTTAAGGGGCACTAGCTACGAGATACCTAAAACATTAATATTCTTTTTTTTTTTAGTTCATTCGTTTATGAAAGTGAAAAAGTGATATAATTATTAGCTTTTAGCCGGCCAGTATGGTTCAATTTTGTCAAAATAAGCTTATCAACATCGATGCTGAATTATTCACTTGCAAGAGAATAATTCGACCTAATTATAAAATCCGTATTCATGTAAACTGTCGTCAGTTCAACTATTTAGCTAGAGATGGATTACACATGGTTGGTGCGTGTTCGGTTATTAAAAGAAAGAATGTCAACATAGAAAGTGAAACAAAGGTACGTCATTTAATTGACTGATTCGATCAAAAAAAAAATCAATGTTATACAGCTAAAATCGAAAATTAATTTCTTTTTCAACCTTAAACATGAAATAAAATAGACATAAAAAAAATCCATTTGCACGTGGACCATGTCTATTTATATTTATATCGTGTTATGAGACCGTCGGTAGTTTTCGTGGTCATCTCGATATTAATCATTTTGCGTCTAGACCAAAATACACAAGAAATTCTGATATCTCTTATTTAGTATATATGTTCCGGACCATATGAGTATTTGGACCATACGCGTATGGTCATGACCATATGCGTATACTCATATGGTTCATATAATTGTACTTACAAATAGTAAGCAATATTAATTGTGTGCAACTGTTTTTTTTTTTTTTAAAGTTTTTTTGAATATATAATAAAATGACATTTTAGTGACGTAACAACCAGAAGCGTCACACCTAATAAAGAGTTTAAAAGTATGCGTGTTGATTACCCCGACCATATAGGTATATACCCATATGGTCATGACCATACGCGTATGGTCCGGAACATATATATATGCACTAGTAATGTTAAATAGTTTTATTGTGTTATAAATCAAATATTAAAATTTGTGTCAAATCGGTAAATATGCTTTTGACAGCTAGTGTCCTATTAATTTGAAGTTTCAAATGATTTTAATGTCCATTTGCCTATTAGTTTACACCTACAACACATGTTTATTGGCAGTAAATGTTAGAAATAGACCAAGAATTAAATAATTTGAATGTAGGTCACTTGTGAACTTACATTTACATAGGATTAGGCGATTGAAATTGGATGCTTTTTCGTCAAAAAGGGGTAATCGAAAGGGCCTGATATATTTTTCTTAATTTTTTAACAAAAAAAAGACAACATTCAACCGAACTCATTTTTCAAACCGATTACATAATTGACACGATCATAGGTCGACTGTAATACATTCATCAAAACATTTCCACGAAATGAGCAAAAGTCTTTTATTGCATACTGTCGAGTCACACGACGTTGTCAATAGATATAATAAGTGGTATGAGTGTCAACGAGACAAATCTCCATCCAAGTAACAATGTAAAAATGTAAACCATTATAGGTCAAAGTACGGCCTTCGAATCGGTTTATTGGGTCATTCTCTTTGATCCTCTATAGTCAACATTTTTTTTTACTCTTCTAAAAAAATGACACATGCACGTTTTTCTATCTAATGATGACCCGAAATAGCCATTACGTTCAGTCTAAAAATAACAGCAAAAGTCTGCTTCGGTACGTAATGTTCTCGCTGATTTGAAGACCAGTTGGTGACCTTGCGCTGTTTGCTGTTCTTTTGTCGTGCTGTAGTCTCTTTGGCAGATGCCCCCGTTTCATTTCACTGTCCTAAGTCTATAAACTCGGTTAACAAATCCTCGGATTTAAAATGTTTGACTTTGAGCGTTCCTGATCAAGGTAAATCCAGAAAAGCGCTTCGAACACAATGTCGAACGCATGAAATTATTAAACGTGTTGTTTTCAATTTTTTAACACAGATGATAGCGGATATTTTAAAATGTTGTATAACTACAATCCTGTCAATTTTCCCGAAAGTACATTTTGTAACCTGGCGAATTTGACTTATTACTGGCAGGGTTCGTAAATGGGATATATATCGATATAAAAATAGTTATCAAATTTCAAAAAGTTTTTTTTACCATTTATTTTATCGTAGAGACAAGTTGAGTCAGGTGCTAAGCTTATGAGTCCTTATGATCACTGATGATAAACATGATAAAGATGGCTTTCGTTTAGCAATTGGAATTAAACGGAAAACATTTGAACTGGAGTTACAAATGTATCTTCCTTTGCTCATAGTATATAGTGTTAACTTGAACTTTTTTTAGAACAGATAATTCACACACTACTGTCTTCTTACGAATTTTATATAAAAACAAATATATACACATACATTACATACGGGTCATTCTGTTATTTTAATATTTGTCAATTGAGTTTATTAAAATCGCTGAACTACTTGCAATGGACATTGATATGATCTTATGTTCACCATCCCAGTGCTAAATGTCGTTTTAACTCACAAAATTAGAGATGAAACTAGGAAGATAAATTGATGAAGACAGTACCATAACGATTTTTATAGCATTTAGTGCAGCCTTTACCCAAAAATAATTATTATATCACCTGAAAACTGCTCTCAAATTAGTTTCTAAAATTAATTGGAGTAGTTTTTTTCAGGGAAAATTAAACTTTGAGGATGCAAGAGAATGCATGCTTAGATCTGCTTACTATTGTAATTGTTCTCATGATTAAAACATGATTTAACAAACATTAGCTACATGTATTTAGTCGATTCAAACTGAAAGATTTTTTCAGACACTTTCCTCTATAAATATTTGGTGTGTGTTTCCTTAGTATGTTGACCTTTTTTAAACTTGCATGTATTTAATGTCAGAGTAATTGCTCTTACCATAACACATGAACATGTTTATGATTACCCTAAACTTTTCAATGATGAAAAATAAGAAATTGAATAGGGGTGGGGGGGGATTATATGGGAAAGCAAGAACACATTTATATAGAAGATTTAAGGATTAATATCTTAACAGTGAACATGCATTCTCCCAAACGCAATGAGAATTTAAAATACATGAATATATATCACAATTTCCCAGAAATGTTTAGTCTTTCACAACATGTTTTAATTAAATTGAGTAAGCCTTTTTTAGGGAAATGTGGGTTCTTTATATATATAATTAGTGTAATAATAAATATGCATCGAGGCAAACTTTCTTGTAAACGTCTGTTTCTGGAATAATAACATGTACTCATACATTTTTGTGATAAGAGCAAGGATTAGTACAGAAATGGTTGATAAAAGAAGAAAAAATTCAAACAACACCTAAAATGTAGGCTTCAACCAAGGATTTGTATACAAATCCTTGCTTCAACACATACATTGTAATTTATAAATAAATAAAAAATAAGTAAGCTTAATTAAGAGTTGGCATAGAATACAAACAAGGACATATCATAAGCTCTGACGAGCTTTCAACCCACATACAACTGTACAAGGCATCAAAATACAATACATTTATTTATAACATGTATATCAAATAGGTATGCAATATACTTAGTTATATCACAGGCACTAGACGTTCTGTCAATAGTGTAAAAATATTGGCAATTGGAAGAAAATAATTTCCATATATATAAAATATTATACAAATGTATATACAGTGTATATGGACACTATTTTCTTCCAATTGCCAATAGTTTTATACTATTGACAGAACGTCTAATGCCTGTGGTTATATATGCAACTTCTGCTGCAAATTTCATTTGATTTAAACATTTAATTGGTCTAGATGAAAAGTTATGTTTGTTGATTTTTGTGTTACCCTCTATGAACCAAATGTATGGATAAATAAGTAAAAATTGGGTTACTTTCTTTTTGACCAATTCTACTTTCACTTTCAGCAACACTAATTTTAAAAATCACAAATATTTAACAGAATGAAGCGGTGACAAGAATGACAAGGTCAGATTAAAAACCTCAAACAAATCACACACAAACATAATGCAAATTTAGTACAGTAAAAAGGTGGTGTTAGACCTATCTGTATCGTACGATATACACGTGTATGTATTGACAACAAGATAAGCTAGGTTTTGTTTACAAATAATACACTTTTCTGTCCTCAAAATAAAAGAGTGCACACTTACCTTTGAAAATAATGCACAAGAAAACATGTCAATGTTACTTTACTACACACGGATATTGATTTCCAAGTGTCTGTTGCAAAAATTAAAATTACTGGAACTGCGAAAGACGGCAGTTCTTGTATAAACCAGGCGAATTTTGCGTTTAGCATACGTCCCCATCCAGATCTTGCATAACGCCCATACGGTGCACTTAAAAATTGTAACAATAACAGAACAAAGGCAGAATTAACAAAATACACATAAGATATATATTTTAACACTTCATAATCTACAGTCATCATTTTAGACACTAAAACATCAAGTAGTGAGATAACTTCCATGATTGTCTATCGTACAGGGACACTACTCGGTAAATCGGAAGTTATCACGTGACTAAGTTTGCTGACCAAAAAGGGGGGTTAGTATTGGGGTATCCAGAGAGAATCGTATTGGTAATAAGCATATACTATGGTCAAGACAACTTATCCGTGTATAGATTTATTTGTTCTGCTTCATAATTATTTTTTGTATATATAAAATATGGACTAAATATTGTCAGTGAGTTCTAAACCCCCGCCCCCCACAAAAAAAATGATTATCAACATGTTTTTTTCTCTTGTGAATAGATCCGTAAACATAAGTTTGTGACAAAAAAAACCAAGCACTCTTGTGGAGGTTTGTCTTTTATTGGCAATTGTACTGTCACAGAATAAAACTTCCTTCATAATATAAGTTCCAAATGGAAAATCTATTCTGGAATATTATTTCCACAGGAATAAATATTACAGTAGATGTTCCTAACGGAATAAATAGTATAGAATATTTGTTCCAACAGGTGCAAGTATTATGACATTGTTTATAATAAAGTTTCCACTGGAACTTCTGTTAGGTGGAACAAATATACGTTGACAGTACCACATCTTCTCTTTTTTTTTTTATATCAATCAAGTCATATTATACTGAAGAAATAACAATTCTATAAGAAATGAAGAAATGGAAAAATATAAGATATCTGCCCTCAGTTCTCTCTATATACAATCTTTCATCATGTTCCATAATAGAGGACTTCAGAATTTCTTATACTTTTGTTCATGGGTAAGAAAGATAAAAGTCATGATCTGGTAAACAATTTTACTTGATTACTTGATCTATGTCAGTGGCAAATATTTTAGACAGTTAGTCAGTATGCCGGACAACATAATGGAAAATAATAATGCATGGGCAGGTTCTGCCGAATAAGTCCACCTGGATGGATTTTGAGATACTTTAACTGCCACTAGAGATCAAAGGTTTTCTTGGATTGGAGCAGACATTTTACCTTGCATCAGGTCGCCTACGAACCCCTCAGACAGTTGTTAAGAATTTTCTGAACTTATCGAGAGCATTGCATTTCCCGCACAAACACAGATATAGCAATTATTAACGAAGGTTTTACTTGTCGTAAGTGAGTCAGGGTGCACCAGTCAGCTCCTTGTGGTTAAAAAGTAAGAAACAAAAAAAGGTCAAGAAAACATCCAGGTAACTTTAAGACACCGGCTTCAATTATCTACAATTTGTAACATTTAATATATTTTGTGTGTACTGACTTTCTTTCTACAGAAATAAATCGTTGTTCTATGTCGACGTACTTCTACAAAGTAAGATGGCTGAGACATATACAAATATAAACCCGCACCTTCTAGAAACTCATATCAACACACAAAGGAACGAGCCACTGGTCCACCAATTCATGCATATTAAGATAGAACGGTAAATACGGTAAAAGCATGCTATACAAAAACTTTTGTAACGGTTGATATATCGGGCAGTACAGTGCAGCTACGGTTAAGATGGATATTAACTCGGTAATGCGTCTAATGAGTGACTCTCATTGATTCGTGACTAAAATACTACGGTTGCTATTATTACGGTATAAAATTGAGAATGGAAATGGGGAATGTGTCAAAGAGACAACAACCCAACCATAGAAAAAAACCAACAGCAGAAGGTCACCATCAGGTCTTCAATGAAACGAGAAATTCCCGCACCCGGAGGCGTCCTTCAGCTGGCCCATAAACAAATGTATACTAGTTTAGTGATAATGACCGCTATACTAATTTCCAAATTGTACACAAGAAACCAAAATTAAAATTAAACAAGACTAACAAAGGCCAGAGGCTCCTGACTTGGGACAGGCGCAAAAATGCGGCGGGGTTAAACATGTTGGTGAGATCTCAACCCTCCCCTATACCTCTAGCCAATGTAGAAAAGTAAACGCATAACAATACGCACATTAAAATTCAGTTCAAGAGAAGTCCGAGTCTGATGTTAGAAGATGTAACCAGAGAAAATAAATTACATGTTATACTCCTTCACATTCTGTATGTATGTGCCTGTCCCAAGTCAGGAGCCTGTAATTCAGTGGTTGTCGTTTGTTTATGTGTTACATTTTTATTTTTGGACATAAATAAGGCCGTTAGCTTTCTCGTTTGCCCCGGAATTGTTTTACATTGTCATTTCGGGGTCTTTATTTAGCTGACTATGCAGAATGGGCGTACGGTGGCCTATATAGTTGTTAATTTCTGTGTCATTGTGTTCTCTTATGGAGAGTTGTCTCATTGACAATCATACCACATCTTTTTTTTATATCAATATGGTTAGCAGATATTTATCCATTAATTAGCTTTATAACAACGGTCTTTTATAGGATTAAACTACTGAAAGCGGGGGGGGGGGGGGGGGGGACTGACTGACCAAAGGGGACCCCGCTCCAGTCATGCTTCAGTGATTCCCTATCAAACAATTTTTTTTCAATAATGAGGTGCGGGGCTCTCAGGTCCCCCCACCCCTGAGACGCCTATTATTATATGTCTCTGTCTGGAGTAATAACTGGTAGAAAATATGTCTGGTGACACGAACTTTAAAATCAGGAACATATATATTAAAAATATATACTGTTCCCAGTTAATAAAATGTATACTAGCGGAACTGAATGATCATTGCTGGAAAAAAAGAAATCATATAGTTAGTTTAAACATATTTATTTATAGTGGATTGGGAAACAAGTTTTGCAACTTATATTAATCCCTTTCCACTTTGCGGGTGCGAGTGCTGCCTTGTAGAGGCATTAGCCTACTCTTTTTCGAAATCTACAAGGGTGTCTTTAACGTGCAAGAGATATGGCTCTCTCTTAACACGGGTCAGCCATTTATCGTCCCCGTCCGACGGACTATCATCGTTTCCTCAAGACCATACTCGCGAATGGTGTCAAGGGAGAGCCATATGTGAGATGGCAAAAGAGTAGATTAATATTATTCACAACATTTTAAATTTTTTGAAAGAAGCTCTGAGACTGTGACACTTATTAATTATAGTATTGACAATCGTTGTGAGAGAGCACGTGTCCAATTAGTGACATTAGTCGACGCGGACGTCTGAGAAAACACCGACATAGCCAGTGGCGTAAAATAGTACTTTTTGTGCTTTGAATATTATAACAGAGTGACGTCCCTTATGTATTATTTCCGGTAATTTTATTTTATTGATGAAGCTGCAGTGATGAACCAAAGTAAGATTTCGGCTGTTCTTTGTTCATTTAAGACGTATTTATTGATTCTCTTTATATAATGTTTGCTACTCGATCGTTCCTGTTAAAGTTTTAACATTATTTACTCTTTGTTTTAACTGAATATACATTTGTAGCGAATAGATGGGTACGCCCTGTTTTGTTTAATGTTTATTGTTTATATTTTAACAGTGTGTGATAGCAGGAGTTAATACACAAATCAATATATAAAGAGGCTCTGGGCTGGATTAACAGCAAAAATAAGACGGCAATAACACACTATGAAAAAAGGGGGGATATGGAAAAAAAAAGCAAACAATAAATAAATGAAGAGTAGATAACAATTAGTATTATTTATAGTGAGTGAAATATAAAGTGCTATAATAAGTCCTATAAATTTATATTACATAAGGTGGTATTTATAGCTACAGCAAAATAGCCTCCTTTATGTCCTTAGAGCTATTTTGCCAGTGAGTAAATTAAATACGGAATTATAGAGTTTTGCTATTTTGCTGGTCTCCATATACATGTATGCATGGTGTACATGTACATGTACATTTGTACTATATTAATTGAGAATAGAAAATAATTTAGAAACATACAGTTTAATAACAATCATCTTCTTTAAAAAATGATACATGTACATAAGCAAAGCATGCTTAGATATGACTTGAAAATACAATTTGTCATTTTGTTGGTTTTTTTTGACAGATATATAAAAATTTCATGCATTTCTTTCATCTCTGTGTCAACAGCAAAGTTAACAGTTCAAGTAAGACAGACACATTGAGTTATATACATTGATATACATACATGTAATGTCATTATGTAGGTATGAATTTAAATGTTTAAATGTAGTATGATGTTTTTCTTTTATTCAGACAAATTAGAGAAGGAACCTAATGCCACGACTTATCGTGGGAATGCTTCAGGACCAGGTGGTCATGGAAAAGGGACAAGTTTCAGTGCAGATAAAAACAAAAATAAAACAGCGGCCAAGACAAATAAGAAATGGGTTAGACTGGCTACAGTTCTTGCTTACGTTCTAGCTGTATCCCTGGCAGCTATTGTACTGGCTATCTACTACAGTTTTATATGGGAACCAGAGCTGAAAACATCAACAACAACGATGCCACCATTTAAACCAGGACAATCAAATGTTGTGAATAATACCACATCAAATGCACCAAACACCACTTAAAAGGTTAGATATACTTAGAAAACAATTGAGCTTTTAAATAGTTAACTGTTGAATGCATATTGACTTGAAAAATAATCAATTAAGTAGCATTAATAAATTTAACATTCTCATATTTGTACAAAGTACCATATGCATACACACATAAACTCCGCTATAGCATTAACAAATTTAACATTCACATATTTGTACAATGTACCATACACACATAAACTCCACTATGCATACTGTGTATAATCGTGTAATAAACTGGATTCCTTTCTTAAATCTACTGATGCAATGCATAATCTTAATCATTTATTTAATTCATTTCAGAATTGCTATAAACAGCAGCTTTAAATTCTGACGTTTATTTTCAGATTTTGACATAGAAATCCAGACACTAGTTTACAAGAAAGGAAGAGTAGTCAGTCAGTTGTACAGTTATCTCCCTTCTTGGTGTTGTTATTTTTATTGATTTATGAATTTTATTACAAACAGATATCTATCATGTTTAGTAAGCAGGATTTACTAGACAAATGAACTAGTTATGTATATGTATTGATAATACATTTGAAAATTGATTTCTTGAACATTTTGAGGACCAACAAAATCTGTTTTAGTTTAAGGTGTGTTATAAGTTAAAAGTTGACCAAAGTTTGTCTGGTTTGTTTTAGATTTCCCTATCTACTCTTATATTTACTGATGTGTTCTAGTTTTAAACATGAAAAATCCACAGTAAATTCTGCAATCCCATGATAACCAGATACTAATTGACATGTCTGCTGGTCAGACAGTTGCTTTAATTTTCATTGTTCCGTAGAGAAACTACATTACATGTCAAAATCATAAAATTTAGCATCATATGTGTCAGTTATTTTAAGATTATTATCTGAATGTAACAATGGTATATTTTTGTTTATGACTAAGACTAATTTTGAAATAAATATTTTTTACGATATATATAGCTAAATTTTTCAAGGGAGTCTTCCTGAGAAAATCCCTAAATGGACTTCTATAAACCTGATATAGTTGGTAAACTGTTGAATTTCTGTTTTAAATAAAATTATTCCACTTCAAAATTGCTTCATTTTATTACCTTAAAATATCATAGTTAGTAATGGGGACCCCTTAGGACATAAGGTCAATTAAAAAAATTGCCTCAGGTCACCATGTCACTTTTAAGCCAACTATAATGATCTGATTCATTGGTTTTGAACATTTTAAAGGTCACAGGTCCTTTTATATGAGACCTCAGATCACAGGTCACCCTGACCATTTTGGATTTAATATTTATAGTTATTAAATAAGTTTCTTATATCTTTTATAGTATTTCCAGTACAGAATGATTTTTTTTAGTACAAAATGTAATGGGATAGTAAATTAGTAGAAGACCATTTCCTGTTTTTATGTTTATAAATAAAAGCCCAAAAATATTTCACGATGCCAACAAATCAAAATACAAATTTATCAATAGTCTAGTCTAAAATGGATGACATATTTTATTGATAAGAGTGTTGTTAATATAAATTACAATTTAACATATTTTTTGGGAGACCAGATGAAAAAAATATAATGTTGATTTAAAATTTATTCTAGAAAAAAGAGATTATTCATTTTACAAAATATGTTTTTTTTTTTTATTTATGACTTCAGTCATCACTGAAGATGTTTTAAACATATATTATTACTACAAAAATATCATTTGTGAAAGGTGGCCTTAGAAATTTCATCCATGTTTGTACTAATGTTGAATTATTATTTTGTAAAATTATGTTGTTTGAGTGTTTATTCTTAGGACCAGTGTTCATCTTTAGAAACAAATCCTTATGAAAAGGAATGACAATTCAGTGTGAATTTTGATTGTTGAAGTGGAAGTTTTTAAAGACATGTAATGAACATTAATTGTGCAATAATGTTGTAATTTTTTCTTGCCAAATATTTTTTGTTGTTTCTTGATATGTGCAATATTATTACATTGTGTACTTCTTTACTTGTTTGTTTTTTTGTTTATTTATTTGTTTATATATTTATTTGAATCTCAAGATTTGTTGTATTTTACTTTTTTTTGTTGAGATTATTTTATGTATACACCAGTAGTTGATTTGTTTTTATGTATTTAAAGATGTTTATTTACAATATGCGGTACAGATTTTTAAAGAAAAAATTAAGTGATTTTTTGTTATATGCAGTGAAACAATAACAGAATTATATGTATTATTTTTTTCATCCTCATTTTCCTTTCAAAGTGCAAAAAGGTATTTACTATGTAAATCTGTTAATATTTAATTGATACTAACAATTTGAGTAACTTTTGTGGAATATCTTGAAAAAAATAATCAGTTATCTACCTTTATATTGAATTTATATATTTATTATCAACAGGGAATAATGAATTACCTCCCTTTAGCAGATCAAATTGTTGTATAAGTCATTTCACCGACTAGATTAATAATGATTTTTATTAGCAACCAAATGCTAATTGACATAATTTAATATGTAAAGTATACAATCCATTTAGTTCATAATTATAAACATAATTGAATTTTACATACTGTGGATTGTTTATTTTCGTGGGTATCAATTTTCGTGGATTGCTGAAAACTTGCATATTCATGGATTTCTGATTTCTTGGTTTTGCCAATCTCTGTATGCAAAGCCTATTGAAAAAATATTATGCGTTGGACATTTGTATTTGTGGTTCACCTGTACCCACTAAACCCACGAACATTGGTATCCAACGAATTATAAGGAATCCACAGTAAAAGTTAATTTCTGAACTTCCCTGAATTGTTTACATGTTCTTCAAAGTTTTTTTTTGCTTTTTGGTACAAAACTATATGTCTTAAGGCAAATATCTTAATGTCAAAATTTCCAATGAAGCATTTTCCCCGTGAATGACCTAAATTAAGAGGGACAGTTGTGTCATTAAACTCAAAAATTGAAACTAGACTATCCAGAGAAATTCCAATCTCACAAAAAGAAAACAATTGTCTCCCTTTGATAAATGATTGATAGAAAGGAACCTCTGTTATATCTGCTTCGAGAGAATGTTGAATCAATTTAGTATTGATACAGAATGTCTTAAAAAAATATTTGAAAAATTCTTGTGTGAATTTATTTATGATATTTTTTTATACATTTTTGTAAAAGCAAATATTTGGTTGTTTTTTAATGTTCGCATTTTTTATTGAGAGAAAACACAAGTACACTGTGTACTGTTAAGAAACAAATATTTATAACTTTATATTTATAAACACAACTATACTTATAATCATTACAATAAATAAATTATTGTTACAACTTACAAAGAAATTAAAATAAAACGAGAGAAAAATGTTTACTCAAATATAATCAAGGTTATTAAAATATTGTTGCAACTTTTGAAATTCTTTGAGGATCTTTATCAAAATAGATGTTGCTGATTTTGTTATCTCTGTATACTTAACAAAGCTGTGTTGAATTGAATCTTTATTTATTTTACGGTAGTAAGGACAATAAGCATTACAGTGACTATTTTGTCTTGTTTTGTTTTTTATTTATAAATCATTTATATTACAAAAGGCATTAGATTACTGTGTAGTTTTTCTAATGTTGTAATTTATTTATTATTTTTATGTTTTTGTCAAATAAAATATGAAATATCTCTTGAAATATTATCTCTTTCTACATTTACATTGCTTTGTCATCATTTGTTCTAAATACAGGTCATATCCAGGTTAAAGGTTTTGGTCAAGGTAGTTTAGATGACATTGAAGTCCAATCAACATAATACTTAGTACACATGTTCCCTATGATATGATCTTTCTAATTCTAATGTCAAATTGGAGATTTTATCCAAATTTCATGGTCCACTGAACATAAAAAATATAGTGCATGTGGGGCATCATTGTACTAACGACACATTTATGTTTCTAATGATATCCCAGTTGCCAAATTTAATCCTAGTCTCTCTGCCTCATTGACCATAAAAATATAATAGAACATTCGAATAGATGCTTTTAGAAGATACTACCTGAAAACGCTATCTTCATTTTTACACTGCCTGTATTTGCAATCCCTAACTTGGTTTTCTGTATTTTTAGTGTTTGTTTTTGTGTCCCTCGTTATCTGGTTACTTTTTTGTCACAGTAATCTAGTAGTTGTCGTATCAAGTTGAAACTAAGTGTACATGTTCATGATTATTTTGATTTAACAAATCACATGCAAAATTAGGGTTTCCACTCCACCCACAATTAATTTAAAAGAATAAGGAGATGTGACTGTGAATACCAATGAGACAACTATCCAAAAGTCTTCAAGACATCACTTTAAGCAACTAAAAGTCGGGTACGGCCTCAGTTTAACCATGACTAACCCCATAGCGTATAGACAGACATGAAAGGCCCACACTGACAAATTGTGAAAATGGGGAAATAATCCAAACAGAAAAAAAATAGAATGCCTGATGTATTACAAAACAAGTATCATGAATCTGATGTACAGTAGTTGTCTCTTACATAGTTTATACATGTTTCTAGTTTCTCGTTTTTATACAGATTTAGACCGTTAACTGGTTTTCCTGTTTGAATGGTTTAACACTAGTACAAATGTAATTTGTGGGGCTCTTTATAATTTTCTGTTCGTTGTGAGTGCAGGCTCCATGTTGAAGGCCATACCTTGACCTATAACGGTTTGCTTTTATAAATTGTTACCATGATGGAGAGTTGTCTCATTGGCACTCATACCACATCTTCTTAAATCTATATATGCACAGTAATCAACTTCAGCAATTACATAACAGGCATCTTAATATCCTTTGATTTGTTTTGCTATTCATTTTTAATTTTCTTTACCTTTTTTTATGGTTTACCTAGCATATATGTTTGTGTTAAATTAATTTGTTTTCTTGTGCAGAGATGTCATTTGGTAATCATCTGTACTATTTCTTAGGAATTTCAATTGTATGCTCATCCTGGAAACAGTATATCAATACATGTTGCAAGCTTATCTTACCATAGACCTGTGTGGACGTTTGACATCAATGTCATCACTGTATTTCATTTGTTACTTTTTCTCATTTACATTTTCATTGCAACTGTTTTGTACAATATCAGCACGTGTGATATAAAAAGCTTTATACTGTTACTAGTCAATTTTGACTTAATAGAAACACAATCAAATTATATGACCAATTGTTGATGATGTAATATTCAATTGTAACTTTAAATCAATTGGAAAAGTATTTTACGATGAAGCATTGATTTTCGTCTGTGTTGATATCTCAAAAGACGCTGACGGTTAACACTACTTAAATCACAACAACACGTAAAACGTTTTACAAAGGAGCGAAAGATACTATAGGAACAGTCAAACTCATGAATCGAAAACTAAACTGACAACGCCATGGCTAAAGATGAAAGAGACAAACAGACATCCGGAGTTTCTCGCTACCAGTGTATGTAAAGTGCGGATCCTAAAATATCATTTTTACTGTATATGCCATAAATGTCTAATGTAGAATGATAAATAAACAGACGAACTTTTTTTAATTTTTGAAGAAAATGAAGAAAATTAGTTAAAATGTATATGTTCAGAAATACATAATACTAATAAAACAAAGTAAGAGATGCGAGCGGGGTTTTATCGCGCCTAAAGCCATCCAGCTGTGAAATATATACCAAAATAGGTGAATATTTAGGACATTTCACGAACAGATCGTGCAGGTGCTTTATAACTAACAGATAAGATGTTGTTCATTTTAATACAATTAATAAAGTTGTATAACGTAGAATATGTTTTGTCTTTCAGTTTCTTCATATTTAACTAAATTCCACTATGATGATTTCGTAATGCTAGTCATGTTTACTGTCGAATAATGATACTATTCTTTCATTTTCACTGTGGAGCGAATCATTAGTATTGTATATGCGGTGCATTTTCACTGTATAATTATTTTTTGTTATCTATTACAGCTCATTTCTTTACGCATGTAGAGCAAGACTTTAGTTGACTTGCTTGCTTTTCTTTTATTGGATAATCATTATGATAACACCCAATTTAATTCAAATATTAAACATACAGGTTAAACTTTGCCTATTCATATTGTTTAAAAATGTCAATGTTATTTACAAAGTTTGTATAAACAATTAAACAAACAAAGCAAGCAAGCCAACCAAAGTTTTGCTTTACATGCATTAGGAAATTAGCCGTAAACCCTTAATTTAGCCGACTTGCTCAAACAATAGATTAAGTAAGAGAAAGATTTGATAAAATTTAACTTACGGAGGAAAGATTGGTTTTAAAACACTCTAATAAATTCAATAGAAATAACATTTATTTCAAATGTATTCAATTTAGTTTCTTATAAAGCGTATAGGGATCTTTATCCTTATTTTTTTTATCCATTTCCATGACACTTCACCCCTTATTACGTACATCTTGATATAGATTGAACCTCTGTTTTCCCGTTTAAAAGGTTTACACTGGAGCCGTTTATAACTTGCTGTTCGGTGTGAGCCAATACTCCATGTTGAAGACCGTATTTTGACGTATAATGGTCTACTTTTATAAATTGTGACTCGGATGGAGAGTTATCTCATTGTCACATACATGTACGACATCTATATATGGCTCAAATACGAAACGAGACGGGATAAAGACGGGATAAAAAAAATCCACGCTACTTTTTTAATATATTTATAATGGGCTTAATAGGAGTCAGAATAGAGTAAAATAGTGGGTCGCATTTGGGTATAAGCGTGACGCCGGATTGCCGATTTTTTGCAAGCGTGACAGGTGAAAGTCAAATGATTGTGTCGTGAAAAACGAGAAATGAAGTCTAGCGGGACACGGATAATTACAAAAAATGAGAACAGCATAGTATAAGCGGGATACGGGAATCTGACAAAACAATAAGCGGAATACGGGAATCTGACAAAACAGTAAGCGGGATCCGGGATCAGAACCCCCCAATGAGACCCCAGAATAAGATATTTTTGTATATTCATCCTATTGTTACAGTCATGCCTTCAATAACAAATATATCCGATGCATGCATTTTTTTTTATATTTTTGGTCCCTTTTTCAATTTTGTGGGGTCCAAATTTATAGAAAAAAGTCCTTTAATAGAGATATTTGGGATTCGTTGACATGCTGAATCTAACCGTGTATCTAGTTGGTTTTTTTTTTTGGCTAGATTCTGAAATAGCCCACATAGAGTTCCAAAGGGTCTAAAATCAACACAAATGAATTGTAGCATGCATTTCGTGTATAATAACCATAATGTGTATGGTTTTACCTCTGCGGTAGTATCCATTCGCGGATCTAGAATTTTTCATTTTGAGAATCGCTTTTGTTACAAGTTTGAAAAGCTATATATTTGATGAAGAATCATGGAATGAGTAGTTTGTATTTCAATTTGAAAATACATGTTTCATAAATCCTAAATTCATCAACTAAGTTTTTTCATTTGTTGCAAGTGCATTTATCACATAATTCTACAATAAAAATTCTTCGCATCTTTGAAAATTCTACATTAATAATGACTGCACTAACAGTGATAATTCATCGCATCTATAGTTAAAATGGATCGCTTTCAATAATCGATATGCTATATTATGATGCTTTCATAACAATTATTTGAACTTTAATGCTATGTTTGTATATTATAAAGACATATCACAATGAAAATATGTTAAAACTTTCCTTCAAATCACTTAACTTGATATTTTCAAAACGTAAACAAATACAGTTTTCCCATGATCCTTTATTCTACAATAGACATACCCGCATATAACAGTAAAAATGAACTAGCTGGATTCGCACTTTATATACACTGGCTACATTGAAGACCCATTGGTGACCTTCAGCGGTTGTCTGCTCTATGGTCGGGGCTGTTTTCCTTTCTCAATTTAAATTTTGATATCTTGCAGATACTAAATGACGTAATGTTGGCAAAGGAGGTAGGTTCCGTAAGTCTCTTTTAGTCCAAAAAATATAGCAGTTTTACAAAATTGTGGAATTGTAATAATTTAGCTATTTATTGGAAAGTAGAATGCTTCTGCTTCACACATATGAGCTGTTTTTGACAATAAAATGCACTTATATCGGGTACTAACATCATTAAGTCATGTTAAATTACTGAAATCTTCACAATTTTAGCATTTTAGTTAAAATTTTAGACGGTTTCTGTCTTAAATGAAAGTGGCCGCGCTTTCGTGTTCATTCATAATTTTGGAATGTATTTGATGATAATACATGACATATATATTTAGAAGAACACAGATGCGGCTACTTTCATTCTTGACAAAAAACATCTAAATAGTTATCAAAAGTACCAGGATTATAATTTAGTACGCCAGACGCGCGTTTCGTCTGTACATAAGACTCATCAGTGACGATTTTTTGCATATTTGATAGATTTTTCTTATTTAAGCTTGAATTGGAGCGTTTTTTAATGACTTAATTAGTTAAATTTTTTCACATAAACTAATTGAATCAATTGAAATAGACACTTAAGCTAGTGTTTAAAAAGTATCACAAATATTTCGTTAGATGAACATGCAATTTGGGGTCATAATCGGCCCTTACCGGACCTACTCCTTTTCAACTTTTCAGTCCCATTTCCGACTGAAACTTTAATTACATCATTGCTTCTAACGTCGTACCCAGATTATTAAAAGGTTTGAACACAAACGTTTAACCTGGCTAGACTCTGTATGGCTGGACCGAAGTCCTAGGCATGAAATTCATTGTTATCGTTGGTAGCTGTTTGTGATATTTTTTTATTTATTTTATATCTTTACCATAAATCAGACCATTATTTTTTTTGTGTTTAATTTTTGACGCAATTGGTCAAACCGTGATCGTATATATGTAGCTTATAACAATACGACATGGATATTGCTTAGGGACGACATCAAAAGTTCAATATAGGATAACACCCCCCCCCCCCCCCCCCCTCTTTACTTAATTTGGGAAATAATGATTTACCTATTTGGATATATGTAAAATCGATTTTAAATTAACAAAACTTTCAGCATTATTACCCCCCTTCCCCCACCCTTAAACTATTTGAATCATTTTTTTTATCCTACATTGATCTTTTGATGTCGTCCCTTATGAGTGAAAGTCAAACGATGGCCTGTGGTTGTTTACACCATTCGTGGGATAGAAAAGGAGGTGTATCACACATTAGTATTTGATACGGGATGCGGGAATTTCTCGCTACATTGAAGACCTGTTAGTGACCTTCTGCTGTTGTTTTTTTATTTGATCGGGTTGTTGTCTCTTTGACACATTCCCCATTTCCATTCTCAATTTTATAATCCGACAAAACAAAAACAAACATTGAAAATATCACCATGAACTTAGGGTTAATGATTGATTGTTGATCGCTTAACGTCCATGCAGTGGCAACTATTTCATGATACTAACTTCTTTGTTCCTAGTTTGTTTCACAATTTATATACAATTCTTTTTTAAAGCATAGTATTATAAATTAATTATTTGGGATCAGATTTATCTAATTATAAAAATGAATTGAAAATAAACTGACAACGCCGTGGCTAAAAACGAAAAAGATAAACGTTTTAGTATGTTATAAATTGAATATGAGAATTTGAATCTAATCGGAGAACATGAATTTGACAGCTAGTGCCCCTTTAAGAAAATTCTGCGTCTTTGCATATCGCTTCACAGTATTTGTAACAACAGACTGTTAGTCTCGTTAAGAAATCCATTAATTGCTATAAATTTGTTTCCCATTAGTTATAATTGTCACATTTATTAATAAAGTTTTATCCGTTCAAGGGATTTACATTATCCACAATTTATAACTGTTAACATTTCAGCCTAAATAAGAAGTGTAAATGTAATGTCACTAATTGAAAATGTCACTTGTCATCATACAATAATTTTATTGATTCTCATTTTAGTTTATCTATATTCATAAAAAATTCAAAAGGCATTAATATGTCCGACCATATTGCAAACGAGAACGTTTATGCATATACAATCAGTGCATGGCCGTATTAGTCTACGGGAGCAAAGAATATTAAAACACTTTTCATGAGCATCATGGATTCTGTATGCCTAGAAAACAATACAAACTTACAAAGGGAGCCTTCATTTACCATTAGGGATACAACTGAAGTTTGTGCAAGTTCCTCTTTCACAAACGAGGTGACAAAAACCGTGGACAGTTTGGCCGACATCGCTGGACAGGACGATGAAAATCCCAGTAGTTCAAACTCTTCTCATCAATATGAACCAGGAAGTTCGAATGGTAATGGTAGTGGTAATACAACGGACACTACAGCAATTAAGAGACCATTGTCCACTAAATGTAGATTTTCATACGATGATGTTCCTGGTACTTCGAGAATGAGCCAGTCTGTTTCTATCTTGGAGGATGAATACGACGTGTCTTCCACTTACAGAAGGAAAAATGGAACCAAAATCAGCAGAGAGGGTTCCGACCAGGCCAATGCTATAAAAAGAACGAGATCTAGAATCAACAGCATGTACCATAGTAATTGGACGGAGGTTACCCTAAAAAGGAAGAGGATGAGGTTTCTATCTGCATTAGTGTACCTAATCATCGTTGTCTCTATAGCAGTTGGTCTTACATGGTATTATTGGTTCGTCTGGAATCCGCTATGTATCAACTTACCATGGAAACATACCAATTGCACAGCAGAGGTAAGAGTAACAATATGTATATTTGTTCACAACCTCCTATTCAGTGGCGGATCTAGAATTTTTTTCAAAGGTTGGGGCCAACTGGCTGCCATAGAGGGGCCCGCTCCCGATACGCTTCAGTGATTCCCAATATTATCAACCAATTGTTTTGCCCAAAAGGGGGTACCCGGGCCTCCTGCGCCCCTTAAATCCGTCTATGCTATTTTGATTTTGTCATACTATATCTTCTTCTCTTTGTTATATTTTCTTTTTTCGTTCTGATATATCATTGTTGTGCTCATGCAGCGTAAATCAATCAAGCACCATTTGACCAAAGAAACGTGTCGACATCTCCCTCCGGGATAGTCCGAGATTACTTGCTCTTCGTCCAACGGCCGGCAACAGCTTGTCTGGCAAAACAGCCGTTGGATGTCACCCACGGCCACAGCTTGTCTGACAAAACAGCCGTTGGACGTCACCCACGGCCACAGCTTTTCTGGCAAAACTGCCGTTGGACGTCACTCACGGCCACAGCTTTTCTGGCAAAACAGCCGTTAGACGTCACCCACGGCCACAGCTTTTCTGGCAAAACTGCCTTTGGACGTCACCCACGGCCACAGCTTTTCTGGCAAAACAGCCGTTGGCCGACACACACGGCCACAGCTTTTTCTGGCAAAGCAACCGTTGGACGCCAGAGTAATATGATTTATCGGACTAGTCCCTCATAGCAATTTTGTCATGCATTAATATGTACTCAGTTTCTTTGACTTATCCATGACTTCAATAACAGACTGTGCAATGATATGAAGGTGCCATGGTAACCGATTCATCCGCAGACCCGGCGGGCTAATTTTTTTTACTGATCTGCAGGCAAATATCTCTTCATAATGATATAACAAAATTTTGTCTTTGGCAATTTTTAATTTTAAAGTTGTTGTTAAAGTAAATATTATGAAGTTGCCAAAGACACAATTTTATTATAACAATATCAAGGTAAGAATAATGCAATGATACAAAAATAAAAACAAAAAACAAAAAACGTTAAGTAAAATAAAAAATTTGTAAGGGTTCCGCGGAACCCAGTGTCTCGCCTACTTTTGCTGAAATTCACAGGCTCAACAAAATGAGGAAAAAAATCAATAAAAATATTCCTCTTGATACTATCTTTTGATTTTAAGAAGCTTCTGTCCAAGTTTAGTAAAAATCCAGGATAGTTTAATGAATCTAATAAATGTTTAAAAACTTAAGAAAAAGTGATTTGCAGACTGTACATGTAATGTTAACTGGAAGAAAACTTAGTCCATTTATAAGTAAAATACAGATACACAGGTACAAAATATTATCAAAATTTCCTTCTAAATACTAGCTTATGATCTTAAACAAGCTTCTGTCTAAGTTTGGTACAAATTAAAAGTAGCAAAAGAAAGTATTTTTTTTAAAAATTTAACCACAGAGTGAACATGTTATTTCCTGGCAGAAAATCTAAGTCCATTTAAAAGTAAAATACGAAAAAAATTGATTTACTTTTTTACAAAATTTCCTTATGCATATTATCTTTTGATCATAAACTAGCTTCTGTCTAAGTTTGGTACAAACCCAGGATAGTTTGAGAAAGTTATTAAAATTTAAAAAACTTGAACCACAGATTGAATGTAATGTTTCTCCGCAGAAAAAACTAAGTCCATTTATAAGTAAAATACGGATAAAATGGAATTTTATTTTTACAAAATTAACATTTGGATACTATCTTATGATCATAAACAAGCTTCTGTCCACGTTTGGAAGTAATCCAGTATAGTTTAAGAAAGTTATTAAAATTTCAAAAAACTTTAACCACAGAGTGAATATAATGTTTCCCTGCAGAAAAACTAAGTCCATTTATAAGTAAAATACGGAAAAAATGGAATTTAATTTTTACAAAATTTAATTCTGGATACTATCTTATGATCATAAACAAGCTTCTGTCCACGTTTGGAAGTAATCCAGTATAGTTTAAGAAAGTTATTTAAATTTCAAAAACTTTAACCACAGAGTGAATATTTGTGGACGCCGCCGACGACGACGCCGACGACGGAATGTAGGATCGCTTAGTCTCGCTTTTTCGACAAAAGTCGAAGGCTCGACAAAAAGACAACAGCCCAAAAATTAAATAGCAAAGACAAAATTATCCCACGATATGCTTCTCGTAAGACAAAAAAATAGTGATATCACTACCAAAAACCGGAAGTAAAATCAAATGACAAGAAGTGTCGAAGATTCTACTCCACTATTGGTACCCGTCATTAGTTCAAAATTACCTTAATTATGATTTTTCACCAAGGCTGTTTAGTCAACATCATGGTTCGGTATCATAGTTGTTTGGGCACTCCTTTGCCATTTTGCATATTATTACTTATACTTTTAAGTTTAACAATAATTTATATCAATATTTTAAACATTTATACGCACTATAGTTTCTTAAATTCTAACAGGTTACGTTTAATATACAAGTCTAGATTTTAACCCTGTTGTTAGATGTTCAAAGATATTTTGGGTTGGTTATATAACACATCTTTATATTTATCAAATCTGTGCTTTTCCCTCAAACATTTATGATCCTAAATCCAAGCGACTGGTAGATAATAGACATAAAGTAGATGTTTTCTCTTTGATAAATAGCGAATTATTGAAATGCGTCTCTCTCTCTTATCGTTATGCGCGACTTAAAACAAATTTGTATGTCTGAGGATCTTTGACTGAATGACAATTGAGGATCAATTAAACATATAAAGCATAGAACAAGAACAAATGCGGAGAATGGTTTTATTGTAGCTTTTATACGAAAGTTAAAAATATATATACCGTGGTTGATGTTAATTGGAAAGGAAATCTTATAATGTGTCTATGTCAAACCATTGGGAAATCTCAAAATTGATTATTTCTTATAAAACAGATCGATTAGAACTTATATAGGTCCGTATTGAAATAAGAACATATATACACGTATCCACTGATTTTCTTTTTCTTTTCTTTTGTATTTTATGAACTATGTTAACCTTGCATGCATGCAGTTACAACTTTTAAAGATGTAGATAAGAAGGTTGGGATAGGGTTCTTCGTTCTTGTATTCTTTAATTTTTAGGCCACTTTTTTTATTCCTTATTCCTTTTGCCGATTCTTCGTTTTATTTCAGCAACATTTTTTTTCTGTATTCTATATTGATTTTGTTGTTTTTTTCTATTTCCTTTTGTTTGGTTTATTTTACTTCTCTATTCTATAACCCCCATTCAAAACCTGCTGTAGGGTAGGTTCAGTTATTTGATGCAATGTAACTGCGTTCATTCGTAATTGTCTTTTCTTGGTAACCCATATGTTCTACCTTTTCAGGACAAACATTTTCATGTTTCAACAACTATAATATTACTGAGAAATAATATATTAACATCCTACTATTTTTTTAATATACTGACAGTACAGTCAATTGATTAATTATGATATTGATATAAAACTGATACAATAAAAAGAACCAACAACAAAAGACCATGCAACAGATGGCAAATAACGTTAAACTTAACACCAAGTTGTGTAGACTGGTTCACAATCCTATATCTGGTTGGCTCTACCCGTTTGTCTCTATATATGAGAACCAGCTTTAGTTGTTTTTTCTGAACGAAAGGGTACACTAAATAAGGAACAACATATAACTTTACGTATGTGAGCAAAATGGAAATAGATCATAGTAATAGAGAGACTATAGTACGAAATGGAAATAGGTCAAATAGGGACCTAAATTGTGATAGAGAAACTATAGTTCGAACTGGAAATAGGTCAAATAGGGACCTAAATTGTGATAGAGAAACTATAGTACGAACAGGAAATAGGTCAAATAGGGACTTAAACTGTGACGAAATTAAAAGAAAATGGACGAGATTTTTCGTTGTAGTCTTATATCTGTGTACCGTTTCATTAAGTGCTTTAGTATTATCAGTGTACTATTATATATTCTGGACTCCTATTCCTACGATATTTGATGTCAGTTTGACAGAAAACAATGTCGGTGCTTCTCTGTCGGATGGAGGGTTCCTTGTGGTGAATAGAAAAGGCTGAGGTAGGCGCACATTTGTTTACATATAATCTCAAATAAACAGAGAAGGATTACATCTGTAATACCGGAATTACATATATAATTCAAAGGGCCGAAAGCTCGAGGGTTGATGTTGTATGTGAAAGATATTTTAAAATTATGCAAATATATCATATAACAAATTTAGAATCGAACGGGGGTACATTATATGATATATGTTTATTTGATTGTTTCAATCTTTGTCATGATCAAACTCACAAAAACGAAAGTGGATAAGCCTTATTAAGTACTTTTAAAATACATCAGAATCTTCACAGGGGATACATATTCTCATATTAACGACCATTGTTTTAGATCATGTGAGCCGTTAGTCGAAAGACATAGGTCATTTACAGGGAAGGTGAAACCCGAATTACAATAATATTATCAGTCATTGAGTACCCCGATTTCAACATGAATTTTCAATTTGTATTTTGGTTGTTTTTTCACAAGGGATTTGGGGTCATATCTTCTTACGTTGTAATTTTACGCTACTGTTTCAGGTTAGGGTGAAGGTTGGTCGGCCTGCAAAAAAAGATTAAACCCGATGCATTTGTATGCATGTATGCATCGGGTTTAAACGCCGGGAGCCTGTTGTTCAGTGGTTGTCATTTGTATGTGTGGTTCAAATATATATAAGTATTTCTCGTTTTTCGTTTTTTTTATACAAATTAGACTGTTGGTTTTCGTGTTTGAATTGTTTTACATCAGTAAATTTTTGGGCCTTTCATAGCTATTGGGTGTGAGCTAATATTCCGTGTTTTGACCTATCATGATCTTTTATTGGTAACTTTTGATACAATACATTGTAACTTGGATGAAGAGTTGTCCCATTGACACTCATATCACATCTTCTTATTCATATCATATACCCTGCCAATTTGAAAGTAACCAATAAAAATGCTTGATATTATAAATTGGCCATATCTCTTTTATATATATATATATATAAATGTAAATAAGATTGCTATAACCGATACTTTGTGGAAATCAAAACAGAATGATGGGATTGTTAACTGACAAGCGAATCTATAATTACATTATTATATTGTCTTTGAAATCTTAATAGCTTTATCACTTGATGTAATACAATAGCGGTATTCTTAGAGTTTCCATTGATCACAATAATATTAACAAGGGATTCTCAATATTACAAAACAATTCTATACAGATGACAAGATTAATGTTCCTCAAAAATCTCAGCAACAGAAGTCAACAGCATATTGGTAAGGCCAGTAAAAAGAATATGTGTGTTTATTGTAACACAATCTATCCTTTTTATTAAACCTCCTTCAATTTTTAAATATCGGGTGCGGGGAATTTCTCGCGGCGTTGACTCCAATTTGTGCATGGCCTTCTTCTGTTATCTGCCGTGTGATCAGGTTCTTGTCTCTTTGAAATTCCATTTCCATTCTCAATTACATTTTCGATTAATATTTGTTTAGGGGTCAGCTGAAGGACGCCTCCGGGTGCGGGAATTTCTCGCTACATTGAAGACCCGTTGGTGACCTTCTGCTGTTGTTTTTTCTATGATCGTGTTGTTGTCTCTTGCTTTGACACATGCCCCATTTCCATTCTCAATTTTTATATTGAAGTCAATATATGTTTTTATTATCTAGAATTCATTTGGAGTAACCATACCCCAAATGAATTCTAGATAATAAACAAATCAATACCTGTCGAATCTTAATGTTTCTCAATTGGTGACATTAAACGCAACTATATTAAGTTTGGCCTCATGAGAGAGTGTCTCAATTCTCATGATGCTGTTTTGAATTGAATAATGCTTTAGAAGCGATTTTATGCATGTTTAAGATTGGCTAAATGTTAAATCATTGAACTTTCTTCTGGTAATGAAGTTTCACAGACGCAGATATTAGTCTTTATAGCTAATGTATAAATTGTTCAGTTGATCAGTTGGAAATATTCTAATACGTAATCTTAATTGTTCATGTCGAAAGGAGGCAATATTCTAATACGTAATCTTAGTTGTTCATGTCGAAAGGATTAGAGCGATTGCATTGATTAAAACAATGAAATGATTATAAACCAAAAATAATTCCAATAATTGCATTAAACATACGGTGGCTGTGTATTCCAAGATAATTGTGTTACAATCACAAACGACTTAACATAGTTGCTCTTGTTAGTGAAACACGGAAGTCAATGAAATTTGATGTCAATCTTGTTAGTTCTTGATCAATAATTGTCTGTTCGGATGTTAGAAACATATACCATCTTCATTATCTGTTGCCGAAACTTATTATTGCATGACCAATCCTTTTGACTGGTATCATCTTACCATCATGTGATGTTAGATACCAGTAGAGGTACCAGTATGGATGCTGACAAATTTCCGAACGGCAAACATCGTGGTAATAAAAGTATGACAGCCCACTACCATCACAATAGGACTGAGTGGACATTTAAAACCCCATGGGTTAGAACGCTAACTGTTTTTATTTATCTTTTGTGTGTTTCTCTTTCTGCTATTATTCTTGGAGTTTATTATCTATTTTTCTGGGATCCGTGTGTGGGTAAATGCAGGCAATTTGGAAACAATATGTAAGTTTTTATAAAATTTAATATTTAAGTATAAACTGCAAATTGCTGAATGCCAGAATGGTAAAAAAATATCTGGCTGTAAAAAGTTTTATTTTTTCCACTCGAACTGCTTGTAAATACTTAGTTTTGAAAAATTAATCACTTGATATCGCTTGAGCCTTCACCGTAAACTAAATTACTGTGGATTCATTATTCGTTGGATACCAAAGTTCGTGGGTTTGGTGGGTACATATGAACCACGAATTTAAATGTTCTACGAATATCATATTTTCAATAGGCTTTGTATACAGAGATTGGCTAAACCACGAAATCAAATACCCAAGAATATAAAATTTTCAGCAATCCACGAAAATTGATACTCACGAAAATAAATGAATTCATAGTAAACAAAAGTAAAATAACAATACTCGTAATACCGATCAATCCCTTCAAACCCTCCTCTCCATAAAAAAGTAACATAAATAAAGAAAAGGTTATTATGTAATGCTTTTGTTATATTTTTTTGTTCTGTGTCTGACATTTAAATGTCAAATATATTCCCTGTACAAGCGCTTAGGAAAATCTAAAATATAAGATAAGATAAAATGTAAGATATTTTATTTTCAAATTATATAGGTTCGGGAATTGTAAAAATCCAAAACAAAACCCATTTTAAATAGATATAGAAACACATGCAGCATCTCGAATAAATAGTAAAATTCTTAGTTTCTTCCTTCATTTTGTCTTTTAAAATGCCAAATACAAATACATATCTGTTTGAAACTTTTTCTTTGATGATGCATGATATATTTGATACAACACGATTTGAAATTTACGAGTAAAAAAGCCTAGTCTCATCTGGAACATACTGCGAACTCTTAACAACAGTAAAAGCGCTATTCCTTTGGTTTAGGTTCTTCGTTTGCTATAGTGTTGATCTGTCATGAATGATTCATATCCTTTCTTATTAGTTTAAACATATTTATTTATAGTGGATTGGGAACAAGTTTTGCAACTTATATTAATCCCTTTCCACTTTGCGGGTGCGAGTGCTGCCTTGTAGCGGCATTATAGCCTATTCTTTTTTTCGAAATCTACAAAGGTGTCTTTCACGTGCAAGAGATATGGCTCTCTCTAAACACGGGTCAGCCATTTATCGCCCCCTTCCGAAGGACTAGCATCGTTTCCTCAAGAACATGCTCACAAATGGTGCCAAGAGAGAGCCGAAAATTCAGTCCCTGAAATTTTCATCCGGCCGGAACGGGAATCGAAAAAGGAACCTTTGTGTTCGTAGTCTGATGCACTAACCACTACACCACGGCTCTCCTTTCTCATTTATACTATAGTACTGCTCGCATTGCATGACTGTTGTATCAATCGTTTCAGGATAATTTTTCCTTACGTCCAGTAGGAAATATTTCATGCATATTCCTGACCGAAGACATATAAATTATTGATAATTTCCTAAACGTCCAGTGGCAAATATTTTATGCATATTCCTGGCAAGAACATTTTAATTATTAATGATAATTATTCCAAACGTCCAGTGGCAAACATTTCATGCATATTCCTTACAAAAGCATATTAATTACTAATGATTGTTTTTCAAAACGTCCAGTGGCAAATATTTCATGTATATTTCTGACAAGAACACTTTAAAAATAAATATAACATGTAGACTCCGCTAGGTTGGTCAACCAGGATGAATTTTGAGAATGCTTGACTGTCACTATAGAAAACGAGGATGTCATTTGGAGCTAGATATTATAACTAAAATAATACTTATTAAATCATATAATTATATTTTATCAACTCGATCTCCGTATACTTTACTACATTGCAAATTCTTTAATAGTGATTTTGAAATGTATATAGTAGCGTTTCATTCGACATTTACAATATTATATGTCACAAAAATAAACAGCTGTGACATTCTTGTATGTTGCAATACATTAAGTTACTTTCGAGGATTAATGAAAAATGTATGTTATAAGATACTTAACCTCATGTTTTGACATACTCTGCTTATAACAGCTTATAGAGGATAGCTTATAGAGGATATTTGCATTTGTTTTATTTATAATGTTCGAGCACTTGCGTAAATTCGTGTTTGACCTATAACAATGAAAGAGCATGGATTGTGTTAACATGAAGAATAGAAAAATAAAAGAAACTGACAGAATACGCCCCCGTCAACAAGCCGCAATCTGTCGAGGCTTACTTATGTGTGCATATTTTTAGCTTATGCATTGATGGATGTTGAACGTCAAAAGGATTTTTGGTAAACGGTAAAAAGTAACAGGAAAAAAATTAACAAATCCGCCTAGAAAAAAAGTCACAGGAAAAAGTTACAATATGTACAGTTGAATGGACTTATTTATGTTACTAATAGAAATGGATATTAATCATGGTATTCCCCGAAACAGCAGATTGTGTAATAAATGTACGTCCATTGTTGTTGAAGAAGAGGCTCATTTTATTTATAATTGCACAAAGTAAGAATGAAATATTTTGCACGGTTAGAGCTGTAAATTGACATGCTGAATCTCCTTGGCTAGACAACTTTTTATATATATTTTTGTGTGTTTGATTGAAGTTATTAGTCAGTTATATTGTATTTCTATACATTATGCTGACAGTTTTAGATGCTGGATCCCAACAATTGTCAGTATATGATATGTCTGTTTGGATTGTTCACCCAATTTTGTCAATATACAAGTACTATAAACAATTGTCATAAAAGTGGCAGGCTGAGCTAGCTATAAAAGTTTAAACCACCATTCTTCGGAAAATTCTTGTACCAAGTCAGGTATCATTCGGCAATCCTCGGTAGAATCCGAGGGTACGGAATCGGCCGAGTTGAGACGAATGGTCAGGTATATGGCAGTTGTTTTTCACCTGTGCCGTTGATTGATATCTAAGTGTTTGATTTTGTACGTTTTTGTTCAATTACTTCCTCCTTTTGATTTTTTCTTTGAGTAAAATATTTTTGTTACACTCTATATAATGTATTTTTAAATACATCTTATTTCAGCTACACTTTCATTGTGTATCACGAAAGCTTGTGTTGCTTAAATATTTACTTAAGAAAGCTCTAAAGCATTTGATTCTATTGAAAGTTAATTGTTTTAGTCTCGAATTATTGATGATAACGTCATGCTAAATGTGTTTTGCCCCTCGGGGCCCTTAATTGGAATATAATATTATATTTCATCTTCCATATATATCCAGTGTTAGCAAAACAAAGTAAAAGTAGATGTTTATAATCATGTCAAGATTTTCTTCATGATTATATATATATATACTTACCTATTATTTAGCGGAGAAACCTCTCTTTTTGACGATCAATGCATTTGAACAGGGACTTATGTTTGGGACCCCCTTCTGTACTGGGTTGGGAACCCCCTTGAAGAAACGGCTGAATCCGCCCCCGTTATCGCTATACTAATGTGTCAGTCTGTAAAAAAAGACAACTGCCTACATGCCTTCTCATAATATTCGTACCTAGAGAGTTGAGCAATATGGCTGACACGTGTAACATTACCAAGTGGGATAATCATGTCAAATCTTGGTATTTTTTTAGGACGTATTAATTGCACTCATATATAGCTAGCTATAAGCTCTAGGTATAATGCTGAACAGACAATGATCTTATGACCTGTATATGCAAACTTTGAGATAGAAATGCAGTTCATATTTTAAGATTGTCATTGAAATAAAGGAAATAATGATATTTATGATAATACCAGCAGTGTTTTACGTATACAGAATATTTTTGTTTTTCCTAAGCTTTTTCTTATCTTATCATGTATAAAGGGAGATAATTAGAACCTTAAAAAGACATATAATACAGTTAATTTACCTATTTCATTTTCTTTCATTAGAAACGGATACCCTCAACATAATGTGTAATGTCTGAAAGCACATCATTCTTTACCTTTCTCTGAAGTTCAATTCAGTTTTAATAAAATGACAATGAGATAGATCAAGGATTTGTAAAGTTAGATCTAACTATACAAATCCTTGGATAGAAACAATAATTTGCTAAATTTCTGGACTTCAGTTTAATTACCATCTGCAGTTATTGTTCTTCATGTTGTTTTGAAAGTAACTATGTGTGATTTTTTATACGCCCGTCAAAATTTGGGACGTAATTATGGTATACACATGTCCGGTGTCCGTCCGTCCGTCCGTCTGTCTTTCTGTCTGTCTGTCTGTCTGTCTGTCTGTCTGTCTGTCTGTCTGTCTGTCTGTCTGTCTGTCTGTCTGTCTGTCCGGCGTAAACATGTCGCACCTCAAGTTAACTTGAGAACTACTTATCCAAATTTCATGAAACTTAATATAGTTGTTTCTTATGATGGTCAAATGATCTGTATACTTTTTGGTGAGAATAAGATTTAAACTTTTTGATTTACGGCACTTTGTAACTAAAACAGGGGTGTATACTTTTTGGTGATGATTCAAAATTTCATTTTTGAGTAATTGAGTATTTTGTAAAAAAGGGGGGAGGTTTTTTTTACATGTTGCGCCATATCTCAAAATCGATTTATGATTATTGCTACAAACTTTACTCACTTCTTTGTTATATTAATCTTAAGATCTGTATACTTTTTGATGATGATTCAAAATTTCATTTTTGAGTGATTGAGTATTTTGTAAAAAAAGGGGGAGTTTTTTTTTTTTACATGTTGTGCCGTATCTCTATAAAAATTTATGATTATTGCCTAAAACTTTACACACTTCTTTGTTATATTGATCTAAAGATCTATATACTTTTTGGTGATGATTCAAAATTTTATTTTTGAGGTATTGAGTATTTTGTTAAACAGGGGAGTTTTTTTTTACATGTCACGCTGTATCTCAAAAATAATTTATGATTATTATTTAAAACTTTACACACTTTTTTGTTATATTAATCTAAAGATCTGTATACTTTTTGGTTTTGATTCAAAATTTTATTATTATTGATATTTAGTTTTTTGTAAAAAAAAAAAACAGGGTGGGAGGTTTCCCGCCGTGTCTCAAAAACTATATATGGTTATTGCTTAAAACTTTCTCAGAAACTATTTATGATTATTGCATATAACTTCCCCATAAGACGTCGGGCGTATCGTGCGCTCATGGCGCAGCTGTTTATTTAGATTAATGGATAGCACTTTTCTAGACCCTGTACCATTTAAAACTTGACATCTTAATAGTGTAAGGTTACTTTTCTTTTGTTGAAGAATGTTTTGTTTGGTGTTATGTGTGGTTTGGTTGCTGTCTCATTGACTCAATACCCTATACCTCCTTTTATCTCTCTCGTTGTGGTTCACTGAAATAGCAGAGTTTCTCAACTTGTTTTCTCTAGAAACGAAGGAAAGAAATTAGTTTTGATTCCAATAACATGAAAACAATATTGTGAACAAACATAACCCTGATAAGTTGACAATAATTCGTTGTTGGACTTCAATATAATTCTTGTAAATACTAAGCACCATCACATGGATAGGCAAAATGTAAATTCAAATGTTCACTCCGTAGATATTAAGGTTCGAGGTACATTGGATAAATGACTGAAAAAATCTGTGTTTGATCAAAATTAAACTTTTTCTATTGTCTGGCAAAATTTGATTGTTGATTTACTGCTTGGTTGAGTAAAAATACCAACAAAACAATCTGTATTTTTATATAAATATGTATTCTGTTAGGAAGTGAAACACACTCATCTATATATATCAATTGGCTATATAGAGGAGTTATTAAAATGAAAGAGTTTCCAGCTTCTCAATACACTGCAGCCTATACCATTTGCTCTAATAAGGCATACAATATGATCTTATATCTTTTTTCTTGTAGGAATGAAACTTTAAAGGAAGAACCTTAGACAGATCAAAAACAAAGATATGGAAACGGTGTGATTCAACTGGAAACATTTACTTTTGGATAGCATAGGCATTGATAGTAGCGGTCAATATATGTATGACACAGATGGATGTAACTTTAAAAGAACGTTTGTCATGTATATATATCATTAGCTGAACAGATCTTGAAGAAGATATTTGTATATTCCTTAGACAATATTTTAGAAATGATACTTAGATAATTTATTAGAAGACGATATCTTTGAAAGGATATTTGTATATTTCATTAGACAAAGATGTGTTTGATATATAACAAGATGACAATATCTTGAAAAGACTTGTATATTTCATAAGGTGAATCCTTAGACGATCTCTTGGAAAAGGATATTTGTATATTCCATTAGGAGAGGATATCTTGGAAAGGATATTTGTATATTCCATTAGGAGAGGATATCTTGGAAAGGATATTTGTATATTCCATTAGGAGAGGATATCTTGGAAAGGATATTTGTATATTCCATTAGGGGACTATATCTTGGAAAAGGATATTTGTATATTCCATTAGGAGAGGATATCTTGGAAAGGATATTTGTATATTCCATTAGGAGAGGATATCTTGGAAAGGATATTTGTATATTCCATTAGGAGAGGATATCTTGGAAAGGATATTTGTATATTCCATTAGGGGACTATATCTTGGAAAGGATATTTGTATATTCCATTAGGGGACGATATCTTGGAAAGGATATTTGTATATTCCATTAGGGGAGGATATCTTGGAAAGGATATTTGTGTATTCCATTAGGGGACGATATCTTGGAAAGGATATTTGGGTATTCCATTAGGGGACGATATCTTGGAAAGGATATTTGTATATTCCATTAGGGGACGATATCTTGGAAAGAATATTTGTATATTTCATTAGATGAAAATATCTTTAAAAGGACATTTGTGCATTTGTATATATATATTGCAAGGTGACGATATCTTGGAACTAGAGTTTTGTATATTTCATAAGGTGAAGATATCTTGAAAAGATATTTGTATATTTTATTAGGAGACGATAATGTAGAGAGGATAATTTTATATTTCATTAGACAAAGATGTCTTTGAAGGGAAATTTGTATATTTATTACAAGCCGGTGACAATATATTGGAACTAGACTTTTGTATATATCATTAGAAGATATCTAGAATAGGATATTTGTACAGGTATAATAAGGTGACAATATCTTGGAAATGACATTCGTAAATCTCATTATGTGACGGTATCTACAAGGAAATTTGTATATTAAAAGGTAAAAATTTGTAAGGGTTCCGCGGAACCCAGTGTCTCGCCTATTTTTGCTGTAAATCGCAGGCTCAACAACAATAAGGAAAAAAATAAAAAAAAATATTCCTCTTGTTACTATTTTATGATTGTAAGAAAATCTAAGTCCATTTAAAAGTAAATTACAGAAAAAAACTGAGTATTTTTTTTACAAACTTTACTTCTGGATACAATCTAATGATCATAAATAAGCTTCTGTCCATGTTTGGTACAAACCCAGGATAGTTTAAGAAAGTTATTCAAATTTTAAAAACTTTAACCACAGAGTGAATGTAATGGTTCCCCGCAGAAAAACTAAGTCCATTTAAAAGTAAAATATAGAAAAAATGGATTTATTTATTTACAAAATTTACTTCTGGATACTATCTTATGATCATAAACAAGCTTCTGTCCAACTTTAGTACAAACCCAGGATAGTTTAAGAAAGTTATTAAAATTCTAAAAACTTTAACCACAGAGTGAATGTTTAGTTTCCCCGCAGAAAAAACTAAGTCCATTTATAGTAAAATACGGAAAAAATGGAATTTTATTTTTACAAAATTTACTTCTGGATACTATCTTATGATCATAAACAAGATTCTGTCAAAGTTTGGTAGAAATCCAGTATAGTTTAAGAAAGTTATTAAAATTTCAAAAACTTTAACCACAGAGTGAATATTTGTTGACGCCGCCGACGGAATGTAGGATCGCTTAGTCTCGCTTTTTCGACTAAAGTCGAAGGCTCGACAATAATATCCTGGAAAGCATAGAACTAACATGTTTTTTTTCTTTCTTTAAAAGATGAAAAATAACAAAACAATAAAAACTATCAGTTGCATTTTATTACAAATGATAAAATATATCCAAAGATATGATGTGACCCAATGATAGGGAATGCAATGTACCATCTGCCCAGTATAAAATATACTTCTCATCAAACAAAATGTATGTATCAATGAGTTTTTTTCATATTTATGCTTTTTCATTTTTTTTCTAATTTTACTTATATAGTGGATCTTACATATAACACTCCTAACGAGACGAGGCATGGAAAAAACAAAATCTTTTTCTAATGGTCCATTATAAATGTTCTATCAAGCTATCGTTATCAAAATATCCATAAACTTTTTTGGAATAATATAGCTTAACTTTGATAATTGTGTTGTTCTATCCTAGCCTTATTTTCAGGTATACAACATAAGAAAATATGACAAAAAAACAAAACAATGACTGTTAATTGTAACACAAAAAAGTCCTGTAACATAAAAATATCTGGTGGTAATAATATCATTTTATATATGACTTATGATTTACTAAATGATCAAATGTATGAATAATATGATGTACAAATGTATTATTGTATAGTCAGAAATAAATGTGTGCATCTCTTCAGGTTGTTTTGTTTACTTCATTAGTTTCTCTTAACCTCTGAGTTTTTCCTAGAAAGTGCATTAAAAAAATTGTCAAGTAAATCCCATGTTTTACAGACATTTGATTTAGTATGAAACTGAAATACATGTCAGACAAAATATTTCCAATTTCTCGTTATTTCTTGTACATTTTTCATAGTTCAATAAACATATTTATTTCCTCCCCTCGTATTTCATTTGAAAAATTAAAATTTGGGTAATATTTAATACACATCAGTTTTCCCTTATTAAAAATGGCATTTTTTTAATTTAACTTAGATAGATGTTATAATGAGGATGTGCATGATAAAATTAAATTAGACCTTTGAAATAATGCCCTTTTAAATTTCTAATTTACAATAAAATGATTAATTTGTTCCTTTTTGTCTCTTCTTTGTTAATGGAGTGTTTGAATCAAATATAAAGCATTTTTTACACATCTTTTCTGATACAATTATCTTTGGATATTTCAAGCTTGTAAAAAACTATAGAAAAAAAAAAAAATAGGAATTTAAAATAAATAGCAAATAAATAACAAAACCTCAACTTAGATTTTGGTTCTGAAAATTAAATATGTACAATCTTGCTCTATATATTAAAATTTAAATACATGTACATAAGACTTAATTTTATAATGAGAAAATGTTTCAGATAAAAAAAAAATGTTTTACAATGGTACTTTTTGTGCTTTTCAAATGTTAAAAGCAACTTTAAGCTATTTTTTATCATGTTTATATTTTTCAAATGTGTACCTTTTATGCTTACATCAACAAAAAATTTAAAACATACGGACTTAAATTACATGTAAAAACTTCATTTACAAATTTAATCAACAGCTAATTTATAACCCGATAAGCAAATGAAACGATTTTAATTCTTTCATTTCTCAGAATTATTTCATTTCATTTCCATATGCTTATCAGCATAGTCAGAATACACAAAAGGTATAAAGCAACAAAAGAAATAGTAAAAAAACACACAATAACAGTTTAAACAACAAACAATGGGCAGATTTGCTGTAACAATAGTTTGCTGAACACTTAAAATACAACATTTTTTGGCAATTATATGCAGAATACAACATCAAAACCTGCAGAAGTCAGTCAACAAATGCAAGTTAAGCACCAATTTTAAAGTATAAATTTTAGTCCAAACCTATGGCATGTACTATTTTCTAAGTAAGGAAATCTGTGAATCTTTTCACACCAAAAAACATGTTTTAGGATGAGTAGGATGAAATGACTTATGACTTATGACTTCTTGTAAAATAATTTGTGAGAAAACAGTGGCTTAATTCAGTTTTCACTTTTATATGTAGAATACATCTGAATATGTGATGATTGAGCTGAATTTCAATAGCAAGCAGTTTTTTTTCGATTACTTCAGTTCAAATTTCAAAAACTGTATATGCTTTTAAGGTTTGTGTCATAAAATAAGAAATATATGCGAAACTGTCATGATATCACTACACAACCACTTGTATAAGTAAAAGGCACTTTTAAAATAATGAAAAACACTTAAAATTGTATTCGTCCTAAAACTTTACAAAGATGTAAAAGTTTTTTGCATCTAAAAAAAAATAAAAATTGTAAATATTTTCAGATCTTTGCAGTTAGTCTTCTTTAAAATGTAAACGCTCAAAAAAATTCTTTTATGAACATTTATTCAGGTGAGTATTGTAAAAAAAAATCACAAGTGATTAGATTATTTATATTAATTTTGTATCACAGATAGACATAAAAAAAAAAAGAAAAAGTCTAAAGGAAATTCTTGAAGAAATTTTTTAACAACAAAAAGACTTGTAAAAAATTTCGTAAATATTAAATCTTTTTATACATTTATAATTATTCAATTTCAGTTTAACTGACAGTTTCAATTATAATTTTAATCAGTTAATAAAAATACATTCATTTCTTTTGTAAAGAACATCCATAAGCTGACATTTCAGGATTCATATTCAAACATTTTTTTTTATATAAAATGTTTTTTTTAATTGATATTTTTGAAGCAGATATGTTAAAATTATGTCGAACTAGACACTTATAAACGATAAAAAAAACTTGGTGCAATTTTTTTTAAATGATAAAAAAGATATGGAGTATAAACTTTGTTTAAATAATAATTAAAAAGATACTAAAATAAATGATACCATACTTGAAAACTAGAGTTTACATAATAGATATAGCGTAATAAAACTAGAATTAAAATACAGCAGTATAGATATTAGTAGTATCAATTGGGATAACTCTATAGAGAAAATCATATATATATGGAAGAAACTATAGGACCATATCTGTTATAGATCAGTCATCGAAAAGTAAACTGACAATCTTCTCCTGGATGTAATCTGAAAGTAGATATTAAAAAAAACTTATTCAGCTGGTGAGCCAGAGATTAATATACAATACTAAAATGAAATAAGAGTGTGTATGAGGACACAAATTCTCCTGTTTAAGCTTTGTAACTTAAAAAGGGGCATAACTCATTATTTTCAATATTGTGGTGACAGTGGAAATTTTCTGAGATAAGTCCTTTTCTAATTGGCCTTTGACAAGAAATCAATTAAGAAGTAAAACCATGCTCCGCAGAGCGCATCTTTATACAACCGCAGATTTTGAACCCTGAACATTTTGGGCAAGTATGGACACAACATTCAAGCTTGATACAGCTCTGAATTTGAATTGTGATAAAATAGTTTACACAACATAGGTTTCTGACACAGAATGAATGTTGTCTAAGAACTTAAACTTGAAGTAAACGTAAACTTTTTTAATTGGACATTTAACTTTTATGGTCGAATATCCAAAATCTAAATACATGGTTAGATTCAGCTTATCAAAGAACCCCATGAATTCAATTCTTTATGAAATCAAATAAAGTTAAATTTTGGACCCTTTAAACCTCAATGTGGACCAATTTGATAACTGGGACCAAATATCAAAAATCTAAATACACGGTTCCATTCAGCATATATAAAAACAAGAGTGCACACACTGAAGAGTCTCACCTTCTTTACTAATCATTGATATTATGTTGATAGTCCTAAGTATAAAGCTTTATTACAACTGTCACATAAACTTAACATTAACCAAGATAGCTAAACAAAGACCAATGAACCATGAAAATGAGGTCAAGGTCAGATGAACCATGCCAGGCAGACATGTACAGCTAACAATGCTTCCATACAACAAATATAGTTGACCTATTACTTATAGTTTAAGAAAAATAAACCAAAACACAAAAACTTAACACTGTGCAATGAACCGTGAAATTGAGGTCATGGTAAAAAAAAATCTGCGGGACTGACATGTAGATCATAATATATTTCCATACACCAAATATAGTTGACCTTTGGCATATAATATTGGATAAAAAGACCAAAACTTTAAACTTAACTTTGACCACTGAACCATGAAAATGAGGTCAAGGTCAGTCGACATCTGCCCGCTAGACATTTACACCTTACAATCATTCCATACAACAAATATAGTAGGACTATTGCATAAAGTATGAGAAAAACAGACCAAAACACAAAAACTTAACTATAACCACTGAACCATGAAAATGAGGTCAAGGTCAGATGACACCTGCCAGTTGGACATGTACACCTTACAGTCCTTCCATACACCAAATATACTAGCCCTATTGCTTATAGTATTTGAGATATGGATTTGACCACCAAAACTTAACCTTGTTCACTGATCCATGAAATGAGGTCGAGGTCAAGTGAAAACTGTGTGACAGACCTTGCAAGGTAGGCACATACCAAAATATAATTATCCTATTACTTATAATAAGAGAGAATTCAACATTACAAAAATTCGGAACTTTTTTTTCAAGTGGTCACTGAACCATGAAAATGAAGTCAAGGACATTGGACATGTGACTGACTGAAAGTTCGTAACATGAGGCATCTATATACAAAGTATGAAGCATCCAGGTCTTTCACCTTCTAAAATATAAACCTTTTAACAAGTTAGCTAACGCCGCTGCTGCCGCCGGATCACTATCCCTATGTCGAGCTTTCTGCAACAAAAGTTGCAGGCTCGACAAAAACCCACATATTAATTTTGGTGAAATCAAACAAAGTTTGATTTTGGATCCCGATTGGACCAACTTGACAACTGGGCCCATAATCAAAAATCTAAGTACATATTTAGATTCAGTATATCAAAGAACCTCAAGTATTCAATTTTTGATGAAATCAAACAAAGTTTCATTTTGGACCCTTTGGGCCTCTAATTCCTAAACTGCTGGGACCAAAACTCCCAACATCAATCCCAACCTTCCTTTTGTGGTCATTAACCTTGTGTTAAAATTTCATAAATTTCTGTTCACTTAAACTAAAGGTATAGTGCGAAGACAAATGTATTTAGACGACAACGATGACGCTGACGAGCGCAAATTTTTTTTTGCGGTCTTAAAATAAACTAGAGGCTCTAAAGAGCCTGTGTCGCTCACCTTGGTCTATGTGCATATTAAACAAAGGACACAAATGGATTCATGACAAAATTGTATTTTGGTGATGGTGATGTGTTTGAAGTTCTTACTTTACTGAACGATTTTGCTTCTTACAATTATATCTATCATGAACTTTGCCCATTAGTAACAGAGAACTATATTTGGTAAAAATTTACATAAATTTACCAAATTAATGAAAATTGTTAAAGATTGACTATAAAGGGCAATAACTCCTTAAGGGGTCAATTGACCATTTAGGTCATGTTGACTTATTTGTAGATCTTACTTTGCTGAACATTATTGCTGTTTACAGTTTATCGCTATCTATAATAGTATTCAAGATAACCAAAAACGGCAAAATTTCTTTAAAAATTACCAATTGGAGGGCAGCAACCCAACAACCAGTTGTCCAATTCATCTGAAAAATTCAGGGCAGATAGATACTGACTTGATTAACAATTTAACTTCTTGTCAGATTTGCTCTAGATGCTTTGGTTTCATAGTTATAAGCAAAAAACTGCATTTTACCCCTATGTTCTATTTTTAGCCGTGGCGGCCATCTTGGTTGAATGGCCAGGTCATCGGACACATTTTTCAAACTAGATACCCCAAAGATGATTGTGGCCTAGTAGTTTCAGTGGAGATTTTGTAAAAGATTACTTAGATTTATGAAAAATGGTTAAAGATTGACTATAAAGGGCAATAACTCCTAAAGGGGTCAACTGACCATTTTGGTCATGTTTGACTTATTTGTAGATCTTACTTTGCTGAACATTATTGCTGCTTACAATTTATCTCTATCTATAATAATATTCAAGATAATAACCAAAAACAGCAAAATTTCCTCAAAATTACCAATTCAAGGGCAGCAACCCAACAACCGATAGACCGATTCATCTGAAAATTTCAGGGCAGATAGTTCTTGACCTGATAAACATTTTTATCCCATGTCAGATTTCCTCAAAATGCTTTGGTTTTTGAGTTATAAGCCAAAAACTGCATTTTACCCCTTTGTTCTATTTTTAGCCGTGGCGGCCATCTTGGTTGGTTGACCAGGTCACGCCACACATTTTTTAAACTAGATACCCCAAAGATGATTGTGGCCAAGTAGTTTCAGAGGAGAAGATTTTTGTAAAAGATTACTTTAATTAACGAAAAATGGTTAAAAATTGACTGTAAAGGGCAATAACTCCTTAACGGGTCAACTGACCATTTTGGTCATGTTGACTTATTTGTAAATCTTACTTTGCTGAACATTATTGCTGTTTACAGTTTATCTCTAACTATAATAATATTCAAGATAATAACCAAAAACAGCAAAATTTCTTCAAAATTACCAATTCAGGGGCAGCAACCCAACAACTGATTGACCGATTCATCTGAAAATTTCAGGGCAGATAGATTTTGACCTGATAAACATTTTTACCCCCATGTCAGATTTGCTCTAAATGCTTTGGTTTTTGAGTTATAAGCCAAAAACTGCATTTTACCCCTATGTTCTATTTTTAGCTGTGGCGGCCATCTTGGTTGGTTGACCAGGTCACGCCACACATTTTTTAAACTAGATACCCCAATGATGATTGTGGCCAAGTTTGGTTTGATTTGGCCCAGTAGTTTCAGAGGAGAAGATTTTTGTAAAAGTTAACGACGACGGACGACGACGGACGACAACGGACGACGACGGACGACGGACGCCAAGTGATGAGAAAAGCTCACTTGGCCCTTCGGGCCAGCTGAGCTAAAAATTAAAATTAAGAAAAATACTTCTTTTCACTACGATGTATAAAGATGTTCATGTATTTGTGTCATTTTTTTTTATCGGTTTGAATATTAATCAGTTGCAACTGAAACTTGTACTCCCAACGAAACTTACAAAGGTGATGTGTTTCTTTAGGTTTTGAGTATATAATACAGTCATTGTTAATTTTTGATCACATATATGCGCTCCCTTTTTTTGAAAGATATAAATTGAGCAATAATTTAGAAATCTGAAAAAAATAATCATTGACACCATAGCCTGATAAGCAAGACAAAAGCAAAGACAAGAAAATAACAAGAACAGGTATAATACAAGATTAGTTGGTTGATTGGTGATTAATTAACTTCCAGTGGCAAGTATTTGAAGTATTTAAAACATACCGGTCAGTTTGAAAAGGAACTACTGGTCAGGTTCCTTTTGGTCATCTTTTGATGATTCTACAAAATAAACAATATGCTGATTCATATCGTCAGTTTGACTATATATATTTATAACAAGAGTGCACAAGCTGAAATTACTGACCATTGATTTTATGTTGAAATTCTTAAAGGTGTTACAAACAGCATTACAGAAAATTGACATTTTTAAAGATGTATGACATTGAGGTCAAGGTCAGATAAATCTTGTAAGACAGATATGAACATTGATGAATGAATCTTAAAAAAAAAATTTATACACCAAATACAATTTTAAATGCTTATCTAAAAACAGAAAAAAACATAAAACTATACATTGACCTATGAACCATGAAAATGAGGCCAAGGACAGATTATACCTAAGACAGGCATGTACACCTTTCAAATATTCTATACACAAAATATAGCTGATCTATTTAAGGAATGAATGTAATATTTTTTCTATCTATGAAGAAATAACATAAAAAATGTGGTGCACACTGAATAACGCATGTAGCGGGTTATTTAACAGTGTGCATCACATTTTTTATGTTATTTCAAATAGACAGAAAAAATATTACAGTCATTTCTTATAATTTAATCTAAATTCCATTTTAAACCATAGAAAACCATGAAAAAACATTGATGACTTCAAGGTCACATGAGTAAATCATGTATATGGGCTGATAACAAAATAACGTTAGCCAATCAGAGGATGCGACACATCTAAAATTAAATCATTACTATTGAAAATAAGACCAAACACAAACTTAAAATTGAACATTATTGCTTATTGTACTTGGAAAACTGACAAAGACACAAAAACTTAACAATGATCAATGAACCAGGAAAATTAGTTCAATTGAGATATGATTGTGGAAATTTTGTAACATAAGGGATCTGAATACATTACTAGATATGAAATCTATCTGAAATATAAAGCTTTTTAGTAGATTAACACCTATGTCTCCCATATTGTGACTTTGGTCATATGCAAAACAAAAAAAAGTTCAAGTAGAGTGCTTATAAAAGTGCTTTTCAACATTTCCGCCAGTAAATAAACTCATCATAGATACCAGGACTAAATTTTGTATAAACGCCAGATGTGCCTTTCGTCTACAAAAGAGTCATCAGTGACGCTCGAATCCAAAAAAAGTAAAAAATGCCGAATAAGGTACGAAGTTGAAGAGCATTGAGAATCAAAATTTCTAAAAGTTTTGTCAAAAAAGGTAGAACCGTAGAACAGACTTAGTATTTCAAAAATTCAACCACATCTTGTCAAATCAGAAACGTGAGTTTTTTTCCAAGTATAGTCACTATTTCATGCTGTTACCTTATCATCTACAATTTACCAGCAACCTTTGAATGAAAGTGATAGAATATCTAGGAAACCAGTTAATTCTACGTTAAATAAAATGTAAAGGCACAAACATAAGAATCAGAAATAAAATGTCGGCAGTTGTTTTATTTGTTTTCTACCTCCATTGGTGATGTTTAACTGCAGTAAATTAAGAAACTTTTGAAATTATTTTACAAAGAAACCTCTTTTTCAGTGGTTGTATTTTGTTGACGTGGTTCATGAGTGTTTCTCATTCCTCGTTTTTGTATATGGAGATTATTCCCTTGGTGTTCCTGTTTGAATTGTTCTCCGCCTGTCATTTTGGGGCCCTTTGTAGTTTGCTGTTCCATATGAGTCAAGGCTCTGTGTTGAAGACCATATCTTGCCCTATAATGGTTTACTTTTTACAAATTGTCACATGGTTGGATAATTGTCTCATTGGCACTCATACCACATCTTCTTATTTCTATGATAAATTATTAAGATATGTTGAAATGCAACATACAAATAACATGAATAAATTCTGTGTGGAACTAACTGATTCCAAAGTAAAGAGAAGTCATAGTCAAGTAACTCTTTGCATAAATCAAAAGGAAAATTATTACATCTAGTCAAGTATGGCATAATTCAAAATGATCTGAATACGAAAAAAAAATAATAATTCATTTAAATATTAATGTTTTCCTACCTTCTAATTTTTTATCATTGACAGCGTCTTCATTAGTCTCTTTGTCGGCCATCTGCTCCATAGTGCCAGCTCCTGAACTGCTGTCATCGCTGGTCTTTGTGTCCTCTGCTTCAACTTCTTTGGTGTCTGTGACACCAACTTCTAAAGTGTTGTTGGAACCATCTACTGTGGTGTCCTCAGAAACAACTTCTTTGGTTTCCTTGGAAACAATTTCTGTGGTGTCATTGACACCAACTTCTGTGGAGTCCTTGGAAACAACTTCTGTGGTTTCCTTGACACCAACTTCTGTGGAGTCCTTGGAAACAACGTCTGTGGTGTCCTTGACACCAACTTCTGTGGTGTCCTTGACATCAACTTCTGTGGTGTCCTTGACATCAACTTCTGTGGTGTCCTTGACACCAACTTCTGTGGTGTCCTTGATATCAACTTCTGTGGTATCCTTGACACCAACTGATGTAGTGTCTTTGTCACCCAATAATGTGGTGTCCTCAGAACCACCTTCTGATTTGGAAGTGTCTTCAACACTTTCCTCCGTAGTGGCATTATCTTCACCACTAACAGATCCAGAGGTTTCTACCTCTTTTGTTACAACACCCTCTGCAGAGGTGTCGTCTCTGCCTTTACTGGCAGTTTCCGAATGGGCTTTTTGCTTCTTAACATCATCATCAATTGATGAAGTAATTAAGTCCTCCTTGGATTTTATAAGTGAATCAGTTTCTTTTGAACTATCCATTTCAACTTTGCCTCCTTCCTGGAGGTCAGTTAGTCCTTTTGACACTTCTGTGTCCTCCCTGACCTTTTGGTCAGTTCCATCTTTGGCCTCCTGACCACTAGTGTCTTCACTGACCTTTTGGTCAGTGGTGTTTAGACCGCTTTTTTCACAACCTTCCTTTTTCTTCTCTGTTCCCTTTTGGTCCTTAGCTGTTTCATTATCTGAAACAAGCTGACCTGTTTTAGACTTTTGTCCCCCCTTTTTATCCTCATCTTTCTTGGAGCTGCTTCTGTTTTGTTCCTCTGCCTTTGATCTCTGCCCATTTTGTGCGTGTTTAGTTTTTAAACGTTTTTCTCTGGGTGACCTTGAATTGGGTGATGATAATGGAGATGTCGGTGTAAATTCTGGTGCATCTGGATTGAGCTGAGTATTTACTGTTAGTTGATTACCATGGTAACCTTCCCTTGAATCTGTTGATGTTTGACTCTTTTCTGTCGAGTAAAATGAGTCATCGTCACAATCCTCCCACTCGTCCTCATCCTCACCAACAACAAGGTCACGTGTGTCTTCATCACCCTTGTGCTCCCCATCATCAAAGAGAGGTCGGTGTTCCAGGACATCATCCCCCTCAAGACCATCCTGAATCAAACTCATCGTCAAATCATCATCCTCATCCCACCATAACTCTTCTGTCTGAGCTCCATGGGTAGCTGTTCCAGTGGCTCCGCCCCTTTTCTGTTTGCCAGTTGAAGTTTTCCTCACCGGGGCTTCACCATCAGAATATTCCACCTCTACACTGTTATCTCCAGGTGTATTTTCTAATTTGATGACCAGTAAATCTGAATCACAATTGACCACCCGATCGTCACCTGATGATGTTGACCGAACTCTCTGGGGTTTAGCTTCATTGGCAGACTTGGCTTTACCCCTTCCCCTGCCTCTGCCACGCCCAGCAGCCATTCTTGGTGGGGTATCAGGATGTCTGTTTCCTCGTCCTCTTGGTGATGGCTCTCCATGTCCTCTAGGTGGTGCCTCTCCTCTTGACTTTGTCGGTGTTTCTGGTCTTTGACGTCCCATTTCTGAACTTACCCTAGGGGCCTCTTCTGGAGAAGCTGAACAAAAAATAAAATAAGAAATAGTTTAAAATGAGAATATATAGCCATAAGAGATAATATCAGAAGTTTTCTTCAAAGAATTTTGTAACATTAGATTAACTACTAAAGGAAGACTGAACGGTCAAAGAACAAATTTCATATAAAGAAAACACCTACTGAATATTTATAATCTAAGTTACTTGCTAGTAACCACACCTAAAAAAGTACCATTCCTCATTATGATAGACATATTAACCACATCTCCAATTAATTAAAGATCAGTTTGAATAAATACCCCAAAATGTCCATAAAAGACTGAAGAAAATTCATAGCTTTCAATGCAAAATAAAATCCTTTTTTTACTTTATTTTATTCTGCCTTTTTCTGCTTAATTCAAATTTTTGACACACAATTTTTTAAGTTTTACACAGAACTCAATGCTAATTGTAAAAAAAACTCAAATACAAATAAAAGAAAACTTTGATTTCCTAACTGTTACTTAAAGTCTAGCAGATTCATGCATATCAGGTTGATGAAATGTTAATGGGATATAATATACTCTGATTTAAACTAGCCAAACATTCTGAATCAGATTTTTAATGTTCTCATGAAGATATATGATCCTACTCAAACAAAACTTTGCTCCTTCTTCTGAGTTCTGTTTGCTTGGCATTCAAGCATTTAATATATATATAAGGTGTGGATTGATTGATAATGGGACAACTATCCACAAGAATTATAATTTCAAACATAAACTGGCTCATAAGGATAAAAACAAACAGCAAAAAAATAAAATGAAAAATAATGTTATATTTTCCCAAGTGTACATGTGTATTCAAAACAATACATGGAAGAAAAAAAGGATCAGGAATATCAATCCATCACACTAAATCTCTACATGCACTAGACAAAATCAAAAGCAAACAACAGGATTTTATTGGTGTTCTTCATCTTAAAGTCACAGTGAGGCTTTCAATTCAACACAGATCAAATGCTCTCACGTCACTGAAAGATGGCCCCAAGCTCAGGTTTAAGCGGAATCAACTGCATAAGTGTAAATGGTTAAAAAAAAAAAAATCTTACAACAATCTTCCAAGTTATCAGTATTACTTTAATTGTTTTAGAAGGATATAAATTGATTGATGAAGCCACTGCCATATATAATATTTAAGAAAAGCTGTTAGATCTGTTTAAGGAAATACTTATTAACTGAGTATGACTGAATATATCTAATACCCAAACTGATATGAATTATGAGGAATTATAAATTAATGATGACTAAATAAAAGAGCCTAAAAATGTGATTATAAAAAATGTCACATGCTCTACATTCAAAGTTAAAAATGTGGCTAAATAAAAACATGAATGGTCAAGGAGCCATGCCAGTGTACCTGTACCTTTATGTCGCTCGTCCATCTCACCTCGGTCAAATCGACCACTTCCAATACGACCAGCTTTAACCAGAAATCATATTTAATATTATACTATGATTATAAAATTTCTCTTTTCTCATTGGCTAAAAGCATAGGGAATAAGTTGTACAATTATTTATCAACCCAAGAGATACCACATTAAACCTCAGCCATTGGCACATAAAACCTCAGCCATTGGCCTCAGTGAATATCATATCTCTAGGATTGATAAATCATTGTATCCTTTAGTTAGCGATTCCTCTGATCTGTAAATTATTAACTGTTCACTATGTCTTTGTAACAAATCACTGGTTTCTGAGTATATACTATATTTGTAGATTCTAGCTCTTCAATTAATATTTTTGTGATAAAAAATGTTTATGAACCATTTATATACTTTTGAAACAAACACTCACCATATTGACCTCTAATAAAAGAATTGACATTACTTAAAAGATGTAGGGTAGAAAAAAATATATGAAATCTACAAACTTTTTTTTTTTTTATATACAACAACAATGAATACTGTGTGGATTCATTATCATTCGTGGATATCAATTTTCATGAAATTTAAATGTTCAAGGGATTACTAATTTGCTGACTTTGAGAAAACCATGAAATCAACTATCCACAAAATTGTTAGTTTTCCTCTAATTACGAAATTGGTCCACACGGAAATAAATGAATCCACAGAAATCCTATGACAACAATGTTTGTCAGTAATACTCAGAACAGATCTGTGACCAACCAAAACATTTGTTATGGTCAATAAAAGAAAAAGGTAACAAATTTGAAGTGTGTTTCAAAAGATCAGATTTCAAACAATGAGCTTAAAAGAAAAACTTAACAAGTCAATCAAGTGTGGAAACTCACAGATTCCTTCACTTTAATTCTGAATTAGGAATGTGATTTGAATTCAAATTTCTTTCTTACCGGGTCTTTTTGCTGGTTCTGTTTGTTTTGCTTCATCAGATCTGAAAATATAACAAGATAATGCTAAATATGTATATAGAATAGAATTAAGAAAAAACCAATTTAACATCAACATGTACAATAAAAACATCCAAAATGCAATCTTAAGGTATCTTAATTATTACAAAATCCAGCTTGATTTTTTTTTCTTTTAATATAAATATAATGTCTTATGTAACTTAGTGTGATATTTGGTCTTCACTGAATCCTCCTAATACAAATTTTGGGCTCCAATTACCAACTCCATAATTTTGTTGATTGATTTCTGAGTCTGGCACTGAAAACAAACTAAAATTGTTTATGATGGAAAGGCCATACAAAAAAGAAAATGTTTTAATCCTATACATATTAGAATTTCTTTTAATTTAATTTTTCTCATTAAGATCCTTTTTTTGTAACTTACTCAAATTTTTCTTTATCCCATTCTCGTTTCCATTCTCCTGAAGAAGATTTTTGTCTTTCTATCCTGGCATTATCTACACGATCCCGGTCAGCTTTCCATTCAAAGTACTCTCGTCTTTCTTTCCCTGTCATAGTGACAGTCATTTCAAACTTTGATTTAGGAGGTCCATTTCTATTCTGTAATGAGATCAATTATAAATCAAGTTCTATGTACATTTTATGTTTATGAAGTCCACTGTTTCATACCTAAAGGGGGGATACCCTTTTAACTACCTTTTGTTAAGATGTTAAAGGGGAGGGTTGAGTTCTAACTTCTTATACAAATAAGTTTCACCTGGTCCCAAGTCATTAACTTTGTTTGGTATTCATATCTTAATAGTTTTTTGTAATTTTGTTTTTGAAAGTTTACTTTCCATTTCAAATGTTTCTCTGTTGTTGAAAATACCCTGGTAGCAATACTTCCACTCTGCACACAAAATATAATGAGTGCACATAGCTGCTAACTTTTGAAAATGCCAATGGGGGTTTTGCGTGCAAGATGGCTGTCATAGTCCTAAAAAACCTTCAAGGGAGCCTTCAAATACATTTTAATGTTTGTTTTTTTTAACTTCTTCATGCTTATATAAGCCAAGAGTCATTGTAAATTAACTGTTTTGTTTATAATTGTGGAAAAAATTGCTCTTTCAAAATTTCAATTTGGGAGCCTCCATGGGGGGAACCCCTGTAAATAGTGACAGTTGGCAATTATGAGTGCAAACAAAATTGCTTAATGTTAAAAAAAAGTTCAAGAACAGCATTTCCTTCCTTGAATTTCAACTTGCTGTGAGAATTTGTTGATATTTGAAAAATCTCCAAAAAAAAAAAGAATTCATTCATATTTTCATTATCACTGCACCATATAATCATGATAATTGTAATATAAAAATTAAAATAGATCCAGATTTTAAAACTTCCAACACAACCCCATTTCATTTAATTTTCAATATTTTACTTAGATTAATCATAAAATCTTTTGAAATAAAATGCTTTCAAAACCTTTTAAAACTAAATATCGAAATATTCTGAATTTATAAAAAACAGCATTATGTAATAAAAGACAGTTTCTTTTAAAGTAATAAGTTTGGATAGTAATTACATTTCCATAGATATATCATGTATATAATGGGTACTTAATGGAGTTACCATTAATCTATAGTAATAATTATCTGCCTTAAAGATAAAACATATCCTTCATGTCTTTCTTATGAGTTTTTAAAGAAACTTTAAACAATTCCGATAACTTCGATCATAATTAAATAAATTTTGATTAACAAAATTATGTGGTTATTTTAAACCTCAACTGTATTTTAGTTAATCTACTTTCTACACTGATATAATATATTTTTTATAATGGAATTTAAGATTCACAAAGTTTTTGCAATCCTTGTCAATGAAGAGAAGAGCCAGGCCCGTAGCCAGGAATTTCCAAAGGGAGGTTCGTTTGACTCACAAACTCGACTTTAACAGTCACAATTCGAAAAGAACATTGACTCTAACAGTGCTTATTTGTTTTCAAGGGGGGGTTCAGACCCCCCGAACCCCCCTGGCTATGGGTATGCAAGCCAAACGTACCTGTATAATATATTTTTTATAATGGAATTTAAGATTCACAAAGTTTTTGCAATCCTTGTCAATGAAGAGAAGAGCCAGGCCCGTAGCCAGGAATTTCCAAAGGGAGGTTCGTTTGACTCACAAACTCGACTTTAACAGTCACAATTCGAAAAGAACATTGACTCTAACAGTGCTTATTTGTTTTCAAGGGGGGGTTCAGACCCCCCGAACCCCCCTGGCTATGGGTATGCAAGCCAAACGTACCTGTGGTACAAGCAGACTTAAACCAGATGCTCCGCAGGGCGTAGCTTTATACGACCGCAGAGGTTGAACCCTGAACGGTTGGGGCAAGTATGGACACAACATTCAAGCTGGATTCCACTCTAAATTTGGATTGTGATTAAATAGTTGACACAGCATAGGTTTCTGACACAGAATGAATGTATTCAAATGAACTTAAAATTTTTGTTTTCTCTTAGAGCAATTCACTATGCTGTTGAATATTAATCCTCTCAAAAAAATGTTTGAAGAAATTTTCTTTTTATTTATGAAATTTCAAATGAGAAAAATTGAACCCAATTTTTTATTCACATCCCCCTTTCCCTTATTCCAAAACTAATTTCAATTAAAATATTCTAATGGAGTTTGCAACAATTACTACTCATTTAAATACATCATAAAATATTTAGATGTAAAAAAAACTGCTTGTTATCACTGAATGGTAAAGATTATTTAAATTTATCAGTCATTAGTAAAATGTGAATATACATTGTATATTGTATATAACAAAGATTTAAGTTGATTCTAGACAAAGAAAGATAACTCCAATTAAAAAAAATTTTTGCAGATATTTCTTGCTTACTATACTGGACAAAGAAAGATAACTCTTAATTAAAAAAAAATTTGCTATTTCACAATATTGTGAAATTAGATATTTCTTGCCATTGCACAATACTGTGCAATTGAAAAGACTTGCTATTGCACAATACTTAATATAATAATTTTAGATACTGATTTGGACCAACTTGAAAACTGGGCCCATAATCAAAAATCTAAGTACATGTTTAGATTCAGCATATCAAAGAGGCCCAAGAATTTAATTTTTGTTAAAATCAAACTTAGTTTAATTTTGGACCCTTTGCACTTTAATTTAGACCAATTTTAAAACTGGGCCAAAAATTAAGAATCTACATACACAGTTAGATTTGGCATATCAAAGAACCCCAATTATTCAATTTTTGATGAAATCAAACAATGTTTAATTTTGGACCTCGATTTGGGCCAACTTGAAAACTGGGCCAATAATCAAAAATCTAAGTACATTTTTAGATTCAGCATATCAAAGAACCCCAAGGTTTCAATTTTTGTTAAAATCAAACTAAGTTTAATTTTGGACCCTTTGGACCTTAATGTAGACCAATTTTAAAACGGGACCAAAAATTAAGAATCTACATACACAGTTAGATTCGGCATATCAAAGAACCCCAATTATTCAATTTTGATGAAATCAAACAAAGTTTAATTTTGGACCCTTTGGGCCCCTTTTTCCTTAACTGTTGGGACCAAAACTCCCAAAATCAATACCAACCTTCCTTTTATCGTCATAAACCTTATGTTTAAATTTCATAGATTTCTATTTACTTTAACTAAAGTTATTGTGCGAAAACCAAGAATAATGCTTATTTGGGCCCTTTTTTGGCCCCTAATTCCTAAACTGTTGAAACCAAAACTCCCAAAATCAATCCCAACCTTTCTTTTGTGGTCATTAACCTTGTGTCAAAATTTCATAGATTTCTATTAACTTAAACTAAAGTTATAGTGCGAAAACCAAGAAAATGCTTATTTGGGCCCTTTTTGGCCCCTAATTCCTAAACTGTTGGGACCAAAACTCCCAAAATCAATACCAACCTTCCTTTTGTGGTCATAAACATTGTGTTTAAATTTCATTGATTTCTATTCACTTTAACTAAAGTTATTGTGCGAAAACCAAGAATAATGCTTATTTGGGCCCTTTTTTGGCCCTTAATTCCTAAACTGTAGAAACCAAAACTCCCAAAATCAGTCCCAACCTTTCTTTTGTGGTCATAAACCTTGTGTCAAAATTTCATAGATTTCTATTAACTTAAACTAGAGTTATAGTGCGAAAACCAAGAAAATGCTTATTTGGGCCCTTTTTGGCCCCTAATTCCTAAAATGTTGGGACCAAAACTCCCAAAATCAATACCAGCCTTCCTTTTGTGGTCATAAACCTTGTGTTAAAATTTCATAGATTTCTATTCACTTTTATTAAAGTTAGAGTGCGAAAACTAAAAGTATTCGGACGACGACGACGACGACGACGACACCAATGTGATAGCAATATACGACGAAAATTTTTTCATATTGGCTAGGGAATAATTACTCCTACCCCTCCCTTTTTCACAAATGAATAAACCAGGTAAATTAATGAAGATATTTAAGAATCATTTAGCCCAATTTATATGAGATTAATCTAGTGTTTTCAGAGTAGAGGATTTTTAAATATATAGTCAATATAAATAAGAAGATTTTGTATGAGTGTCACTGAGAACTACTTACCTGTCTTTCTTTGACATTTTTCATTTGATTCTTCACATTGCTGAAATCCTGACCACCAAAATTTTTAGGGTGTCTTCTAGGAGGTTCTCTCCTATCTGATCTGTCTTGTTGTTGTTTATGCTGCATTCCCTCCCTTGATCTGTCTGACAAAAAGTTATATGAGGGATCTGGAGGAGGTCCCTGAAAAAGTAATTGTCAAAGTGTCATGTCATAATATACGTAAAATATGATATATAGATATAAGAAGATGTGATATGAAAGACAACTCTCAATCCAAGTCACAATTAGTAAAAGTAAAATCATTAAAGGTCAAAGTACGATCTTCAACATGGAGCTTTGGCTCACACCAAACAGCAAGTAATAAAAGGCCCATAAAAATACTAGTTTAAAACCATTCAAACTTGAAAACCAACGGTCTAATCTATATGAAAAACAAGTAATGAGAAACATTTATAAATCACATCAACACCCTATTACAGTGTTCTCTCCTGTCTTTCCTAACATGAGGTTTGAATAAGCATTGTTCCATTAAAATTATAGCACAATGTTTATAAAATCTTTTGTAATAAAACCTATACAGATAGCAGTGTGGGGAAAAATTAGCACCACAATACCATTATTTTGATATAAATATATAAGTCTCCAGGATGAACAAAGAGCAAGAAACATAAAATTACTTCAATCAATCATATATTATATTCAAAATAATGTTGTAGCTATAATAAGACGCTATTCTAATATTCAATTGTTGTGACCAAAGTAAATCCTTAACTTCCTATGATCCAGCAGTTCTTCCTAAAAATTCCTTCAAAACAACTTTAATTAACACCTGTCAGCTTCATTTTAGTATAACTTACAATCTATATTCCTGACTTGGTACAGGCATTTTGGTATGTGGGAAACTCTGGATTAAACCTGGTTTTATAGATAGCTGAACCTCTCATATGTATGAAAGTCATATAAAATTCTAATATTCTGTGAATGATTTCTAAAGAGGTTCACATACCAACTGACAGTTACAATCTGTTCCTGTGATATATATTTAAAAGTTGTTCTAAATAACCTTTAACTGCATTTGTTTGCACCTGTTCTAAGTAAGAAACCTGATATGAGTGCAAATACTCTCTGACAAAGTCTTAATTTGTAAAAGTAAACCATTATATGTAAAAATTTGGCCTTCAGCATAAAGCCTTGGCTCACACCAAACAGCAAGTTATAAAGGGCTCAAAACAATGGCTAGTAAAAAACTTTTGAAACAGGAAAACCAACAGTCTAACCTTAAAACCAGGTGCTCCACAGGGCGCAGCTTTATACAACTGCAGAGGTCGAAACCCTGAACAGTTGGGGCAAGTATGGACACAACATTCAAGCTTGATACACCTCTGCATTTGGATTGTGATCAAATTCTTGTCATAATAAGAGTTTCTGACACAAAAAAATGTCAAGATCTTACAAATCTATTGGCAATATTGTGCACTTAAAGATTTCTTCTTCAAACTTTTAAAACCATTGACCCCCATTTTTCTTTTAATGAATCTTTTACATGTATAATGATAAGCCATCTGTCAAAGTCTTATACAATTCTAATAATTTTCTAATAGTTTTTGAGAACTTAAAACTTGTCAATGGTAAAGCTATGAGAAGTCAAGAGGGAACATTTTCCTGCCAAAATTTCAATGGCTAAATTCTCGAAAACAAGCACATAATGAGACATTGACCTATATATTTTTTTTGCTCTTTTAATTCCTTAGTTAATCCCCTATCAATATAAACTAGTTTTATGAAAAATTATTTATTTTGAAACTGAGCAGCAAACTTCCCTTATTTAAACCCTTTTACCATAACATTGTCTGATTATAAATCATTTGATTCATTTTTACAACTTTTTTTTGAAATTCAATTGATGAAATAAAACGAATAACAGAAACTGAAAACTCATAAAAATGGCCAACATGTATGACTAGTACATGCAACCAACTTTCATGACAGAATAATTAACAAAAAAGAACTTAACTATATTAAAGTCTTAACTTGATAGACTGATAAGAAACATTAAACTATTGTATTTTACCATCATGATTTTCTGAAAGGATAAGACATGTAAGAAGAACAGTTCTATTTTGAACTATAAGTATCATTCTTGATTTCTTAACTTCTTTAAATACTTAAGGCATGAAACCCTCTTACTTAAGGTATGGATTAGTACTGAACTTTAAGTCAGCAAGTTAAAAGGTAAAAGCAATGCCGGCTGCCATAAAAACAAAACATAGCCATGCCTCAACAATGTTTCATTCCAAAAAACAAAATCAGAACAATAAAGACAAGCAAAATTGTTTGCAGCACTTTAAATTGAATCAGTAGACAGTAATACGTATTGCCAGTATAATTTTTCTGGTCAAGTTTTATAAACTGGAGAACAAAGTTGGTCAATTATATTCTCAACTGACCAGTAAAGAGGCAGTTGTTGGTCTTAATTAAACTCACTTCAGGTCTATCGTCATGGTAATCTTGTGCCCCACCATGTGGTCTTTTCCTTGGTTGATCAAATTCAGAATCATCAAACTGTTCCCTGTTATCGTGGTAGCTGTTCCTCTTAAACTCCCCACTGTATCTGTTCCCATTACTAGATCCCTGTCTATTGTACTGGTTCCCACCACCTCTTCCTCTTGACTCCTGTCTGCTAAATTCACCACTGTTACGAAAGTCACGTTTGTCATAGAAATCTTCTCCACTACTTCTAGAATCCTGCCTGTTGTAGTCATTTCTCCCTCGTCCACGACCACGAGAATCTTGTCTGTGGCTAAAATCGCCACTTTTACGAAATTCCCTTTTATCGTGATACTCCTCATTACTGTTCCAAGAGTCCTGCCTATTAAAATCATCAGATCTGTTCTCTTTGTAATGATCATTACTGCCACCCCTTCCTCCCCTTGATCCACGACCACGAAAGTTTCTACGATTTCCACCTCCTCGTCTGTCGTTATTGTAAGGTTTATGTTCTGGACTGGCATCCCTGTCATCATGTTCACCAAATCTGAAATCTTGAGGTCGATCATTCTCCCCAAAACTAAATCGTTTAGGTGTGTCCTGTCTAAATCTATACTCGTCATCCCCAGAGTTCTGAAATCGATTATTGTCATCCTTTAGCTGCACATTTCTGGACTCGGAATTTCTAGTTATATGCATATCCTAAACCAAGGAAAACGTGCAGTTAGTATATACATGCAATCATATGTTAATTATTAGTAAAGGATGTAGGGTTGGTTAACAAACTAGCATGCTAATGGAATTACTACTCTACACAATGTTGATCATTATTGTTTATAATTGTCAAGTTTATACATTTAAATCATTTAGATATCATAAGTTGTTTTTCACTCAAAGTTTGTTAAAATGCTGATATCTATTTCTTTCAACTTATCATACTTTGCTAGGGTATAAAGCCAGTCTATGATTTCCAAAGGGAAGTAATTTGTTTAAAAGGTGTGTAATATAACAGAATCAAATTAGTAATTGACAATAAGATTATTGTAGGTTACCAATTTTTTGATTGATTGAATACGATTTATATATTTTCATGGGTATAAGTGTACCACTAATTCTAATGTTCATGATGGACACTCTATCTGCAAACTATGTCAAAACCATAAAATCATATATCAACGAAAATACAGCTGTTGCCGAATCTGAATTCACAGTATTCAGACTTGGATCCAACCATTTATAACTATTTTCAGTTGTTGGTTGCTTGTTGGTCAATCCCCTACTTCCTGCAAAACAGACAAGCAAGTTGGCAAGGTATGACCCCTCTTGAACTCAAAAATTTAATCCCAATGTTAATGACCAATTGGTACTAAAAGATGCACCAATACTTATTTTTCACAATACTGTACCATTCCAGGTATGTTACTTATATGTATTAAATGAAACTAAATGCATATACTAATTTATATTTCATAGTGTTAGTAAAATATCTATATATTATCTACAATACTAACATGATACACTCAACTGCACCTCAGAAGTTCCAAAGCAAACTGTTAAAATGGACAATATTTTAATTTGGGAGCAGAAAGTCAAGAAATGTGATTTTTTTTTACACAAACAGTTGAATTCTATTTCTCATAGAGTTTGATAAAAACATCTATGTGATCTACCTTTGGAACAATTAAGGCACAGTTAGGAATTTTAAGTTTGCCTAATTCCATTTATGGGGTACTCTGTGATAATATAAACATTCCTGTAATATTTCATATTTATTTTTTCTATTTTAAAATTTGTCATTGATATTTTTTCTGAAATAACTAGATTTCATTGAGATGGGAGCCATCTCTTTGGGCCCCGCTGTCAATAATGTGGGGTAAATAAGTTGTATGGATAATCTGATATGAAGCATTATTTGGAAGTTATTACATAGTCTCACATGTGATTTTAATCTAAGATTTTAAGTTAAAACTGATAAATATTCTCAACTTACTTTCATAGTATAATAGTGATATGACTGCATGATGTGAACTCATTGTTGACTACTCTAAGGTGACTTCTGGATATATGGATTGATGTTTGAACAATGTTTAAAGATGCTGCCCAATTGATATTTGTCACATATTTTTAGAATTATGCCTTCAATATATTATGACCCACCAAGTATAAAGTATGAAATATTAACGGTTCTCGAGAGGTAAAGCGGACACAATTTGTTAAGAACAACGAACGGATGGACAGACCAACGGACTGACCTTTGATTTAGGATGCATACATTATGACACATTTAATATATATGTTAAGTTGAAAATGTTTGTCAGGTATAAAGTATGAAATAATAACAGCTGTCCTCTCAAAATATAGTGTGGATCAAATTTGTTAGCGATGGACAGACCAACAGACAGACAGACCTTTGACCTAGGAAGTGGTACATACATCATGACACACCCTCTGGTGTTGGTTAAAATGGATGTCAAGTATAATATTTGAAATCATAATGGTTCTCAAGATATAGAGCGGACACAATCTTCACAACAGAACACAGGGTTGTCAACTGAAACCAAAGTTTTTTTGACGTTGACCTTTGACCTAGGAAGTTGTACATACATCATGACACGCCCTCTGGTGGTGGTTAAAATGGATGACAAGTATAAACTTTGAAATCATAACGGTTATCTAGATATGGAGCGGACACGATCTTCACCACAGGACACGGGGTTGTCAACTGAAACCAAAGGTTTTGACCTTGACCTTTGACCTAGGAAGTTGTACATACATCATGACACACCCTTGGGTGTTGGTTAATAATCATGTTAAGTATTAAGTATAAAATCATAACGGTTATCTAGATATGGAGCGGACACGATCTTCACCAAAGAACACAGGGTTGTCAATTGAAACCAAAGTTTTTGACCTTGACCTTTGACCTAGGAAGTTGTACATACATCATGACACACCCTCTGGTGGTGGTTAATATACATGTAAAGTATAAAGTATGAAATCATTATGGTTCTCTAGATATGGAGCGGACACGAAAGTGTTACGGACGGACGGACAGACGGACGGACAGACGGACGGACAGACGGACGGACAGACGGACAGACGGACAGACGGACGGACGGACGGACAGACTGATCACTATAGGGCGACCCGCCTTTTCGGCGGGGCCCTAATTAAGCATATATGAATAACAAGGTATCATTGAAATGATCACAATGGAAGAGAATACTCAGATAATAAGTTACAGAATTATTTTGAAACTATGTAAAATTATATTTCATAATTTATTTATATATTTATGAGCTGCATAAGATAGAAGTTGACCTTATGCAAGTGCACTTATACATGTACAACTTTGATTGATTTTGTAACATTCAAATACCACACAAATGATAATTTTTTGGACTGTTTAGAACGGTTCTTATTATCAACCAAATTTTTAAACAGTTGCAGACTTTGCATATGGATTTTGTTAACACCCAAACCAGATGTATTGATAATCCTTTTTCTATCCAAAGCAGCTTATATTTTGTCAAAAAAAAAGGGACCAGATAAAATACATCGGTTTGATTCTATACCTGAACATGATTGAAATCTCCCCCTGATTTAGGGCGTGGCTTCCCTCTTCCAACAGGTTTATTATTTTTCCTGGGCTGGTCCATATTGTCTGTATACTTTCTGTCATTTGGATATGTCTGCAAAAATAAACAATTTTTGAAAATTATAAAATCTACAAACAGAAAGCGTTACAGAATTACATTTTAACACATTTTTACTCTGATGTTTATCAATATCATGCTGGGGATGGGGGTGTATTATGACCTTGACTCACTATAAGGCCCTAGAACAGTTCCCTTGGTACCCTTAGGTGTTAAGTGAGCTTTAGAATAAGTAAATTGAATATTGTTGTAAAATTGGTCAAGAAGAAGGCAGCCATTTTTGTTTTGCATATGGTGATTTTATTTCTTAATTATTTTGTATTTTAAAGTAGTCTTCTTTCTGTCAGCTGATTTTCTTTAGAGTTACTCAGGGTTTCAACTTTTTTCAGACATGAAATTCAATGGTTGTCCCAGCGTTTTCCTGAATTATCAGTGGTTTTCAAGGATAGCGGTACTTATGTCATGGTTGAAATTGAACTTGATAAATAACATTGCACACCATTTTTAATACCAATTGCTGAAGTATAATTGAGACTAAGATTCACCTATGTCAAGTTGTCCAATATGTACAAAATTGGCTCATGAGTACAAGTGTAACACATACAGAATGAGATACCATTTTTCAGGAACGAATCAATGAGCAGAAGGGAGATAATTCAATTTAATTTTCAAAGATTTGTTTTGCATTTTTACATTTTTCAGGCCAAGAGCACCTATTATATACTTTCTATCTTTTCCTGGGTGCATGGCAACCCTGGTTACTAATCTGGAACCTGTTCAAGGATTGGCTTGTATTGACTTGTATCTTCTGGTGAAGTTATGTAATATCAGAAGTATCTGTGTGGGAAATTACCTGTTTTTCTTTCTTAGGTGAGTTACTGCCAGAGGGATCTGTTGGGGGGGATCAGTGTGGGATATTACCTGTTTTTCTTTCGTAGGTGAGTTACTGCCGGAGGGTTCTGTTGGCAATGGCTTGAACAAGGAAGCTGCTACTTTCTTGTCTTTTTGTATTTCCTAAAAAATTAAATCAAATATAAATGGTTAACTATTAAATACCAATGCTGGGTTAAAACAGATTTTTGTTTTTAAGAAAAAGTCAGTTATAATACATGTACAATGTACCAATTTATATCCTTTTTTTGGCACCTTAAATTGTCAATTACTTGAAATTAAACTTATATTTCCAATTTTTATTGTAATTCTATGAAAAATGTATGAGAAATATTCTCAATGTGTTTTTACCACATTGATCCTCCTCTTTAAATAATATCTCTTTTGACACCTGAAATCAGCATGGGTTATTTTTTAATATTTTTTATTAAATAATATTTTTTTTATCGAAATCCTAGAACAAATTGATGTTTCGTAAAATCTGTAAAATTTGAACAAATTTCATGCTTTTCATTGTAAATTTACCCCCGCCCCCCCCCCCCTTTCAAACATAATTATCACAAAAATCAATCATGTCAACAAGAATCAATTTTTATAAAGCATATGAATTTAAAAGTAAATTTTTGTTAGAATACTAAATGCATAACTTATAGTGTGAAAGAATGCGTCTTGAGTCTCTTGACATATATGTATAATTTGGGATTTTTCAACAAAACTTCAGTTTTGTCCAAATTTCACAATAAACAAATGAAAAATTCCTATTTTAGGTATTTAACCAGTGCTTTAAAATTCCAAAATTGGTTTTGAGAATGTAGTCAGCAATCATTTGACCTTAAGCTTACTTATAGACAACAACCCGACAGAAGTTACAGATCAGACCACAGTGAGAGGCCACCAATGGATCTTCAATGCAGCGAGAAAATCCTATACCTTGAGGCAGTCATCAGCTGGCCCCTAAATAAAATTGCGTACTAGTTCAGTGAAAAGTCTGAACATAACCACTGTGTTAAACCACATTACCTCATGTCTTTTTCTTAAGGCGTCATTCTTTTTTCTTATTTCTTCCATCTTTTTATTTAGTAAGGCTTCCCTTTCCTCCTTGGTCAGGATATCAAGGAACAGCTCTGCAGATGCCTGAATACCACAAAATAGTACCATTGATTACATTTATTTTTGCTGACTCAACAAAAAATGTATTTTTCATGAATACTTAATGATATCATGATTTTGATGAACATTATATGAACAAATTATACAAGCATATAGGAAACTTGAATATTGTTCAACACTTAAATCTTATGTTAAATATTCCAATGAAATCCATGACAATTATTATCCTTTAAAAATATCAATGAAACTCCAATAGCACAGGACATAGTCACACTGAATATACAATATACAAGTTAACATTTTTCAGTTGATTATATGGACCAGATGCTGCCACTAATATATGTATGTTTATTTTTTAAGAAAAGTACAGTCATTCAAAACTGCTTTTCTATCAATAAGAATATATGGGAAACACAAAGATATTTATAAATTGATTTGTTGAAAGAATGTCAAAAATGTGTGCTTATTCATTAGAATTCTTAAAAAAGAAATACATGTTTCCCATTTGTGTAACTGTCTAGGACTTATATTATTGTTTTTAAAAAAAAATGTGTGTAAACAATTTTAAGATTTGTGATACTGTAAAGTCAGTTACTTTCACGGGGTAAAACACAATTTTCATTTAATTTTCATTTTGGTGGTTATTATTTTGGCATATTCAAAACTTTTATTAATACCTTTGTATGTACACTTTTAATTACGGGGAATTTATTTTGGTTATTTTTGTTCTATCCTGCAAAAATAAGCGAAAATTAAAAATGGATTCATACGGGGTCAGTAAAAAACCATGTTACCATATTTTGGCACCACACGTACATAATGACGTTAGGCATCACCCTTAATTGATTTGACTCACCCTCTTTGGAACTGTAGCTATATATATATATAGGGGGTCAGTAGCAAACCATATAGTATAATTCATAATAAAATACATTAGAAATAAATGCAACTCCTATGTAAATTTGAGGTAAAGACATGTGTTTTATAAACATATTCTAAGAAGAGAATTTCAAAGAAGTACTACAGTTTTGTGTTTCAGTTTGTTTACCCACCTCATTAGCCATGATTTCTATCTATACGGGAACAAAGTGGGAACAGTTTCAGCAGATGGCCATTAGTATGGAGACTAGCCCATTCCTGAAATTAAAAAAACAAAATTATACAAAAAAATGTCTACAAGCTAGACTTACAAATAGTGCCAAAACTTCTACACAACATTACTGTAGCTAAAATCTTTACACCCGTAGTAAGATTTTCTGAAATGCAGAAAATTACCCACTAACTGCAACTTAAACTTTAAAGTCCCATCTCACACTAAATATCTGGCAACATTGATTGCTTGCCATTGAGGACCATGTTTTTGCATCTGAATGTTATTTTTTTTACATGTTTAGGGGTTGCTCAATATATGGCAACAAAAATACATATGTTTCCATTGACATTCTGACAAACATAAAGTATGTTGCTAAGACAAATACAATGTACTTATACAGGAATTTTTAGAACCTGCAGTTCTCAATATATAAAGAAATATTTCTACAGTATAAAAATTAAATATATATTATTTATTGTATTGTATTATGTCATGTATGTTGTAATACAAATCTTAACCCAGACTTAATCAATAACAGAGAACTGCACAAACTTGTAATGGGTCTTATTACACATTAAAGAAATTTCCACAACTAATCATAGAATCTGCTCTATCTATAAAGGTAGGCAGACTAACAGCTGTGACAATATATGTGAGATACACCTATGAGTGTATTAGCTCCATCTGTTATTTCTAATTTACACCAAGATATTATTGTCTATGCAGACTGATTGTTTTGATTGTTTTCAATAATTTAGGAAGGGGGGTCAGCGATTTGATCATATGTTATTGAAAAGCATGATTAATGTACGTAGGGTATCCAATTTCATCTACAAAAATAAAGGCCAAAAAAAATAATATGAAAGTTCATTAAGAATGTCTAGGACATTATAAATTCATTTAGAATGTCTAGGACATTATAAAAGAATGTTAGATTGTTGTCCTATTTTGTTCAAAGTGAGGCTGGGGTAAATTATTTTTTTTGCTATTTTTGGTACAGAATCTAGGATATTGGATATTCGGGTTTATTGAGTGCAATCGCTAAAATAAACACAACCTCATTTGCTACAAAATTTTGAACAAATTTTACTATATAATTACTTTAAATCTTTTTTTGTAAAAACACATTATTAATTTATAGATTAATCAATTGCTTACCTCCTAACTGTGGTCAGGTAAGTGTGGGCCCCAAAACAATCATTTTAAGGGGTGGCCTAACAAAGTCCAATGAAATCTGGTACACCTCATAACAATACCTTTGAGCCATTTATAAAATGCAAAAAACATATGAAATAAACAACCAAATGTATAACATCCTACATCTTGTAAAATGCCTCTCCTTCAATTTTAACATTACTTACTTATCACATGATCCTCAGGCTGACTGAGAAACTGACAAATTTACTTATCTATTCAAATATATTCTGCCAAATATTACTCACCCCAGCAGGTCAATTAAATATCTATCTGGTAAACTTTTACTTATGTTTATAATCTACATGTAACTGATTTAAATACAATATCCCCTCCATGATACTGATGATTCTTATTTAAATGACCAGTCTACAACAATAAACTAATAATATAAATTCTTTTTAATTTGTTGAAATTATTTTTAAATGAAGAAACAAAATCAGCATTTTTATCATAAATTTTATTGCTTTTCCACCTTGGGGTTTGATAAAAAAAATTACACATTTTTGTACCATGACAAGAACTAATCTAAATTAAATTTTAAATATTACATTTGGAAAATTTTAAATAAATATTAATTTTTGTATACAGTTTGCAATTGATAATGTAAAGTGTAATTATCTCACCTTGTACATGTACTGCCTTTAATTTGCATATAACTCTAAAGGGGATAAAATGGCCAAGATCAACACCCTCCCCCCTTTTAGGCCCTTTAAAAATTTCATTGTACCTAGCCACAATTTATCAATTTTAAATATATTCTCTATTGTACAATATTACAGACAATAATTACATTTTCATCAGCTAATTAAACTAATATCATCATTACAAAGATGATACATTCATTCATACAATGTGTGGAACAGCTGGGAAAATAGAAATCTGCATAATTAACAGATGTGCATCTGTTATCATAGAGCACTGAATAAACTTATCTTCTAAATCATATTTACTATCTGTATATACTACAAACAAAACTTCACAGAGAGGAGGGGTGACATACATGACCTAGACACGAGACTTCACTTATATCTGTACATACTACAAAGAAAGAGAGGAGGGCCTTAAAAGTTGACCTTGACACAAGACTACCTACTAAACCAGTACTTTATGTACCGGTATATGTATATACTACAAAAAAAACTTCACAGAAAGAGGGGCGGGTCTGAATTATTATAAGTTGACCTACATGTAGACACCACATTTTGTACAAAGAAAAAATAAAACAAGGCTCTTAAAGATGAGGTTTAAGGTCGACCTATATGACAGCATTATCTGACAATTATAGACTTACTTCTAAATCTTATATCATCTATGATACAAGAAAAATGGAGGGTCTTCCATGTGAGGTTGACCTTAACTCAGAGAGCCATAATATGTAGACATTATCTAGCATGAGACTACCTACTTAATAATCTTTAATATCTGTAATACTTAAAAAGAGGGAGGGAAGGGGGGGTCTAAGGACTTGACTTCTGTTTTAAAAGATTTAAGTTTAAGCAATAATTTAACAAATGTAATTATACATTTAAGAATTGAATGCTTCTTTTTGTAAATTTATTGGGTGGTAAAAGCGTTTACCGAAGTACATTTTGTATGAAGCGCACTGTTAACGCTTTTACAACCCTATAAAGTTTCAAAAAGAAGTATTCAATACTTATAATTACATTTTTTTAGCTAAAATCATGAAAACACGATTTTTATCCAGTTTTATTAAATTCACCTGTGCACTTTTTTGTGGGACCTCGTGTCATCCTGCATGATAAATGTTATTGTCTGATGCAATTGTTTATAAAATAACATGTTAGCCAATCAGAATAACGTATTATAATGAAACTTACATCTAATGTAATTATTTGTTCATAACTCTTGATAAAATCAAGAAAGAATTGACATAAGCTACATTTTTTATTTGTACATATGAAAATAGGAAAGAGATTATTGTAAAGCCAGTAGTACAGTCAACACAAATGAAATGATGGCCAAGTTTACATTCATAGCATGAGTAATAACTCTGTCAACTTGTTTGTCTGCCAAAAAGACATAGACTTTCCTAAAGAAATAATATGGAAAATATCTGAAATCAAACTGACTGTAAAATAAGACTATTAAAAATCAAAGTAAATGAAAAAATATTTTTTGGAAATTTAGCTTCAGCTAACTGATCTTAGATGTCAGAAAAAGAAGGTTATAAATGTTCACTATATATATATATTTTAGGGTGTTTGAAGTCCTTAAAAGACCTAAATCCTCTTTAGAAGGCTAGACCAGAATTTTTCAAAAGACAATGAAACATGTGCATTAAAGTAGAGTTGAGTTGAGGGTGAAACAGCACAGCTTTGAGGGATGAAGTTAAGTTCAAATTCTTTAAAGGAATTTATAACATTACATTGTACACAGTGTTGAAGATATTTTATGAATGACCTGAATTTAATTATCAGCTACCCTTGCTTGATATACATTATCCAGAAAAAATGTACATTCTTAAGATTATTTAGATGACCGACTTATTTTTTAATGAAAGCAAAAAAATGCATTTCAAAACGAAAAAAGCAAAAACATTTTTCTTCATTCAGATTTCTATATCCCTAGCTTATTTTCAGATGAAAGACTCAAAAAGTTTTCAGCTTCGTATATCATGTATATGTAGGTACATATTATTTTGACCTATCAATGAAAATACTATTGACAATAAGTACATGGCAGGTCACATACCAAAGTCTTCCCAGGTAATAATCATAGGTAAATAAAATATGTGCCTACAGGTTCAATTTTTAAATTCTTTTGATGTAATTGATGGAGTGGAACAAATATTTAGCAATAAGTAATATCAATGTGGTCATTATATATACCCCCTTGTTCCAATTGTCACCTACTCTGGTTTAAATAAGTATTTAGTTTGTAAAGTAATTGTTAAAACTTAAGAGATAATAATCACAGTATTGTTAATGGGATAATAAATTTGTTTTTTGCATTTTTTGTTGACCAGTTCAATCAAATTCTGAATAAAGCAAAATAAAAAGCTGAGGCCAAACCATTCAAAATGTCTATACCTTTCACACTTCTACATAGTGACTTTAGCATTAGCTTTGCTACCCTGGTAATTCAACACATATTGAATTTCAAAAAAGAGCCTACAGCCGATTACCTGAGCTTAGAAGTTCAAAATCATTTATTTTAAATTAATTTCTGATCTGAGTAACAGGGCATGCACATGTATGCCCCTTATTTTATTTCATTTTTTTTTATCACTATTCAAAAGAACCTTTGAAAAAAGTCCATTAAGTTCATTTGTTTCACTTCACTTCCAGCACTTTTAGATGTATTACAGCTGCAAGTCTTTTTGTTTGAAAAAGCCGAAGTCTTTGGATTGATTGATTGATTGATTGTTGGTTGCTTTACGCCGCATTAGCACAAAAAGGCTATATCGCGCAAAGTCTTTTGAGAAAACGGTTACAAATCCCTAATCTTTAGCTAGAATGTACAGAAAGCTTTATAACATACATTTCTAGATAAGAAACTGTTAAATGAGAAACCAATTCAATATTTGGCTTGAAACTCACTACATTTTGTATTTGAGGCATAAACCTGCTTCTTTAACCTAATATTACATGTGTATTATGTCAAGGTCATGTCCAAGTTATGACTTGGATTAAATTTGACCTTATAATGTATTGGTTTAAGTCAAGGCCAGGGATGAAAGGGTGCACAATTTTTTTCAATAAAAGAACCTTTTGTAAATGTACATGTATAACAATATCAAGGCCATGTAAATATTTGACAGATCAACATGCACTTGATTATTCTTACATGCACATTTAGCACATTGAAGTTGAGGGGTAAAGGTCAATGACACATCAATCAACTTTGAAACCTACATTATTGAACCTTTGACTAAAATTAACTGGAAACTTGACTAATCCAGACGTGCTCCAAAGTACATTGTATATTAACATCAATTTGAACCTTCGCAATATATATATATCAACTGAACATGTCTCTCTAAACAGAAAAAAAACCTCAACTTCTACTAAGGGTTCAGTATCAGTTATGCTGGTTTCACTGTACATGAGTGAGGAAATTATATAATCGCACAATAAAACAACTGTAATTTACAAATAATTTAGTTTCATTATGTCAATAATTCAAGAAAATATTGACAATTCTGTAGGCTAGCCACTACATGTTTATGTTCTTAGACCTGGCATATTCTAGATCTTTGTTTAGTATGAAAATTGTATTCTGAAAAATATATTTTTTATCACAGGATATTACTGATTTTAATCAATCTTACATGTATTCTTGCCAAATGATAGTAAGTAGAAGTGGAATAAATGCCAATGAGACAAAAAAAAGTCACATACACTACAGTGTAACCTGTCTTATCCAACACACTACGGGACCAGAAAGAAAGACAGACTAAGCTGGGAGTCAGAATACTGTTTTTTTTTTCTGCAAGGATATGCATATAAATTATTTTAGGACCATAAACATGTGTCGGTTAAAGCAGAATGTTGGATAAGCTAGACAGGTTGCACTGTACATTTAAAACCAAATAAACAAATCAATTAGTAACATTATCTAAACAATACAGTCTTTCAAAAATTGAAGGAAAAAAATACTGACAGAATTTGAAAGGTATTCAAGTAGGAACATGTAGAAAGGATTGGGATGGCTTTAAAAAAAATATACATGTATTGTAGCTTTCTGTTCATATATTATATATCAATAATGATTCTAATTGTTTAATGGAACTAAATCTTTATCTTGTTTTGATAATTACTAAAATGACTGTTTTCACATTCTTTAAATTTCAGATTTTCTGAATGTTGGTAGCCATATATAATCCTTGTAATATTGAAGTAAATGTTACCAAATAAATATTTTAACACTTATCATGCTTATAATACTGAAAATGCATATATATATCAACACCACATCTCGGTTTTTATTGTTTTTAAACCAAAATCAGGAAAGGAATTTATCAGAAGTGTTACAGTATCTATACATACATGTACATGTACCAAGTAATAAAATGAGAAATTTTCTTTACCGCTATATTTTTATGCATACACATGACATGCATGTACAGACAGTGGCTGGTCCATCGGGAGTAGAGGTTGTTAGCCCCCCTCCCCTGTTCAAATAATACTTTTTTTTAAATACCATGTATTCAGGTTAACTGTTTTTACTTTTTAGTATAAAATCTTTCAAATAATAATTTTTTACTATTGGGAATTACATGCACAGGCCCCTCTTTCTACCCTCGTTCAAAAACTTTGAATATGCCACTGATAGTGATACATGTACAATGATGTACATCGTCATGTTAATCTACCTTTAATATGATGATGATGAGAGTTTTTAACGACCTTGACTGGCTACATGCATACAGCACTCGCATAGTCGCCCTGGCTAACTAGTGCCTTTTGGGGTTGTGAATAATTATACTAATTTAATATAAAACTTTATTGTAATAGATATATATATTATTTCATTTATACATATACAGCATCATAAATCAATTAGCATCCTAACCTATAAATATTTCTGAACATACATGTATATCTGAACTAATGGACCATGGACTGTACATGTCCATTGATGTATTAATGACCCTAAGGTCAACACATCTAGTCATGATTGGACAGTATCCAAACATACCTGTACACAGGTATAATACATGTCTCATGAACCACTGCCAAAATATTTTAATTTATTAAAATTATGTAAATTTTAGATGTAGTTTGGTGTTACTTATCATTCATGTGTTCAAATGTCAAACCTGTAAATGTACAATGAATATATTTTTTTTTTATCTATAGTACATATAAAAACTCAACAAAGACATAACATGTTTTAAAAGGTGTTTGCACATTTATTTATCTCTTTTTTTTTCATTTTCAAAGATGCGATTTGATTGTTTAATTGCAAGTGACAAATCAAACACTGATATTTAGTTGTTTTATTTTTTAAGGTTCTAATTTTGCACATTCTTCATCAAATTTTGTTCAGTTCCCTGATTCTCTTCAAATCAATTCATGAGAGTGGTTACATTTACTATTTAATCTTTTATAATGAAAAAAGAGAAAAAGAAAGCCCTCGCTCAAATTTTCCGTGTTTCAATAGTCTTAGATGTTTCCCATGTTGTTAGATCAGTGTTCCTAAAGTTAAGTATTTTTCATCAGAACCATTGAATAAAATCATAAGATATCTATATCTGAATCAACACTTCCTCTCTCCAGAAAGTGTCACAATAAACTTATTCCTAGATAACAATTTTTGGAGGGCTTGTAGAAAAATCATCCAATACAGCAATGTTTTTTCATTCATAAATTTCAATAGCATAATTTATACATGTATTGTGCTTGTTATAAAAATCTAAAGTTTTCTGAAAAGATTAACCATGAAAGCATATTGATACATTTGATATTCCACACATATGATAGAGTTACTGTGAGATAAACTCCTGCTCAAGCTTTAAATGTATGTATGTTGTTTCATATGTAGGGATTTCTATCTTTTCTATAGATAAATACAATGTAGTAACATTCTTTATGGCGAGAAAGATTTCCCTAGGACACTGTCAAATGTTTATCATGATGTATATTTCCCTAAGTATCAAGCCAGTGAAGTCATATGTTTTCATTGGATAGTATTAAGATAATTCATTTCTCACAGAACTGTAGATTTTTCAAATATGAGAGCTAGTGTGCAATAAAATTCATTTTTGGATAGTTGAGTATCAAATAGCCCTCGTATTGGGTTTATATGAACATCAAGATTATGTTATGTATGTAATATAGACTGTTTTCTGTTTGACAGTCCGTATTTGCATATTCGTACCATAAATTGGTCCAGCAACTATTGTAATGTTTTTTTCCAACTTTTTATCGCACAAACTTTGTGATTAGATTTTATGGGAAAATGAGGCGAAAGACACCCATTTTTTATTTGATCATTAGGAAGATGTATATATGTAAACAGTTTCTGAAAAGGTATCACTCAGAGGCATTGAAATTCTAGTTTGACCCAAATTTTTTGGGGGAATGGGACATGATGTTCACTCCCCTTTTTGCAATATTTTATGGTAAATAAATGCAGAATGTTGCCATAGATACACATAAAAGGAATTATTTTTCACCCTTTTAACTTTTGAAAATCAAATCTATGGAAGATACTGATTATACAAGCATATGCACATGTACAAAATGTACAACACAAACAGTTAGGTTTAATTAATTTATGTATTAGAAATCCAGGAATAGGATATGATAAAACATTTTGTGGTTCATTTTCAATTTTATTTTCTAACTGTGGAGTGCTACCTTACTCTACCCTTTTTTATTTGGAAATATGCATCATTTTATCAAATTGGGAAATTTATAATAAACCCTGAATTTGAATGGAACTTCAATTTACGGTCTATAAATCCCTTTCAAGAGGCAAACCCTCATTTGAAATAGGACCCCTTACTTTCAGTGATGATACATAAATAGACCCTAAAATCTGCAAACATAGTCATTTTAGGCATGAAAAATGTTTAAATGAGTGTTTCTCATCTTGTATTCATGCACAATTACTACTGAGACTGCACTGTTTGGTAAAAAAGTTGTCTTTTTGGGAATAATTATAAGCCATCTTTTCCTAATTGGGTTTCTTCTCCAGAGGAGTTCCCAAATTGAATTGATGTTTAAATTTGCATACATCAAAATGGTATAACCAAATGTCCAATGTTTGTTTTTTATCCAGTTTTTTAAGACATGTAAGAAATGGATCCCTGAAACACATTTATCTGCTTTTTTATCGCATATTTATTTAAATAATGTAAGTATACTTTTTTAGAATGTCCCATTGTGATGTTTCAGCAGATTTTAATTTTTGATATTTATAAAATACTGCATGTGAACATTTTGTGTATATATCTAAATTTCTATTTCTATATCTATATAAAGTGAAAAAAGTGCAGATGCATTGTAAATGCCAAATCATAAAAATACAAATGGTTTGTCTCTAAGAAAGCTTGTAAGATTTCCACTGCTTTGTTTGCCTGGGATGCAATTTGTGTACTGAATTATTATATTATGGTATATATTCCTGTAGTCATCATGGTCATGGTAAATTCTATAGAGGGTCAGGCCACAGGCTGAATCCCCTGTGGATTTTAATCACCCTCAATGATCCATAGCTACAAATGTATAGGGGGTCAGTAGTTTTAAAATGGTATAACATTTTTTTCGCACGCTGGAATTTTTCTGAATTTTTTAGTACAAATCATGACGTCATGAAACCCCTCTGAAATTTAATAACCCTCTACGGATCCATTGGGGGTCACCAAGTGACAGCGGTTAACCTTTCAAAATGTGATAAATTATAATAATATAACCATTTGCCGTGTTAATTATCCATAGGAACACCTGAAAAACACCTTGTCATAGACCCCTGTGTTAAATCTTTTGGAAATTGGAATAAATAAAATTTCACAACTTTCTTTGTTTACATTGTTAATTTACTGTTGAAAAATAAAGGCAAAAGATACCAAGGAAAAGTTATAATTTGAATGCGAAAAAAATCATCCATGTATTAGTCTAGGCTATACCTCATTACCTGAGTTTAATACGCATGTTGTGAAGTACTGACTTTTTCACTTTCAGTATTTGGGAAATACACACATGGTATTTGAAGGCAATATACGGTTGATTTTGGGGTTAAATGCAGCATTAGACAGCTGTAGTCTAAAACTGTATATATAAATGCAAGCAAACCTGCATTTCTTTTTAAATATGCGATTAATACAAGAAATTCTTCACATTTTTTTACTTACGAAAATTAGCCTGCCAAATCCTATGACAGCCCAGGCACTTCTACCTTCACATTGGAGAGTTCACATGCCAATTAAGGTAAAGATAGGAAAGTGTTTGATGCGGGAAAATTTGAATATGTTTAATGGTATAAAAATACGAAGAATAGGAATAAGATGTTTTTGCCAATTACGATGCACAAGAAGAGCAGAATAATTAATAGAAATTATGATATGTACACATGATTACATGATTAATATTGAACATAATTATTGATTAAAAAATCAATAACTTTCTCAGATTACAATAATATTAATATTTGACGTATTTTGTTTCTATTTCTAAAATTATTTCTTTTCTTTTGTTTTTCTAAAATGGGGTATTGTAACAAAAAAATGTATTTCATCCTCTGCATCTTTTTGATATACCGCTTTGTTAGTACATGGAGTCAGAGACATATAATTATATGTCTCTGATGGAGTCTACTTTTTATTCTAGAAATTGGTAATAACTTATAATCAGGAACAGATATACATATACTGTTCCCAGCTTATAATGGACTATAGCGTTAATTTAATAATTGCTTTCAAAACGAGATATATACGAATATCAACAGTAGTCATAATTTTCTTCATTATTACTGTCTCGAGAGATTTTCAGTTTCTCAGATTTTTCACGTTTACATCAGAGACATATATACATGTGTATATATGTCTCTGTTTACATCAATTCGTACAGTGGGCAGTTTTTAATAGCCCAAAGTCAAGACACTGCATTTTCAACTGATCATTTTTCCTACTTCTGTTGAGCTATACTGAAGACCACTTCTCCACATCCCAATTAGTGGTAGGGTTTGGCGACTCAGTGCAAACTTTTTTTAATCCATGCATGTTTAACCCAGCCGGGCATTTTGTATGTGCCTGTTCCAAGCTTCTATTTCATTGCATGTTGTCGTTAGATGCTGTATAAAATATTTGCGTTTCATTCCTTAAATTGTATATAGATTAGGCCCCATTAGATTTCTCGTTTAAATTGTCTGATATCCCAATAATCTCGGCTCAAATTTTGTAATAGAGCGAGGTGCTCATATGCTTTACCATTCATACTTTAACCGAGAACATGTTTTATGTGTGTGTACAGTAGTCTTTAGTGACTACGTTGATTGAACCCTTTAACTCAAAATAAAAGCATTAACATGATTCAGTTTAGTTTGGTTAAGATTTGCTTCTAACCAGTTATGTTGTCATCGAGTTTCAAATTGATGTACATATCGTGAATGCTTGCAAATGTATATATACTAGTATACATGAATATACTTGTATATAGATTTATCATTTTTTTTGTGAATTAATAAAACATATACTATATGTTTCATAATTCTATTATTTTCTGTAGATGAAGCTGAGTACTTTCTGTTGCTGAAGGACCATAATTTAGTCTGCATAGGTATCGTCCACTTATAGTATTTAGAGTTCCGACAGTTGTAATCCCTCAAGCAAGAAAGAACAACATGCATGCATGCTAATGGGAAATGAAAATCGTACTGAAGAAAAACAGGTCAACGGCAAAGAAAAAAAAGACAATACTTAGGCCAATAGATATGAAGGAAAGATAACACTTCGGCCAAAGGAATGGAAAAAGACAACACCTATAGGCTAGGCTATAGGAAGAGAAAAAAGACAACACATTCATAGTTAGTTTACCCGTTCATTTTTAAAAATTATCTGTCATTTAGGGGCCTTTTATAGCTGACTATGCGATATTAGCTATGCTTATCATTACAGTTCGTTCGGTATCCTTGTGTTGTTAATTTCAATGCCATTTGATGTCTTTTGAAGAGTTGTCTCATTAGCAATCGTACCACATTTCTTTTTTATACTTATTACCGTCGTGATAAATTTTTGTTATGCACAGTCATTTACATCCGTTAAGAAATTATGTAAAAGCTATGTTGTACTACATGTGTACTACCTTGCCATTTACCATCTTAAAATGTTTATGCATTTGGCAGCAGTGTGAGAAAATAGCAGTCACATACACTTGTTTAAAAATAATTAAATCTTTACTCTCTCGAAAAAACAACAACATTTTCCTTCTTTAAACTTCTATCTTCAAATTTATAGAGAAATTGTTTTCCTTTTATATATTCTGAATGTTCCTCACTTATTCCCATTTTAAATGTTCTATATGTTCCTATAATTTCCCCTTGTTTTAATGTTCTATATGTTCCTTAATTACTTAAATTCTTTCTTTTAAAAATAATCTATATATCCATAACATGCTTCCTTTTTAAGTGTTCTAATGTTCCTGTAATAACAATTGTGGCTAAATTTGGTTAAATTTGACCTAGTAGTTTCAGAGTTGAAGATTTTTGTAAAAGATTAAAAAAAAAATGCGAAAAATTGGTAAAAAAAATACTATAAAGGGCAACTCCTTAATGGATTAACTGACCATTTTGGTCATATTAACTTATTTGTAGATCTTACTTTGCTGAACATTATTGTTGTTTACAGTTTAACTCTATCTGGAATAATATTCAAGATAGTAACCAAAAACGGCAAAATTTCCTTAAAATTACCAATTCAGGGGCAGCAACCCAACAACTCGTTGTCTGATTCATCTGAAAATTTTAGGACAGATAGATCTTGACCTATTTAACAATTTTATCCCCATGTCAGATTTGCTCTAAATGCTTTGGTTTCAAAGTTATAAGCCAAAATCTACATTTTACCCCTATGTTCTATTTTAGCCATGGCTGCCATCTTGGTTGGTTGGCCGGGTCATCGGACAAGACACCCAAATGATGATTGTGGCCAAATTTGGTTAAATTTGGCCTAATAGTTTCAGAGGAGAAGATTTTTGTAAAAGTTAACGACGACGGACGACGCCGGACGCAGGACGACGACGGATGCCAAGTGGTGAGAAAAGCTCACATGACCCTATGGGCCAGGTGAGCTAAATATATGTGCGGTGACCCAGCCAACCAATCAAGATGGCCACCATGGCTAAAAATAGAACATAAGGGGGAAATGTAGATAACTCTGAAACCAAAGCATTTAGAGCAAATCTATTGAGGAGTTATATTGTTAATCAAGTCAATATTGCTGCCCCCAATTGGTATTTTTTAAAGAAATTTCGAATATTATCTTGAATACTATTATAGATAGAGATAATTTGTAAACAGTAATAATATTCAGCAAAGTAAAATCTACTAATAAATTAACATGACCCAAATGGTCAGTTGACCCCTTAAGGAGTTATTGTCCTTTACAGTAAATTTTTAACAATTTGACACTACTAAATTGTCAAATTGTTACCTATTGTAGTATTTTAATCAGTAAGACTTCCTAAGATAACAATACGAATACTAAAAATCTCGACTAAAAAAAAAGGCGTATAGGTACAGTTTTCAATTTGTAAGCGGGCATGACGTAAAACAGCGAATCAAAGAATTCATCTTTATTTATAACTAATGTAGGACAATGCTGTTGATTAAAAAAATACTCCATTCCAGGACCTTTTGTTTTCCGAATAATTAATATTACCAATAATTGATAAGTTCCAGTTCGACGGGTTCAAACAGAAAGATTTGAAAGCAGACTGAAAACTGTGTATCTTATAATCGCCATGACTTTATCAGATGACAATACTAATACTAAAATAAGGCTTGCGAATAGTTATATACGTTAATTCAGTCACGGATCCGCGATATCATGTGTGTGCTCTAGTACTATTGATTCAAATGCCGGCAACTTGACTCCAAGATTTTGTCCTGTTGACAGGTTGACGGTTTACAACTTTTATAACAGTTATATCATCTGATTTTAAAAATTGTATTAAAGTCTTAATTGTGAGTGTGGTTTTTGAGTGATATCATTTCCAGAATGAGGATATTTTTATTGATGAACGTTTTTTTTTGAATTGCACAAATGTCATCAAGTTGAAATGTGCGGCCGATTTTATACGGTGTTTTTTAATTTTTTCAGAACTAAAATTACGAATTAAGTACCGCTTCGAGTCCGGAATAACTTCCTACCTTTATATTTTAACCGGAGTTGCCTCCCTTCTAAACTGAAATGAAACTTGAAAACTCCTGAAATTACATTTTACAATACTACCCCCTTATAACTTCAACAAAACCTAATCATGTCTTCAACTGATGTTCAAACACTGATGGAAATGGGATTTACCCAAAACAGAGCGTATGTTATATGATAAGTGTTATTTGGACCAATTTATTTAAAAAAAAATGATCCAGTCCACTTTCAATTTCCCTGAATCACTACTTCTATCATGACTTACCTTTTCATGTTATAAGGGAAATAAACCAAAAAAGGTTATGGATGCCCCCAATAGAATGTACATACCTGCTTCAGTGTTTGTGTTGCATTGAATTATATTGAAGGATGTCCAGTTTTACCAATAATCATGCATCATATGCCGTCTAGCATGTCTGACATGTCCAGTGTCTGCTGTTGGAATGCGTCAATGTCAAAGCAAAAATTTAAAATAACCTTCCAAGATGTCATAATTATTTGGACTAGTTTGAGCAGTGCATATACATGGAGTACCACATCATGCCATGCATGTGTATAGTCCGAGATTACTCTGACGGCTGTTTAGCTAGACAAAACAGCCGTCGGACGTCAGAGTAATCTCGGACTAGCATGTGTATTGGTAAATTCAACCATTATCATGATTATTCAAAGCAGGCCTAGAGACTTTTAAGGAGGATAAGTGTCAATGATAATGTAACATAAACATATTCATGATATTTACAACAAAATTTGCAATTACAATTTCTGCCCCAACACCATAAACACTAGCTGATTCTATACTGTTAAAATTCAATAGACACATGATAGAGATCTGACATGGACATAGAAATTTTATCTGTGAATTAGTAGGTTAACAAAACAAAAATGTTACAAAATATCTATGAATATTAAATATCTAATTTGCGTCAGTAAAGATTTAGTCATATGCATAGAAAATGACAAGTGATACCACTTTTGTAATGACTTCACATTGAAACAACAACTACTCAGAACTTTTCTTATAATGATGTTTGCTATACATGCTATATTTCAGTGAAAGGGCACTTGCCAAAACAAGTTACAAAGGTGTACAGCTAGCGATGGACTGGTAAGTTTAATCTGATTAAAAATAATGATCCTGTGTAAAAGCTAAGATGTTAGAATATATGGAATAGAATATCTGCCATATTAATAAACATTTGTTATTTTAAGAATTGTTTAATTATGTGGGATATTCCCTTCCGTAGAAAACGCTCTGTCATGTCTGTTTAACATTGTTAAAAAGACATCATGGAATCCTTTGGTTTTGTCTGATGAATACAGACCATGCACACGTTCAAATATTTGAAGGCTGACAAAGATAGTCTTAAATATATAAACTTATCAATGAACTTTAGGAGAAAAAAATTGTTGTAATATTGCTGTCTCATTATTTTAGGTTTTTTTAAAACATATTTATTTATTGTGGATTGGGAAACAAGTTTAGTTAGCAAAAATAACCTGCTATGCTGTATCTTTCCAATAATATTGTGAATATTCAGATTATTCTCAATGAACAATCATGTATATCATATTTCCCAAACTCTTGGCTTGTGAATTTTAAATGGGATGATATCATTTACATGTATGATTTACATTTTGTAATAAAATACTTTTATGCTTGTTATTCATAGGTTGTTTGCACATGAAGGTGATGCTGATATTGATGAACCCTTTGTAGCACCTGTAGGACACACACTTGGTAAATCTTCAGGTAAATTAACATTGCATCATAGGAGTACACATGTAGTAAATGTGAAAGTGGCTTTAAACACCATCAATCAATCAATCAGTCAGCATGGTTAATAAACATTGAAATACATTTACACAAGTAGAACACAATCATTGCATACAGTTGGTGTTGGACAGAACACACAATTTTTATGGAGTTATTGCCCTTTATTGTCAATTTTTAACAATTTTCATAAAATTTGTAAACTTTCACTAACATTTTCCACTGAAACTAACTGGGCCATGTTCATTATAAATAGAGAAAATTGTAAGCAACAAGAATGTTTAGTAAAGTAAGATCTACAAACACATCACCATCACCAAAACACAATTTTGTCATGAATCCATCTGTTTCCTTTGTTAAATATTCACAAAGACCAAGGTGAGCAACACAGGCTCTTTAGAGCCTTTAGTCTAATTTAACCCTTATTATCTCTGTGGATTCCTTTAATTATGCATAGAAATATTTGTGGATTGAGGATAGTTTTCTTGGACTTGATTTCCTTGTTTTTTTTCAAAATTCTTACAAAGAACCTATAGGAAATGAGTATTTTTATAAATATTTAAATCCTTGCTTTACCACAAATTCAATGAAGTCATACTTAGTATAATTTGAATTAACCAATTCCTAGTATTTTATTATGCTCTGTAAATATTTTTTTTTTTTTTTTTAAATATTTTAGAATCAGAGAGTAGTCAACCAATGGAAACATCCAACCAAGAACCAGGACCTAGTGACAGTGCAGCTGGAGGGGAACCTTCTGGTGAACCAGTAGGACCAGTTCAGGCAAACTCACTCAAGTGTGATGAGTAAGTATGAAAACAGGATCCAGTTGGTTTAACAGTATCCACCAGAATCATTTCCAGCTACTAGTGGAAGACCAATATTCTTATAATTTTCTTATGTGTCTAAACCAAATTTCGATAATGCTTACTAGTCTCAATAAAGTTTTACTAGTCAAGGGCATCAGACCAGTGGCTAAATAAATACTAGTCAAGGGCATCAGACTAGTGGCTAAATAAATACTAGTCAAGGGCATCAGACTAGTGGCTAAATAAAGTTTTACTAGTCAAGGGCATCAGACTAGTGGCTAAATAAAGTTTTACTAGTCAAGGGCATCAGACTAGTGGCTAAATAAAGTTTTACTAGTCAAGGGCATCAGACTAGTGGCTAAATAAAGTTTTACTAGTCATGGGCATCAGACTAGTGGCTAAATAAAGTTTTACTAGTCAAGGGCATCAGACTAGTGGCTAAATAAAGTTTTACTAGTCAAGGGCATCAGACTAGTGGCTAAATAAAGTTTTACTAGTCAAGGGCATCAGACTAGTGGCCAACTGTGCTGACTAGTGTAATGAAGCTGGAGAGTTATTCAAATAGTTTCAATAAAAAATTGGGTTAAAACAAGTGGTCACTGTCTGACTCACTTATCCTTATTTTATTTACCTAAGTAATTAAGGGTTAAGGTTTATTCTTTCCTTCATTTGATCGTTCCTCTGTTTGTCCGTCTGCTTCAGGTTAAAGTTTTTGGTCAAGGTAGTTTTTGATGAGGTTGAAGTCTAATCAATTTGAAACTTAGTACACATGTTCCCTATGATATGATCTTTCTAATTTTAAAGCCAATTTAGATTAGAGTCTTACCCCAATTTCAAGGTCCACTGAACATAGAAAAGATAGTGCGAGTGGGTCATCCCTGTACTATGGACACATTCTGGTTCATTGTTTATAAAGAAAATCCAGGTTTTGTGCTATTATTCAAATAAAAGGTATTTCTAATTATGTTACAGGTGTGGGAAGTTCCTAAGGACTGAGATGGAGGCTCAAGCCCATGCAGCCAGAACACAACATTCCAGTTTCTCTGAGTCCACAGAGGTCATTAAACCATTAACAGCAGAGGAAAAGAAAGAACAAATGAATAAGTAATTAACTTTAAAAAAAATATATTTGTGTTATAAGTTATAAGATATAAAGCCAAAATAAGGTATGCCACCCATTCAAATTGCCAACACTGTAAATTCGGATATTGATATGGTGTTTTTATTGCGTAAACTGCAACAGTATTTGTTTTAGAAAAAATAAAGAATTGCATTGTAATTTTTAATGGCATTATTTTTTGCAACATTTTCTAGAATCCCAACTTTTAGTTTAGCATTTTTATCTATCTTTCAAAATAATGTAATTTCAGAAAATATTATACATTTATTAAAGGGATTTTTGGAGATAAGACCAAAATATGAGTTTATTTATTATAATTTTTGGACAGTTTGCATACAAATACATTATAAATAACAGAAATTTTAATGCATAATTTAACATCTGACATTTACTGTGGATTCATTTATTTTTGTCAATACAAAATGTCCATTTAATTTTAGTTTCTTGTGTACAATTTGAAGTCTAGTATGGTGTTCATTATCACTGAACTAGAGTATATTTGTTTAGGGGCAGCTGAAGGACGCCTCCGGGTGCAGGAATTTCTCGCTACATTGAAGACCTGTTGGTCACCTTTTGCTGTTGTATTTTTTATGGTCTGGTTGTTGTCTTTTTGACACATTCCCCATTTGCATTCTCAATTTTATCAATATTCATAGATCGCGAAAAAGTGTATGATCATGAATTTTTTTAAACAAGCCTACAAGGTAAAGAATGTATGTTCTTCGTTTAACATTAAAAATTTGTTGTTCTTTAGCTTGTATCCACAAAATTCACGAAAATTTATATTCCAAGAAAAATAATGAACACCCAGTACATATTCATGTTTAAAAAAAAGAAAACATAGATTGGTACCCTCCACTTTTGAAGGTCATTGACACCAGTTAAAATTATTATTTACTTTGACATGCCAGGTTACAAGAAAAATTAAAACAGAAAAGACTAGAAAGAGAAGAGCAGGAGAAAAAAGAACAGACTGCACGAGAGAAACAAAGAAGAACACAAGGAAAAGAAATAGTATCTATAAAATCAAAGTTAGTATGTACTGATGATGATAAAGTGCTGTTAAACTTTACAATACATTACTTTCTTAAAAAGTAGTATTAACATCAACATTGAAAAAAGAAATGTGGAATGGTTGCTAGTGAGACAACTTTTTTCAGGACTAGGAAATAAGCAACTATAGATAAGCGTACAACTGTTATAAATGAGCAAACCCATTACTATAAGTATGTTTATGTTGAAAAACATGACAAAATGTGAACCAAATCATACGAAAAAACCTGATTTGTGACAAAAATGATAAATGACATACACTGAATAACATTATCCTGACTTGGGACAGGCACAATTATTGGTAGAATAAGTTTAGTATTCTTGTGCAGTAAACCAACTTTTTTTAGATAAAGATCTGTACTGGAATTAATTATAACCATTCAGATAACTGTTTAGTAGGATTTTTATTATTATAAACAGTAAACTACAAACTATTAAGTCTTATATGTGTTAAGTTTGGACACATTTTCTATTTACATAAGGTTCCAGTAGGAAACAGGAGGTCACAAAGAAAGATGAAAAATTCAGATTACTATTTGCATCTCTTTAATCTTATAACACTTTTGGAATTTTAGAATAGAAGAAGATGAAATTAAGAAGATAGCTGAACAAAGAAGAAGAGAAAAAATGGATGATAAATTAGCAAGGTAAAATCAACTTGAAATGATTGACTCTGGGAAAGTTGATCTTTGAGTGCTTTGATATTACATGAAGTGATATAATAATAATAATTAAAGTTTTATTACCATAATAGAGATTGACAAAGTACACCAGGACCCTTTATGGTTTAATCTATATAATTGAAGAAAAAGTGTTTAATTTTCTAAAATATAATTATAGATTATCATTGATCATCTAAACGAGATTGATTTTCTCGCTTGAGCTAGGACAGCGAAAGCGAGAAATGCTATCGAGTTGAGATGACCAATGATAATCTGTTTATTGATATTTTACCTATCATGATGATGTCAATTTCATGTCAATTTTGAAAGCAACGCCACACGCTTGCTTAGTTTCTAGCAAAATTTTTCCATCTCAAGCAAGTAGCATGATATGAAAAATTATCATAAAAAATGTTCATAGGAAAAATGCACAAAATAGCAATAATATGTTTTACATCCTGAAGATTTTAGATTTGAATGTTTTATCAACATTAATTGATGAATGATGGCATTTGAAAACAATTCCAATTCTATTTCAGACAAAGAGTGAAAGATCAGATAGAAAAAGATAAAAGAGATAGAGCAGCAAAGGTTTGTTTAGGGATGTGATAATAAGGATTATAATTTAATAGATGATCATCTAAAAGTTGCATCTGACAAAGGTCTTTAATGATTATTCTGATATTTATATCTCATCCAAATTATGTAAATTTTGAGTGCTTGCTTATCAGGTCTAAACATTTTTAAAAAATTGTCAAATTTTAGTGATGAAAATAACACTTAAAAGGATTCTTTATTAAAGAAGACATTTTTGTTCAATAAACTGAATGTGACTTTTTTCTTTTGTAATTCTAGTTATTTCAAGCATTTCTGTTAAGTTTTGTCATAATCAGTTCAATAGTTTGAGAAAAATCTAGTATAATGAAAGCGACATCTACAGGGATTCGAGCAAAATTTCTTTGACAAATCCAAACAAAGCCACATCAAGATAGAATAGAGTGTGGACCAATAAATGATCAAATATCTATTTTAACTGCCTACAAACAGTTGAATAAGATACACAATATGATTTTTGGAAGATAAATACCACTAGTCGACCTCTTTGTTTTCTTTGAAAGGTCTCTTTTGGTCAATTAATACCTCTCATTTCCTCCAAATTTCAATTTTTCAGTCCAATTATTAAAAATAATGGGATAACTTTCACTCAGTTATGGTAGATATGTTATGAGAAATGAGTAATTGAAGCATTTTAGCAGAATGAATAATCCATATAAAAGTTTACCGACTCCAAGGAGGTTCCAATAAGTCCTTACGTAAAAATCAAATTTACCCTGTGTTCCAAAGAGGGACATAAAAGGCTTTTCTTTTAGTAAATAATTTGTTGTTACGGCATTAAAAATAATTTCATCTACTTATAACTATATATTTATTTAAGTATTTCCTGGGAAAATGGTCTATCTTAGCAGAATATAAGAAATAAGGAGAAAAAGCCCCCACCCCACCCCCTTTAGTATGGCTTGTTCTGTCAACTGAATATTCAGGACAGATTGGAATTGTTTCACTTAAATAGCAAGAAACTTTAATTAACACATGAGATTACTCACAAGGTCAAAGGTGCATGTACAGCTTCCATCATTGGAAGTTAACCAATCAAATTTCTCCCCTTATTTTATCTGTGTACAAGGTTTAGTCACCCTGTAAACTCAAGATTACAAAATCGTCTACAGAAATCCCAAATAAAAAATAATGGTGTTTTGATATATGCAAGACATATGTTTATGACATAGAAATGTTTTACTGCAATAAAATATAGGATTAATTACTTACAACTGTCAAATTCAAGGAAATATTTTTTTGACCTACTTATACAACCGGATGTGACGTACCATGATTTGGTGGTATTACACCTTAACAAAGCATGTAAATAGAAATTAATTTAAAAAATTATTTCATGAAAAATGTGAAAGAAATGTCAGATCTATTTGAGTTTTAAAATAGACCGGCTTAGCCAATGATTTAAGATTGTTTCAGGGTTAAACTTGTTACATGAATATAAGGAGATATGGTATGATTGTTTATGAGACAACTCACCACCACTTCCAAATTATATAGAAGTTAAAAACCAAAGTTTACTGTATGGCCTTCAACAATAAACAAATCATGATTTGGTTTAATGCATAAAACCAGTTAAGTAAGCCATTTTAACAAATACTAGTGTTTTATACTAAAAAGTTATATGTAATGAAAAATATAGTGTGTATTTTACGTAAGTCCATTGATATACAAATTCCCAATGGGTTGACACTGAACTATTTTTTTCAGTTTGCCAAAGATAAAGATGTACCAAAATCCAATACAGCACCATCCCCTTCTGCTGCATCTGTAGCTACACCTGCTGTTAAAAAGGAATATACAGACTGTCGATTACAGGTAAAAAAAAATCAGAATAATATGTGCTTATATCCATCACTCATCAACTTCCTGTTTACCCAAAACTTAAAGAGGGCTATCATTAGTGAGTAATAGCTCACAGTTGATTTTATTGAGAGTGGACCTACAAAAAAATACTGGTACTGTGGCTTCATTTATTTTTTCATGGGTACTAATTTTCAAGGGTGGTGTAAAACTTGGCTTTTCGTGTAAATGTTCTTTAGTGGTTTTGCCAAAGATAAAAAAAATGTAATTTGTTGGACATTTAACTTTGTGTTTCATCTGTACCCACGAAAAGCATGTATTATTGGTATCCAATAAATAATGATGAATCCACAAGATAATAACACTGAGAATGGAAATGGGGAATATGTCAAAGAGACAACAACTCGACCATAGAACAGAAAACGGCAGAAGGTCACCAACTGGTCTTCAATGCAGCGAGAAATTCCCTCATCAGGATGCGTCCTGCAGCTGGTATAATGTTTTTATACTTTTTTTAGTGGAAGAAGACGTCAAGTCTTCTGAAGACTTAAGGGGCCGACCCTTGGCATTGAGTCTCTGTATGCCGCATTCGTTTCTGTGTATTACAATTTCAAAACAACTTAGATTCCTGACACCGATTTTTACACATGATTAGGCATCTGAATCATTTAATTTGTAAATTATGATTGTAAAACAATCACTATCGTAAATATGACCTTTTTATTAATGTAAATTACTAGATTTCATCTCATCCACATGAACGTTATTTGTTTACTTGTAACAGGATGTTTTAACTGTAGATATTTGTATTACGCATGCGTGAATTTGGTATCGGGACAACTCGCCCTGTTTACAAGTTCGCCCTTGAAGTTACGAATTTGCAATCCTGCAGACAAGAAGATTTTGTTTTTATATAAATAAAAAGGATATATAAAGTGTTGTCTTTATTCATGGTTTTCTTTTGTCATGTGAATTAGATGCCCTTCGTAACATACAAGTGAACCTCCCGTTTAGGAGCAAAAACTCCCGTGTATGAAATTTTTCAGACTCCATTTTTGAACATTTACTACTGTACGGGTGTAATTGACACCTGTGTCAAATTTTACCTGAACATCAAAGAAGATGTATAATTATATGGCTTCACTTGACAACTTGGGTGTCAAACATACTGGTAATCAACGATGTTTACCTCCGGCTAACTGCCGTTGTGTTATCAAAACGATGTGTATTGGGAATATTGAAATACTTTTTTGTTACTTCCCTTTGTTTTATCCTGTTTTCAGTTATTTTGCTTTTAAAAATGTAAATTGATAAAAGACTAAAAATGATTAATATTTTAATCAAATAATCATAAAAGGATGTTGATTAAATGAATTTAAATGATTTTAGACAAATAAAAAAATTAAAATTTGTAAATTATTTTAGCAATCTAGACCTCCTTTCAAGGATTAAATTGAAGTTTATATAATAAATTTGTTTACATTTGTTTAGACTTCAACATACAATATGTGCAACTAGACTAATAAAAGGTCTAGTAGTTAGATCCTAGTAAAATTTTGAAATTTAAATTTGTAAATGTTAGTAAATAGCAAGACATTTTACACTGTTTTTAAGTCTTTTTAAGCTTTCTACAAATATGACTTTCATAATGCTTAAAATCCATGCAGTACAAGTGTTAGTGAATGTTATTTTTTTAATTAATTTACGATGTTGCAAATATACATGTGGAGCTTATTTCTTTCTTATTTGTCTATACATTTACAAATGATAAGGAGATGGAGACACGAACAAAAATATATACAGATAAGATATATAAATATAATGATTCATTTGCAAGCAGTGAACAATCATTTGTCAAAAACAAAATAAAACAAAACAAGAAACAGATTCTTCTTATTATTTTATTTAATTCAAATAGAGAGGCAATAAGGGAACTATAAACATTACAATTTGATGGAAATTTGATGAAAAAACACAATTTCTACATCATTTGGTTACATTAACGACAAAATTTATGTCGATAAAAAAACATGATGTTTTGACCATTCAGTACTTAATAGATGCATAGTTCTTGGGGAAAAGTTTCATCAAATAATATGAATATAAATGACTTTTTTTGTGCTCATTTTTTTCAGTGGGTTGTGATGATCTTCCAGTTAGGTTACCCTCATTTGGAGTGTTGTTCCCAACTTGTTAAAGGTCCATCTTTGTGCATAATTCAAAATTGGAAATTTCAACAAGCATCTAATATTCTTAATCTGAAAAATAAACCCTGATCTGCTAGCTTCATGTATATTTTTTCTACCGATTTAATATATAACTAGAATCATGCAAACAGACTTAAGGAAAAGGCATGTAAGTTCATCATACAAATATGACACTTTTTCTAGACAATCCAGATCTTGCAAAATACGTCGCTAAAAATTGTAACCTTTAAAATTGTTGTTGTGCAGTAAAAACCCATATGGAAACTTTCAAAAGTTGGCAGCTATGTAACAAGTCTTACTATTTTTATGCTCCATTTATGGGCAATATGTTTTCTAGTCTGTCCGTCCGTCCTGCTTCTGGTTATAAAGTTTATGGTCGAGGTAGTTTTTGATGAAGTTGAAATCCAATCAACTTGAAACTTAGTACACATGTGTTCCTCTTGATATGATCTTCTTAATTACTGCCAAATTAAAGATTTTACCTAATTTTCATAGTCAACTGAACATAGAAAATGATTGTACGGATGGGAAATCCATGTACTTATGACCTTTTCTTGTTTGAAGAAAAAAAATACATTTTAACGATAATGGAACAAAGCAGCCTGGGTAAGTGGGGGCTGCTTTTATGGTAATTCAAGTTACCTTTTATTCACCTTCTTCCACTTCAGAGCTGTCAGCTCTTTGATTTGTTGATGTTATAAACAATTTATTTATTTATAAAAAAATCAGTTAGCCAGTCACATCATATAGTTATATCAAGATGTTGTTTCCTCTATTACAGATAAGGTTCCCTTCAGGACAACCCCTAACACAAACATTTTCTGCCAAGGAACCACTAGCAGCAGTAAGATTATACATAGAAATGAACAGAACTGACCAATCAGGACCATTCTCTTTGATGACAAACTTTCCTAAAAAAGTATTTCAAAATGAAGATTATGAAAAACCATTAGATCAATTAGGTAAGTAAAATTCTAAGGATCATTTTAGGATGTTGAGGATTGGTAAGGGGAGATAACTCATTACTGTTTTTTATGGCCCCTCAACGAAGTTGTCAGTGCCATAAAGTTTTACCCATGTCTGAAATTCCATAATTCTGAAATTCTGTAATTCCATAATTCCATCATTCCGTCATTCCGCAAAAAAACATTATACAGAGTTTTTTCTAATCTCTTTCACATGTTGGGCTGATTTTTGGTATGCGAGTTAACCATGATGAGTTACAAATCAAGTTTAAGTTTCAATCCCCTTATTTTTGCAGAAATTACGGACTTTGGACTTTGATAAATTGTTGAAAATCACAGTTATACAGACTTTTTTTCTGAACGCTTTCAGATATTGGGCTGATTTTTGGTATGTAAGTTACTCATGATAAGTAACAGATAAAGCTTAAGTTTTGTTCCGCTCCGTTAATTACTGCCAAAATTAAGGGTTTACAACTTTGAAAATCACAGTTATACAGTCTTTTTTTCTATATGCCTCCCCATTTGGAGCTGATTTTTGATATGTCAGACTACCATCATGTTTGTGTCCACATGTGTTATTGAAATTGCAGATTTTCAACTTTTTCAGACTGGGTCATTCATGTCACTTTGACACATTCAGTTTCTAATATTTTTCATCAATGTTTTCAAATCATTAATGTGAAATTTAAGATTAAACACATAAGTTATTTACAAGCTTAAATTATTTGGACAAAATTGGCCAGTTTCTTAACAACCATGCAGATAATTTTGTTTAGTTATGGTGAATCATTGGTAAATATTTCTTCAGAGAAATTTCTTATACTTTGCCAGAAAGTAGATTTTTCAGTGTTTTTGTTAAACATAAAAGAAAAGTATTTGACAAGCTACAAGTTGTGCTAAAAAATTTGCAGAATTGAGCAACTAGACCTTTTTTAATTGCTTTTTTTTCAATCTCAGAAGGTGGTATACATTTAATTTACATTAATCAATATATTATATATAATTAAAAAAAATCACTCTTTAAAAAAAATTAGTGTCCTTGAATATTCTTTGAAGTTTTTAAATGAGACGCAAATGAATTAATCTTATTTAAAGACAATAAGCAGATGAATAAATGTAGAGAAATTGTGATAAAATGACTGATGGACAAAAGGGTCCACAAAAAAAAAGAAAGTATAAAAATACTCTGAATAAAAAGAAAAAAATGCTGTGGTTTTTATACCATAAAAATTATTTGTGACTTTCTCTTTAACATGTGATTTTCTATTGTAGGATTGGTCCCGTCTGCTGTTCTAATTGTATGATGTGACTAACATGTGATTTTCTGTTGAAGGATTGGTCCCGTCTGCTGTTCTAATTGTATGATGTGACTAACATGTGATTTTCTGTTGTAGGATTGGTCCCGTCTGCTGTTCTAATTGTATGATGTGACTAACATGTGATTTTCTATTGTAGGATTGGTCCCGTCTGCTGTTCTAATTGTAACCAAGGCAGTGTGATGCCAACTTACAGTGACACAAGATATTTTATGTTATTTATGTTATTAAGCTCTAAATAAATGTTTTACTATGTAAAGAAAAGGCTTAATTAATTTCATTGTAGAGTGTTGTGTAATTTGGGCTAAAATATCAGACCAACAGTGTTTGATAACCTTTGTTATGTTTAACCCTTGAATCAATGCTTCCTTATTTCACCAGAGAGACTTTGTGGCTGAGTGTTCTAAATAGTCAAATACAGCCTGTCAAGACAGATTGTGATCTTGAATCTGAAACATTGCAGGTGTGTTAGACTTCAATCTTGATTGAGTAGAATTTTCAGTTTTCCTACGAAAGGTTGTGGTTCTCTGTTCAATATGGTTTCCTCCACCAATAAAAATTGACTGCCATGAAATAACATAATAGTACTGGAATTGTGTTAAACACCAATCAATCAATGCAATCAATAAATTTTTATCATACCCCATTCTAAGAAATGGTAGAGGTATATAGTTTTATATCTATCCATCTGTCTGTCTGTCTGACATTTTTGTTTCCAGGTCATAACCCCCATACTCTATATAGGTTTGCAATTATACATGATACATTATAATGTGTGTGGAAGATCCCTATTATAATTTTCATAAGGAGGTCCCTACTCAAGTCATACTTCAGTGATTCCCTATATAATCAACTAGATTGTTCCCACAAAAGAGGGTGCATTCTAATCTTCTAGTTTTAGATATTTTGGGTTTACCGGTAAGTATGATTTTTTTCTATCAAATAGGGAATTTAGAACATTTGTTAGGAGAAAAATGTAACCCCTTTTGAGGCTAAATGGTCATTCCCTTATTTATCAAGTGAAATGAAACGAAATCAAAAATTGACAGATCGATCTTTACAGTCAAAAGCATGGCCAAAACAAATTCGACAGGCCAATAATTTCAATCAAAAGCATGGCCTAAGACAAATACAAGTCTTTCAGTTCCAGCCAAAAGCATGGTAAACAAGAATGTGTCCATTAGACAGGGATGCCCCACTCGCACTATCATTTTCTATGTTTAGAGGACCGTGAAATTGGGATCAAAGCTCTTATTTGGCATTAAAATTAGAAAGATCATATCATAGGGAACATGAGTATTAAGTTTCAAGTTGATTGGACTTCAACTTCACCAAAAACTACCTTGACCAAAAACTTTAACCTGAAGTGGGACAAACGGACGTACAGACCAGAAAACATAGTTCCCCTCTACTACATGGCCGACACTCGGCTAACCGAGAGATAGGTCGGTTAATCTATATTGAGTATGTGGCTATATCGGCGGAGGGTCTGTTAATCAGGTTGGTTATACGTCTGTTAGGAGTAAAACTCACAATTTAATGTTAAACTCTGTTAAATATACACATTTTTTGGCACATTATGAGAATCACATAAAAAAAAGAAAAGTGTCTGACAAAATGATGTCTATCATAGAACATTTTCCACCATTAAAAAAAATGCATAGCCTGCGCAATTTTAAGTAAAACAAAAAGGCGTCGGTGTGTATGTGGTTTTTATGCTTGTATGCATAGCAATATTTCAGATAAAAGGCCAAAAAACATTTTTAGATATGATTTAAAGGACACAAAGTAGTATTTTGGTTCTAAAAAATCAATTGTCATTGATAAATATTTCATAATTGTTATATAAGTTGAGTTATACCACATTTTAATGAATATTAGGGGAATACAGTCTGTTAATGGGTTGGACAATTTAAATCGTGTCAGTTAAGAGTTATTTAGCCACGACAATAGTCTTACTACCTTGAGTTTATATTTTCACATTGAAAAAAATGAGATGTACTTATGACGAAAAAATTACAATACGGTGCAACAGTATCCTACGGAAGTGTATTAGCGCCACACATTTTTAGCTCACCTGTCCCGAAGGGACAAGTGAGCTTATGCCATCACTTGGCGTCCGTCGTCGTCCGTCGTCTGTCGTCTGTCGTCCGTCGTCGTCTGTCGTAAACTATTTCAAGAATCTTCTCCTCTGAAACTACTGGGCCAAATACTTTCAAACTTTAACTGAATGTTCCTTAGGGTATCTAATTTATAAATTGTATCCCAAGTTTTGATCTATCAACAAACATGGTCGCCATTGCTAAAAATAGAACATAGGGGTCAAATGCAGTTTTTGGCTTATAACTCAAAAACCAAAGCATTTAGAGCAAATCTGACATGGGGTAATATTGTTAATCAGGTCAAGATCTATCTGCCCTGAAATTTTCAGATGAATCAGACAACCCGTTGTTGGGTTGCTGCCCCTGAATTGGTAATTTTAAGGAAATTTTGCTGTTTTTGGTTATTATCTTGAATATTATTATAGATAGAGATAAACTGTAAACAGGAATAATGTTCAGCAAAGTAAGATTTACAAATAAGTCAACGTGACGGAAATGGTCAGTTGACCCCTTTAGGAGTTATTGCCCTTTATAGTCAATTTTTAACCATTTTTCGTAAATCTTAGTAATCTTTTACAAAAATCTTCTCCTCTGAAACTACTGGGCAAAATACTTCCAAACTTTAACTGAATGTTCCTTAGGGTATCTAGTTTGTAAATTGTATCCGAAGTTATGATCTATCAACAAACATGGTCGCCATTGCTAAAAATAGAACATAGGGGTCAAATGCAGTTTTTGGCTTATAACTCAAAAACCAAAGCATTTAGAGCAAATCTGACCTGGAGTTATATTGTTTATAAGGTCAATTTCTATCTGCCCTGAAATTTTCAGATGAATCAGACAACCTGTTGTTGGGTTGCTGCCCCTGAATTGATAATTTTAAGGAAATTTTGCTGTTTTTGGTTATTATCTTGAATAATATTATAGATAGAGATAAACTGTAAACAGCAATAATGTTCAGCAAAATAAGATTTACAAATAAGTCAACATGACGGAAATGGTCAGTTGTCCCCTTTAGGAGTTATTGCCCTTTATAAACAATTTTTAACCTTTTTTCGTAAATCTTAGTAATCTTTTACAAAATTCTTCTCCTATGAAACTACTGGGCCAAATACTTCCAAACTTTAACTGAATGTTCCTTAGGGTATCTAGTTTGTAAATTGTATTCGAAGTTATGATCTATCAACAAACATGGTCGCCATTGCTAAAAATAGAACATATGGGTCAAATGCAGTTTTTGGCTTATAACTCAAAAACCAAAGCATTTAGAGCAAATCTGACATGGGTAACATTGTTTATCAGGTCAAGATCTATCTGCCCTGAAATTCTCAGATGAATCAGACAATCTGTTGTTGGGTTGCTGCCCCTGAATTGATAATTTTAAGGAAATTTTGCTGTTTTTGTTTATTATCTTGAATATAATTATAGATAGAAATAAACTGTAAACAGCAATAATGTTCAGCAAAGTAAGATCTTCAATTAAGTCAATTTGACCAAAATTGTCAATTGACCCCTTAGGGAGTTATTGCCCTTTAAAGACTTTTTTTTTTTTTTTAAATCTTCTCCTTTGAAACTGCTGTATCAATTTCTAGCCATACTTAGCCATACTTAGGCTAAATGAGTTTCAGAGTATCTAGTATAAATTTTATATTTTATTTCCTTGTATGTCAAGAAACATAGCTACTATGGCTAAAATAGAACATAAGAGAAAATGATTATTTTTTTTGGCTTTTGAAGAAAATAGGACGATTTAAATAAATTGATAAGCCAAAATAATCATCGATGAGAGATTTAACCAAAAGAATTAAGGTGAGCGATTCAGGCTCTTGAGAGCCTCTTGTTTTTTATCCTTATAGAAAGAGCACTTTTATCTTATTTATTTTTTCTCTGCATTTCATTAAAAGGGTGTGTCACTTCAAATTAGCGTTATATGGACTGATTGGCCGCTCGAATTCGCATGAATTTATTATTTACGCCAAGTTATCAATCAGCCTTATTTTTTTGTTTATTCAAAGTCTGTAACATCTATGAATCTGTCATGTGTTGCAATTCAGCTGGTTAAATTCCATGCGTTTTCTTTGGAATACTAAGGCTTTTCTACATTAAGAATATATTACCTTATGCCGGCGTCACACATTGGCGGATAGACCAGCGTCACGCCTGGTAAACCATCTAATCTCAACCAAAATGTTGAGACGGAAAAAAGTATTCTGGCACTTCCTGTTGAGTCTTTCTGGTTCAAAATATTCAAAATAAACATAGGGTAGGTCGAATTTTCGTCAATTTACTTAAAATCAATGACTTTTTTGTAAAATAAGAGAATGTCATGCCATAGATAAATGATAATTGTAGCTAATATGTCTCTGTTTGGTTCAAAATATCTGAAATTTAAGTCACAATCACTTTTCTCCTACGGATTATCATGTTTACTTTCTTTGAATCCGATAAAACTGCTATGGTTTTAATGACCTAGCAAGAAAATATGTCAATTATTTGTGTTTTTTTTTATGCTTTACGATAACCACGTCTGTTAATTGCAAAAATATCTTTTGTCAAGCCTATTCTAAGCAGGAAAATGAAAAATTCTAAATGGTTGAGATATACAGGTACTGGTTGAGTCTTTCTGTCACAATGTTGAGACATTCTGGTTATTTTGTGTCATAAAGTATATTATTGTTAAAATATAGGCGCTGAGGTTTCAAAGTTCAAATTAACTATGACTAGCAATCCAACACGCGTGCAATATAACTATATACAGAAAAAAAACTGCTAAAACAGCTATGCTAAAGTTTAATTTAAATAATTAGATGTAATTTCTATTGTAAAAATAAAGTTATTTCCCAAAATGAACAACGAAACTATATCAGTGAGCGGTACTATTCGAGTTTACCTTTTTGCGGTTAACCTGATATAAGTTAAAATCTAAATACTGATACAATTTCTAGAATTGCCGATAGAAAAATGTATGCTTTATGAGTATAAATAAGATTGTTTTATTATATTTATTTATTATTATGTTTTTATTTAGATGATTTCGATTCCGTAATCAAATTTAACGCTAATTTCAACACTCTTGATTGGGCTAGTAGTCAGTTTAAATCAATAGATGAGGAATGAAGAAGGAAAGAGGACATCATTATTCATTTTAATTTGTAGCTAATCATGCCTATTTTTGTTTTGCTCTTACCAGGCAACCATATTCATAAACGAAAATCTCCTGTCCCTCATCCAAACAAATAAATATATATCAGATGTTTTTTAAACGCCCAGTGACAAATATTTCATGCATGTTCAGGAAAACACGAGAGAAAAAGTCGGGTATATAATGTTAAAACGAAGAGATGCGATATGATTGCTGATGACGCAACTATCATAATATGAAGTAGTGGATGGAAGCGATAATAGGAAACCGTAAGGCCTTCAAAAATAAAAAAAAAAACGATACTGTTAAGCCGTTTATAAAACGCCATGAAAGTGTGAAACAATTCAAACGATAAAACTAATACGGCCTATATAAATTATACAAAACAAAACAATTTGAAAAATACCAAATATAAGATGAGACATGAACCAACGACAAACACTAAACTACATGCTGCTGACTTGGGACAGGTTCATAAAGAATCTGGCAGAAGTTGTTCATATAAAAACGAAGATGTGGTATGATTGCCAATGAGCCAACTCTTCACAAGAGACCAAATGATACAAAAATTAACAGCTATAGGTCACCTGACCATACGGCTTTTAACAATAAGCAAAGCTAATACCACATAGTGAGCTATAAAAGGCCTCGAAATCACAAATGTAAAACAATGCAAAGGATAAAACTAACGGCCTAATTAATTAATAAAATAAAGTGAACGAAAAACAAAGAAGTAACACAGCAACAAACGGCAACCACCGAGTTCCTGTCCCAAGTCAATAGCCTGTAAGTCACTAACTTACAGGCTACTGACTTGGGACAGGCACATACAAACAGAATGTGGCGGGATTAAACATAGTAGCGGGATCCCAACCATTTCCTCACCAGGGACAGTGATTTAATAGTACAACTCCTAGTTTGTGAGCGCTCGATCCTCCTCGAAGCTGAAACAGTAGTGTAGTAGACTAGTAGTACAATATAAGAACAACCTGTGCAGATCAGTTGCAATTTAATTAACTGGAAAGATCGATACGAGATACTCAAAAACCGGCCAACTAACAGTAAGACCATAGACTCAAAACATCGAACTAAGAGTATTTGCAATTACTGGAAGTTTGTTCAAAGCAAGTTGCAACTAGTTCTGAAATAAATTTTGTTCTCCCAGACATAAGTACACAACCAACTGATAACATTTATTAAAGAGAAAAGTACAGGAAACGTCTGTTTTACGTTGCATACTAACATATGGATCGATGTATAATGAAAGCATTTGAAAAGTGGTAGTCCGAAGGCTTTGATCATCGAAATTTTGCATTAGAAATAATAGTTAGGACCTGAGAAGATTTTCTCCAAGGACCACCAGAAAAAAACGATTTTGAGAACTTTTTGAAAGCTTTGCTTTAAACAAAAATAATCCAGGTCGGTTACATTAAAAAAAATGAATAAATAACCTAAGGATTTGTATAGTTAGACTATACAAATCCTTGGATAGACTAAGATGTCCTTTTTGTAAATTGATCCGAGTCATTTTCCAGACAAATATTAACACATTATTGTGCAGGATAAGATTATTCTTAAAAATCAAATAGAGGGGGGTGAAGCCTGATTTGTTTAGAAACATTGAATTGAAGAAAATCATAAAGAACATTGTAACGAACAGAAGCCTGATTTGTTTAGAAACATTGAATTGAAGAAAATCATAAAGAACATTGTAACGAACAGAGCACAATTTTACAGTCATGTCTACTGGACGTATGTTAATTTTCTAAAAAAAAATCGTTAACTTAGTTTTAATTCATCCAACATAACAAGAACCTGCTGTATTCGACGGCAATTTATTTTTTTATTCTATTGATCTTCCGCAGAATATCTCCAAAAGAGGTCCAGGTTCATTTTTTTGAAATCTTCACCAGAAGACATTCTGGTGATGTACAGAAGAGACCAACAAAACACGCCCCTGTGATTGTGTAGATCGCAGTATTGTCGTGGTATACGGTCTTGAGGTCTTGTAGTTCGTATTGAGAGTAGCCAACATGTTCAAGACAATCGTGATATGTCGTTGCAAAATCATGTCTAAGTAGGAGCGCGTTAATGTCGTAGTCCACAAATATTGCTGTGCCATCGTATCTTGAGCGCGATTCAAGTCGCAGACACATGTAATTCTCGATGTTACTATACTATACCTTAATACAAACACTAGACTATACCTTAATAATGCGACATAACCACTACGACCATTCTACGGTTATGCTTAGCTGTTCAAGACCGCATCCTTTACAAAAGTCGATTCTAGTACGATCAAGCCCGGTGTCCTCATCACGGTCTTCTTAAGACCTGACTGCGATCATATTACTACGACGATTTCCAGCTCTATAGTCGCGCTCATTGTCATTTTCACATGAAGATATAAAAGCTCTCCAGGTTTTGTTTATATGTATTTTGGACCTCGTTGGTCCTCATGTCTCTTTTTTCCAATGGGCCCAACCATGCATTACACATTTCATTGTGTCATTTCCACTATCTTTCATTAAAACAAATCTACATTGACCAGCAATATGTTGTGATTCAGGTTGGATTGGTCGGTCCAACATTTTTACTGGATCAGGCGAATAACGCCCGAGGACATCTGTCTCTACCACTATATATATATATATTACTACTACTTCTACTAGTATGTTTTTGTTCCAATGATACAGAAAAAGGCTAAACATATGTGTGTGTGTCTATGCTTAGCATGCAAGTTCTGCTTAAAACTGTGGTCACACTTTACCAGATAGCTCGAACGGACACCGAAAGGATGTCCAAAATTTTCAATTTACACCATTTTCATCTGTTAGGAGTCCGCGATGTAATGAACAAATTAAACGGACGTGTAGTATTCCGAGAAATGGTAGGATAGAAAAAGAAATAAGAAAACAAATGTCAGATAAAAAAAACCCAATAAATTTGCCTGATCATGATTTAGAAGATCATATAAAAAAGAAGATGTGGTATGATTGCTAATGAAATAACTCTCCACAAGAGACCAACATGACACAGAAATTAACAACTATAGGTAACCATACAGCCTTCATCAATGATCAAAGCCCATACAGCATACATGTAGTCAGCTATAAAAAGCCATAAATATTCATGATACTAAAGAAAACCAACATACCAATAATTGTTTTTTTCTGACGCGATTTTCAATTGGTATGTATCCGTTTTATAATCAATTATCGTTCTGTTATCCTTCTGTTCATGTGCGTCTCACATCCGTTTTATCCTTTATATGTCCGATAAAATCCGTTAGTGAACCTGTCTACCGGACCTCCTACGGATGTATAACGGACAAGTAACAGATACAAAACGAACACAGAACGGACGAGTATTGTAATAAAAATCCGACGAGTCCGTACAAATCTTAACTGCGGGATAATACCTTGTTAACCACTGAATTACAGGCTCTTAACTTGGTACAGGCACATACATACGTAATATTGCGGGGTTAAACATGTTAGCGGGATCCCAACCCTCCCCTAACATTGGACAGTAGAATAACAGTGCTACATAGGAACAAACTATAAAAATCAGTTGGAAAATGCTTAATTCATCAGATTGACAAAAATACAAGTGGACGTATATATCAATTTCATTTCAAAAGCACACACGGCTTGTCAATCTAGTACAAAGGAGGGTTTATGTTCATATAACATTCATGTTTACATTTCATGTACTCGTCCTGCATATGCATTTAGTTAGACAATGAGTATTTTAATGACTCATTAAAACATCAATACTACAATCTGCACTGTTTTACTCCTGTTCATGTTGATTATAAACATAGAAAAAAACGTAATAGAAAAATAACTGACCCACTGACATTTTACTTTATGAAATTGCTACCAGTTGATATAATTTTACCAATCTATGAATAAAGAGACCCATTCCTACGGTACGTCTATGTATTCTTTATAAAGAAGGAATCATTTACCATGGTATGAGGCAGAATAAAGGTTTAGTGTTGAAGATTCAAAGTTAAGCACTGATTATGTAAATATAGCACAGGGGATGCAAATTGTCCAGATTTAAAACTCAGTTCTGTAGATAAAGTTTAGTACTGATGTAAACCCCAGCACTGCAATGTAAAGTATAGCGATGTAGATTTTGAAAAGATAGCTATTGGGATGTCAAGTTAAGCTATGTAGGAATAAGTTCTAGCGCTGGAGATATCAATTACAACATTATTGACTTTCTAGCTTCTGTGCAAAACTGCTTCTCAAACGCTCGACTATTAATCTTCAGAGCTAGACTATTAATCTTCAGCGCTAGACTATTAATCTCCAGCGCTAGAACTTTAATACAGAAAAAACACAGCTATTCACTATTCACTACCAGTATTCACTTTATTACAACCAAAGGTCTCTTTAGAAGCTGCTGCCATAACTATACAGACACGATAAAAAAAATGACAGTTGAAATGTCAAACAGTATACGGCAAGTTTATGAATTTTGGCGGTTGTACATTTGTATGTATAATTGATACTAAGCTAGTTGAAAATTTCAATCACCAGAAGATCTCAACATTGTTCCAGAATATCTCAACCGATACCAGAAAATCTCAACATGATCTACTTTGTAACATATTTAGCTTAATGAAATTATATTAGTAAAGAAAAAGAGCAAACTGTAATTTTATGTTTATAAGGTTTTAGAAAAATACTGATTTACTGATATATACGTTAGTTTTATCAATGATTTCACTGTCATTTTGTCAATAGCTGAGTGCACTGGCCACAGTTACCTGCAGGAGAAAAGTAATTCCGATGTCATTTTAAATCATATTGGTCCGTGTTATACACGAAACAAATCCTAATTCAATTATCTATGGCATGACATTCTCCTATTTTACAAAAAAACTCATCGATTTTCAGTATTTTGACGAAAAGGCGACCTACCCTGTGTTTATTTTGAATATTTTGAACCAGAAAGACTCAACAGGAAGTGCCAGAATACTTTTTTCCGTCTCAACATTTTAGTTGAGATTAGATGGTTTACCAGGCGTGAGCGTGCACCAAACGTACAGAGAAAACTGAAAAAGTCGGTATACGTTAGTTGCACGCCATAGGAACGCTTAGCCATCGTTCAAAGCGCGTTGAATAAGTTTGAAGTACGTCAAAATACAAAGATAAAATTGAAAAAGGAAATGGGTAATGTGTCAAAGCGACAACAATCCGACCATAGAACAGATAACAGACAAAGGCCACCAATGGGTCTTCAATGTAGAGAGAAACTCCCGCGCCCGTAGGCGTCCTTAAGCTGGCCCCTTAAAAAATATACATACTAGTACAGTGATAATGAACGTCATAATAAACTCCGAATTATACACAAGAAGCTAAAATTAAAAATCATATAAGACTAACAAAGGCCAGAGGCTCCTGCCTTAGGACAGGCGCAAAATTGCGGAGGGGATAAACATGTTTATGAGATATCAACCCTCCCCCTATACCTCTAGCCACTGCAAATAAGTAAATACGTTTGATGAACACTACAACCCGAGGAAATGTGTATGCAGCATAAAAACATACAACATACGCCAACATACGTTTCTTGAACGCTGGATAAACGCTAAAGCCTTAGATACGCTTTCTAGTACGCCCATATTTCCTCAATGCTTTTCAACTTTGTTTTTGGCCTTTTAAACATTTTTTTTGAGTGTCACTGATGAGTTTTTTGTAGACGAAACGCGTGTCTGGCGTAAATATCAAATTTCAATCCTGGTATCTATGAAGAGTTTATTTCCGGTATGTATTTCCTTTTGTACCGAGTCATCATTCTCATTTTCTGCCGCCTAAGAAAATGTCTGTACCAAGTTCTAAACCGTGGTTCTAAACAAAAAATAGACACTAGTAAGTTTTTTTTTATATTAGTGTTGGGTGCTGATTTCATATGTAACAACAAGACAATTTTATATTCCTGTAAATCACAATAAATGCATAATATTAATTTTATTTTTCGAGTAATGCTGTATTTCATTGATATCGTAAGTCATTTAGCCGACTCGCAGTCCACAAACGTGCTTGTTTTTCTATTGAGTGACCTTCGAGGTGGTGTAGAGAAAGGTTGATGTTGAAAGGTTTGTCTATATTTGTTTGCATTATAAACATATTTCAGTTCATTTGATAAAAAAAAATCAAAACATAACGAAGTTTATCTCTGATTTATAAATGTACTTGTTAGCTATGTAAATGAGAAAATTCGTGCCATTCATATAAATGAAACAGAATTCACATGATATATGCGACCATTTTTTGATGAAATTAATATTACTTTGATTTTACACTTTTTAAAACCATTTCTTTCAATTTTCAGATTCCATTGTCTAAATTTATTTTTCATTGTTCGTGTGTTGTTTCCATTTATTCTAGCCATTAATCTTGGGCCTATATCTTTATTCAGATAACACCCCATATAGCAATTAAATTATACTTGTAATGTCATTCATAACTCTTAACAGACCAATTAACAGACCGAGTTTTATACATCCGACCCATTAACAGACCATATTTTTTTTTTTTTTTTATCAAAAATTGATTTATGTCACCAAAATACAGTTTTCATGTAGATTTTTCACATATTGATGTTAATATGGTAAACAAACATAATGCCTGTCTTTTTTTGATGTTCAAAAGATTGCATGCAAGTAAACTCGACCAACTTGTCATTTTTGTATACATTGTGTGTGTGTAAAATGTGTATTAATTTACTGATGAGTAACTCGCCTTTTCATTTTATAGATCGTTTATTGAAGCTAGAAAAATAATAATTACACCACTGGATTCAGTACTCCAAATCATTTTGTCAGACATGAATAGTTTTTATGATATTAATATAATTAAAAAGTTAAACAGTGAAACATGCTGACCTTGCACTGATTTTCACGATAACACCTGATTAACAGACTTTAGCCAACCCGATTAACAGACCCACCGCCGATATAGCCGCATACTCAATATAGATTAATTGACCTATCTCTCGGTAAGCCGATTGTCGGCCGTGTACTATTGTAGGTGGGGCATAGAAAAAACCCAAAACAATACGAAAATCGAGTAATTACAGTTAAATGCATGGCAAAAAACCCAACAATACGAAAACCCTAATTATTACAGTCAAAATCCAATTTTTACAACCAAAAGCATGACAAGAAAACAAAATCCAGTATTAAACTACAGTTAAAAGCATGACAAAAAGACCATACGAAAATCAAATAATTACAGTCAAAAGCATGACCAATCAAATACGACAGTTTTTTAATTACAATCAAAAGCATGGACAAACACAAAAAAACAATACGAAAATCAAATACGACAGTTTTTTATTTACAATCAAAAGCATGGACAAGCACAAAAAAACATAGTCCAATAATCAAAGTCAAGAGCATGGCCCCGAAAAGAACGACAATTCAAGAATAAGTCAAAAGCCTGGCCCAGCAAAGATATGACAGTAAATAATTAGTCAAAAGTATGAACAAAAACGAACACATATAAAAATGGTCAAATTCTAACAACAACAAAAAAACCGAATTGAACTCGGATATATTGGAAGGGTCAATAGTGTGAGTCTCAAACGCAGTACTAACCGTGTGGTCTCAAACGCAGTACTAACCGTGTGGCTTTATGTAGTTGAGATACATTTTTGTAACTATGGATATTATTTGGCCCGCTTCCGTCAGCCATGGTTCATTGACTCGAAATTTTTCCATAGTTTAGATGTCAACGTTTGTGATTTTGTAATTTTAAAGAGAAACACTGACGGCAAGTTAATGTTTTCCTTAACGATGGCACATGTCGTTTCCATGGATATCGGTTGGCAACGTCTCCAGTCATTATAGGTTAACATTAATTTCTGCATAGCTTGCATACATTTGTTTACATGACATTTAAATGTTGTCCTGACAATATTACTTACAGGTGTGACACAATTCGTTCATCAGTTCAGTTCCCTTATGAAACTGAATTGTTTGCCGCAAACTTGCAGCAGACTTGCTGCAAGCTTGCGGCAAACAAAAAGTTTGCAGGAACACATAAAACAGTGTTTGCAGATGTTTGCCGCTAGCTGCAAACTTCTGGCAAACATTGCTGCAAGCTTGCGGCAAGTTTGCAGAAACATCAATGTTTGCCATAAGATTGCCAGAAAGTTTAAAATAATAAAGAATGTTTGCCGCAAGATTGCAGAAAACTTTGACTATTCAATATGTTTGCCGCAAGATTGCAGAAAACTTTGACCATGCTATATGTTTGCCAGAACATTGCAGGAATTACACAATATTGACTGGGCATGCCTAGTTGGCACTTCCTGGATGCTAACAATTTGAAATTGTGGCTAGGTCAGGTTGGTTGTGTTTGGAAATGCATTTCATATATAAGAGATTAAGGAGGCGTTATGGTTCAGTAATATATGGGATAATCAGTATGTAATTGTGTAAGTACAAATGATTCATAGAACTGCATGTTTTAATAAATTAATTGATGTTATCATCATACATAATTAAGTAAGCAACTTTATATACATGTATGTATGTGTTATTGAAAAACTTAAGCGATTATGAGTTTGAATTTGTAACTGATGTACTGCACCATCATGATCATGTTTATTAAGATTAAGTTAAATTCTGTAAATTAATGCAATTATTACCTAGCTTTATACTCAATACACGTTTAAGATTTTACCTTTTTCATTTTTTAATACAGGTATATTAATGTCATTTGAGAATGACTTCTGCCACTTTTCAAAACTCATATGCATGTACATGTATGTATTCCCTTCAATCTCACGAGTTTGCAAGAATTCTTTCAATGACTGTTTGAATAAAGACAGGAATTGACTTTTTAAAATGTTGCTGTGTAACTTGAAAGAGAAAAAATTGAATGTGTCTACACACACGACATTGGTATATATGTGTGGTTCCTGCAAGTTTGCCGCAAGTTTGCAACAAACAATTGCCGCAAGCTTGCAGCAAACAATTGCCACAAGCTTGCGGCAAATCTAATTTGCATAATTATGTTTGCCGCAAGCTTGCAGCAAACTTCATTTGCATGGTAAAATGGTTGCGGCAAGTTTGCAGCAAACGTTTGCTGCAAGCTTGCGGCAATGTTTGCTGCAAACTTGCGGCAAATGTTTGCCGCAGGGCTTATTTTTCGGTAAGGGTTGACATCTTTTACCAAAAAGTAACTATCGCATTTAATTTCGAGCAGTGGACTTTTGGTCATGGTTTTCTCGGAATGTTAGGAAATATTTACGAGTCCATCAGATGTGTATAGATTGCTGTTTGTTTCGGAAATATGCCTTTTTGCATCTTGTTATTCAAGGGGTACAATCAACATCACGTGATGGATATACCCACACCGGAAGTTACAGTCGAACTCGCCGCTTGAAAGGTTAGTAGTTGCATTTTCTTGTTTATATCAATTAAATTTTGATTAATACGTTGGCACACCGAATGTCGGATAGTATGTAGTTTTAAAATACACAATTGTTTTTGCTAAACAGCGTGCAGTTATTGCAAACACTTCGACACAGTTCCAAATTTTCGTGTCGAAGTGTTAGCATTAACTGCACGCTTTCCAGCAAGGATAATTGTGTATTTCAAAACTAGATAGTATCCAACGTTCGATGCACTACCTTATTTATTAAATTTTATTGATATAAACAAGTACATACGACTACTAACCTTTTAAGCGGTCTGCTCGACTGTTACTTCCGGTGTGTGTATTTTGATTGTACCCCTTGTTATTGACTTTGAACAAGCTATTGTAGTAATTTTGAGTACTCTCAGAATGGCACTGTCCTTTTGCTAATTTTTACTTTTTTTGTGCTTTTCAACGGATTTTCAGTGCAGTACCACTTACCCTGATCGTAAGAGGATTGCATAGTCTTTATTGTTCTATGTTGTGTCTGGTGTACTATTATTTATGTTTATCTTTTCTTTTTTGGCCATGCATGGCGTTGCCAGTTTGTTTTCGATTTATGAGTTTGAATGTCCCTCTGGTAGCTTTCGCCCCTCTTTTGGCACTGCAAATAGTGTTTACCCCGCCACGTTATGCTTTTACCTAGAACTTGTAATTCAGGGATTGACATTTGTTAGTTGCTGTATGACATATTTCTTTTAGCGTTTGTTGCTATGTACATAAATCAGTCTCGTCAGCGATCGGTTCTTTCTTTTGAATTGTTCAATCTTAGTGCATTTTGTCATTACCGGGCCTTGAGTTGCTTGATATTATTAAAGGTCATTTGGTGACATATGTCTTTTCTAACATAGACGTAATTTGGTTTATGTCAGATAGTACTTAGCTCCATTGGCAACCGTGCAACTTAAAATTAAGACGTATATTTTCATTGTGTTTATTAACAAAATATAAATATGAAAATGTACGAACAAATAATATAAACAGATTGATAAATAAATAGTACATCCTTAATGGTCAATGACTTCATAGCTGAACACGACTGTCGAAATGAGCCATATTGGGACTGTTCGAACACATTCATATTATGCACAATGTACTTGACGCTGAGCAAAGTGTTTTTTAAGGGGAAAGCCAAAGGTAAATAGGAGATAACTCTTGCAATCATTTATGCGCTTGTAATAGGCAGTTTCTCTATGCTTCTAAACATATATATGAAACAGCAGTAACATAATCTACGTTACTTAGAAGCTTACAATAAATAAAGTTCTGAGAATGGTCGACACAAACGCATCGACGAATTTTAAGAGTTATCTGACTTATCCGAAGGTCAATTCCCCTTGACTCGCTTCCTGATGTTCCAATTCACGCCATCGTCAATTTGATCCACTCTAAACGGAAAAATGAATTGCAGAGGAATCAAGCGCAATGCGCCAAATACAGATCTTAAATTATCCAAGACGGTATCGTGTGAATAAATGTTCATTTTCTTAGTACTCTCAAACGAGGTCATACCGTAACAGATCAGGAACAAATGATAATATGTGAAAAATATAGCACTGAAAAAACATCCAACCGTGAAAAATAAATGAAGTGTTAAGAAAAACTGGAAAAATGTCATGTTCCCGAATAACATCTGGAAAAATGCAACTGGCGCAAAGTAATTCAGGATATCAAAAAGAGACAGCGGTATTGATTGGTTGAGGTAGGAAACTTGTAGAAACGAGGCGAATGCATTGCACCAGACTAATGATATACACATTATAATGAAGAATCGCTCATTATAGAATCCAATACAGGAATTGGTGAAGAAGCAGTGGTGATCTCTTTTCAGAACACATTTGTTACAGTACTTGCAGTGGAACGATCTTGGTGGGACATCAACCTGAAATACAATAAAGATTTTAAAATATACTTGAAGCTTAATAAAGGCTGAAGTTAACAAAAACCCTCGGTATATTTTCTCAATTTTGAAAAACAAGAGGCTCTAAAGAGCCTGTGTCGCTCACCTTGATCTATGTGCATATTAAACAACGGACACAAATGGATTCATGACAAAATTGTATTTTGGTGATGGTGATGTGTTTGAAGTTCTTACTTTACTGAACGATTTTGCTTCTTACAATTATATCTATCATGAACTTTGCCCATTAGTAACAGAGAACTATATTTGGTTAAAATTTACATAAATTTACCAAATTAATGAAAATTGTTAAAAATTGACTATAAAGGGCAATAACTCCTTAAGGGGTCAATTGACCATTTAGGTCATGTTGACTTATTTGTAGATCTTACTTTGCTGAACATTATTGCTGTTTACAGTTTATCGCTATCTATAATAGTATTCAAGATAACCAAAAACGGCAAAATTTCTTTAAAAATTACCAATTGGAGGGCAGCAACCCAACAACCAGTTGTCCAATTCATCTGAAAAATTCAGGGCAGATAGATATTGACTTGATTAACAATTTAACTTCTTGTCAGATTTGCTCTAGATGCTTTGGTTTCATAGTTATAAGCAAAAAACTGCATTTTACCCCTATGTTCTATTTTTAGCCGTGGCGGCCATCTTGGTTGAATGGCCAGGTCATCGGACACATTTTTCAAACTAGATACCCCAAAGATGATTGTGGCCTAGTAGTTTCAGTGGAGATTTTGTAAAAGATTACTTAGATTTATGAAAAATGGTTAAAGATTGACTATAAAGGGCAATAACTCCTAAAGGGGTCAACTGACCATTTTGGTCATGTTGACTTATTTGTAAATCTTACTTTGCTGAACATTATTCCTGTTTACAGTTTATCTCTATCTATAATAATATTCAAGATAATAACCAAAAACAGCAAAATTTCCTTAAAATTACCAATTCAGGGGCAGCAACCCAACAACGGGTTGTCTGATTCATCTGAAAATTTCAGGGCAGATAGATCTTGACCTGATTAACAATATTACCCCATGTCAGATTTGCTCTAAATGCTTTGGTTTTTGAGTTATAAGCCAAAAACTGCATTTTACCCCTATGTTCTATTTTTAGCGGTGGCGGCCATCTTGGTTGGTTGACCAGGTCACGCCACACATTTTTTAAACTAGATACCCCAAAGATGATTGTGGCCAAGTTTGGATTAATTTGGCCAAGTAGTTTCAGAGGAGAAGATTTTTGTAAAAGATTACTTTAATTAACGAAAAATGGTTAAAAATTAACTATAAAGGGCAATAACTCCTAAACGGGTCAACTGACCATTTTGGTCATGTTGACTTATTTGTAGATCTTACTTTGCTGAACATTATTGCTTTTTACAGTTTATCTCTAACTATAATAATATTCAAGATAATAACCAAAAACAGCAAAATTTCTTCAAAATTACCAATTCAGGGGCAGCAACCCAACAACCGATTGACCGATTCATCTGAAAATTTCAGGGCAGATAGATCTTGACCTGATAAACAATTTAACTTCTTGTCAGATTTGCTCTAAATGCTTTGGTTTTTGAGTTATAAGCCAAAAACTGCATTTTACCCCTATGTTCTATTTTTAGCCGTGGCGGCCATCTTGGTTGGTTAACCGGGTCACGCCACACATTTTTTAAACTAGATACCCCAATGATGATTGTGGCCAAGTTTGGTTTGATTTGGCCCAGTAGTTTCAGAGGAGAAGATTTTTGTAAAAGTTAACGACGACGGACGACGACGGACGCCAAGTGATTAGAAAAGCTCACTTGGCCCTTCGGGCCAGGTGAGCTAAAAATGTGTACCGTAACTCGACCTTTCAATGGTTTACTTTTCAAAATTATGCCTTGAACGGAGAGCTGTCTTATTGGCACTCATACCTCATCTTCTTGTATCTATTCATCACTCAAATATTCAACTGAATGCTATTTTACATTTGTAATTGTGTTTTGCTCATTTGAGTCCGAGTCTAAACATTTGGGAACAAGGGAAATGAAAAAAATTCATATGACGTCGCGTATGGTGTTGGTCAAGTTAGTTGTGGTAACGTTAGTTTGACGTTACTTCTGATGCATTGTATGAATAACTTCGTACTTTTTTTCATTTCGCAGCTCAATCATACAGCATAATTTATATGAGCATATATATACATATAGATATAGATTCTTACATTGATACCAGTGGATTATCGGATTTATCCAATCGAGATAGTTAAATTATCAATTTTAAAGTCCGAGCCGCCTCGGCGAGGACTTTAAAATTTATAATTTAACTATCGAGATTGGATAAATCCGATAATCCACGAGTAACTATGTAAGAATCTGTTTCTCTAATGATTAAAAAGACATTTTCTTTTTTTGTTAACCGAAAAAAACCTTCGAGTGCCTTTCACATTGCACGAAGTTGTCAATTTCATTAACACCTGTTATCAAATTTTGATTCATCCAGTTAGCTAAAAAGATCACGACCCTTAAAATCATCCAATGATCTTTTGTGATCACCAGGAACCACACGTTGATTATTTTTTTTTTATACAATGGGTTTGGAAAGGGATAAATTTCCATAGAATTAGAGAAATATCTTTTATTGTGTGTGTAGTGCATATGTTATTGTTTATAATAATATTGTCTGTATAATATGCCCTCCTTGGGCCCTAATTTGGTAAATAAAAATATTCTATTCTGTACATTTTTATTTCTTCTTATTATGATATTAGTGGAACTAAATGGTTGTCATTAAGTTCTCTGAATTTGTTTTGTGAGAACAAAGAAACATTTACTAAATTTTCTAATTACATGTCTATGTTTACTGGTTACCTGTGTAATTAAATTAGGACAATTAGTAACTTTTTAATGTTATGATTAAAGTAAACACAAACAATACTTTACTTTTAAATGTTTAATAAGAAATAATCTGTCGTCATGTATTATGATTTATATTCAAGTTATGACAGGACAATACCAAATTTAACATTTCATCAATGTATGACGCTAAGTTTATTCTTCAGAAAAAAATGTTAATATAAATAGTTGGATTTGATTTTCAATTTGCAGATCTTTATATTTTGAAAAAAATAGTTTATATGTTAAAAATATATTTTATTCAATAGTGTCACACGTGCACGTATGTATTAAAACAAACTCATATACATTTTCGAGCTGCAAACACACAAATAAAGGTTCTATCATGTTTTAGTAGAACATGTAGAAAAAATGCATTATTCAGCTGCAGCTACATGTACACGCATTATTTACTTTATTTTTTTTCTAGAGTTTAAGCAGATCTCAATTGCAGGCGCTTGGATGTACATGTACGATAAAAAAAAACTTTGTTTGAAGTGCATATTCAATTTCCTACTTGCTTTTAAGTTTGTGTAGTAGAATAAGGTAGGGCAAACTCAGTACTAGTGTTCAGTATGTGGTAAAAAAGTAATTAGGCAATGAACTATAGTCATTGCAAACACTATCTTTTATTTTTTCCATCATGTTCAATGTACCAAAGCACTTGTGAGCAGTTGATGACTTCAACAATGCAAAACGAAATTGGAAACATGTCCATCAATAGGTACTTTACCATGACTATATATGTTATTTTTATTGTAATATTCTTATACATCTTATCGCTTGATATCCATGTATGCGCAATTTGCTACTCCCACTATTATTAAGAGCAGATTTAAAAAAAAAGTGAAATCATAAACAAACAGACTAATAATTTTACCTGACAATTAGGACAGTTGTACCAGCCTGCCGGTGTCTCAAGAGTCCCAGGGTGATGTTTCTCCTTCACCGCAGCATCAACTTTTGATACATCAACTAAATAAGTTCCAAACCAATTAATGAACGATTGCCAAGCCGAAAACCAAATCAATACAAATATTACGCCGGTTTTTATCCAGTTATCGCCATACAGTTGAAATGTCAATATGTGGCCTTCAATGAAAAGAGAAATCCACATTCCCCAAAAGAAAGCCACACCAATTGTGTTTATCTGTGTTTTTTTCACCGTAAAATCTCTGTTCTTGTAATGATCGGAAAATTTTTCCTTCAAAGTTGGTGGTTTTCGTTCTCTTAACTCCATCGCTACTGATTACCAACGGTATACTGAGAACAAATCACGAATAAGTCTCAACAGGTGCTCGCTTGATTGGACCGGAAGTTTACACGTTTCCATGTAAATAAACCAGGTAAAAATAACTTATTGCACCAATGACGGACTTTAAAACTCCGTGATTTGATATTTTATTCTTTGATTAAAAAGAAACTTGTTAACGTGAATATCCTTTGATATCTTACAAAAAGACTAATTTTAAACGCTTCAGAAGCACGGAATTCATATATGATATTGTCTCAATTTTTCTCAAAAAATTTAATTAAAAAAGAAACCACAAATAGCTTTCATTTGAAATTAAATTAATTTATTTTAGTAAAAGTTTCTTGAAGTAGAAACTTTAACAGTATACAAAAGGGTTTCCTAAAAAGAGGGTGGATACCCACTATTACCGCTTCACTGAATATTTCTCGATTCCCGTTCTGGGATGAAAATTTCATGGACTGAATTTTCCGGCTCTCAATTCGACACCATTTGCGAGTATGGTCTTGAGGAAACGATGAAAGTCCTTCGGAAGGTGTCAATAAATGGCTCACCCGTGTTAAGAGAGAGCTATATCTCTTGCACATCAAAGACACCCTTGTAGATTTCGAATATAGTAGACTTATGCCGCTACAAGGCAGCACTCGCACCTGCAAAGTGGAAAGGGATTAATATAAGTTGCAAAACTTGTTTCCCAAATCCACTATAAATAAATATGTTTAAACTAAACTGAATATTTTTGTAATTGTATGATGTATAATCGATATTCAAGTAAACATGTATTTTAGAAACTACAGAAAAAAATCAATGAAGGAAAAAAAACTTAATTCAAATAGTGTGTCAATTATTAGCTAGAGTAAAACGTGCAGTACCCCGAATTTAAATTATATTTGTGTCTGTCGCATGGTAGGGTTCTGCATCTCAGTGGTTGCCGTTTTTTCTTTATGATTGTCATATTTGTTTTTTGTTTATTTTTTTGCATAATTAGTTCTTATCTGTGGCGTTACACCACCGGGTGACTCTAACAGGCAAAGGGAAGGGTTTGGCGCCAACAAACTAAAGCCAGGAACCAGTAATTCAGTAGCTGTCGGTTGTTGCTGTGTTATATAACATTGTTAAAGAGACAACAACCCGACTAAAGACAAATAACAACCTAAGGCCACCAATGGGTCTTAAATGCAGTGAGAAATCCCGTACCCGGAGGCTTACGGTGACCTATAGTTGTTAATTTGTGTGTCATTTTGGTCTCTTGTGGAGAGTTGTCTCATTTACACATTGTTAAAGACCGTATGGTGACCTATAGTCAGGGGCGTAGCTAGACAGAAAGTCAAACGATGTGCAAGCAACTACCGCCGACATTATTTTTTTTGGCCCCTTTTATGCAGATTTTTTTCTCGGTTTTCTGTCATATGACGGATAAAAGAGGAACTTTATGTAGATAGGAAAAAATTAGGAATGTAAAACTATTGATAAATCTTCTGAATAGAGTAATACATAAACAACACATATTTGTGATACAGAATTTACTCAAAATTGTCCAAAACCGGCTCTTCGGGTCTAGGCAGAAACAAACTTCTCTATTACCGTATAGCGGGTTATTTTCGCGGGGTGTTAATTTTCGCTTATTTTCGCGGATAGAACAAAATCGCCAAAATAAATTCCGCCAATTTAAAAGTGTACATGCAAAGGTAATGTTGAAAATGTTGAATCCGCCAAAATAATAACCGCCAAAATTTTTCGTATACCTTATTCAATGAAAATCGCGAAATTTTAGACCCGCGAAAATAACCCGCCGGGGTACTTTATTGTCAATATTCACACTGAAATCGAGATGAATATGCAATAATGCCAATACCTGTCGTTGTTCATTGTTGATCGTACATTTGTTTTCAACATACGTAGTACACTGGTATATCTCGGGCCATGGTAGCACTCGCGAGATGTTATAAATCAGCGTACGTATTCGGCATCGAGCGACCTCCTAATTGAATTCGTCAAAATTATATGCCAGGTCAGTTTCGTATGTCTCAGACAATGTTGAGATTTGTTCGTTTATCATATTTCCTTCAACACGATGAAGCAGATACAGCATAAAAAAAGAGATATTTTGATAATACTAGACGCGACTCCACTCTCAAGTTCCTAATCATATGTTCTATATGACCGCAAAAAATAATGAGACTTTCCAATACTGTTTTGGCGTGTTTGCAGGGATGATTGGCTTCTGTAGTCTGTCGACCACATCGCCGCGGCATATTTTTAACGATATCGAAGGGATCTGATAATTCTAATGCCGATTGGTACATCTCATTCCAAACTGATGAACCGTACACTGTAAAATGTGCTCTAATATTACATGACTTAGAGTAGACTGAGTATTACAAATTCAAATCTTGTAAAAAATACAAGTTACTGTCCGATTTTGTCATAATGATGATAATTTTCATTTTTTTTTATTTTGAAACCAAATGCCGTTATTTAATGACATTTCATCAATTAGAAAAGTGACACCATAGGTGTTTCCTGTATTATTCAATTTATAAATTTTTATTTTGCAATTTTTTTTTTTGCATGCCGAATCGATATGCACGCAACTGCGCGTTAGCGGATAGGGAGCTACGCGCCTGCCTATAGTTGTTAAATTTGTGTGTCATTTTTGTCTCTTGTAAGAGTTGTCTCATTTGCAATCATACCACATCTTCTTTTTTTTTATTCAGCTGGCCCCTTAACAAATTGTATACTAGTTCAGTGATAATGGACGTCATACTAAACCCCGAAATATATAAAAGAAACTAAAATTAAAATATCTTACAAGACAAACAAAAGCCAGAGACTCTTGACTTGGGACAGCAGCAAAAATACGGCGGCGTAAAACATAATTTTTGAAATCTAAACCCTCCCCATACCTCTAGTCAATGTAGAAAAAAACCAACAGATAACAATACGCACAGTAAAACTCAATTTAAAAGAAAGTCGAAGTCCTATGTATGGAAAGGTAACAAAGGAACTAAACGAACTGACAATGATACATAAATAAACAAAGGACTACTCACGGTATAGGTGTAGTGTCCGGCTAGGATCGTGGGTTTTCGAGTGATTTGAATGGGCTTTTTCGAGTGTGACCACATTTTTCGAGTGAATATGAACAAAAATGTAAACAAATAGATTTCATATCTAAAAAGACGTGATATAGACGCCTATGTTCAGTTTACCATACAAAGTTATATGATGTATGATAGTATTTAGTATGGAAAGATATTACTAACCCGACATTATTTTTCGTTAAAAAAAAAAGTTAGATTATGCCTCAAAATGCTTTAATTACAAAATACAGAATAAAGCCATTTTTATACACATAACACTGATAATGTTGAAGGAAATGCATACATGGAATCTATATATCCTTAGAAATACAGACACAATAATTCGTGTTTTTGCATTGAAAACGACATTTTGAGACTAAATTCATTTATTTATGTTCGTTTTTTTTTCGACAGAAGTCCGGGCTTTTTCGAGTGAGTCCAATTGCTTTCGAGTGATTATACAAATTGCCTATAGTTTAAAATGCTATTTGTCTTTGTATTTACGATTTAAATTCATAAACAAAGTTTCAAATTAAGTACTTTTCCAGGCATGAAGCAATGCATACGTCAGTTTGATAATAGTCTTCTAACACTTACATGTTATAAAAATTCGATCATTTGTATATATTTTGCTGTTTGTCATATTTTATAACTTTCATGTGCAGTACATATTCGTGATATCAACGATATAATGTACGCATAAATAATTTGGATTGAGACGTACATACAGATATTTTTATTACTGATGAGATATTCATTTCATCGTTATTATGTATAAAATCTAATTCAATTGTTTTTATCAATTGGAATAAAAATCGATCGGATTTATTGTGTCTGTTTTTTTTAAAATAATTTTTCATTCATTTTTTTTGTGTGTTGGGGCGGGGATCAATTAGTAGAACGTGTTTGTATGTCCTGTACCAAGTCAGAAATATGGCCATTGTTATATTATAGTTTGTTTCTGTGTGTGTTACATTTTAACTTTGTGTTTCCGTTGTGTCGTTTTATTTTTACTTATATTTGAGTGTGAATTCACTTTACTGTAAAACGTGTCACGGTACTTTTCTATCCCAAATTCATGTATTTGGTTTTGATGATATATATGTAATTCTCATCGGATTTTGTCTTCTGCTTAGTCCGTTTCTGTGTGTGTTACATTTTAATGTTGTGTCGTTGTTCTCCTCTTATATTTTTAAAATGCGTTTCCCTCAGTTTTAGTTTGAAACCCCGATTTTGTTTTTTTCCCATCGATTTACGAGTTTTGATTGATTGATTGTTGGTATGCTTTTATACAACGTTATACTACTGTTGCCTTTATTTATTACACAGCATTTTTCTGATTCTATTTTTCTGTCCAGTACTGATGTTTCTTACTCTGTTTTTTTTATTAACAGCTGCGCCATGGTCGCATGATACACCTGTCACGTTTTCAAAGTTCATTTCTCTTATGCATGGTTGTGTCTTATTATCTATTTCTTGCATGAATAAAAATTTCTCGTATCATCACTACATAGAGTGTGATATAAAAATACGAAAATCTGCGTTAATTTGATCTGCTGGTGTCACACCACCAGCTACCCTTTTCGTTACAGAAAAGGTTTTAAACGAGTTACAGCAAATACAATTACAATGAGATTTTTCGAAAGTCCATTGAAGTCTTATTTAAAATATGCAACACGAGAAAGGGATGTTTAGTAAAACAGTGCACCGTGGACGTCAGCTTCTGCTTGGTGAAAATGTATCATGGGTCTTTACTTTTCGGGGTATATATTATGTGGCGCTAACAGGTTTAATAAAATGCTCCGCATGGAACAGCTTGATACAACCGCAAAATTCGAACACTGAACAGTTGGGACAAGTATGGACACAACATTCAAGCTTGATACAGCTCTAAGTTTGGATTGTAATTAAATACCTGACACATCATAGCTTTCTGACACAAAATGAATGTGGTCTAAGAACTTTTTTTTTTAAATTGGACATTTACCTTATATGGTCCAATATCCAAAATCTAAATCCATGGTTAGTTGTTATGCCTTTCAAACTTTTTACATAGTTTTGTGTGGACGTAGCGCGCGTCTGATGTATAAACATATTTTTTAACCTGTTATCTTTGGATGGCTATTATTCGTTTGTTTCTCTGTCCTATATTTTCTCCCATTTATCTGGTTATTATTGTAACCCTGTCCTGTAATGTTGTAATTTTAATGTTATGATAAACACTGCCATTAAAGCAGGACGTTTGGCATGCCACAAAACCAGGTTCAACCCACCATTGTTTTCATAAAATGCCCTGTACCAAGTCAGGAAAATGGCCGTTGTTACATTAGAGTTCGTTTCTCTGTGCCTTACGTTTCGGTGTTGTGTCTTTGTTGTATCATAGTTCTCTTATTTTTGATACGTTTCCCTCAGTTTTAGTTTGTTACCCGGATTTGTTTTTTTCTCTATCGATTTATGAGTTTTGAACAGTGTTATACTACTGTTGCCTTTATTTAGATTCAGCATATCAAAGAACACTAATAATTCAATTTTTGATGAAATCAAATAAAGTTTATTTTTGGACCCCGATTTGGACCATTTTGAAAACTGAGCCTAACAAAAAAATATATGTACATGTTCAAATTCAGCATATCAAAGAACCCCAGGAATTCTATTTTTGTTAAAATCAAACTTAAGTTTAATTTTGGAGCTTTTGGACATTAAGGCAGACCAATTTGAAAACAGGACCAAAAATTAAGAATCTGAATACACGGTTCGATTCGGCATATCAAAGAACCCCACAATTTTTGACCCTTTTGGCCACTAATTCCTAAGCTGTTGGGAACAAAACTCCCCAAATCCCAACCTTCCTTTTGTTGTCTTAAACCTTGTGTTTAAAGTTCAGAGATTTCTATTTTCTTATACTAAAGTTATTTTGCGAAAACCAAGAAAAATGTCTATCTATGCCTTGTTTGTAGTTTTAACACTTAGGTTAATTTGAATAAATTGTTATCCGGAGTTTTATGAATGAATTAACTATTCTAATACAATAATTGTTTGCAACGTGATATAACTTTTGATTGCTTAACACATAATGGTATACAAAGTCAGACGATAAAGGAATTAGAAAAGTCACATGATGAGGAGTAGCTTTCCGGATGAAGTGAAATCCAGAAAAGTTCTGCAGACACAAGAAATTGTAAAGTATATTTTTCATTCACAGTGTTTTTGAAATTTCACTATTTTCCGGTACACCTTTATTCATTTTCAAATCACGTATGGATAAAGGCAGCACCCCAATATGTATGAAAAGGTCTATTTGATAACAACTGCAATATTCCAGCTGTTACAATACAATAACGTCTGTTCTTAACCAATTTTATCTTCGATACAAGGCAATGAATAAAATATTGTTGGCAGTTTTTGCCGAACATTGTCCTTAATTTTCACAAGTGTTTAATTGCAATGCTATTTTTGTAAAACTTGGTATATAGCGAACGTTCTATATGTCAATCCAATTCACATCAGTTTCAGGTCTTTATTGTAACACACAACTGATGGATGATTGAGGCCATCTACCATGGTAAGCAAGGTCTTACTGTCTTTCCCATCGCGTTGTATTAGTTTAAGACTGTTCCACATACGACACACCACTAGGACATGGTCCACTGATATACCCTCAAGCTCATCTGTCAATGTATCCGTAAAATTCCATATCTCTTGTCCTGTCATGGTGCAGCAGTTCACAGTATCGCGGCTACCATTTGTGTAGTATATACTGTCATAAGTTGTTGTTATATAATGCGGATTGCACCGGATCGTATTTAAAATGTTTCCAGAAGTGTTTGTTACCAATATTCCTTTTTTGCACACTGCAACATAAAGTTTTCCATCTTGGTATGAAATTCCCCAGCAGTTACCATCACAGTTTATCTTTTTCTCGACAGTGACAGCATTCGTTTGCATGTTTATTACCTCAATAAATTTACCATAACCATACGTAACAGCAATTCTATGAGTATCTATTGTCGTTAGATCGAAAGGAGAACCTGAGACAGGTATATCACGAATATTTTCGCCACTGATCATATTATATTCTTGTAACGACTTTTTCAGGTCGGAAACTGCAGCTATGATCCTTTCGTCTGGTAAGAGTATGCAACCAGTGATTGAATATTCAACATGTTTTAGATCAAATGTCGTTTTCAGTTGAAGGTTCTTGCCATGGAAATCTAGCTTTAATTCATGTATTCGTTTCTGGGCTTGGTCAATCTTTTCATCCTGAAACTGGAGACCTGCATTTTGCTCTGTAAGTTTGATTTCTCCAAATTGTTTGATATCCTTTTGCAACGTCAATATCATAGGATGTAGCTCTATCTTAAAACTAAAATTATTTTCGAGTCTCAGATTGTCATTGATTCCCTTGCTTATTTTTTCAAGTTTTGTGGCTTTTTGACGTGTAGCAAGAAATATCTGAAGATCAGACGCGAATTCCGTGAGCTGTACTGCCATTTTACTAATGTTTTCCAGTTCTGTTTTTACGAGTTCAAGGTTTTTTAGAGAACTTTTTATTTTTGCCTTTGAAGTTTCATATTTTGATTTAAGTTCAATAAGTAAGTTTTGTTCCAGTTCATCAAGGCGTTTGTTGAGGGACATTCGAGTGTCATAAATAGTTTTCTTAATAAATTGTTCTTCTTCATCAATTTTCGATGTTAACATTTCCCGGTCTTTGATGCAACATTCAACGTTATTTAACATTTTCGACATTATCGTGAACAAATCGTTCAATGATGTTGAGCATTTTGCAATTTTTGCGACATTTTCTATTAGCATAATATCCCGACAGCCTTTATGATTAGATGTTATACAAGCTACACAAATTTCCTCATTGTGTTTGATACAGTATAATTCGAGCCTTTTACAATGAATTCCGCAATTCAGATTGACGCTGATCAGATCATAACGGTTTTCATAATCATCAACTGAAATAAGTCTGTGGTCTCTTGAAATTTTTGTTGACCTATGAACTTTCTCACAGTCCACACAGAATCCCTCTTCGCAGTACGTGCACCACTTCTTTGCGCTTTTAGTTGTATCATCGTACTTGCAGGGATCACATAACACAATTTTCTTCAGTTCCATGCTTTGTCAGATTTTGAAATCGACAGTTATTTGTCTGAAAATATTCAATTATAAAGTAGTTCGTGATCGCTTATGATAATTAACTACAGATGCATAAAAAGTAAAATCACAAAAATTCTGAACTCAGAGGAAAATCAAATCTGAAAGGCCTTAATCACATGGCAAAATCAAATGACAAAACACATCAAACACGAATGGACAACAACTGTCATTTTTCTGACTTGGTACAGTCATTTTCAAATGTAGAAAATGGTGGATTAAACCTGGTTTTATAGCGCCAAACCTCTCACTTGTACGACAATCTGATCAAATTCCGTTATGTTTACAATGATGCGTGAACAAAACAGACAAACAATTAAGATAAGAACTTATACTGATGACTTTAATCATTTTTTGAGGGTCGACATAGGGCGCATCGATTCTTATTCAAAAGTATCTGGGACAATATAAAAAAACCGATGTGGTATGATTGCCAATTAGACAACTATCCACAAAAGACCAAAATGACACAGACATAAACAACAATAGGTACTTTTGATAACTATTTACACCACTGGGTCGATGCCACTGCTGGTGGACGTTTCGTCCCCGAGGGTATCACCAGCCCAGTAGTCAGCACTTCGGTGTTGACATGAATATCAATTATATGGTCATTTTTATAAATTTTCTGTTTAAAAAACTTTGAATTTTTCGAAAAACTAAGGATTTTCTTACCCCAGGAGTAGATTACCTTAGCCGTATTTGGCACAACTTTTTGGAATTTTAGGTCCTCAATGCTCTTCAACTTTGTATTTATTTGGATTTTTTAACTATTTTGATATGAGCGTCACTGATGAGTCTTATGTAGACGAAACACGCGTCTGGCGTATAAAATTATAATCCTGGTTCTTTTGATAACTATTTACACCACTGGGTCGATGCCACTGCTGGTGGACGTTTCGTCCCCGAGGGTATCACCAGCCCAGTAGTCAGCACTTCGGTGTTGACATGAATATCAATTATATGGTCATTTTTATAAATTTTCTGTTTAAAAAACTTTGAATTTTTCGAAAAACTAAGGATTTTCGTACCCCAGGAGTAGATTACCTTAGCCGTATTTGGCACAACTTTTTGGAATTTTAGGTCCTCAATGCTCTTCAACTTTGTATTTATTTGGCTTTTTTAACTATTTTGATATGAGCGTCACTGATGATTCTTATGTAGACGAAACGCGCGTCTGGCGTATAAAATTATAATCCTGGTACTTTTGATAACTATATAGGTAACCGTACGGCCTTCAACAATGAGCAAAGCCCATACCGCATAGTCAGCTATTAAAGGCCCCGATAAGACAACGTAAAACAATTCAAACGAGAAAACTAACGGCCTTATGTATGTAAAATAATTCATAATCATCAACTGAAATAAGTCTGAGGTCTCCTGAAATTTTTGTTGACCTATGAACTTTTTCACAGTCCACATATAATCCCTCTTCGCAGTACATAATGAACGAAAAACAAATATGTAACACATAAAAAAAAGACAACCACCGAATTTACAGGCTCCTGACTTGGGACAGGCACATGCATAAATAATGTGGCGGGTGTAAAAATGTTACCGGGATCCCAACCCTCTCCCAAACCTGGGACAGTGGTATAACAGTTCAACATAAGAACGAACGATTTTCCAACTTTGTAGGCTAACTAACAGTCCGGCTGATGATAGAGATTGGGGAATGACTAAGATTTGCTAACAGTGTAAAATTTAAGAAGTGATCTTGTTTATAACCTACCAGTCTAATTGGGGGAACATGTACAGTAAACAGAAAGCTTAATTTTGATTAATTTCGATTAATTCTTAATCTCCCGGGAGGTGATCTCAATAAAAAATAGTTTTTGTTTCAGCTGAAGAAAGCAACAAAATTCTAACAGGAGACTGATTAGTCGAGTATAATGTTGGTTGGTATTCGATGCTCGGTACTACCGAGCGATACTGTTATTCAATATTAAATGATTTTGTGTTGTTTCTTGTCTCACCGTGGTTAATATGTAAAAAGTTATCATTTATGAGTTTGACTGTCCCTTTGGTATCTTTCGTCCCTCTTTTATCAAGGGTACCAGAATTATAATTTATTTAGTACGCCAGACGCGCGTTTCGTCTACATATGACTAATCAGTGACGCTCATATCAAAATATTTATAAACCTAAACAAGTACAAAGTTGAAGAGCATTGAGGATCCAAAATTCCAAAAAATTGTGCCAATTACGGCTTAGGTAACACTTTTGATTTATAGTCAAGATATATTTTAACTTTCGTATTCGTTTATTAATTTGGTAGAGAATATTTAATTCCGCACTCCTAACAACAAAAATTATTTTTAAATTTTCCTGTGCGAGTTGTTTTATTCAAAGCCATTCTGTACCAGGTAACAGTTGTCTAAAATATGTCGTAAAATAAGCACCTACGTTTCAATACCGAATTTTAATCAAACTTATTCGTTCAATGTATGTTAAACTGTAAATAATCAACAAATACCACGATGAAGAGCGCTATAAAATCAGGTTATAAAATCAGGTTCAACCCACCATTTTCTATATTTGAAAATGCCGTAACAAGTCAGCAAATAGGACAGTTGGTGTCCATTAATTTTTGATTACTTTCCGATTTAATTTTTCCCCGGAGTTCAGTATTTTTGTGATTTTCATTACCTCTTTGTAAATTATTAAGTGTGTTTTTACGCTTCCCATATACTGTTGGTATCGTAATCATCTTTCTATAGAAATTGTTTAATTACTAGTACTTGATAAGATTATTAAAATTGAGAAAGGAAATTGGGAATGTGTCAAAGCGACAACAACCCAGACCATAGAATAGACAACAGCCGAAAGCCACCAATTGGTCTTCAATGTAGTGAGAATTCCCGCACCCATAGGTGTCCTTCAACTGGTCCCTAAAAATATGTATACTAGTACAGTGATAACGGACGTCATACTTAACTCCGAATTATACACAAGAAACTAGAATTAAAAATCGAACAAGACCAACAAAGACCAGAGGCTCCTTACTTGGGACAGGCGCAAAATTGCGGCGGGGTTAAACATGTTTATGAGATCTCAACCTAGTTTACTTAATAATAACATGTAGTAAATAAATGAGCTATTAATTATGGTTTAAATTCCCTGGACTATTGATAATGTTGAAGGTTTTACGCTCATAAGTACTTAAAATTTGTATCGTTTTTGTTTCCATTTTGTAAATGGCGATTACTCCAGTTTCGCTCGGTATATCCAACGAGTACTCGATTAGTAAATCTCCATGGAGTTGACACTCCTAGTTATTATTACTAAAGGTGAAATATAAATTGAAAAAGAATTATAGAACCATTTAAAATGCTAACTATGTGTTAGCTACTTTCAAATTGGTAAACGCAGTCTTTCAATAGAAAAATGTCAAAAAGTAATATGATAACAATTACAAGGCATAACTAACAAGGCATAACTAACAAGGAATAACTAACAACTCTTACTTACAAGTAATATATAGCATATGTTTCGACTTAATTGGGTGGAAATTTCGATAATAATGATTTTTTTTCATGTCCTTTCAACGCGTGGAACTGTATTGAAATAAAAAAATATGTTTGACGCATTCATTCTGAATATATCAAAAACAAATGATAAAAAGTAAAAGATTATTTCTTATGCAATTTTTTTGCAACGATAATATTCATCGGAAATCGACAAATTTGTACGTGAAAATAATCTATAACAGATTCTCAATACTCTTTAACTTCGAAATGTTTTTGACCTTTTTGATTTGAGCATCACTTATGAGTCCTTTGCCAACGAATCGCGCGTCTGGCGTACAACTGTTTTAAACCTGCTGTCTATAATGAGATTATTATTCCTAATTTAAACGGACATGTACTAAGTCAGGAATAGGACAATTGCTTGCCATTCGTTTGACGTGTTTAAAAGTTAGGTTTGCTATTTGATTAGGGACTTTCCGTTTCGATAATGTTTTATTTTTATACTTACATGTACATTTTAATCAAGTCAAAACGGATGCTAACATTACAAAAAGATGTTACTGCTGAACGGGAGTATTCAAGGTGACCAGTTATGTACATACTCAAGTTAACGCATATGTATTTGTATAATGGAGTCCCGAATATTGATCTGTAATAAACATAATCACTTAACCCAAACCTACCACTTTTCAGTTAAGATTTGACAAACCAAAACCACACGTTGTAAGTTATCATCATTAGATAAATTATTTATCAGTAATGTAAAGACAGATACCGACAAAAATATTGACCTACTTCTTAAACATTTGTCATTTATACATGTTATATGCACCAAACATTTATGGAAATATTTGTTCATTTTGTACTATTTAAGATGTATAAATAGAATAAATACAATCATGAGTGGATCAATGTTTTTAATTAATTGTTATCTTTAATTATTGAGGTACAAAATGTTTTACATACATAAAATATTTACCTTGTTAACAATGTATCACCTAACCAAATCCAAAGTTCTTTTTTTTTCAGATAATGACGTTTAATCTCTTTGTCATGTCACGTACACATATTGGTCATTTCAAATACAGTCACTTACAAAAGAGTGAACTGAAATGTACAGGACTTAGATGGATTTCGTTATTTCGTTAATTGGATATAGGAAGATGTGGTATGAGTGCAAATGAGACAAATCTCCATCCAAGTAGCAATTTATAAAAGGTAGCAATTTATAAAAGTTATCTATTTATAAGTATTTGATCTAGTATTGTGATAGTAATTGCAAATTTCAGATCTCTTTGTAGATAAATGTACTTGTATGAACTTCAAAATCACAATAATACCGAACTTCTGGAAAATGTAAAACGGAAAATCCCTCACCAAACGGATGGATAACTACTGTCTTATTTCTGACTTTGTACAGTCATTTTCTTAAGTAGATAATAGATTACATATAAACGTTACACACATGCGTCACTGTTTGTGGTGTCTTGAACTGTCGTTGATGGAATATATCTGTGTAATGTCCTGTTATATTATCGGTATTTTTTGGAGCATTTCTCTGAATTGAGTGTTCTTGTATTTGTTTGTACTGTATTTTTGTTACGTAGTCTTTTGATTTTAGCGATATATATTTTTTTTTAACATTGTCATATAAGCGGGAGGTGTAGCTAGCCAATAAACTAGACTCAACCCACCATTTGTCCTAAAAATGTCAGAGATATGGCAGATATTATCAAATAGTGCGTTTTTTGTATGTTGGCGTTTGTTTCAGTTGCAATTCAGTGTTCCTGTTTATGCCTCGTTTTCCTCTTATACATGTTATAGTTGATGTGTTTAAAGATTTATAAATATATATACAAAATACATCGCAAGCTATGGGTTACGTGTTTCAGTAAAGAGATTGTCCTGTTGCTCCTTTGTTTTCCTCCTTAAGTTTATGTGTTTCAATTGGTTTTCCTTTTTTCTCAATCGCTTTATGACTTTTGAACAAGGTATATCACTGATGGCTTTATTCACCTGCAGCCACTGGTTGAATCTTGCTACATAAAAATTGACAGTTCACATTAAGGAGCAAAATCTTTTCTTATAGTAAGTTCCCATGGTAATGTCAAATTGTTGTGAAAAACATGTCCTCCTAAAGAAAAACGTATGATGTTATTCATGAGAATCAAGCAATTATTTGAAACACCACATGACCAAAATTATCAAAAGAGATGATTTAAGCTTCCCATTTGTGAACTTTTCATTTCTATGTAGCAACATTCCAGCAGCACCTGCATACGCGATTCCTATCTCAATGTTGTTCTTAAAAAGATATTATGGGCTTGTATTTCCAATCATTATAACATCATTGATGATTGCTGCTTGCAATGAAGCTTATTAATCTGGAGCTTTGTGTGGTGAAGCTGAAATTACCAAATAACCCCTTTGTCAACAAACTTTACGCACACCATCACGAGTTGATTGACTGTTCAGTAATATTTGTTTCACATATGACGATGGATATGCTCCAGTTTTCGTAACTACAATTTGGCCCTCTTACAGCAATTAACTTTATTACCGGATTTAGTACTTATATGACGCGTGCCAAATGTAATACAGATTCTGCTTAGCCATCAAGTGCACCTGAGATCACCATCAGTTTTTGATGCGTTTGTGTTGCTCAGTCTTTAATTTTCTATGTTGTGTTTCCTGTACTTGTCAGTTTTTCAGTATCTTAAACTCCTCTTTTATCTTGCACAGATATATACAGAATATACAGTTTACCCTTCTTTATGAATACACATAATCAAGTAAGTCTTGTTTAAGCGACAGCTTATATGTGACCGATTCAAAATATATATATTAATTCTTTATAGTATGGGATATATAAGTTGGCTCTTCAAGTGTACTGAATAGCAATTCTGATATCACATACTGTTTGCAACTGTTAGTGTTATCGTTTATGGAATTTATATGTCGTGTTTGTCTGTCTACTTAACTTTAACAACAATATTCAAACATATTGTAATTTTAAAATGAACAGGTAATATCCGATAAAGACTATAGCATAATGATGTGTTCAAATCATTTCAGATTAGCGGTATGATTTTCGCATTGGACAAACTACTGGAGAGCTTACTATCTAAAAATATATCTTGACTATACCAAATATTACCTATACTGAGCAACTCATTTTCAATAAAATGCAATCAATTTGTCTTTTTTTTTTTTACATTTTTGTAAATCGTCATATTAAAAACAATTTTTCAAAATACAGCTTGTAGTACATAACAGCTTAAACCAGTATTTAAAAATGCGACATTTTCTGGTGTGCAATAATGACAATCTACCTAGCTCATAGTACACCATGACATTAATGAGTTGACTTGAAGAGCCAACTTATATATCCCATACTATAAAGAATTAATATATATATTTTGAATCGGTCACTTATAAGCTGTCGCTTAAACAAGACTTACTTGATTATGTGTATTCATAAAGAAGGGTAAACTGTATATTCTGTATATATCTGTGCAAGATAAAAGAGGAGTTTAAGATACTGAAAAACTGACAAGTACAGGAAACACAACATAGAAAATTCAAAACTGAGCAACACAAACGCATCAAAAACTGATGGTGATCTCAGGTGCACTTGATGGCTAAGCAGAATCTGTATTACATTTGGCACGCGTCATATAAGTACTAAATCCGGTAATAAAGTTAATTGCTGTAAGAGGGCCAAATTGTAGTTACGAAAACTGGAGCATATCCATCGTCATATGTGAAACAAATATTCCTGAACAGTCAATCAACTCGTGATGGTGTGCGTAAAGTTTGTTGACAAAGGGGTTATTTGGTTATTTCAGCTTCACCATACAAAGCTCCAAATTAATAAGCTTCATTGAAGAGAAGAGCATTTCACTTTTATAATATTTTCACAATATCCCAGATGTATCCTTTCCATATGCCTTGTGAGCACACCAAATTTCACAACCACAACAAAGTACACTGTTTATATAACTATAAAAAAGTGAAATTAAAGTTACAAAATTCAAATAAATATCTTTTACATTTCCTCTTAAGGCAAACACAGCTTTTTTTATCCTGTTCTGAGAGTTTCTGCTGTAACACATTTAATTTTAACAAGATACATAGATAACCTAACTTATCTACAACTTTTGTTTCCAGGTTATTATAATACCATTTTTCATTGTCACGTATTTTTCCATCCTTTCTAAAAACAACAATTTTGGTTTTTGCTATTTTCACCCTTATTGACCATTTAGAGGTATAATAATACATAGTACCAAGTAATGTTTGTAATCCAGACACAGTTTCTGAAAAAATAACCATATCGTCAGCTTACATTCATCAAAATAAATTTAGTGCCTTCATCTCATAGAGTCACTATTCATAAAAGCCATTTCACAATCGTTTACATACATAGAAAAAAATATCGGTGATAATACTTCACCTTGCATCAAACCTTCTTCATAAGTAAAATAACACTCTCACAAGAAGTGACATTAGAATACATTACTTTGATTACCATTACAATTTTACTTTGAATACCAATGTTGATTGTTTATACCATACATAACATACATCTTTGAACAGTGTCAAAAGCTTTCGTGTAGTCTACAAAACAAGAATAAAACCGATGTTTGACTGATAAAGATTTAAAACTTAATGATGTAAGTGCAAACATAGCATCTACTGTACCCAGAACGGGGAGAAAGCCGAAATTCCATCGGTCACAATATCAAACGTTTCCGACCAGTCTATTAAACGTTGATGAAGAACGGACGTAAATAACTTTCCAAAATTACTGACTAAACAAAACCCTCTTTACTTGTTCGGATCAAGCACATTACCCTTCTCGAATATATAAATAATCAATTTCAATTAAAGTCATAAGAAACGAGTGACCGGTGAAAAATAATGTTCTTCCAATTCTTGAACCAATGCATACAAACATCCTAAACTTAGTCTTATGTGCTCGAATTTATCATTTTTTTCGTGTAAATTTCGTATAATTGTCCATTTTTTTTTGCAATCGGTCAGTGTTGTTGTGAAAATATGGCAGGTAATTAAAGTTCGTGTTTTGAAGCCGAAATTTAACGATTGTCACCTGTTTGTCAACAATTGACGAAAAATAAAAAAAAAGCATGGAAATTGAGCACGTGTTTAACATGTAAATTCAGATAATAGTTTATTTTAAGGACATCCATGCGTATTGTGGTCACCGGATTTTTACGAGATGGGTCACACTGAGGTTACATTGCATACGGAAAATATCTCGGGGGAATTGCTTGCTGGAAGGAAGCTATTCAAATAAAGTAAACTTCTTCTAAATATGAATACATTAAAGAATTTTCTTCAGAAAAAAGTATATGTACATAAGTTGTATAATGAAAACTATCTATTGAGTTATTAAAATCATATGCATTTTTTTTTTGATTTGAGGTTTCTTATGACTTTAAGGAATTGTCGATTTGACAGTAGCAAATGCAGTTTTACTGGCGACGCAGTACTGTTATTTCTATTCTAATGCTTTACAAAAGAAATAATACGATAAAGCTTGAAAAAATGAATAAATTTAACAAATAAAAAAAGTTCATTAAAACGGCGAATTCGAGGTAGTTGTTTTATTTTCGATAATATTGTAGTAATCGAACATTTGTTGATTCAATAAATTCAAAATGGCGGGTCTCTTCTTAGTCACGGCCATTCAACTGTGGATTTGACGGTAACTTTGAGCCAATGATAAAAAATGTTACATAAAAATTGCATTATATTATCTATTGCCCATGCAGGTCACTGGCGAACACAAACGTATCGACTTTGAATCAAATTGATTGTAAATAAGCCCAACGATGTGTGATAAAGACAATGGAAAACTATTTAATATTATCACTCAGTACAATCAACCCTTCTTTCTATAGTTAGCATATTTTTGGTACTCTTTTAATAATTTTAGAATTGAGTAAAAACAAGTACAATGTTTCAGACGTTGTCCCACCACAACTTTACATCCTCGCAATTCTTTCTTTAATACTATTATTGTTATGATCCCTGTCTTCCACGTTCGCAAATGCATGAGTGTTATTTTGTGTTGTTATGCCACTCTGTATAAAGCGGTAATTCCATTTTTTAATCCAATGCACATAATTTGTTTATCTTTACTGTGAAAAACTGCTAATGGATTATACAAATCATCATTAGCATTGAGTAATATTTTACTCTCTTTCCCGTCATGTTGTATAAGTCTTAAAATGTCATCCCCACGACTAACCACTAGTACATTCCTATTGTTGTCCAGGGATATGCCTTCAAGTCCGGATGTAGATCTATCCTGGAATCTCCATATTCCTTGTCCATCCATGCTGCAGCAATATGCCGAATCGGAGTCATACTCTGTGTAGTATATCCTGTCGGTAGAGGTTGTTATATAATTAGCATTGCATTTGATCGTACATAAAATGTTTCCTGAAATATCTGTTATCACTATACCTTCAAACCGCACTGCAACATAAAGTTTTCCATTCTGGTGAGAAAGTCCGTAGCAGTTACCGTTAAAATTTATCTTTCGTACAGCACAATTCGTATTTATGTTTATATTCTCTAGAAATTGGTCTCTACCATACGTAACAGCAATATGATGAGTATCTATTATCGTCAGATCGAACGGTGCACTAGACACGACTATGTCTCTAATATGGTTACCACTGATATCATATTCTTGTAAAGGTATTTTATCGACGTAAGAAGCCACAATGATTCTTTCATTTGGTAGAATAATGCAGCCAGTGATTGGCCAATTAATCTCTTTAAGTTTAAATTTTTGTTTCAGCCGAAGACTTATACTACGGAATTCTGTCTCTTCGTTAAGTTTGATTTTTCCGAATTGTTGAATATCTTTAAGCAGCGAATGTATCATAGGATGGGGCTCAACTTTTAGACTGTAATTGTATACTTGTCTCATTTTTTCTTCGATACAAACAATTTTTTCCTTAATTTTGGGATTTGCTTGGCGTGTTACAAAAAATATTTGAATGTCGGATGCGAATTCTTTCAATATTGTGATCTGTCTATTTATGCTTTCGAATTCTTTCTCAGTGAGTTCAAAGTCTTTGACAGATTTAGTTAATTCATGCTTGCACCTCTCATATTTGGTTTTAAGTTCAAGAAGCAATATTTGTTCTAATTCATCAAGACGTTGATCGAGGGATAATCTTATGTCCCGAATTGTTTCCTTAATCAATTGTTCGTCTTTGTCAATTTTAATGGAAGCCATTACTCTGTCATTGATGCAACATTTTAATTTATTTAACATTCCAGAAATTATTGCTTCCAAATCTGCAAGAGCAGTTGACGGTTTTGCATTTTTCGCTGCTTCTTCTATGAGAATAATCTCATCACAATCTTTATGATCAGATGTGATGCAGACTACACAAATTCCTACATCGTGTTTTTTACAGAATAGGTCACACCTTTTTTGATGATTTTTGCAATTAAGATTTACGATCAGCTCTGTGATCTTTTCATATTCCTCAACTGAAATAAGTTTATGATCTCTTGACATTTTTGTTGACCTATGAACCTTTGTACATTTCACACAGAATCCCTCCTCACAATACGTGCACCATGTGTAGGCATTTGTGCAAGTATCTTCGTACCCACAAGGACTACATGATAGAGTTGCGTTCAAAGCCATGCTTTCATCAGGTTATATAATTGGATGACAAGAACTATTTCCTGAAATGATCAATTAAACATATAAATCACTATCATTTATGTTAATTAGTCGTCTGCAATTCTTGACAGACGAAAGTAAATGTCGATGTCATGATATGGTCTTATGATAAACAAATAAGACTTCAAATGTGGATTATATAGTTTGGATGGTAATTTATTTTCCTATGTTTGCAACTAATTGGATGAACTACATTTATTTAAAAACATTTCACATCATCGTCAGTTTTAAAAAAGTAGTGCGAAGATCTTTGTCGTTTCTGGTAATAAACGAAATTAAGGAAATGTGTTATGAGTGTCTTTGACCTATTTGTCAACGCCAGAGATAATTGAACGGCCTTTGATCTATTATGATATCCGAATTGTCGACTTTCCCCCCTTTTATTCCATTTGTTTTAATCGGACTAAGAGGGTTTATGGCACTGTAACAAATACCTAGTAGATGTAGTAGCTAATTTAGTAGCATAGTAAACTAGAACTAGAACAAACAGATAAGTTATCATAAGTTGTTCATTTTGAAAACTCAGCGGACTATGTGAAATGTGAAGAATCAAAAACTAATTTATGGTTAAATAAATTTAAAATGAATAATTACCATTCATCAAAAATAAATTTCTATCAAAAATAAGGCTCATAAAACTTTTTACATTATTTATATTAATAATTACAACATACACACATGTTGGCTATGACAATGATGTGTAAATATAACAAAGAGACATAATTAGTACAAATTTCAAAAATAGGGGTACAGTATTCAATATTGTATTATAATCTTAATCACTAAAAAGACAAGCAATTATTAAAAAATAAGGTCAAACAGAATGGCAAAAAAACTAAGCACTTTTAATATAATGACAGGATGTACAGGTACCTAGCCCGGCTATAAGTTTCACTACAACAACAAGCGAATATGTCAACAAAGACAAACAAAAAGGAAAACAAATAAAGCACGCTAGCAAAACCATTGACAAGAATACACAAATTTACCATAACACAACGCTACAATGTCGAACAAATGTACAAATACTGAGCCACCTCAAATGGATACTACTTAAATTTACTAAAAAGTTATCAAAGGTACCATGATTAAGTACGCCAGAAGCGCGTTTTGTCTACATAAGACTTATCAGTGACGCTTATATCAATTTTTTTATAAAGTCAAACAAGTACAAAGTTGAAGAGCATTGAGGATCCAAAATTCCTAAAAATTGTGTCAAATATGGCTAAGGTAATATATGCCTGGGATAAGAAAATCCTTAGTTTTCCGAAAAATACAAAGTTTTGTAAACAGAAAATTTATAAAAATGACCAAACTATTGATATTCATGTCAAACGCCAAAGTGCTGACTACTAAGCTGGTGATACCCTTGGGGAAGAAAGATCAACCAGCAGTGCCATCGACCCAATGGTGTAAAAAGTTATCAAAGGTACCAGGATTATAATTTAGTACGCCAGGCGCGCGTTTCCCCTACAAAAGACTCATCAGTGATGCTCATATCAAAATATTTATAAAGCCAAACAAGTATAAAGCTGAAGAGCAGTGACCATCCGAAATTCCAAAAAATTGTGCCAAATACTGCTAAGGTAATCCATGCCTGGGATAAGAAAATCCTTAGTTTTTCGAAAAATGCAATGTTTTGTAAACAGGAAATTTATACAAATGACAAAACTATTGATATTCATGTCAACACCGAAGTGTTTACTACTGACCTGAATTAAGATTAAGTACTGCAATATCTTTGTTGCTAACAGCTGACTGAAATATTTTATACAAAATTTATATTTATGAAAATATTTACCTATGTGGGTATAAAAGCAGCAATTTATAGGAAGTCACATCCGGTTGATTACGAAAGAGGTTCGAAACCAATATTTCCTTGAATTTGACTGTTGTAATGAAATAATTTGACATCTTAGTGCAATAACAAAAATCTAAGTCATAAACAATTTATCCAGGGTGGTTTTTTTTTGGTGTTTCTAAAGAATATTTTGGAACATGATTACTAAAGCTTGTACTCAGGAAAAAAGGGGTCCACATTTGATTGACTCCCAGAGATGAATACATTTTTTTATATGCAATGCCATGTTATGTGAAATTATGCCTATAGTATAAAACTTTACTCCTGCCAAGAATTCTTTGATTTCAACAAAGATAAATTCAGCACATTTTTGTTTATAAAATTGTCAATTATACAAAGTCTAAGAGGGAAAATAAATGGTCGTATTACACCTGTACCGAAGGTTGTGTCTAAACGACAAAGATGAAAATATTAAAGATAACGATTGTATTATCCTTTTTTGTTATGGAAATTCTAGCAGTGATTTATCTTCTCCATTTGTTTTTACTTTAAATTTTTCGATGTTTGTATTATAATTGTTTGTAAAAATAGGTATTTCAAAAGCTGATATTTGAAACTTATTTTTCCGCCATTTTCATGTTTTGTTTACTTTCCCCCCGAATTTCATAATAAGTTAAGCTAGAAGTAGAGGTGAGAGGCCAACGAATATTTCAAAATGATTTAACTAAGAAAGATGTATGCTTTGTTTTCTCTGTGTTTTGTATTGCAATTGTACAATTATTTAATATTTAACAAAAACATTATACAAATGAAAATATTTACCTTCGTAGCAAAGTTAGTTTCTAATCGACTCCAAAGTTCAAAAGTTATAAGATAACGATGTTTTATCAAGTTTTGATTCATACAACTAGCGGTATTTAAAACACTGATAATAGTATTCGATATGGGGTTGTTTATTCTGTTTACATTTTTTTTTTTATCAATTTCTGTTTTGATACTTTTTTTTTTACATTACCCAATTAAAAACGTGGAATGACCTTTTGTAATAATGTTTCAAAAGAATTGAACGGAGATATATACAAAGTTTTTTATGCTTTAATTTTAAACAGTGGCATAATACGATACTAAAAATTCCAAAATTCCAAATGTTAAACTCGAAATTGAAAACGCGAAAATGGGAAATGACAAAATCAAATACGGTGTAACGAATTCAGGTTGTGTTTGCCCATTTAGTGGCTATGTGAGTATGAAGTTGTCTAGATTCTAGACTGTAAAGAAATAAATATATTTGTCTGGTGTCTTCTTGTTATATAATGACTTTCAACTATCGAAATTACAGGTCATCTAAAACATTATCATTAATTGTGTAGTACTGACGAACTATAAGTTACTTTTCTTTTATTTAATACAGTTGTACTTTGATCTCATATTGAAAAGTGGAATTTATTCAGAAAACTCTGAGGCGCATTGATTTTCTACATCACCTATACAGAAAAGATCTCAAACAGTAGAGAATAGACAGGAACATGTCAAAAAGACAACTGCGCATCCAGATCGGGCTTCAGGCGGTCCCTACACAAATATGTTTACTCAAAATACTAACAAAGGTAAGGAGTTCCCTACTTGAAACATATAAAAAAGAAGATGTGGTATGATTGCCAATGAGACAACTATCCACAAAAGACCAAAATGACACAAACATTAACAATTATAGGTCACCGTACGGCCTTCAACAATGAGCACAGCCCATACCGCATGTCCTTTTTGAAACATGCTGAAAAGGCATGTTTTGTGAGATCTTAATCCTCTCCTATACCTTTAGCCAATGTGGTATAAAAACACAAAGCAAAAAAGCAGTCCGATGTTGGAATAGAAAACAGAAGAAGCTATGCAAAATGAAAGTGATACATACATAAACAATTGACTACTAACTATTACTGATATGCCAGCCTCAGACCTTGATTAAGGATTAAGTAACATAATTCAAAAAGCTTCCACATTCTATATTTAAATTTCATTAAAATCATTATTTTATCACTAATAAACAAAAAAATTAAGAATCTAAATTATCAGAATCTGTTCTTAAGATAACGTAGCCTCAAAAACGAAAAAAGTTTGATCCATGATTATTGAATATGAAAAAATGCTTACACATTGGCCAGTGTAGGTTTTTATCTACATATTACTCGATAAACGTATTACTTAATAAAAAAAGCCTAAATTTTGATTCGCGGTATTTATCAATAAAATGGAAATAAACCCTACTTAACTGACATATAAGACAAACATGAAATGCACCTGAAGCAATGAACTCATTCCTCAAAAGTAATACATAACAAAATAATATTTAGCTAACAAAAGAAACATCATAACTGTATACATGAGTTGTGGGTGTATAAATACCGAGACACGTCGTATTTGGGAATAGGTCACGCTCGATACTTAGCAGGCAGACAAAAAAAATGGTAAACCACATTCTAAAACGTGGTAAAAACACATCGTATATATATCAATCAATTCATGATGGTGTCCATAAAATTTACGGAGTATCAAAAATACTCTTTGATAAAAAAAAAACCAATGATCGTCCTATTTTATAATTATTATGCTGAATAGTTATCAAAGGTACCATGATTATGAGTTTAAGACTCATTGGTGACGCTCTGATGTAAAAAGTAAGAAAGCCAAAAAAGTATTAAGTTGAAGAGCATTGTGGACCAACAATTCCAAGATAATTTATGGCTGGGATAAGAAAATCCTTTGTATTTCGAAAAGTCATAATTTTGCAAACAGTAAATTTATAAAAATGATAATTGGGCTGGTGATACCCAATCATGTAAATAGTTATCAAAGGTACCAGGATTATAATTTGATACACCAGACGCGCATTCCGTCTACATTGGACTGAGCAATGACGCTCTAATAAAAAGGGGGTGTTTTTCTTAACTTATATTGGAAAGCTGAAAGCCAAGAATAAAGAGAATCAATTCATTCTTTTTTTAGCTCGGACAATATCAAAAAGGTTTGTTATAAATCATGTTAAAATTGAATAACTGTCTTCAGAGCTGTTGATACAATCGAGAACTAATATTTCATCAGCAATGGAATATGTATTGATATTAAAATGAAATGAATCTTTATAAATTTTACAACTTCATAGGACTTTTCTGCATTTTCCTCCAAATCAACGCTCATCATATGCAGCAATCAAAGGCAAATGAAGAGCAGAGATGATAGAGCCTCTTTTTTCCCACAATTTATTAATTTAAATCCGAGCAATCGTAAAATTTGGCGATGAACATATCAAGAGGTAATGCAGTGCAATATATGATATGCAATTTAATACCATGGCTTGCTATCTCTTAAAATTTAAAATGACAGTAAAATAAAAGTCTCTCTTTATCCTTCTATATGGTGGGTTGTCTTTGGCAAGGGTGTGGTCAATTACATTCATTTCATTGAAAAAGTCTTAATAGGATTCCCTTATAAATATCATGAAATACGTTTGGCATAATTGCAATAATTTGACAGCATCTAGGTAGACTCAAAAATGCATGAGTGATGGTCTATCTATCAACTCCAACAACACTGGTCAACTCAGATATTCCAATTGTATTGTCAGTTCTACAATCTGGTGGATTGTTTGGTTCTTGTTGTTTATTCTTTAGTTTTCTATGTTGTTTCATGTGTACTATTATTTGTCTGTTTGTCCTGTTCATTTTTAGCCATGCCGTTGTCAGTTTATTTTCGATTTATGAGTGTGACTGTCCGTCTGGTAGCTTTTGTCCCTCTTTTACTTATCTATTCTGATTTTGTTTTTTTGAATTGTTCAATCAGTAAGTTTAAATGAAAAAGAAGATGTTGTATGATTGCCAATGACACAACTCAGGACAAGAGAATAAATAACGTATAAATGACAACCACAGGTCACTCTACGATCTTCACCAATGAACAAAACCCATATTGGTCACAACTTTTTGGAACTTATGATCCTCAATGCTCTTCAACTATGTACTCGGCTTCAAACTTTTTTCATCTGTGCGTCACTGGCTAGTCTTGAGTGAACGAAACGCACGTCTGGCATATTAAATTTCAAACCAGGTACATTTTGTTAGCTATTATTCATGTGTTTTCTCTGTCCTATATTTTCTCCAATTTATTTGTATTGAAGTCCAGTCATGTAATGCTGTCATTTTAATGTTATATTTAGCATTGTCATTAAAGCGAGAGGTTTGGCATGCCACAAAAACCAGGTTAAACCCACCATATGTTTCTTAAAATGTCCTGTACCAAGTCCGAAAAATTGCCGTTGTTTTATTATAGCTCGTTTCTGTGTATGTTACATTTAAATGATGTGTTTTTGTTGTGCCGTAGTTGATGCGTTTCCCTCAGTTTTAGTTTGTAACCTGATTTGTTTTATTCTCAATCGATTTATGAATTTCGAACAACAGTGTACTACTGTTACCTTTATTAACTGCATAGTCAGCTTTAAAAAGCCCCGAAATGACAAATGAGTTAAAGAATCCTTAATGGGGACAGGCATACACCGAATGTGGTGGGGTATAACTTGTTTGCCCGCGTCCTATCCGCCCCCAACCTGGGTCAGAAGTTTAAAAGTAAAAAATAAACACAAACTATGAAAAACAGTTGAAATAGGTTTAACTCATCAGATAGATACAAATGAAAACACTTCAAACAAAAACACAGAGTGGCCGTGAACAGATATTTATACATCATAACACTCATAAGTTAAAATGAAACGAACCCACAGAAAACTGTCTCAGTAGTGCTTGCTCTTATAGGAGCAAGCGTAAATGATATAACCGTAATGTCTCCCTGATTACAATAATTGCTTTGCTGTATATTGATATTGAAACATTCCCCATTTCAATTCTCATTTTTATATATACTCTCGTTAAATGAAAACAGTCATACTATATGGTAGTATTTTATGAGGTATTGGTACGAACTTGTTTTACATTTTTCAATCTCAATTTAACAAATGCCGGTTTCTGTGGTTAACAAGGATAGCGGCAAAAACTAAAATAATTGACACTTCTTATATATAAAAAAGAAGATGCGGTATGATTGCCAATGAGACAACTATCCACAAAAGACCAAAATGACACAAACAATAACAATTATAGGTCACCGTACGGTCGATTCAAACTAAGTTTTAACCTCAAACTAATTGCAGCAGACAATGTTTTAGTTCTAATCTATAGCAGTAAGCCTTAATATTACAGACAAAAGTACCATAAAATCTAACTTGAGAAAAAATCAGCATTTTATTTTCCTCTGAAAATTAACATGGAAAGGGAAATAAAAAAAATAATGTGAAAATTTGGTATTGTCTATATCTTTATATCGTTTCCCTCGGTTTTGGTTTGTTACCCCGATTTTGTTTTTTGTCCATGGATTTTTGAGTTTTGAACAGCGGTATACTACTGTTGCCTTTATTTATATATTTGTTAAGCATCTACCTTATTTAAAGAAACTTTAAACAAAAAAAAAAAGAATATTTATATATATGCTTAATTATTTTTATCAAATTTGAGATCCTTTACCTTGACATGTTGACAAATTCAATAAATGGTCAACCAATAAATTACAAATTCTAGATTGTAGCTTTTTAAAATATATGAAAACGCATCTAAAAGTGTTTGTTACACTGTAAAAACCACCAGAATATCAAGAATTAATACATTATGTTGAATAGAAGCGGTAGAGTTATAATTTTGAATATTTTTTTTATTGATATTTCTGCCTTTTTGCAGAGTTATCTGCCTTTTCAATGCAAACCTTCATAGGAATTTTAAATCGTGATTTTTAGTCTTCCTCACGTTAGATTTTGTGAGAATTTTTTCTGTGTATGTTAAGGGTATAATGCTTAAAGAATACAATCGTTTTCTGTTGCAATAACTTTAAGGCTAGGGCCAAATTTATGTTAGATTGACTGGACACTATTACGAATCATGATATAGTTATATAAGGAAGAACGACCGACCGATTGGTTGACCAATACGGCGTGTCTATGTCTTCGCTGACTTCGCAACATTTCACGGTCTAATATGTGAAGATTCCAGATAATTATAAATCGTTTGATTACCAATTGCAATTTTTTCTCAATTGTTATCTGTTGACTGAGTATTTACATGGCGGGTTAAGCATCATCACTAGAAGATCCTTCCTCCATCGATGCATCTGGTTTCGCTCTTTTCGGGTTTGATGGGAATACTTCAGTTTTGTATCTTCTGATCGATTTTTCTTTGATCGTTTTTATACAGATTATACCGCTTGTTTTTCAGTTTGAAGGGTATTACATTATTCATTTGAGGGAACCTTTAAAGCTTGCTCTTTTGTGCGAGCAATGGCTCCGTGTTGAACGCTTTACTTTGAATATATAATGATTTACGTTTACATTTACGTAAGTACATATGAAAATCCCTAGGGCTTGGACATTACAAAAAGCTAACAAAGGGTTTAAAACTTCACAATACACATGTTAGGTTACTCTGATCGGGTTAACCAGTTTTTCAACTTAATGTTTATCAAAAAGTCCTTTGCTATATTTCGAAAAAAAAAAATCAATTTACATTTAATTTAGTAACCTATATAGTTTATCTTAAGTTAACCTGGAAGTAAGGGTAGTAAGGGTTATACATTTTTTCTGTACAATACGCTGTCACCTGTATAGATAATTTAATTGATTCGAAGTATTTAAAGAGATATTTTTTCTTCATTTGAGTTTCGCGATTTGATATATAACTAGGCAAAGTGTTTTTAGTAGTGTGACCTTTATGTAATAAAATATATTTTGTATTGATTAAAGTTCTAACGTCGTCTATATATATTCTTAATTATTCATATTGTTAAAATGGTTCGTAATATGCTATATGTATACACTGTACATATATTGTAATATACTGACAAGCAGTAAGGCTCTCGGTTAATAAAGAATAGAAGTCTTAAAATGTCGATGCATGGTTATTTTTTACCAGCTGGAATAGTATCGGTCTGATTTAAAATTATGAATTTTTTAAAATATTTAAATAAAATTCAAAAAAAATAAAATCTGTAATGATGCTTATTTTTTTTTTTTATCAAAATGAAATTCTAAACTAAATTACAAAGGATATCTAAAACATTTGCACGTTTAAAGAGGTGTGTTACGAATAATGTTTGTTGTTTATATTATTTCAATTTCCAAGGTTACAACCACTGAAGCAAATATATTGGCAATGTGAATGGTTATATCTTTATTGTAAACTCTTCGATGCGGTTGATACACATTTATTTAATCTGGTGGGAATTACTATCTGTAAACGGTGACAAAAAAGTAAGTGTTCTAAATTCTACTATATACATGAACGACTAAAAGTGTATGAAACAATCAATAAAATAAAAATGAAACATTGAAAGTAATTATCTATCAATAATTTGGATAACATATATCCTTCATCAGTGTTATTATGATGTAAAATGAATCATATAAATCTATTCTGATTAAATTATGACAATCCTGAAATTTTTGCAATAAAACAGTTACAACCGAACACAAAAATGCTTGTACAATTCTCAAATTTCAAAAATGACGTTTGTTAGATTACCGTAGCCGTATTTGATTCAACTTTTTGGAATGTTTGGTACTTAATGCTCTTCAACTTTGAACTTGTTTGGCTTTATAACTATTTTGATCAGAGCGTCACTGATGAGTTTTATATATACGAAACGGGCGTCTTGTAATCTATATAGTCTATAAACTATATAGCTATTAACAACAAAGGCTGCTAAGATGTGCTTCAAATAAAATTTAGAAGCATATCTTTTCACGAACCCCCTTATTCATTTGCAAGCGGAAAATAAGCGGAAAACATTTCAGAGCAAAATTCGAAAATAAAAAAAAACCTTGATACCCATTCTCTCAGACTGAAATATAACAATGCCTCATGGTACTTAATTACGTTGGATAAATATTTTACCCTTAGTATTTAGGTGTGTTCAAATCTATATAAGGGTGAAGTCCATCCCCTAGTTTTCGTGAGGAATGGTCATTCACATAGGAGTATTTGAAAAAAAGAATTTATATTTTTGTTATTGTTGCAAACATGAAAAATTTGAAGCGGACGGTTTGCCCAATTTCTGTTGTGACATGGATTTATTCCGTCAATAATGTTGTTGTTTTTTTTGCATTTAGTACTGGTTCATTTTTGTCAGAGATATTATGTAATGAAATTATATGTTACTTTTGTAGATTATCGTTGATCATTTTAACGAGATTGATTTTCTCGCTTGAGCCGGGACGGCGAAAGTGAGAAAGGCAATCGAGTTGAGGTGACCAATGATAATCTGTTTATCGCTATTTTACCTACGACGACGTTGTCAATTTCATGTCAATTTCGTTAGCAACGCCACGTGCCTGCTTAGTTTGTAGCGATCATTTTCCATCTTAAGCGAGTAACATGACATAAGAAATTATCACAAAAAAGATCAAAGGAAAAATGCACAAAATAGCGATAAATTTGTCTATTTGTCTTTTTTTTAATTTATTGTGCACATATTTAGTCTACACTATGCCATCAAGACACCAGTATTCAATAGTGCAGAATCGTCAGGTAAAACAATGTCTTCATCTTTTAATGGCTTATCAGACATCTTTTCAGGAAATTTATACTGACCAGTCATCCTTTGCCAGCATTTTGGTATCATCCTGGAAAACAAGTATGAATAAGTTATTATCAAGTAAACAAATACATGCATCAAACTGTGATGAATGTTATATATACGTTGAATGTTCACATTAAACAGTGAATTTTAACTAATTTACTATCTGATTGATATTGAATTTACTTTGCATCGTTATTTATTATTAATAAAATTATACCAGCGTGGGTTTAACTAGCACAGTAAACCTTTGATAGACAGAGTTTAAAAGTCTGTTCACCTATTTACATTATTCATCAAATTGAAAGGATATAGATTTATTAACTCAAGAAAATAAATGTGAAATTGCCCAATATGGTCCGAATAAATGTATAGTCCGGCTCGAAGTAGACTGTTCGGCTATATTTATACGGTCCAGACCGTACGTACAGTCCCAATACTGATATGGTCTGGAATATAAACATACATGTGTGTACATCATAGAAGAGGGGCGAAAGATACCAGAAGGACAATCAACCTCATAGATCGAAAACAAACTGACAACACCATGGTTACAAAAGATAAAAGCAAACAGACAAACAATAGTACTCAAGAAACAACATAGAAACTAAAGAAAAATAAACACCAACCCCATCAAAACTGGGGTGATCTCAAGTGCTCAGGAACGGAAAGCAGATCCTTCTCCACATGTGGCACCCGTCGTTTTGTTAATGGTATTACAAATCCGGTAAATAGTCTAATTCGGTAGGTCACATTCGGGAAACGTGAAGGGTATTGTAGTTACAACATAAGGAACATATCCGATATTATCTGTAAAACGGTGTTCCGTAAAGGTCAACCATCCCGTGATGGCGTCCGTAAATTTACGAAAGGATGATTTCAACTTCACCATTTGGAACTCTCAGTTTGATCATTTTGAGCAGCAACCATGTATTAGGTAAATCATGATAGAAAACACAAGCCCGAGAATAACGTATCAATTGGAAATTCAAAACAAGTGAAAGTTAGAGCTATTTTTAAATTTAAATACATGCACAATGGATCTGTACAATGTGATATCCCTTAGGAACTTGTTTTAGCAAAAATTAAGAGTATGGAACACAGCATAAAATTGAGAATGAAAATGGGGAGTGTGTCTAAGAGACAACAACACGACCATAGAAAAAACAGCAGCAGAAGGTCACCAACAGGTCTTCAATGTAGCGAGAAATTCACGCACCTAGGGGCGTCCTTTAGCTGACCCCGAAACAAATATATACTAGTTCAGTGATAATGAACGCAATACTAAACTCCAAATTGTACACAAGAAACTGAAGTTAAAATAATACAAGACTAACAAAGACCAGAGGCTCAACTGAAATGAATTAGACCTATTTGTTTTCAAATCTGCAGCTATAAACGTTATAAACGTGACAACGGGCGTCTGGCGTATAAAATTAGAATCCTGGTACTTTTGATAACTATTAGCAACAAAAATATTTAATTTTATTATATTACAAAATCATAACAACATATACTAATGATAAATTTATTTGAAATTATGACATGTCAGAAGCAACATGAATGTTTAACACTCATATTCATTAGAACATTTTATGTATGGAGCGCGGGAGGGTGAAAATGTGGAAATGAATATAGTGTTATTCAAAATCAATTTGTCGGTCATGCTCTTAGTGCATCAACGAAGGATTAGTAGACACACCAGCAGCTGCCCTTAGTCAATGCACTACTCTTGAGGCCAGAAAAAAGCTTGTCACATGTTGACGTAAAGCGCTCTACCCTGGACTATTGTTGTTTTTTGTCTACGACATATCGAGTTATCCTGTGCTGTTGCAATTTGTTGATAAATGTTTTTAGTCCCTATAGAGTTGACTTACGCACATTAAATCAAACCACGATGTCATCAATACTCATGCCGGCATCAACCATTCCAAGAGCCATCTGGCGGTCATTTTTGGAGAGGCCTATTTGACGCCCAATGCAATTTTCCCAAACTTTTATGTGTTTTTCTTACCAATGGTGTGCTTCTGAACGTTAGTGCCAAAAATAAATAAATTTCGTTTTAAAAGTACAGGTAGAGCAGGTAAAACAGCAATTACATGTGCTAAAAACTAAGGATTATATCAATGATGTTTAGTAAAAAAAAATCCAGAAACAACAAAACAAAATTTGAAAAAAAAGTGTTGCTAACCTTTTTTTGGCTCAGTATATGTTACATCGTTTTATCAAATGCAGTTTCATTGTTTTTTGCAGGTATATTGTAAAGAACAATGCATCGTTTAATTCTCGTTATCATAAACATTGCTTTGAAAAATACAGTAAATGGGTGTCCAGTTGAATGTAGATGCACTGGAACGTCGATCAATTGCATTAAAAGAAATCTTACAACAGTGCCGTCTGATATTTCTTATTCGACAACCTGATTGTGAGTAGTAACATTTATAAAATAAATTATATAATCTAATAAAATACTTTTCATTCCAGTGCACGGGAAGCATATTTTTGAAATGTGATCTATAAAGAAATATATTGATTATTGCAACCAGAAAAAAAAATTTAATTAAAATACAAGTCACAATCAAAACAAAAGTTGATGAAAATGAAAACGCACCAGTACAACATTGGTCTGAAACCGTGATATTAGTGTGATAAAGGCTGAATTTGCTGTAAGAAAAAAAACCAGTTTGATATTTTACGCTTACTGTCTCCTTTCCTTTGATAGTAATTGTAGGCATTTAAGATCTGATAAGACATGTCAAAATTACCAAGAATGATTTTTCTTGCGTTTTATTCAGATACATACAGAACATCTTAATCATACTCATATTTCGAATGTTTATTCTTATTTGTCTGTTCAGTTTTGTTCCTTGTGCATGTAGCAGGAACGTCGTCTCTTACGTTTGACTGAAGTTATGAATTACATCTACGGTTAACTGTACAATATATAGATGTTCGTATATATTTCAATTTCATTTTTGCCTATCTATTTCGTTAAATACTAAAATAAATGATAAAAAAATCACAAAAAGTACTGAACTCTGTGGAAAACTCAAAACGGAAAAACCTTAATCAAAATAAAAGTTAAAACATATAAAACATCAATAAATTTCCAATGAGACCATTGAATTAGATATGAAAACTTTTTCCTGATAAAAGTGTATGGAATGGGATGTAGTGTTTAGAGTAAAAAAGTTCATAACCGTCAATAAAATTAAAAGCATCAAGAGCACGCATATTATCTAACACCTTTCAAAATAATTAGACACTCCAAAAATAATAAAAAAAAATTATAACAAAAGTTGATAACAAGGTCTTTGATAAAGGTAAGAAACAATAACATATTACTGATGAGTCTTTTGTAGACAAAATGAGCGTCTGGCGTATTAAATTATATGCCTGGTAATCGTAAACTATTAATAGTATAACTTTCAAATTTACTTTCAGAGTTGTCCATTCGTTTAATGTGTTTTATCATTTAATTTTGCCATTTGATTCCGTTTTGAATTTTTCCTCGGAGTTTAATTTTTTTTGTGATTTTACTTTTTACTAAATGCAGAGATGAAACGAAACTGAAATTGATGTAAGGTGTAATTTAGGCAATCGGGACGTAGTCAGAACTTTGAAATATTGGAACAGGCTTTAAGTTGAAAAGTGGCAAAGAAAAAATGAATAAAAAAGTTGGTGTACATCTCAATATTCAGGAATACAGAGGAAACAAACATCATGATTATGTTCCTTCATCGAAAATTAGAGTAATAGTAAATAGTTACGAAAAGTACCAGGCTTTCAATTTGATACACAAGACGTGCGTTTCGTCTACATTATACTCATGAGTGACGTTCAATATAGTTTAAAAGGCCAACAAGTATAAAGTTGAAAGACAATGAGGACCTAAATTCCAAAAAGTTGTGTCAAATTCGGCTGAGGTAATCTATATAAAATAGAAGATATGGTATAATTGCCAATGAGACAACTTTCCACAAGATACCAAATGACACAGAAAAAAATCATCTATAAGTCAACACAAAGCCCATACCGCAGAATCAGCTATATAGAAAAGCCTCGAAATATGATAAATGTAAAATAATTCAAATGAGAAAAACTAACGGCCTAATTTACGCACAAAAATGGGCGAATAATAAATATGTAACAAATCAACAAACGACAACCTCTGAAAAAATCTTCTGACTTGGGACAGGCACATACATATACAATGTGGCGGGGTCAAACATGTGAGCGATATTACAACACTCCTCTAATCTGGGACAGCATTACAACATAAGAACGAACTATAAAATCAGTTAAAACAGCTTAACTTATCATATGGATACAAATAGAAATACTACTCATAGTGGACGTGGTCGGATATATCCCAACAACAATAAATAAAACAATACTAAGTACAGATCAGAGAGTTCTCGTAGTCACTAACAGCCTGAGATTAGAACATACTTAGTTTTTCAAATAATTCATACTTTTCTAAACATTAAATTAATGAAAATGACCGTATAATTGATATTAATGTCAACAACGAAATGCTGACCACTTCGCTAGTGATACCCTCGGGAACAAAAAATCCACCAACAGTGGCATCGTCCAAGGGACGACAATAGTTATCAAAGGTATCAGGCTTATAATGTGATACACAAGACGTGCGTTCGTCTACATAAGACTCATCAGTGACGCTAAGACCATAAGATCGACAAGCCAAACAAGTATAAAGTTGATGGTATTGAGAACCAAAAATTTCAAAAAATTGTGTCAAATACGGCTAAGGTAATATATGACGGTGATAAGGAAATCCTTAGTATTTCAAATCATTATTACTTATCCCAACAGTAAAGTTATGAAAATAGCAATATATTTGATATCCATGTCAACACCGAAATGTTTTCTAGAAACGGTTACATTAGTTCGTTCTATATTAATCGATCGAATGATGTACAGGGATTTGCTGATATTCTATGTTTTTGATTAGGTTGTGTTCCTCAGGACAAAGTTTCAAATAATTTTGTTTTTGAGGTAATAAACAGAAAGACAATATATGAGCACTCAGGTAATCCTACATACAAAAACATATTCTTTGATAAGGATATGATTTTAGCGAATAAAGCGTCATTCGTGGTTTTAATGAACATAGAATTGAACAGTAACTCGAAGATTTACCCTGTTTGTATCGGATTCCTATGCGTCAGAGATTCAATACTAACAACGCCACATTGCGGGCTCATCTGCATGTTCGACGAAAAATTATCCATTTTATTGACAAACATACTGCAGAATAAGTGGATCCTCCGAAATATTGTGGATTAAAAAAAAATTCTTAAGAACTGCTGGGTAATTTTAAAACTCGATCATCCTCCAAAGACCTTGTTTTTAATTTAAACAAAATGTATTTTAACTGTTATAGAAACCTCACAATAGCCTTTTTTAGCCATTATACATAACCTTTTCAATTTATTTTTCTTAATTGATATTATTTATATGTAGTTTCAAATATAGTGATCAACGTATATACATATTTTGGTATCATATATCAGTGTTGGCCACTTTTTTTCCAGGAATTTGGGAGGAAACAATCTGAGATTAATCAGGAAAGGCACTTTCGAAAAGCTCACTAACTTAACCAGTCTGTAAGTACAACTTTTAGCAAAAATTACATCATTCAAAGAATTCTTTATACATGTTATGCTTGATGTTCGTGTTGTAATACGCTAACTTTTCACTTAAAGGTCATCTTTCCAACTGCATGATCCTATTTCCCGCCAAGACAGGAGAGGGACACGTTACATCCCCTACGTATATTCTAAATCCCCTTTGACATGTAACGTAGCTTTTGTGTTTGTCTCTTAAATGAGTTATTGTTATCAGTTTTACTATTCGCTTACTGACGCCAAATAATATACTGTTATTAGCATTATTCTTCTCTTTCGTCTTTGATAATGACAGTAGTACATCTAACGTTTGTATTGCCTGATTTGTTGGTTAATGTGGGGTGTTGCAGTTCAGTAAAGTATCTTTTGTTGATTTCCACTTATATCAACTTGATGTGTATTTTTCGGTTTGTGACCCGTATTGGTTGCCATTTATGACACTTGATCAGCAATATACTACTGTTGTCTTTCTTGACCATTCATGACATATAAAGAAACCTGTAGTTGTTCAGATCTTGTTAATGGAATATGTCAGGTATTAGCCGCTGTACATTAACTAATTACTAACGTTACTAACGTACATATTGTTTACGTTGACTATTGTTTACGTAGCGTTGCCTTGTCGCATACTTGAATACAATTTGATATGAAAACACGCTTTTCATTACTAACCCTTAAGCGAAGTCCTAACCACAAGAAACAAGATACACGAATTTGGTGCCGTGACCCATGGAGAAGTTGAAAGCAAATCGTGGTGTTAACCGTAGTGCAGTTACACGATTAATTAATAAAACAAAGAAAAGATTTTTGCAAGATGATATTGAACTTTAAGAACTTTCGCCTTCCGTAGATAACCCTACAAAGAAGAGAAACCTGCTTGAATCTCTATCCTGACAGATCTTAGACGGAACCGAACTAGACGAGATGGAACAAGAAAGTCTTAACATGGACGATTATGCAATGAATATGAAAATCGCCATTTGCCTATTTAAAGACAAAGTTTCTGGAAACAAAACAACCTCATTTCAACAAACAGTGAGTGAATCAACTTATGTTCCAATAGCAAATACACTTGCAAATCACAACTCAATCCATTCTGAAAATGAATTTTCCGTAGATAATAACTCCGTTTATACGATTGCAAACTCAACAACAACAACAAACTTCTATCACAAACTCCCTAACCTTGATCTATCGTACTTTACGGGAGACATATTTAAATGGCCGACATTTTGGGAATCGTTTGAGACAACCATTTATCACAATCAGTCTTTGACAGATATACAAAATTTCAGCTATCTAAAATCTAAGATACACCGTGAAGCCGCACAATGCATACTCGGTTTATCTCTATCAAACGCCAATTATGTACACGCAATTATATTGTTAAAGGAGAGGTTTTGACGGACACAAACAATTATAAACGTGTAAATGCAGAATCTTCTTGAACTTACGCATCCGTCACTTACACCATGCAGCATTAGTTGATTTTATGATAAAATGGAATCGGGCTGCATAAGGGGATTATAGTCGCTCTGACAATCGCAAGACACATTCTAATCTATTTTAGTACGAATCATATTTGTAAAATAGCCCGACGAAATGAATAAAAAATCATGACCAGAGACCACGGAAAACGGAATTCGGATATAGGGTTGCTAGAGAAGCAATCGGCAAAGAGATGTATGTACTGGAAACTGGTAATTCAGATAAGTTAGACAGTTTCACTTCCACAGCTTCATTTCACACAGCAGTTGAACCATAAAAGACTGCAAGACCTCTATCTGTAATAAATCAGTTCAAACCCCAAACCTGTATTTATTGCAAACAATCGCATTCGTCACTTTAATGTGCCAATGTTAAAGACAGAGAGCCGCTAAGCAATTATAAAACAGAATAAGGCGTGCTACATTTGCCTTGGCAATCACAAAGTTCCGGAATACCACTCACGATTCAGATGCAGAAATTGTGAAAGTAAGCATCACACTAGCGTTTGTGACAGAATTGAAAATCCAGAAAAAGAAAATGTAAGTCCAACTGAACACTTACCGCAAAATGCAATTGTAAATACAGCAGAGAGCAACAATGATACGGTTACATTCTACATGTCAGCAACGAGCGTTTAAACAAGAACAGACGTATTGTAAAAACAGCCATCTCACCAGTTTGGGTAGATACTGCTAATATCTTTTTAGCCTTTTAGCCGCTGAATTCCAAATGAAACCGAATGGAACCTCTTCAGAAAGCCTAGCAACATTTGGAGATGCAAACAGAAATATACGCAATTTGGACATTGCCCTAAAAGATTTACAAACTCAGAATGGGAAGAAACTACCGATGGAAGTATTACTTGTCCCTACTATCTCAGCACCTTTACACAATCGCATGATATACAATGCTGCTAATCATAGAATACACGGTTATCCGTGGACCAGGTCCGACTGCAGTAGAATCAAAAGTGGGATCCTACTTTCTGGACCAATGAAAGCCTCAAATGGACCCACATCCACATTCTCATCTTTCATGTTAAAACACAAGACAGAAGCAGTCGATTTGAAACGTTTTGAAAGATTGAATCATTGGGAGAAATATCTGACAATTCAATTGAATTCATCAACAAAGACTTTTGTCAGGCGTATCAATCAAACAGCAACACAATGCGAAAAAATTGTAGGATACACACATCAAGCAGGGAACCAGGAATGATGAAAATTCACGGAGACAAAGCGCCGAGTAAAACTGGAAGCAAGATAAAAATTGAATCACGGACTCAATATTTCATGACAATATACTTATATATCAAGTGCGGTATAATTTTGATAAATATAGTGAATAGACGGTTCAGTATTTCTATTTTATAACATGGACTCTAAATATTTAATAATCATTTCACACTTTGTATGCAAATATATTTTTCATAATATTAGATTAATTTCCTTTTCTCGGTGTGCCTAGTGTCAGGTATTTCAATTACAAACCCTTAAGCGAAGATCTAACCACAAGAATAACGATTCACGAAAGAATATCCGAAATTTTGCAGTAAAAATTTCAAGAATTAACAAATAGTTTCATAGAAACAATCTTTTAATTGGACTTGTTTGAACATCTGTAATCTACTGATGTCTATACTTTTAAAAATTGTTAACTAGTTGGCATCATAATCACACTAATATCATTATAAAAACATAGCCGTTTAAATGAGTAAATATTCATAAAACAAATGAATGAATACTTTCCTAAGTGTCCTATACAAGAAACATAAGATTGTCTTGTTTCAGGTATTTGCACAACAACCAAATAGCTACAATAGAGCCAGGATCATTCCAAGACCTATCAGCGCTATCTTTTCTGTATGTATACATTGTTGTAGAAGTTGCGCACGGTAATGCGTTCGGATTAAAATTTCGATACGATATGATTTTAGGACAGCAACAATTTGGCTTAAAAAAATATCCATCTACATGCACATATCTACAGAAAGACCTTGATATGTTTTTCTTATTTTAACATAATTCTATAAATTTTTATAGCTCACATTTATTTTATTGATCAGAAAAGTCACACTTTTACGTTAATAATCGCTTGTCCGGCGTAACATTTCAGATTGAATATAATGCATTTTCTTATTTTCTGTTGTAATTTTGCACATAAAATCTGCGAAATTTGGTATTTTAACTTCCTACTAGATTTGTTTTCTGGCAACATGCTCGGCTTTTTGACGTTGGCTGAAATTGAAAGCAAGTCCTCAACAAAATATCAAGCAAAGGAATCCGTCTTTACGTGTTATGAGGAAAGTTATTCAAAATTTCATATTCCATTTTTATCACTATTATTTAATTAAATCATATTAAAACTAATAAAAGTATACTCAATAAAAAGTTATGAAGAAACAAAAGCATTTTCAAGTTTCAAATGGAAAAAAAACTGTTTTATAGAGCAGAATTTTAATACATCGCATGTCAAACTACTATGCACAAACGTTATTTTTTCCCATTCCTCAGTTGAAATATGTGATATAGATAGACAAAACGCATTTATAATACTAAATTAACATATCTAAAAGATACAAACTATAAGTTGATACAAATGGCTATATGAGTCGGGTGTTTTCACTAACATCATGACTTTATAATTTTATTATTGAAAGCATTCCCTATGCCTTTTCTTCCATTTCTTCACAGTAGCGTCTTTAATATAAATACACACTAGTCTAGGCAGTTAACATGCTGCCAGGAAATGTTCATTCCAAAACGGTCTGCTGAATCCAAACAACACTCAGATTTAAAATATAAACCCGACACACATCAGGATTATACCCTTTTTAGACACAGTGAGAAAAAGGGGGAAGGACTAGGGATAATTTTGTATGGACAAAAGTTTTCACACAAATCTAAAACCACCTTTACAGATTAGAATCCGAGGTACAACGGTCTTTTAAACTTTATGCGTTTACTTTTCTACATTGGCTAGAGGTAAAGGGGAAGGTTGAGATCTGATAAACATGTTTAACCCCGCCGCAATTTTGCGCCTGTCCCAAGTCAGGAGCCTCTGGCCTTTGTTAGTCTTGTATTATTTTTATTATAGTTTCTTGTGTACAATTTGGAAATTAGTATGGCGTTCATTATCACTGAACTAGTAGGGACCAGCTGAAGGACGCCTCCTGGTGCGGAAATTTCTCGCTACATCGGAGATCTGTTGGTGACCTTCTGCTGTATTTTTTCTATGGTCGGGTTGTTGCCTCTTTTACACATTCCCCATTTCCATTTTCAATTCATTTAAGCAGTAATTTGAATACTGTATTGGTGAATTGTAAATATAACCACCAGTGCTTAAAAAACCCAGAGAAAGAGACTTGCATAAATAATCTGAAAACTTGCACATTCAGTTATTGGACAAAAGGGATTTCACCAAGAAAAAAAAAAATTTCCACTAAAAGGATAAAAATTTATATTTTTCTAAATTCTTTTATGAAATAAATACTTTAAGATCTAGAAATGATTCAAGTGTTTAATTTCTCACTTGTCCCTATGGCATTAAGAATAAGTGCAAAGATTTTTTAACAGTTTTTTATGCATTCTAACCAAAACAAAATTGGAAAATTTTGCATATTTTTCCCCATAAAAAAAGGAAACGATTCTTAAAAAAATCATGGCCTTATAAACAATAAAACTTGAATCATTCCTTCCCCTTAAGGTATTTATTTGATTACAAATCGTCCGAGAAGGTACTCTGCAATAATTTTGTTAAAAAAATAGCGCAATATCGCTCTTGATAAGAAAGCGTCAACGTGTATGGAGTCAAAATTGTCATTTTTTCATGTTACATCTTGCGACACAACACAACACCGTGCGTAACGTCACAATATATTATTAAGAAGTAGATAAAAACTAAATCAAAAGTCAAACATGGGGGATTAACATTTTCTAGTTTTTTTTACAAAAAAAGCTTTTAAACTACTTTTTAAACTAAACATAGCATCGGCTTTGGCAATTACTAATTTTACATTGTTGCACTATTCAACATAGTTCACTAAAACAAATACACACAAAAACAAAAAGAGGATTGGCAATGTCTGAAAAAGTCATAGAGATTGCACATGCTGATTTATCCGTATGAGTGCTTATTTGCTCACATCATTTAGTAATAATCATTAGAAATATATCTCTTCAGAAATTTGGGAAACAATCAAATTACAACAATACAAGGAATACTGCAAGACCTAACAGCGCTTAACAGTTTGTATGTACCTGTATACTTTTTCTATACATTGTTCTACTAATTGTATTCAGACGAAAATTGAAACTTAAAATGACCTCAATCAGTTGACAGTTAGTTTCACAGTGGTTTCCATTGTTATCAATTAATATCAATTAATACGACACATAGAGTTCTGTAGTCCACACATATACCCATTTTGGTTGAACTTTGCATCATGTATAAATATAATGTAAAATTAGTAATTGCCAAAGCCGATGCTATGTTTAGTTTAAAAAGTAGTTTAAAAGCTTTTTTTGTAAAAAAACTAGAAAATGTTAATCCCCAATGTTTGACTTTTGATTGAGTTTTTATTTACTTCTTAATAATATATTGTGACGTTACGCACGGTGTTGTGTTGTGTCGCAAGATGTAACATGAAAAATTAAAAATTTTGACTCCACACGCGTTGACGATTTTTTAATCAAGAGCGATATTGTGCTATTTTTAGAGTACCTTCTCGGCCAATTCTATTTTGTATAGAATGCATAATAAACTGTAAAAGGAAATCTTTGCGATTATTCTTAATGCCATAGGGACACATGAGTAATTAAACACTTTAATCATTTCTACATCTTTAAGTATTTATTTCATGAAATTATTTAGAAAAATAGTTTTTAGTGGAAATGATTATTTTCAGGATGAAATCACTTTTATCAAAGATCTGAATGTGCAAGTTTTCAGACTATATATGCAAGTCTCTTTCTCTGTGTTTTTTAAGCACTAAAAGTTATATTTACATTTCACCAATACAGTATTAATATAACTGTTAAAAGTTTATAAGACCGTTGTACCTCGGATTCTAAACTGTAATAAAATTAACGTAAAGGTAGAGGTGGTTCAGATTTGTGTGAAAACTTTTGTCTATACGAAATTACCCCTAGTCCCTCCCCCTTTTCTCACTGTGTCTATAAAGGGTATAATCCTGAAGTGTAGGGTTTAAATTTTAAATCTGACTGTTATTTGGATTCAACATACCTTTTTGGAATGAACATTCCATGGCATTACTTGAACTGCCTAGACGGACTAGTGTGTATTCATATAAAAGATGCTACTGTGAAAGAATGGGCATAATGGCTAAACATATGTAACGCTTTCTAAAACAAGATTATAAAGTCATGAAGTAAGTGAAAACGCCCGACTCATATAGCTATGTTTAGGAACTTAAAAATATGTTAATTTAATATTATAAATGCGCATTTCTATCTATATCACATATTTCAACTAAGTAATGGAAAAAATAACGTTTGGCGATTTATTATAATCCTGCTTCATAAAAAAGTATGTTTTACATTTTAAACTTTCAAAATGCTTTTGTTTTTTCAGAACTTTCTATTGAGTATACTTTTATCAGTTTTAATATCATTTAATTGAATAATAGTCATAAAATGGAATTTAAAATTTTGAATAACTTTCCTCATAACAAATAAAGACGGGTTTCTCTGCTTGATATTTTTTTGAGGACTTGCTTTAAATTTCAGCTAACGTGAAAAAGCCGGGCATGATGCCAGAACACAAATCTAGTAGAAAGTTAATATACCGAATGTCGCAGATTTTATGTGCAAAATTACAATAGAAAACAGGAAAATGTATTCAATCTTGAAATGTTACGGCGGACAAGCGATTATTAACGTAAAATTGCGACTTTTGTGATCAATAAAATAAATGTAAGCTATAAAAATTGATAGAATTATGTTAAAATAAGAAAAACATAGTAAGGCCTTTCCGTGGATTTATGCATTTGATGGATAATTTTTTATAGCCGAATGGTTGCTGTTCTAAAATCATATCATATACGAAATGCGCAACTTCTGCAACAATGTATACATACAGAAAAGATAGTGCTGATAGGTCTTGAAATGCTCCTTGCTCTATTGTAGCTATTTACTTGTTGTGCAAATACCTGAAACAAGATAATCATTATGTGTTATGTATAGGACACTTAGGAAAGTATTTATTCATTTGATATATGAATATTTAATCATTAAAATGGTTAAATTTTTATAATGATATTGGTGTGATTATGATGCCAACCAGTTAACAATTTAAGTATAGACATCAGCAGATGACAGATGTTCAAACAAGTTCAATCGAAGGATTGTTTCTTTAGAACTATTTGTTAACTCTTGATATTTTTAATGCAAATATTCATATATTCTTTCGTGTATCGTGTTTCTTGTGGTTAGTACTTCGCGTACGGGTTAGTAATTGAAGGCGAGTGTTCTTATCAAATTGTATTCAAGTATGCGACAAGGCAACGTTACGCAATCAATAGGTAACGTTAGTGACGCTTGTTACTTAGTAAATGTACAGCGGCTAAAACTTGACACTTGGGCCGCCGAAAAGTGAAAATTAATCTAATATTATAAAAACGAAATTAGCATACAAACTGTGAAATGATAATTATCCATTTTGAGTCCATGTTATTAAATAGAAATACTGAACCGTCTATTCACTAAATATTAAGATTATAGCGCACTTGATATATAAGTAAATTGTCATGAAATATTAAGTCAATGATTGAATCTTTATCTTGGCTTCAGGCTTACTCGGCGCTCTGTCTCCGTGGATTTTCATCATTTCTGGTTCCTTGCTTAATAAAATCAACGGTACCAATTTTGTTGCACCAGATGCGCATTTCGACAATACATGTCTCTTCAGTGATGCTCGTGGCCAAAATATTTGAAATCCAAAGCTTATATAAAAGATGAAGAGCTATAATCCAAAAGGTAAAAAAAGTATAGCCAAATTCGTGAAAGGAATCAGAGCTTTGCATGAGGGAGATACATTCCTTAATTTATAATGATTTTTAATATTTTGTAACAGCAAATTTTAATAACACAAAAAATTCGTATTTTCATGCCAGTACCGAAGTACTGGCTACTGGGCTGGTGATACCCTCGGGGACTAATAGTCCACCAGCAGAGGCATCGACCCAGCGGTAGTAATAAAATCAACGGTACCAATTTTGTTGCACCAGATGCGCATTTCGACAATACATGTCTCTTCAGTGATGCTCGTGGCCAAAATATTTGAAATCCAAAGCTTATATAAAAGATGAAGAGCTATAATCCAAAAGGTCCAAAAAGTATAGCCAAATTCGTGAAAGGAATCAGAGCTTTGCATGAGGGAGATACATTCCTTAATTTATAATGATTTTTAATATTTTGTAACAGCAAATTTTAATAACACAAAAAATTCGTATTTTCATGCCAGTACCGAAGTACTGGCTACTGGGCTGGTGATACCCTCGGGGACTAATAGTCCACCAGCAGAGGCATCGACCCAGTGTTAACGTGTGTCTAACATTATTTTGCATTGTGTTGCTGTTTGATTGATACGTCTCACAAAAGTCTTTGTTATTTTTAATTGAATCGTCAGATACTTCTTCTATTGATTCAGTCTTTCAAAACGTTTCAAGTCGACTGCTTCTGTCTTCTGTTGTAACATGACAGATAAGAATGTGGATGTGGGTCCATTTGAGGATCTCATTGGTCCAGAAAGTAGGATCCCACTTTTGATTCTTCTGCGGTCGGGCCTGGTCCACGGATAACCTTGTCTTCTATGATAAGCAGCATTGTATGTCATTCGATTGTGTAACGGTGCTGCGATAGTAGGGACAATCAATACATCCATCGGTAGTTTCTTCCCATTCTGAGTTTGTAAATCTTTTACGTCAATGTCCAAATTGCGTATATTTCTGTCTGCATCTCCAAATGTTGCCAGACTTACTGAAGAGGTTCCATTCGGTTTCAATTGCAATTCAGCGGCTAAAATGATATTAGCAGTAGCTGACCTGTCATCTTCCCAAACTGGTGAGATGGCTGTTTTTATAATACGTCTGTTCTTGTTTAAACGCTCGTTGCTGACGTGTAGAACGTAACCGTATCATTGTTGCTCTCTGCTGTAAGCATCAAAGTGACATGGAAATTGAATGTCACCAAGTTTGATGAAATTTTGTTTGCAGTCTCACTTACATATATTAAAAATGAAAATGGTCTTATTTTGGTTTTCTAGTATGTGGTTGATATGGAAACCACACATTCATAATATCTGATGCAAAAGGATGATCAACAATGTCAAAAGTGGACCGACTTCATGAGTTTTGTATAGGATAGTGTGGTAATATTTTCAAAATCCAACTTGGATTTTAAAAAACAGCATATTAAAGGTTTCCCCTTTGATGGAATATCAATAAAATTCAGTTTTTAAAATATGTAAAAATTTGGAAAAAAATAGCAAAAAATCAAGATTCTGAAAATCGAGATTTATAGCAATTTTTAAAATTATATTAAGCAAAAATGCAGGCATCAAGAAATAAATAGTATAGCTTCCCATTAATATTACACCTTTTTTAAAATTTATATTTTTGGTAAAAAAAATATTTTCTTTCAAAATTGGTTACCTTAGCCACATGATGAAAGGGTGCAAAATCATATTTGTCTGATGCAGGCCAATTATTTCCCTTTTTTTATCATTAAATTTTGTATCTCAATATGAGTGCAACTATTTTGATGACAATTTGCTGTTATTTTCCCAAATAACTATTGCTATGGTAACTTTTATGGTGATTTTTCATCATAAAATTGTTTTATAGTCCAGTAAAATTTTTACATTTGTTTTTTAAATAGCAGTTTCTAGTGTTGTTTTCTTATTTAAAATCTTGCCTGTTATATATCTTTATGACTAGTTTGTTTGTTTTGTAATCATCAAATAGGTTTTCCAATATTAGGAGAAATAAAGATAACAGCTTAAAACAATTACACTCAAGCTCATTCCCCTCCCCTACCTTAATATTCTCCTGTCTTCTGCACAAACAATAACAATTGTTACAATGACAATTATGGTAACCACAAGTTATCCCTGCATACCCCAGACTACACGAAATACGTCGGACCGTCGGACAAATCCGGTGAATAATGGATCGGTCTGGTAAAACTTTGTTCAATTCCGGTCCGAATGTCCGGTGGTTTTTTTTCATGGATTTTTTCTAACATTCTAACAAAATAGCCAAACGTTCTCAAATTCATTTTCATCTTTATTATTCATCACAGCGATGTTTATTTTGTTCATCCGCTAGCTTTATGCCGAAAATCGCCAACCAGAATTGTGTAAATCCGGGTAAAATCATATCATATAAAGTCAAAAACAACAATGGCTGCCATCGTTGGCACAACCGGAAATGTAAATTAAACGGTTAAAACCGGATCCGATTCTGGAAACGGATAAAGATAATTTCGTGTATGCCGATTAAATACATTAAATGAATCAAAATCCAAGCAGATCACAATATTCAGCTATGAAATATAAACACTAGAATTGAAAACCAACAATGAGCCAAGCCCATAGAGCATAGTCAGCAATAAAAAGGCCCTGATATGACAATGTAGAACAATTAAAAAGAGAAAACTGTTGGCCTTATTTATATAAAAAAATGAACGAAAAACAAATATTTTACATCATTAACACATGAATAAATGACAACCACTGAATTGCAGGCTCCTTACTTGGAACAGACACATGCATAAATTATGTGGCGGGGTTAAATATATTAGCCGTATCCCAACCCTTCCCTAACCAAGGACAGTGGTATAACACTACAACATAAGAACTATAAAAAAACCTTAACTCATCAGATGGACACATATACAAGTGGACGTGGTCGAGTACTTGTACATCCGGACAACAAAAAGACACTAAGAACAGATCTGAGAGTACTAGCAGTTATCTGACAGCTAGTTCAAATCCACTAACAACTAATAAAAAAATAATGCATATAATGCCTATCTGCTGCATACTTACCCTATTTTTTGGCATGTTAACAGAAAAACAGATATATCATATTAGGCCTAAACAAATCGAGAATGAGAAAGGGTTCTGCAAGACAAAGGTAACTTTTGAATAGAGGTTCAATAAACATAGATATAAACTACATTCATGACATTAACGTGAATACAAAGACGATAACAGGACATGTCAACATTGATAGACCATACAACGATAAGAAAAACAAACCACTTATCACAAATTGTTCACAACATATATGGGGTGAGCATTAAGACAGGTTTTTGCTGAAAAGATGTGACAGTGACAGGTTTTACTGTATGTAGTTACTTTTATGTTTTCACTCATTTTATAGCTGTTTTCTTTTTTTCGGCTGTTTGCCTTAATTGTAGACTTACAGTTTGCAAAATATCACAAGAAACATGTACCAATGTAAGTAGCAGTGTACAGACTTTTAATGCAAACCAATCAAAGGTATGCGAGTTTATTTAGGAAAAAAGTTAACACCATTTCACATGTCGTAAAATATATGATTTTACTCAAGTTAAGACAAGCTTGGCATAACCAACTCACAAACTTAAAGACAACGTCAAGATTAATAACCGGAAGCTCCTGGTAGTCATGGTTGTTTTTGTCAATACTAATACCCTCACTAAAAGGGGGGAGGGTGTACATGTTTATAAAGTGATCATGTTACTGTATGTGAGTCCTCAACAACTACAGCTATACCAGTACTTGAATCTCATTAAAACTTTTACGGAGTATTTGGTTCATATAATTATCACTTCATGATCAGAATAATATTTAGAGTTTTCCTGTAGCAAAACATGGTCTTTGACAAATTCCTAGATGGGGTTCGCATCCATATTCCATAACACCTAAACCAATAAATTTCTGGATTTCCATGAAACTTTTTTCAGGGAATTTTCATTACATAAAGTCTTTGTGCATGTCTTATTATCTTATTGTATTTGGTTTTAAAGAAAAACACCATTGTATTTACCTCATCAAACTTTCACACAAAAAATCTTGTTTTATATATACCATTCATTTTTGACAAAGCTGATTCAGTCAAATTTTTTTTTCAGACAGTAGCAATGGAGTACTCAGAAGATGTAGTAGGAATTGACTTACCTGAAACTGTTGATCATGTAAATATGCTAGCATATATGTAGTACAGTGTATACCCTATTTTTTTTATCAATAATTATAAATGTAATGCTTCATAATTTGATTCAAAAGAGTCAAAAATTAATTTTATGGTTCAGTAAATTGAAAATAAATTATTGCAATTCATGATAGATAAATTTTTATTAGAAATTGCTCAAATGCATCAAGTAATACTAATAGAATTATTTTACCAATAAAAACGTGGGCGTGGCACCATTAAAGTTGACTACATTGAAAATAAAAGTAAAACTTTTAACCAATTAGAAGACAGCAAAATCACAAAATTTATTTATAAGTTTGTGTAAGAATTTCAATATGTCTTCAAAGTAATGGATGCAGTTGTACTTGAGTTTTCACTTGATTTGGGAATTTTATGGACATTTTCATCTTTGCAATCAAAAGCAAAAAGAAAACAAGACGATGCTTATAGTCATCCAGAAAAAGATGAAGATTAGATTCATTTTTCTGCATTTTCACAGGTAATATGATATAATCAACTACATGCACTAGTAGCACGATTTCAGTCTGAAACGGTCATTTTGGTCTGATCCCATCTTGATTGACTGGATTTACCGCTAAAGAAATTCGTCAAGATATTTAAGATCGTTCAGTCGTCGTTCAGATCGATAGCCTCACCAGGTAAAACAGTTCGTTAAGGCATGTCAAGACAGAAAAGACTGAATCGTCTAGCGGCTTGTTTAGATCCGTTAAGAGCGTGTCAGACCAAAACAGACCATGGATACAAAATTACGTTCAAAATTTTCAGACCCTGTTTAGATCCGTTCAGTAAACCGGTTTGATACCACGAGTTGCACCCCTTCTACTCGATAATGAATTTTAGATTAATATGTATATATGTATTTTAATATTAGAATTTGAAGTATATTTTGCCGGATTAATTAATCAAAAAAGATTAAATCTTCTGTTGATTCTTTATTTCTTTTCTTGTTTTGTTGAGGAACAAATAAATTATTCGTCTACACATGTTATTTATTTTTTAATAAATGTTAGTAATATAAATATATATTGAAAATAAATTAAATGCAAGGGCGTATGTTAATTGTATACACTCAAATATGTATGCCATAAATTTAACCTTAAAATGTTGTGAACAGCGGTGAAATAGTTTTTCGTATTTGAATATTAGTTACGGAAAATCCTTAACGTAACCTAAAAAAAGTTACTTTAGGAGATGTGGTATGATTGTCAATGAGACAATCCACAGAAATGCAGCGGAGGCAAATTAACACATGCATATTTTTGTTTTATGTATGCCAGATGCTTTAATTCGCTGTCTGTTGATTAATCGTAGTTTACCGTTGAAGTTATAGCTATTGTATGTTTATTTATTTTTTCGTGCGAGTTACTCTATTAAACTTGGAAAAAATATTCCCGACATCCGGAAATTCGAAAAAAGACTTTCCGGATTCCGAAAGCTGATCATAATACTGCTGTCAGTCTCTGTCGGGACGGTGTTAAAGTATCACCGTATACAAATTTTCATTCGAACAATGTATCCTTATAATATTTATTTTCTCATCTATATAATATATATATATACAGTACTTAGTATAAATATAAATATATATATAATTATGGCGTTAATTTAAAAAACTAAATCTGTTTTAGTTAAAATGGTCGAGTTCAATGGCACGTGCTAGTAATCTACCGGGTCAACAGGTAACACAATCATTGATCCATAACGTAAGAAAGTACATGCCTATTATATTACTCTCATCATCATTCTTAATTAAAAGGTGCCGTAGGGCTAAACGTTAATAAAGAATTAATTAATTTGTGTATACACGTATTAGTGATGTCTTACCGTCAGTTTTTAATATACATGCTTGTTTTTTTTTTATTGAGGAAAATAACGAATTTGAATCTATTATACGTTAAAGGTTCTTACAATATCATATATGTCTACACTATACCCACAGACCATGCAAGATATTTGAGCGCCGCATGGAAAACCATTTAAACATGTGCTGTTCGAAAGGTTGTTTAGTATTCACAGGAAACTTTTCGCTTCTCTACTTATATAGTTTAGAGAGTGTGTCAGTTATATAAAGTAGTGTGTATTTGTATTCTATTTATTTGGCTAATTGTATCATTATAATATACATTTTGTATTTCACAACTATAGTATACTATAAGTTGTAGTGTGATTGATTGTTGTTTAAAGTCCAAACTCCTGATGTACAAAATTCCAATTAGGATGTGTATTCGAAAGTTGACCTTGCGCATGTGTGTACATGGTGAAAATAGAAGAAAACTTACAGAGGCTTGAAATGGGGAAAATGGTCCTGATTTTATGTTTGGTGATGAAATAAAGTTTATTTGAGACTAAATTTACTGATGTTAACTTATTCTATAATTCAAAGGAGTACATGTCACACTTCTTTGTGATGAAAATACAGGTAACCTTATAAGAGATGGTGAAATTGCCCCACTCTTTATCTTTTCTGTAACTAAAGCTAGGAACGTGGCCATAGTTTGATAAAATACAATATTGTCTTAAATGACTGCCATGCATAAATAGATTTCCAGGATTTTGTTAATTGACTAGAAGTAAATCTCACAGTCATATGTCATGTATGTCAGATTCTAAAATAAATAAAATAGAAGTCTAATTCAGGGCTCATGCTAGCAGGCGACATCAGTGTTAAGTCACTTTCCAATCAATTCCTTTTGCCTAACCATCAAAAGTGAAATCTAGTCATGCTTTTGTCACCTGACCATTCTCTATTTAGTTGCTTTCATGGATCATTCTACATTTTCAATTTTAACAAGTCAATGAAACATAATTTTTTTTTATGATAATTTAAAGATTTGGACTTAAATTGTATACTCCAACTTGAATTGCACATTATAAAAAGAACATTATTTACATATATAAACTCATCATACCGGTAGACACTTAATACTATAGTACTAAAGCACTTCTCTCTCAAATCTCCACTTCTCCCTATCTGTTTCAAAGAGAGTCACTTGCAATGTATCCCTATGATTCTGAAGCATGTGAGCCCTGTCTCCACGCCAGCTATTACATTTTATCAGTGTGTTTAAATTTTATAGTTAAAAGATATCTAGTATGATTTACAATATGACAATGCCATCACAGACCAAAGGACATTGAATATAAATCAGGTAAATGTAAAGGTGAACAGCATACAACCATAAACAAGCAAACTTTTGTTCATCTTTCTATAGTTACTAACAGTCTTCTCCCAAGGGCCTTTTAACTTCATGGTAATGTGATTTTACAATTTTTAATGTGATGCTATCTGAAGTGGTTTTCTTATAAATTATGCTATGGATGTGTTGCTATACATTTTAAAAACTAGATGGGTTTTCAATTTTCCCTTATTACCACGAAACAACTACATGCACTATACATACAAAAATATGTAAATTGCTCTGACTAGGGTCATTGCAATTCATTTCCTTAATGACCACTCTACACCTACATGTACATTTGTATCTCCAGTACAGCCCGGTTTTATCAGACTCTAAATAAATCTTAATTTAAGGTCTTACAATGACAATGTTTGTCTCTCATGTTCCATAACTAAATGGCCAGCTATTTTGGTACGTGTAAATGTACAAAAATGTATATGTATGATTACTATTGATACAAGTCTCCACTAGATCAAATATTGTAGCAGTTAGCAAATATAGGTGAACATGGTAAACAGCCTTCAATAATGAGCCTTTATACACCTTTTTTTCTTGGTTGAAATTTCAGGTATAAATTGCTGTTTTATATTAGTGAAATCCTTCATATAACAACAAAATTATTGGCCTAAATTATGTACAAAAAAATAACAAACAACTATACACATGATACATGGCACAGACACCATACAGAAATTGAGAATGTGGCGGGGTTAAACATCTAAACCGGATCCTAACCATTCCTCTAACCATAGGTCAATGTAATACATAGAAACCACTTAAAATTTAAATCTGAGAAAATCTTGCTACTAAATTATCAATGCATGTACAAATATATATCAACAATATTTTCTCAACTGAGTGATGGTGCTAATCTGTAACATTTTAATTTGCATAAGGACAGTACTAGTCTATATGAAGCTGGGTGTGATTTAGATGTTAGTTACAAAAATGTAACTTGTTATAATTATTATTACTGATACATGTATCAATACATGTAAATCAACTATCAGTCATGTCAGTGTCACCAAATGAATATTACATGTACAAGAAAGCTGAGATGAATAAAATAGTTTAAAATTGAACACAATATAAGTAATAGCTATTAGAATCTGCTATTAAATTCCCCATTTTTCCTTTCTTAAATTAAAGAAAATAATGATTTTCATATACATGTATGACGATATTTTTCAGCTTTCTGAAAGTTTTTTTTTTTATTTAGGCAGGCACTTTCTACTGCTTTTTATGCTTCTTATAATGTAATATAAAGGGTAGAAAAAAGTTAATAATCAAACTTCAGAACTAGAGACCCTTGACCACCATACTGTGAAAAGTCAAGCTCCACCAATGAAACTTCAGGAAAAATTGAAAGTCTGTGTTAATACTTTTAAGAATACATTTTTCATGTTTTTCAAAATACATTAAGTTTTAAGTAGAAGTACAGATTAGTTATTTTTCAAATAATTTATTCATATTCATTGCCTTGTCATGCATATGTTCTGAATTACACTTGCACCTTAAGAAAGTTTCTTATTCAAATATTGTAAAAAATTATCAATGACAGTGGACAATACTTCTTTTCATTCTTTTAATGTCAACAAGGCTCCCAGTTGAATGCCATAATTTGACCTTCTTAGGCCCGAGAACACAGTTATTTTGTAGTGCATTTCTTTTAGACAATAAATTCAAATTAAAAAAAACTGTGCACCTGCTCTTTCTCAAAATGATTTTTACAGTGTAGTGTACTACCAGTGAGACAGATAATATCAAAATTATAGAAACTTCTACCAGCTCTTACTCAAAATATTGACAATTCTGTGTTAAGGGGGTGTAAAATTCAGTTTGACAGTTTCAGACGTGCATAAATTTGACCTTTTAGAACTGGACTAATTTACGTCTTAACATAAAGATTCAGCACCCAATTTTTTTTGACATGTAATTACATCCCCCTACTTAATATTTCATGCATTTAATATCAAGAAATAAATTGGGAAAGTGTATCGAATAAAACATGCAAGTTATACACTGTTTACACTAGGGACTATATTCGTAGACAACGAAAACCAAAGGACGAAAACTGTGTCCTTGGACCACATGTTTTATGGTTTACTTTTATAAATTGTTATTTGGACGGATAGTTGTCTCATTGGCACACACACCACATCTTCCTATATATCTATGTATAACAGTGTGTAGAAAAATATTCAATACACTACCTTGTGAATTCTGTCAGTGAATATTTCATCAGGGGGGGCAATAGGGGTCTGTTAACAGGTTAACAACACCTAGATTTTGGCAAAAACAGGTAACAAAAAATGCCAAAATGCTGATAACATTTAACGAACAATTTGATTTCAAATAACAGTTACCAGCACCTTGAAAAGGGCCATAACAGGTTAACACAAAAAGGTATATTTCCCCCACCCCATCCCATCCCCACCCCTCATTTCATTTTTTTTTTAAATAGAAAGTTTAGAAATATACTTGTGTGTGAATACAAGGGATTTTCAAGTCAGACTGAGGTGGTGATGTTTCAAACATTTATTAGCACGGAATTCACTGCCAAGTTATCAATTTTAATTTTTTATGATGGAGTGTGGAAACTGAAAGAAGCCTCTAGGCTCTTACTCTGCAAATTGCAATATATCTATACATTTTTACATTTATTAATGATATTATAAGGCCGCTGGCAATATAAGATAGTTTCTATTAGAAAAACCTTCTTACGGGTGTCTAGTATTTCCGATGTAATTTACAGGTTGTAGTTTGTTCGGCTTCAGCAACTAAAATGGCGCCAACCAAAGCGTGCCTCAAATTTACCCAAAATGAAATTTATATGGAAAACATAAAGAAAATAAGTGATAATGTTTTTTTTTCATTTCCAATATTAAAAAAAAATACATCAAAATTTAATTGATCATGATTACGCGTTTTCAAGTCACTATGATCATCCCGACATCCCGTATTTTTTTAAGAACATCTGTAATTCTTTAATTTATAACTGATAAGTCCAGTTGACAATTTGTCACCACGGCACCAGTCAGTAATTGCACAAATGTATTTGCAATCACTTATAAAGTTTCAGATGCTTTAATATTCAATAAATAAATAATACTTCGGCAATCTGTTGATTTTTAACTCAATTCGCAGCGGTTTGTGCAGCAGTTTGACTTTGAGCTACTTATATGATTGCCAATGAGACAACTATCCACAAAAGACCAAAATGACAGACATTAAAAACTATAGGTCATCGTACGGCCTTCAGCATTGAGCAAATCCCATACCACATAGTCAGCTATAAAATGCCCCGATTAGACAATGTAAAACAATTCAAACAAGAAAACAAACAGCCTCATTTATGTAAAAAAAATAATGTAAAACAAATATGTAACACATAAACAAACGACAACCACTGAATTACAGGCTTCTGACTTGGTACAGGCATGCTCGCTCTAACATGGGTAGGCATTATATTTGTTATAATTACACCTTATGTAAGAATCCTGGATTTTGATTGGTTGATAGCTAGTGTATTTTTCACCAATTTACTGTTTTCAAATGAATATCATTTATTTTAAACGGCGCCGGGGTATTTCCTAAAAGGATACGCCTTTTTTACCCTCTCTGCCGTGATATTTGCCAAAAACTACTCTCTCCAACTGAACGCTTGTAACGTCATGATCATCAATATGCTTTTGAACATTAACATTCGGTGTATTAATTAAACAGATATATCATAATCTTGAGGGGTATTTGCGTAAAATACCCCTCCTTAACATGATATATATGTTTAATATCTTTTCACTGGGTGTTAGCAAGGTCATCTTTGCTAGCCAATGGTTTCGATCTACTTTTACCCTTGGCAAGCGAATATGATAAATATAATGGATACCCATGTTTTCGGGAACATTTATTTTGCTGAATGTATTATTATACGGCTGGATTTTTTTTATTTCCAGTCTAATTTTGATTGTTTTTTTTTCCATTGTGTAAAAGGGGTCCAAAGGGTCCAAAAGTGACACTTTTACATGTACAAATGCCTGTGTCTAGTAAACTTTTATGTCTACATTTGCTCTAAATACTTTTTTTTTCTTTCAGGAAACACAGATGAGTAATCAAAATAACAGTTAAAGTAGTCAAAGAACCATTCAGATACATTTATTTTTGGCATTGCACAAGTCATGTCTTCTTTGACTATTAATGACGTTAGAATACTAAATCCCTGGGATGTGTTTTAGTCTCTGATGCATGATTTTTTATTATTAATTGGTTTTGGCTTTTAACTAGCTGTCAGTAACTGCGAGTACTCTCAAATCGTATTTTATTGTTAATTCGACCTGTTGATACTGTTTATAATGCTTTTTTGTTATTTTTTTATTTATATGGATCTTGTCTGTACACTAGCTTTGATTATTTGTAATATCTTCAATTTTTCACTTATTCTTACTACATTTGTATAAACTTCAAGATTATAATTATGTTTTTTAAAACCGTTTTTTTTCTAAAGTGAATATTGATTGGTTAAATATTTCTCAGTGATGTCCTGCCATGGCTTTGTTTGAATTTGTTTGTTAGCTTATTGGTCATGAATGTTTGTCTCTAATATTTAATTAACTGTGCATTTGTATTGAGATATCGCAGATCAAATTTATTCGTTCATTGTGTAATCATACGTTTTTTGATAGAGTTAAGCCTGCCAATTGATATTTTATCGTGTGTTTTTCTATGTTGTGATGTCATGCTATTGTTTCAGAAAAAGGGAGAAGGTTTGGATCAATTAAAACGTTTAATCCCGCTGCAAATGTTTGCACCTGTCCTAAGTCAGGAATCTGATGTACAGTAGTTGTCGTTTGTTTATGTAATATATACGTGTTTCTCGTTTCTCGTTTTGTTTATATAGATAAAATCGTTGGTTTTCCCGTTTGAATGGTTTTACACTAGTAATTTTGGGGCCCTTTATAGCTTGTTGTTCGGTGTAAGCCAAGGCTCCGTGTTGAAGGCCGTACTTTAACCTATAATGGTTTACTTTTTAAATTGTTATTTGGATGGAGAGTTGTCTCATTGGAACTCATACGACATCTTCCTATATCTATAAGATAGAAAGTTTGGAGAAATTAAATTCATATCTATTTTGTGAGGGATAAGTTACAATATCTATGCCAACAAGTCTATGGGCCTCATATTCCAGGAAAACACAGTTGAGTTATATGAAAAAAAATAAGAGCATGCATCAGAGCAATTGTAATGACTATTTTTGAAGAGGATGTAGACATTATCTTGCAACAGTTAGGATCATATGATTCCCGTAATTATGAAAGCAGTACCACCAATACAAATGAAACTGATACAGAACTGTTAAGATCACTAGCAGATTCTTATTCAATTGCAGAGTCATGGCAAATAAGAAGACAGATTTTGTCTGTCATTTCGGTACAATTAAATTATAATGAGACAGAACAATTAATACCAGGCCTTTCAGAGTACAGATATCATGCAGCTAAGAAACATTCTAACAAAGAAGGATGTGGGATGCCACCCAAGAATAGAGAAGATACTCGAAATAGAATGGATCATGCAAAACTAGATTCCTTTTTTGGACTTTATAACATCTTCTCATGTTATCAAGGACCTCCCTTTTGGAGAGAGAAAATTAAAGTTACAAGATGGTGAAAGAATCGAGACTCCCAATATAATCATATGTATGGGGCCAGCAGCAATAGTTGATCAATATAAACAGTACTGCAAAGAAAATGATTTCAACCCATTAGGTATGTTACTTGACTTTTGGTGATTGGCTGTGCTGCATTTAGTGGAATTTCGGTATGGTTATGTCAGGGGGAGGGATTGATACAAATCCTCTGCCATCAACTCTTTCTACAGTTTTCAACCCACATCCTTAAAATTCACTGGCTGGTAGTACATGTATTGAAGTGCTTTCTTGCACAGACAACATTGTTTTATGTTGATTGTATTTCATATGAGGGGTTGCTTATTTGTCATTTATCTTCTTCTGGTATTCATACAAAGAAGATAATAGGACATGTCAGCAATGATAGACCATACAACAATGAATGTTAATATATATAGCTTATTTTTATAGTAATTTACATGCTATTCATGAATGACTTAACTGACAAAATTGACATTCATTTGCTGTTTGAATCCCTTTGATTTTGAATGGCATCAAAAATGAAAATTTGATAAAACAAATCATAGCCATTATATCATTTCAGTCAATATATAATTGATAATAAACTAAAAATAACATAGTATTTATAACTACAGATTATCCTTGGTTATCTCAAGAATGATTTTCTCGCTTGAGCCGGTCACAGCGAAAGCAAGAAAAGCAATCGAGGTGAGATGACCAATGATAATCTGTTTATCGCTATTTTACCTATGACTACGTTGTCAATTTCATGTCAATTTCCTTAGCAATGCCACGTGACGTCTAATTTCTAGCGATAATTTTCCATCTCATGGGAGTATGAAAATTATAACAAAAAAAGATCAAAGGAAAAATGCACAAAATAGCGATAATACTGTATATTGAGATAAAAAAAGTTTAACCATGTGTTGTTTTGTTTTTAGGTAAACTACTTCCTAAACCACCAAATTACAGTGTGAACCTTCCTCAACTGAATATTATCAATGATTGCTTAATCGCTGTTGACTTTATCTTATCTTTGTCTTATCGGGGTCTTTTATAACTGATTGTGCGGTTTGGGCTTTGCTCATTGTTGAAGGTCTTACGGTGACCTATAGTTGTTAATGTCTGTGTCATTTTTGTCTTTTGTGGATATAGTTGTCCCATTGGCAATCATACCACATCTTCTTTTTGTATAATGTTTCTTGTTTAATTTCAATGATGAAGTAATTTTTCTTCTTAAGGGTAAACAAGGCTTCACTACTGTCAGATGAATACATGTTGTACAAAATAAAATGGAGCGAAAACGTTATTAAGAAAACAAGACGACTTTACGATTGGGCTTATTACAATTGTTCAAAGAGAAGGAGAAGAAAAAAAACTGTCGTTGGAAAAATATTTACAACTTACGTAAATCAATATTTAAATCTTGAAAATCCCCAAACCTTTAGAGATTTTCAAGTATGTTAAGGTCTTCGTCAGATTTCCATGGACGTTCTGGTTATCTGTTATCCTAATAACAGAAAATACAAAACACAACAAATAACAAGAGCTTGAATAATGGCTAAATTTCATTGATTGATTTTTATCGTCTTTCATAAGGAATAATTCAGTAATGAATAGTGTAAACCACATGTATTTATCGAAGTACATATATACATATCAACAACATAAATAGAATAAGTTTTTAGAAACAAACAGTTTTAAATATCCCCCATATTATAAACTACATATATTTTAACATTTTGACATTTTCTTTTGTTTGATATTTATGATAATCATATATATACGAAATTTAGTTTTATGCAGTGCACTTTGTCAGATATTTCTTGAATATCGTATTACTTTTTTGATAATATTTATGATGGGATGTAACTCTTTTTGTCAACAATCATATCTCTTTCAGAGGAAAATATTTATTTTGAAAATAAATTATCTCCCATTACATTGGAAAAGCGTAAAGATTAAGATTATACATTAAAAAAATTGTCTTTCTTTTTAATATATTCAACACAGTTTTCCAGATGGATGGATAATTCTTTAAAAAAAATTACCAAATGGGTCGCATACTAGTATAAAAGGGCACACTAGTAAAAAGTAAAAGCTGTTTTAGCGCAAATTTCACAATATTCACGAAGTAAACGGGATTTTTTTCCCCCGTCGTCGCAGTAACAATATCATATCTATGCCTTATATATCATGTACAGTAGTACGCCGCTAGATTAAAACTGACGAGGAAAGGTAACACACGACCACCGAAAGCTTTATTATTGTGAAGACCAGGTGGCCGTGTGGTCTAGCGGACGGCTGCAGTGCAGGCAATTTGGTGTCAAGATATCTCAGTAGCATAGGTTCGAATCCCGGCGAGGGAAGAACAAAAAATTTGGGAAAGCAAATTTACAGATCTAACATTGCTAGATTGATGTTTAGACGAGTTGTATATATAAAGTATATATATATATATGTTACAATGAATTTGTATAATCAGTGATTATGTAGAATTCCTGAAATTTTCAGGGATTATGTAAAATCACTGGCGAGTTTAGGGATCATATACAATCACTAAAATTTTCAGGGATTATGTATAATCACTAGAAAAAACGTTAGGGATTATACATAATAACTGAAATGAAGAAATAGTTTTATTTATAAAGAAAATTAATAAAAGTCAATTAATTTATTCTATAAAATCATATTTAAACATCATTATAAACATAAATTGTAAAATGTTAAGCACAATATATCAAAATGCTAACCCCATTTTTTTTTAAATATTAGGCACAATGTATGTAACATATATATTAAAATAATATGTTTCACATTTGTTTCTATCACAATATCCAGATTTAAAAAGAAATCCTTACAAATCGAATCAAATGTTTTGACACGCCAAAGAAAAATTTAGTGTTCAGTAAAACCATCCTTTAGTTCTGCCTGTTTTATCATCATGACATTTAGATGCTTAAGTTCTCTCAGTTTAAATTTTCTTGTTGATTTGACAAAAATGAAAAAAACTTAACCACAAAACAAATGTTCCATAATCTTCTTTACCACAAATAACAAGCTATGTATTTACAAATAGAACATGAATATTCATTTGACGCTGGCTTTTAATAGACACACAATACATCTAAAGTTATCGCTATAAAGAGAATGTTGATTATTTATAATTTTGACGTCTTCAACTTTTAACTGGAAACCCTGTGTTGGTTATATCTTGAAGATTATTCTCTGTGTTAAAAGCAGAATTATTTCACCTGGCAAGGAATATGAAAGAAAAAAATGATAATTTGTCTATATTGTATATTTCTTAACAAACAAAGAATCCTTAAATTATTGATTATCCCTGAAATCAAATTAGGAAATATGTAGAATAATTATTAAAATGTTCAGTGATTATGTAAAATCACTGGTCATTTCAGGGATTATATGTAATTACTAATGATTTCAGTGATTCTACATATTCCCTGGGATATATATACCACTCGACTACCTTGGCTTCACAATATGTATATATAAAATAACCATACATTGTCTCGATATATCAATTTTATTTGTACGAGGCTTAGAAACAGGTAGACAGCGAGGCTGTGCCGAGCATTTCTACCTGGTTCGAGCCGAGTACAAATAACAGATTGATATTTCGAGACAATGTATGGTTATTCTTTATATACTGCAACTCTAAAAAAATTTCCAAATGAAGTATTTTGGGTAAAAACATCATTTCTTAATTTGAAGCGGACGACGTTAAACCGCGAACCTGTATGTTTTATTGACGTCATTAATAAAACTCTATGGAAACACATTGTCAACGTCATAAACAAGGTGATATACGGTCAGGGACTGTATATCACATATGAATATACGGTCAATGCAATTTGACTGCTCAAATAGCACAGCTGCAGTATATATCTTATTATTAATAAGACTTATTTACATTTAAGACAAAGAGTTCTTAAAACTGTTCTATGTATATAATTGACGAAATCAAATCAAGCCAAATCAGTTCTAATCGTAGAACTGTTCTAGGTGTAGAACTGCCTGATTCTGTCAGGATCAGTTCAAGGTAGACTTGTAGAATGTAACCGTATCCTTGTTGCTCTCTGCTGTATTTACAATTGCATTTCGCGGTAAGTGTTCAGTTGTAATTTCTTTTTCTGGATTATAAATTCAGTCACAAACGCTAGTGTGATGCTTACTTTCACAATTTCTGCATCTAAATCGTGAGCGGCATTCCGGAACTTTGTGATTGCCAAGGCAATTGTAGCACACCTTATATTATTCTGTTTAATAATTACTTAGCGGCTCTCTCTGTCTATAACATAGGTACATTAAAGTGACGAATGCGAGTTTTACAATGAATACAGGTTTGGGGTTTGAACTGATTTATTACAGATCGAGGTCTTGCAGTCTTTTATGGTTCAACTACTGTGTGAAATGACGCTGTGGAAGTGAAAATGTCTCATTTATCTGAATAACCAGTTTAATGTACATACATCTTTTTGCCGATTACTTCTCTAAGGAACCCTATATCCGAATTCCGTTTTCCGTAGTCTCTGGTCATCATTTTTTTCATTTCGTCAGGCTATTTCCCAATATGATTCGTACTAAAGTAGATTAGAATGTGTCTTGCGATTGTCAGAGCGACTATAATCCCCTTATGCAGCACGATTCAATGTTATCATAAAATCCTCTTATGCTGCATGGTGTAAGTGACGGATGCGTAAGTTCAAGAAGATTCTGCATTTACACGTTTATAATTGTTTGTGTCCGTCAAAACCTCTCCTTTAACAATATAATTGCGTGTACATAATTGGCGTTTGATAGAGATAAACCGAATATGCATTGTGCGGCTTCCCTGTGTATCTGAAATTTTAGATAGCTTAGATTTTGTATATTTGTCAAAGATGGATTGAGATAAATGGTTGTCTCAAACGATTCCCAAAATGTCTGCCATTTGAATATGTCTCCCGTAAAGTACGGTAGATCAAGGTTAGTTAGTTTTTGATAGAAGTTTGTTGTTGTTGTTGGGTTTGCAATCGTATAAACGGAGTTATTATCTACGGAAAATACATTTTCTGAATGGTTTGAGTTGTGATTTGCAAGTGTATTTACTATTGGAACATAAGTTGATTCACTCACTGTTTGTTGAAATGAGGTTGTTTTGTTTCCAGAAACTATGTCCTTGAATAGGCAAATGGCGACTTGCATATTCATTGCATAATCGTCCGCGTCAAGACTTTTCACGTTAGTTATTAGTTAATGTACAACGGCTAATACCTGACATATTCCATTAACGAGATCTGCAAACCTACAGGTTTCATTATATGTCATGAATGGTAAATAAAGGAAACAGTAGTATTTTGCTGATCAAGTGTCATAAATGGCAACCAATATGGGTCACAAACCGAAAAATACACATCAAATTGATATTAGTGGAAATCAACAGAAGACTTTACTGAACTGCAACACCCCAAATTAACCAACAAATCAGGAAGTCCAAACGTTAGATGTACTACTGTCATTATCAAAGACGAAAGAGAAGAATAATGCTATTAACAGTATATTACTTGGCGTCAGAAAGCGAAAAGTAAAACTGATAACAATTAAAAACCAATTGTTCAGAGAACAATTGAAGGTCTTTCCACCAAAACAATGTATTTTAATATGAAAGGTGTAAAAATAGGTTTAAAATGTCATTTCAATCGTCAAATGATAGCTTATTGTACGCTGATTCCAAAAATATATGGTTTCTAAACAATATTTTTTTAGATAAGGGAGATAATTTCTTACTTCTGGTTAAAAAACGCTATTTCCGATAATATTTGACTATTAACTTGACACTGATTCCAAAAATATCTTGTTCTATATACTTTTAAATTAATAAAGTGCAATAAATCGATACTTCCGGTTTACACAAGGTCACTTCCGGTTGTTTTTTCAAGGTTAAATGGTTTGATACCGTTTGCCAAAAGGCTCGTGGCTTTATCATGTATACACATGAGGTAAAAGCAAAGGTCAAAATCTAGAACGTCAAATTAAACTATGACCTTGAGATCAATTTCAAGTTCATTAACCAAGAACCTTAAATCAAAAGACCATAGGTCTTAATTATGTTTAGTTAATGAGTTATATCACCATACGCATATTTTTAAATACCAAAGGGGAGAAAACTCCCTTTTACATTCAACGTACCCTTGCAAGCAAAATTTACGTGTTACGACATGTCGCAACAAACAATTTAGAAAAAATAATTTGTCGATATCTCATACGGTTTCTGGAAATGAGTGGAAATGAGCCAAATTCAAAAATTAGAATATGACCTTGACCTTTGACCTTGACCTAATTTTCATTTTTTTGGACCAAGGACCTCAAATCAAAAGATCCTAAGTCTCTATCAATTATGGTTTACCAGTTAGAAATGCAATTCACTTATATCAAATGCATAAGGGGAAATAACTCTCATATGGAGCGTTCATATCACTTCGGTCAAAATAAGACAAATCATGCGAAGGATATAACGAGCAATTTTGTAAAATAAATTTGTCATAATATTTTACGGTTGCGAAGGAGTTGCGCTCACAAGGAAAACAGTGTTTGGGGAGATAACTCCTACAAAGAAAAGTATTCATTTACGCAGGGTAAATTTCAAAAGCGCATAAACTGTTCAATATCATATACCAAATATCTAAGCGACTTATTACGAAACAAATGTTTATCACAAGAACAAAATTAGGCGGAAGAAAAAAAAAAAAATAATCAGAAGAAAAACAATAGGTCTTTCCACAGAAAAGTGGAAAGACCTAATTACTCATTAAAGAGACAAACACAAATTCTACGTTGCATGTCAAAGGGGGTTTAGAATATACGTAGGGGATGTAACGTGTCCCTCTCCTATCATGGCGGAAAATAGGACCATGCAGCCGGAAAGATTACCTTTAAGTGAAAACTTAGCGTATTACAACACGAACATCAAGCATAACATGTATAAAGAATTCTTATTGATGTAATTTTTGCAAATAGTTGTACTTACAGACTGGTTAAGTTAGTTAGCTTTTCGAAAGTGCCTTTCCTGATTAATCTCAGATTGTTTCCTTCCAAATTCCTGGAACAAAATGGCCAACACTGATATATGATACCAAAATATGTATATACGTTGATCACTATATTTGAAACTACATATAAAAATATAAATTTAGAAAATAAATTTAAGAGGTTATGCATAATGGCTAAAAAAGGCTATCGTGAGGTTTCTATAACAGTTAAAATACAGTTTGTTTAAATTGAAAACAAGGTCTTTTGAGGAAGATCGAGTTTTAAGATTACCCGGAAGTTCTTCAGAATCTTTTTTGAATCCACAATATTTCGGAGGATCCACTTTTAATGCAGTATGTTTGTCAATTAAATGGATAATTTTTCGTCGAACATGCAGATGTGCCGTTGTTCGTATTGAATCTCTGACGCTTATGAATCCGATACAAACAGGGTAAATCCTTCGAGTTACTGTTCAATGCTATGTTCATTAACCACGAATGACGCTTTATTCGCTAAAATGATTTCCTTATCAAAGAATATGTTTTTAAATGTAGGATTACTTGAGTTCTCATTTATTGTCTATTTGTTTACAAGACACTCGTAGAAGTAAGATTACTTCAAAAACAAAATTATTTGAAACTTTGTCCTCAGGAACACAACATAATCAAAAACATAGAATATCAGCAAATCCCTGTACATCATTCTATAGATTAATATAGAACAAACTAATGTAACCGTTTCTAGTCAACATTTAGGTGGTGACATGGATATCAAATATATTGTTATTTTTATAACTTTACTGTTAGGATAAGTAATAATGATTTGAAATACTAAGGATTTCCTTATCACAGTCATATATTACCTCAGCCGTATTCGACACATCTTTTTGAAATGTTTGGTCCTCAATGCTGTTCAACTTCATACTTTTTGGCTTATCGATTGTATGGTCTAAGCGTCACTGATGAGTCTTAAGTAGACGAACGAACGTCTTGTGTATCAAATTACAAGCCTGATACCTTTCGTTCCCAAGGGTATCACTAGCGAAGTATTTAGCATTTCGGTGTTGACATGAATATCAATTATACGGTCATTTTCATTAATTTAATGTTAAGAACAGTATGAATTATTTGAAAAACTAAGTATGTTCTAATTACAGGCTGTCAGTGACTGCGAGAACTCTCTGATCTGTTCTTAGTATTGTTTTATTTATTGTTGTTGGTATATACCCAACCACTTCCACTATGAGGAGTAATTCCATTTGTATTCATATGATGAGTTAAGCTGTTTTAACCGATTTTATAGTTCGTACTAATGTTGTAATGCTGTCGCAGATTAGGGGAGGGTTGTGATCTCGCTCAGATGTAAAACTCCGCCACATTGTATATGTATGTACCCGTCCCAAGTCAGAAGATTCATTCAGAGTTTGTCGTTTGTTGATTTGTTACATACTTGTTATTTGCTCAGTTTTGTACGTAAATTAGGCCGTTAGTTTTTCTTGTTTGCATTATTTTACATTTATCATTTCGAGGCCTTTTATAGCTGACTATGCGGTATGGGCTTTGTGTTGACCTATAGTTCTGTGTCATTCGGTCTCTTGTGGAAAGTTTTTTAATTGGCAATTATACCATATCTTTATTTTATATAGATTACCTCAGCCGAATTTGCCACAACTTTTTGGAATTTTGGGTCCTCAATGTCTTTCAACTTTATACTTGTTCACCCTTTAAACTATTTTGGTCTGAACGTCACTGATGAGTATAATGTAGACGAAACGCACGTCTTGTGTATCAAATTCTCTGTATTCCTGAATATTGAGCAATTCGTAATAATTGTTTTTTGCGATTAGATTCATACAGCACTTTCAAATTTGTTTTTGTGTACAACAGCTGACGGTGAACAATCACTTGCTTTATATACTTCTTTTAGAAACGCTGAAGAAAACTGATTTGCAATGGTAATCTTTCATCTTATCAGAACATAAGAAATACTGCAGAAAGACTGTACTTTTCAGTTACTTTATTAACTGGTCATTTCAGTACCAATGAGATGTATAGATAAACTTAAGTTTTGTTAAGTTCTAATACAAATGTGTCAATTGTTTATCATCTAAAAACAGTATTTGACTGTTATAAATAAAAAATCTGATATCAATATACAAAAAAATGTTTCAATCGATTAAGATATGAAATCAAATTATAAAATGTATGTAGAATGATATCAAAGCATGTGTAACATTACGTATATAAGATATCACCAAAGACCTCATCATAATTGCTTCTTTTTATTCTCATCTTTGACATTAAATCTACATAGCAAGTTGTATTGTGACTGATTAAAGACAAATCCCTCTATTGTTAATGCGCATATACAAGCGCAACAGTACTATGCCGTCAGCGATTTATGACGTCGCGGTTTCCGCGAACTGGAAACGTTTATTAGAGTTATTCCTCTTTGAGCCGACGGAAAGAGAAACAATCGTTTCGCCGAGAGGAAAATGAAAATTGTTTTTATATATTAGACATGTTCCAGAATTGGATAAAATAGGAAAAATGAAAAGAGAGTCAACTATACAGCAAACTCACAACAAAAAATACACAAAAATGACTGTAAAGAAACGAAACCGAATCTGGATACTCGATAACAAGATGAGCCAATCAAATTATAATATAATACTTTTTTCATGAATTTTCTACATGTATCGACTTTTGTAGGTTCTTAATTATATCGATACTTTACAAATCATTAAGAAAGTCCGAAAATCATCATTTATTCTGGTCATGTCCTCAAAATTCAATGTATCTTTAGCAATAGGTACATTACGTACCTATATATGGATATGGCAAATTGCACTGACATATTTTGAATGTGTACGGCACTTACATTTTTACATGAATATAATAATTAGATTTCTGATAAACACCAACAAAACAGTAACCTAACGACGCATACATGTAAAACAAAGGACACCTAGAGAAGTTAACATATAGGCTTCTAACATTGTAGGTTTTTTTTATATGACGGCCATTCCGAGTTTGTTCCGATTTACCAAATTTGATATTTATGATTAAGGTGCGCAATTTTTGTATAAAAAAACATAATCGTGTCTGTGTTAAAAAGATGTCGGGATGAAGAATTACAGAGGAATGTATATGGAAAAAAATCAATCAAAAAAAATTTGAGACACGAGGTCGGACTAGGTTTTATTCATACTCACGGTATGACAGCTGTATGAGTATACATAAACTTCTAGCAACATTACGGAATATTTCGATATTCTTAGATGCCGAAGGATGAATGATCATAACAGAAATGATGATAATTAGACCCCGTTAACTCTTGCACGGAATTGAAATTAAATCGATATCTGAAATGCATCTCGCATTTTCGATCTTATAAAAACTTGTGCTTTTACATTTAGTATACTTTCTGAAGGACGCCTCCGGGTGCGGGAATTTCTCGTTACATTGAAGACCTGTTGGTGACCTGCTGTTGTTTTTTTCTATTGTCGGGTTGTTGTCTCTTTTATACATTCCCCATTTCAATTCTCAATTTTATTGCAGATCTGAATAATCGGTCTAACCATTTCGATAACAAAAAATCGTAGAATATTGAATAAGGATATATTTGGCTTATTAGATAATTATATGCTTCTGCATTTATTAATTCTATTTTTGATTAACATGTTATAAGTAATTAAAAACAAAGAATTGTCAGAAAAAAATACTTATAACGATCATTTCGTTTGTAGATAAGTAATTTACAGAAAAAAAATAATAATGAACACAATTGAAAAGATATTTTTTTAAAAGGTGTACCGAATACACACGTATAGTAAGCGAATATGGACGGAATTGAAATTAAATCGATATCTGAAATGCATCTCGCATTTTCGATCTTATAAAAACTTGTGCTTTTACATTTAGTATACTTTCTGAAGGACGCCTCCGGGTGAGGGAATTTCTCGTTACATTGAAGACCTGTTGGTGACCTTCTGCTGTTGTTTTTTTTCTATTGTCGGGTTGTTGTCTCTTTTATACATTCCCCATTTCAATTCTCAATTTTATTGCAGATCTGAATAATCGGTCTAACCATTTCGATAACAAAAAATCGTAGAATATTGAATAAGGATATATTTGGCTTATTAGATAATTATATGCTTCTGCATTTATTAATTCTATTTTTGATTAACATGTTATAAGTAATTAAAAACAAAGAATTGTCAGAAAAAAATACTTATAACGATCATTTCGTTTGTAGATAAGTAATTTACAGAAAAAAAATAATAATGAACACAATTGAAAAGATATTTTTTTAAAAGGTGTACCGAATACACACGTATAGTAAGCGAATATGGACGGAATTGAAATTAAATCGATATCTGAAATGCATCTCGCATTTTCGATCTTATAAAAACTTGTGCTTTTACATTTAGTATACTTTCTGAAGGACGCCTCCGGGTGAGGGAATTTCTCGTTACATTGAAGACCTGTTGGTGACCTTCTGCTGTTGTTTTTTTTCTATTGTCGGGTTGTTGTCTCTTTTATACATTCCCCATTTCAATTCTCAATTTTATTGCAGATCTAAATAATCGGTCTAACCATTTCGATTACAAAAAATCGTAGAATATTGAATAAGGATATATTTGGCTTATTAGATAATTATATGCTTCTGCATTTATTAATTCTATTTTTGATTAACATGTTATAAGTAATTAAAAACAAAGAATTGTCAGAAAAAAATACTTATAACGATCATTTCGTTTGTAGATAAGTAATTTACAGAAAAAAAATAATAATGAACACAATTGAAAAGATATTTTTTTAAAAGGTGTACCGAATACACACGTATAGTAAGCGAATATGGAACGAAAAAGTAACAGGGCATCAGTCGAGCACTGAAACGAGTATTTACATCTTAGTATAGGGTCATTTTACCTCTTAGAACCAATATATAGCAACAGAGGCAAGAAAAAAATGGAAAAAAAAATATTTAAAAAGGTGCGACCAGAGACATATAATACAATGTATATAATACAATGTATTATATGTCTCTTGTGCGACCTATAACAAACATATTGTAAGCGAATAAGAAGAAGGTCATCGGTCTAGCGCTAAAACTGGATAATACGAGCTAAAAGGTATGTTTCACTTTTGATAACCCATAGTTAACACCAGAGACAAGAAAACAATGGAAAAGATTTGTTTCGTAATAGGTGCAATGTATTTCAACGTACAAGCAAATAAGTAACGGTATCAGTCGAGCGCTGAAAACGGATCCTGTCTCAACTCAGGAGTCTGTAATTAAGAGGTTGTTGTTTGTAAAAGAGTTACATATTTGTTTTTCATTAATTTCTTTTTTGTTATTTTCTAGTTTGAATTGTGTTACATTTGTCTTTTCGGAACCAATATAGTTGTGTATGCGGTATAGGATTTGCACATTATTGTAGGCCGTACGGTGACCCATAGTTAATTATTTCCTGTGTCAATTGGTCATTTGTGGAGAATTGTGTTATTTTCAATTATACCACCTTTTAAATTTCCTACCGTTTTAACCATCGCATACGGTAGACTAATTGATGATGCCAATTTTATCAGTATTTTAGAAAAAGCATGGCGTATGTGCTAGGACCACGTTAAGAGTCTGTGAGTTGGCATGCTACCCATACTTTAATGTATGTGGATATCTATGCATTCAGTTGACAAAGGTTGAAATCTTCGTAGATATTTGAAATGCAATAAATGTTCTACCTCAGGCGTTTATATAACTAAGCCGTATGACGAATGACGCAAAAACGTCGAATATATTTATTTGGTTTTTGTGATCTCCATGGCACGTTCTGTCAAATCATTTGAGAATAAACACTGAAATCAGATTTTTTTTAAGAACGTTTTTATACTGACCATGCGCAGATTTATTTTCACATCTACATAAAACACTTGGAATGTTATATCGATTGATTGATTGAAAAGACAATTAAAACTACATCTGGAGATGGAATGCTTACGTACGATTGAAGATTCGATCTTTCTTATTTTTGCAATACAAAAGATCGGCGATCTCAGAAAGGATCGATCTTTATTGTTAGTGGAAACGGAGTCTTAGATTTCTAATGATTTTAAGCAATTATCATCAAAATAAAAAGGAACAACATTCTTAAACGAAATTAAAATTCATGATATCGGAGGCAAAATTCTGTCTTGTCTTTCAGCGATACTTTGATTGAACGATGATGTTATATAAAAATGTCTTCACTATTTTAAAAAGAATTTCTGTTCAACACATAATCACTATGAATAACCTGACTTGAATTGTTCATAGAAGCATTCGTGTGTACATTTGTATGTAACGTATTGTTTTCCAACCACCGCCTTTATATTACGTGTCGGTGATACTGACTGAAAACTAAGTACTATCATGTGTAGATTAATGTGAATTTATCGTAGTTTAAAACAAACGAACAACAAAACACCAAAGGACGAGCACTGGGTTGTCCCTAATTTGTTAGAATATAGCCTAAACCGGCCGAACGTCTTTCGACGTTGTTTTTCGAATTGGCGCAATGTGTTCCCTTTTTAGAAATATCTCTTTTTCCATTACGGTGACCCCATCTTTTTATTTCCTTATTTTTTTAAGATATAAACAACGCATATTCTATTGAAGACTCATGGAGTTATTATTGGTCAATTTTTTTAAAACTTGATTTTTTATAGGTATTTCACAATAAAAAAAGGCGGGAAAACTATTCTAGCAACTTATCGTTATCATTTTCCATTCAGAAAATGGTGATATTAGTAAATATTACACTGCTATTGACTAGAAGTCCTAATTTCCAAATTCCGTGAAAAAGATGGCGTTTTAAATCGAAAACGATTTTTTTATTTGCTTATTTTAAAGCTTTTACCTAGCCTAAAGTAAAAATGAAATATAAAGAAGATATTATTGGTAGATCTGAATAGAAGGATTTGTCTTTAACTTCAGCTTTGTTTTTTCTGTTTTCTTAATGAAATAATGTTACTATGTATACGTACAGGATTCGTAGTGCTGGTAGTTCTTGAAATGTTCCTTGCTGAATTGTTGTTATTTGATTGCTGAACAAATATCTGAAAAAAATACCTTTTTTATTCATTTTTGCTTTGCCACTTTTCAACTTAAAGCCTGTTCCGATATTTCAAAGTTCTGACTACGTATTGGTTACCTTAATTACACAAACAATCATTTCAGTTTCGTTTCATCTCCGCATTTACTAAAAAGTAAAATCACAAAAAAACTGAACTCCGAGGAAAATTCAAAACGGAATCAAATAGCAAAATCAAATAATAAAACACATTAAACGAATGGACAACTCTGAAAGTACATTTGAAAGTTATACTATTAATAGTTATCACGATTACCAGGCATATAATTTAATACGCCAGACGGTCGTTTCGTCTACAGAAGACCCATCAATTGTATGTTATTGTTTCTACGTACCTTCCTCACCTTTATCAAAGACCTTGATATTAACTAACGTCATTATGGTTTTAATTATGTTTGGAGTGTTTAATTATTTTGAAAGGTGTAAGATAATATGCGTGCTTTTGATGCTTTTACTCTAAACACTGCATCCCATTCCATACAAATTTATCAGGAAAAAGTTTTCATATTTGATTTAATGGTCTCATTGCAAATTTATTGATGTTTTATATGTTTTAACTTTTATTTTGATTAAGGTGTTTCCGTTTTGAGTTTTCCACGGAGTTCAGTACTTTTTGTGATTTTTTATCATTTATTTGAGTAGTTAACGAAATAGATGGGCAACAATGAAATTGAAATATATACGAACATATTGTACAATTATCCGTGGATGTAATTCATAACTTTAGTCAGACGTTCCTGCTACATGCACAAGGAACAAAACTGAACAGACAAATAGGAATAAACATTCCAAATATGAGTATGATTAAGAGGTTCTGTAAGTATCTGAATTAAACGCAAGAACAATCATTCTTGGTTATTTTGAAATGTCTTATCAGATCGTAAATGCCTACAATCACTATCAAAGGAAAGAAGACAGCAAGCGTAAAAATATCTTTTTTTCTAACAGCAAATTCAGTCTTCACTAATGTCACGGTATCAGACCAATTTTGTACTTGTGCGTTTTTATTTTCATCACATATTGTTTAAATTGTGACTTGTATTCTAATTTAAATATTTTTTCAGGTTGCAATAATCAATAATTTCAAAAATATGCTTCCCATGCACTGGAATGAAAAGCATTTTATTAGATTATATAATTTATTTTATAAATGTTACTACTCACAATCAGGTTGTCGAATAAGAAATATCAGACGGCACTGTTGTAAGATTTCTTTTAATGCAATTGATCGACGTTCCAGTGCATCTACATTCAACTGGACACCCATTTACTGTATTTTTCAAAACAATGTATATTATAACGAGAATTGAACGATGCATTGTTCTTTGCACTATACCTGCAAAAAAACAATTGAACTGCATTTGTTAAAACCATAGAATATATACTAAGCCAAAAAAGTTTACCCAACTTTTTTTTAGCAAATTATGTTTTTTTTATTCTGGATTTTTTATTACTAAACGTCATTGATATAATCAATAGTTTTATCTGTAATTTTAAACAGTCGTACTTTTTTCCAGGTGATTGATTTCGCGCCTTTTCGGCTTAGCACAAATGTTAAACATTCATGTTGCTTCTGACATGTCATAATTTCAATTTTTTTTATCATTAATATATGTTGTGATGATTTTTTAATATAATAAAATTTAATATTTGTGTTGCTTAACTTTTTTGGCTCAGTGTATAAGATCAGTAGTAAATGATAAAATTGTCACGGTATCACTACATTTTACGGACGCCATCACGAGTTAGTTGACCGTTATGAATAATGGATATGTTCCTTATGTCGTAACTACAATCCTTTTCCCTTTTCACGAATTTGACCTATCAATTAGACTATTAACCGGATTTGAAATAACATAATCAACAAGACGTGTCGCACCTGTGAAGCAGAATCTGCTTTTCCTCCTTGAGCAACTGAGATCACCCAAGTGTTTGGATGGTTCGTGTTGCTTACTCTTTAGTTTCTATGTTGTGTCTTGTGTACTACTATTTGTCTGTTTGTCTTTCTTTTTTTAGCGAAGGCGTTGTCACGTTTATCTTTGATCTATGAGTTTGACTCGACCCTCCTTTAAGATATTGCATGCAACATTACCTTTATGTTTCAACAATTATAGAGTACCTGTATTCTTATTTCTTTAATTGAGAGTTTTAAGATACCAGTTTTAGTATTGTAATTAGTTTTTGTTTAATGTTACTCACATGAATGATTCATGTATGTTGTGTTCCATACTCTTTGTTTTTGCTAAAACTTTCCCTTCTTTTGCTTCTTCTGATTTCCTAATACTATAATTCAGGGAAAGCTTGTTTGCAACCTAAAACCTAGAATTCAGAGTGGGTCAAGCGTTTAATTAAAATCCATGTGAGAATACGCGAGTTTTGGATGAACTGGGGGCAAAATTATATATGGTACACATCAATATTCGATGTTTATAAGGACGCCCGTCGCTTTCCCGTTTACCTGTGAAGTCGTTGAGTTTCATCTGTTTTTGTTTTTTTGTTTGTTTTTTTTATGTTTAATTATTTAAAAGTAAAATAAAAAAAAAATATTGGAAAAAGTTTCGAGACCCAGTGTTTGATTTTTTTTTACTAAGGGGGGGGGGGGGGGTAAATTTATTGTAATATAACAATAATTTTCTTTTTTTAATTTTTTTGATATTCTGATAAGTCAATAAACTGATAATGCCCCCAGTTCATCAAATCTCGTATCTAATTAGTCGATAACGCAAAATCACGATCGATCTTGCACATGCGCATTGTTTCCCTGAACTAGAGTATTGATACGATATTCCCGGGCCTGTATTTTCTATCCTGATTTCCTTGATAGAGGGTTGCTGCTCAGAAAGTATCAAACCAAGAGTTCCAAATGGTGAAGTTGAAATCATCTTTTCGTAAATTTCACGGACGCCATCACGAGTTGGTTGACCATTATGGAAAACCGTTTCACAGATGATATCGGATATGTTCCTTATGTTGTAACTACAATACCCTTCCCATTACACGGACTCTTTACCGGATTTGTAATATCATTAACAACATGATGGGTGCCAAATGTCGAGCAGGATCTGCTTTCCGTTCTAGAGCACTTCAGATCACCCCAGTTTTAAGTGGGGTTCGTGTTTATTTTTCTGCAGTTTCTATGTTGTTTCTTGAGTACTATTAAATTTGTCTGTTTGTCTTTTTCTTTTGCAACCATGGCGTTGATAGTTTGCTTTTGATCTATGAGTTTAATTGTCCCTCTGGTATATTTCGTCCCTCTTCTATGATATACACACATGTATGTTTATGTTCCAAACCATATGAGTATTTTGACTGTACGTACGGTCTGAACCATATACATATGTAAGTATAGCCGAACAGTCTACTACGAGCAGGACCATACATTTATTCGAACCATATTGGGCAATTTGACATAAAGTCTTACTGAGTTGTACAAATTAATATCATTACAATTTTATGAATAACGTCAATAGGTAACAGTAAATTTAATTGTAATTAAATATTTTTTTGATTGTCTATTTAAATCCTAGGTTGATGGTGACCCTAACTGCTGTATGGAATATCAGATTCTTTACATTTAAATGTTGTGTTCATTTATGTTCCTTTGCATTTGCCTTTTTCATTTGCAAGATAATAGATATTCTGAAGAAAATAAATTGGCCACATTATATTTGTATTAATTTGAATTTCACTTATTTCGATCTGTAATATAAATTTGTATCTATTTAACTTGACTAACTTCTTAAAGATAAAAGCGGTCCAGTCGGTACGCGTGCGGTTTAAATATCCATATGGTCCGGAACAGTAATAAATATGTTTAATATTTATATGATTTTTGTGTAATGATATTAACGACTGGTTCACCATATACTTTCTTAGTTACTACATGCGCTCCAATTTGCTATTTGTATGTTAAAAGAACATTTATTATATTAAAGAAAATATGTACCAGATAACATTTGCCTTCTGGGATAACGTTTACTTTTATTGTATAATTGCTATTTGTGAATCTGAACAGTTTTAACATACAATGATTTGAATTAATCATTCAAGGTAGACTTTTTTTTTAGATTCTGTTCATCAAAGGTATGTGTGTTAGTTAATCACACAAACAGCTTTAATCAGATGATAAATGGTTTAAGTTATTGTTTGATGTGAAATATCAAAGTATATAAAAAATCTAATATTTTACTCAGCTTGGTGCATGTATGTGTTAATATTATAATCATTAATTCATACTTGTTTTACAGGATAGTAACAAAATGCTGACCCAAATGCTGATTGGTCACCAGCAATTCCCTGAAAAGATGTCTAATAAGACATTAAAATTTAAAGACATTGTTTTCCTTGAAGATTCTGCACTTTTATATAGCTAGGAGATTATTGATCTTGAGTTCTCGTGGGATTTTGTCTGATGCTCTTTCCGTTTCTGTGTGTGTTACATTTTAGTGTTATGTCGTTGTTCTCCTCTTTTATTTAATGCGTTTCCCTCGGGTGAGTTTGTTACCCCGATTTTGTATTTTGTCCATGGATTTATGCGTTTTGAACAGCGGTATTCTACTGTTGCCTTTATTTACATAATAGAAAAAAGTATGTTCACACTAAATAAAGAAAAAAGATTAATAGACAAATACATAACATATATTTAAAGTTTCATCATGTATTATCTCTGAAGAAATGAACCCGTACTTAATGCGAAAAAACAGCAAAAATATTGACGAAATATTACCATGTGATTGGGGTAAAATCGTCCTCTTAAAAAATTCCATGTTTGCAACAACAAAAGAATGTAAAGTCTATTTTCAAAAACAAATCATATGTGCATGACCATTCATTAAAAAGATAGAATGGACGGACTTCACCCTTACAAATGTATATAGATTTGAACACACATGAACACTAAGTGTCATATATTTAACCAAAGTAATAAAGTACCATAAAAAGAGGGACGAAAGATACCAAAGGGACAGTCAAACTCAAACATCTGAAACAAACTGACAACGCCATGGCTAAAAATGAAAAAGACAAACAGAAAAACAATAGTACACATGACACAACATAGAAACTAAAGAATAAACAACAAGAACCCCACCAAAAACTAGGGGTGATCTCATGTGCTCTGGAAGGTATTGTTAAATTTCAGTCTGGAGAATGGGTTTCAATGCTTTTTTTATTAATGACTTTTGCTGTGAAATGTTTTCCGTTAAATTTACTCTTGCAAATTAATGTTTGGGGGGGGGGGGGGGAGGGGTCATAAATTTGCCTCTATTTCTTATTTGAGGCATATAGTTGCAGCCTCTTTTGTAAATAGCTATAAACCTTACGTCATTTATACATTTTAGAATTGTACAAGCGTCTTTGTGTTCGGTTTTAATTGTTTTATTGTATAAATTTCAGGATTGTTATAGTTTAATCAGAATAGATTGATATGATTCATTGTACATGGTGCTCATACTAATGAAGGATATCTGTTATCCGAATTATTTATACATGTTATAAATAATTACGTTTAATGTTTCATTTATATAACCACTGATTTTGTTTTGTACACTTTTGAGGCATTTATGTATATATTAGAATTTTGAACACTTATATTTTTTTAAACAGTTTACAGATAGTAATTCCATCCAGATTAAATAAATCTGTATCAGCCGCATCGAAGTGTTTATAAAGAAGATATAATCATTTACATTGCTAACATGTTTGCTTCAGTGGTTTTAACTTGAAAATTGAAATGATTTAAACAACAAACATTATTCGTCACACACCTCATTAAACGTGAAAATAATTTAGATGTCCTTTGTAAAATTATTTATGAATTTTATTTTAATAAAAAAAGGAGCTTTATTACAGATTTGTTTTAAATTTTATTTAAATATTTAAAACAACTCATGACATTTAATCAGCCCGACATTTTTTCAGCGAGTAAAATAAAAAACCATGTATGGACATTTTAAGACTTCAATTCTTTATTAACATTGAGCCTTTCTGCTCTTCAGAATAATAAAATATATGTACAGTGTTTACATATGCCATATTACAAACAATTTTAACAATATGCATTATTAAGAATAGGTGACGTTAGAATTTTTATCAATCAAAATATATTTTATCACATAAAGATCAAACTTCTAAAAATCTTTGCCTATTTATATATTAAATCGCCAAGCCCAAATGAAGAAAAATATATCTTTAAATACTTCAAATCAATTAAATTGTTGTCCATATAAATAATAGAGAATGGTATAAGTAATGCATAACTGTTACTACCAGGTTTGAATAAGGATGTATACCTCTGAAAAGCCAAACATTTTTCTTAACATGATTTTTAGATTTATAAGACTGTAAAAAATGGTGAAGATAAAATTATATGGTGGTGCACTTCTTTTTTGCTACGACCCTTTGAAAGCACTCAATTTTGATGATTTTACCATATTTAATCAATTTGTACCCATTTTGAGGCTATTATCGAGAACAAAATCACAGTTGTACAATTGATTTTGTTTTCATACTTTAAATAAAGATGAAGTGGATCAATTAATCTAACTTTAAAATAAAAAGTTTATGTAAGTGTTAACATAAGAAATTTTCATCATATTTTGTTGTTTTTTCGTGTCAAATTTACAAAGCTGTCATTGTTGTAAATTTGGGATTTTTCTGTTTTTAGAATAAAATGCATTTTATTTCAACTTCCTTGTTATAAATGTTTGAAAATAAACTAATCTAAGAAATTTGGAAAGAAAAATTTATATGGGATGTACATGTTTCCGGTAAAATCATTTTGTGGCATTTGTCTAATTCTCCAAATTTTGGCTAATAAAATTACTTATTGGCAATAAAATTTGAAAAATATATTATTCAAAGACTTCTCATTGTAAATACACAATTCATTAAAAGAGTTAAGTTTGATTATAACAGTTTTTTTTTAATTCATTGCTATTTTCAACTTGTATCACATGTTTTGGAAATAATCCGATATTTCAACAAGATCGAAACTCCAGAAGGAAATACTGGGTCGACACCACTGCTGGTGAACGTTTCGTCCCCGAGGGTATCACCAGCGCATTAGTCAGCACTCCGGTGTTGACATGAATATCAATTATGTGGTCTTTTTTAATAAATTTGTCTGTTACAAAACTTTGAATTTTTCAATAAACTAAGGATTTTCTTATTCGAGGAATAGATTACCTTAGCCGTATTTGGCACAACTTTTAGGAATTATGGGTCCTTAATGCTCTTCATTTTTTAACTTGTTTGGCTTTACAACTATTTTGATATGAGCGTCACTGATGAGTCTTATGATGACGAAACATGCGTACAACATACTAAACTCCAAATTGTACACAAGAAACTGAAATTAAATATAATACAAGACTAACAACATGAACAAAGTCCAGAGGCTACTGACAAGGGACAGTTGCAAAAATGCGGCGGGGTAAAACATGTTATTTGAGATCTTAACCCTCCCCCAATACCTCTAGCAAATACAGAAAAGTAAACGCATAACAATACGCACATTACAATTCAGTTCAAGAAAGTCCGAGTCTGATGTCAGAAGATGTGACCAAAGAAAAAAAAACAAAATACCTATTTACGCAATTTTTTAACTGGTTGAAAATACAGCTAATTTATATTTGAATGTCAATTTGTTTGTTAAAGAACATGCCCTCAAAACAAAGATATTATGCAGTCAATAACAAAATCAAACATATTGATGAAGTTAGTATGTACGAATTCAATGATTAAATGAGTTTGACGCATCACTTCCTATTTTGACGCTGAAAGTACGCTTCTTTCATCAGTGATATTGTCAACTTTATAATTTAGTACAGTAGGGATGTTCTATTATAGATTAGACTACCTTAGCTGTATATGTCAAACCCTTGAAATTGTTTCATCTATAACGTCATTTAGTTCGAAATTGATTTTCCATTTAAACACTTTTCATTTTCAGCAAATGAGTTTGAATTCCCTTTGATATATTTGGTTTCTCTTTAAATTTGATTGTCACTGATAATCATTTTGTCGTCGAATGTCTTACGTACACAATGATAAAACTAGTATATTTTGAACTATTTTAATACCCCCATATATTACATGATACATAACTAAAACGTCATATGAACTTGTAACTTGTAAAATTAATTGATCAAACAAGCCAAAAAAAGAGAAAAATTTATAAATAATGTATTAGATATAATGGTTGCATTATTTTGCATACAATAGGGGCAGAAAACAAGAAATAAAAACATAACAAATCAGCAGAACTAAACTAAAAGCAACCGTACTAGTATAACAAACATTTCTATATCCCTTTTATTTTTAGCCAATCGAATACATATCAATAAATCTATCAAACTTTATATCGATGACATACAAAATTAGAACTTAACATACAGATGTTATAGATTCAATTTGATTTAATTTCTTGAATAATATTGTGCTACTTTTATTGATAGATATACATATTAATATAAAGTAAACCTCCATTACAAAATATATTAAAAGTATTAATTTACATTACAAAATTAAGCACTCATTCAAGATGATAATTACGTATGAAATCCACACAAAAACAAAGAGAATGCTTTCACAACATGACTATCTAAAATACTTAAATTTAGTTTAAATCTATGATTACTATTATGGTTTGACCGGACAATAATCTCAATGCTGATCTTTAATTTCGGAAGGCTACAAATGACTATGAAAAACTTCGAAAAAGTGGTCAAGACTTAAATATCACTTTTTTTTAGCAATTCACAAGATGGATTTTTTCAAAAATTCAATATTAGGTAAAGGTTAGTTTGTTGGAACAGGATGTATTTGTCGTGAAGTACGAATACATGATGATAAACAAAAACGAAATCTGGAGGTTTTCTTTATTTTTATCCTTCAGGGCAAAGATTAATCACTGAAAACTTTGATTGGAAATCTAGGGTAAAATCCATACCTTTATTTTCAATCTACCCTTTTAAATAAAGCCTCGAAGTAGGAATCCACTCTACGATTATACAAGAGCATGTGATATATATTCAGTTGAATGAGAAAATAGAGAGTTCCACTTTATGCTTAGATGCACAAAAAAAAATGGTATTCAAATGTTTATAAATAACACAAAACTATTATCAAAAGATATAACCAACGATCAAATGTAAAATTCGTAATATATGTTTTCAATAAATTACAAGTTATAAATTAACTATCAATTTGAGCAAAGGTTAGCATAGTTTACCAAGAAATATTTAATAAATAAAGATAATATGCAACGCCAAAACATTTTACGGAGATAATGGTAATGACATTGATGCCTTATGGACGGAATACTTATTCCAACTGATGTCCCCATGTGGTAGTGGCATAGCTGGAAAATTGTCTCCTATCAAATCAGTCAGATGGTTGTATCCTTGATTTTTTCTTTTTTTGTTTAATCTGCAATTAAATAGATAAAAACTGTCATAACTATAAAACGTAGTGAATATCAAGGACAGCGGGTTGGCTTTACAACATTTTGGTAATTGTGAATATGTTTAATTTTTAATACCAATTAATAATTTTTAAAAACTTGAAAATAAACAAAATTTCATATAAAGACCTTATTATAATTTCATTTATAAATACGAAAACAAGGATTCAATGAAAGTATCCTCTTTCAATTAGACCTACGTATCCGCAAGGGAATAAGTTTGTTGTATCCATTATAATCTATGGATTAACTTACAGTGTTTAGCCGTATCAACATTTAAGGTACTATTTTGTTAGTGAAAAATCTTATCTAATGCCAAAATAAAAAACGAAAGAAAACAACTGTTGTAAACCAGACTTGGTACACTCATTACCTTATGTAAAACATATTTAAATAAACCTGGTTTAGTAACTAGCCAAACCTCACTCTTGTATGACAGTTGCATTTAATCAATTCCAATAAAGAGGACAAAATTACTATTTACGAAGAGATTAAGATTGGGACGTCGTTAATAAAAATGTGTCCTTACCAATAATATTATATTGTGGGTTCTTCCAAGTTTTCATCGAAATCTCTTTCAAAACACTTAACATCAAATGAACCAGTAATCAAAGCGGCCAATATTGTTAAACTGCCTTTTCTACAGGTGACGTGAATCAGATTTGGATAATACAAAAATCGAAGATTGGTAAGAGTACATACAATATAAGTCTCTTTCATCTGACAAAGTTTAATAAAGGATATAGGGATGCCAATGAAACAGCGCTCCATCAACGTCACTTTTTATTAAAAAATAAACCATTCTTGGTCAAAGTATGGTCTTCAACACGGAGCCTTTGCTCACACCAAACAGCACCCTATAAAGGCCCTGTTGACTAGATTAAGTGTAAAATCATTTAAACATAAGAACAAATGGTAAAAATCTATAAAAACGGGAAACAGTAATGAGCCACATCAACAAACGACAACTACAGAACATTAGGTTCCTGACTTAGGACAGGTGTAATCAATTGCAGCGGGTTTGACAGTTTCAATAGAACTAAAACAATTATCCTTATCTAAAACAATTAATAGTGTAACAATACAACATATAGATATATTGATTGATTTTACATTTACCATGAGTATCCCCTTTCAAAACTAAAACACAAGTTGCTTCGAAACAAACCCGTGTTAAACTCAGACGATCTTGAAGGATATGATGTTTCACATGTTTAACACGTCGAGATGTGGAAGTTCTAATACAAACATATGATGAAGTTGTCTATATGTACCTGTTCAAGATCACACAAGTAATTATAACTGCTCCAACGAGAATCATAACTGCAATAAAAGCTCCAACAGTTCCAACTATGATAACTGTAAAATAAAATATGATCACTATTGAAAATTGCCTCTGAAATATCAATAATATCACGGGGTAATTCAGTTATAGATAATGCATATTTTAAGGTTTTTCTTGTCGTAGAACACACCTCGGATGCCAGGATTGTTCAAAGAAAAACCTCCCTCCGGTCGGTCTTTCATTTGATCAATCCTGACACCCCTCAGTGTGTTCTACGACACGAAAAACCTGAAAATATGCATTATCTGACTTATATACCGTCAAAAAAATTATTAATTTTATAAAGATTTGTAAAACTTTGTATTCTATTTTACCGACAACACTAAAGTGGGTTATTCCTTTCTAATGTGTTCAGGTTTTAATACGCTTTGCGGCTCACTTAGAATGTGAAATAAAACTCAATAAATAATTTAGATATAAACCTTTTAAAAATTATTATCCATAAACAATAAAAAATATTACTGTAACTGCATGCAGTAAGACACAAATGTATTGTTACCATCCGATAACACATTGTAAGTTATTTATTGTACCACTTAGCTTATGGAAAAGGGGGAGGGGTATGTTTTTTTTCCTATTTACTATGTTATTTCTATCGCGGAAAAGTGGTTATTTTTTTAACAATTTTACTTGAATCGAATGAAAAATTTAGAAAGATTGTCTTTTGAATAGCAATACATTTATTAAAAGATAATCAGGATATGATAATATACCCTCCGCATCCGACCTTTTTTTTTTAGTTACATTAATGTTATTTAATACAATATAATAACATCTTATTAGTTGATCATTTAATAAAGTAAAAGGTATACATAAATTTTACACAAAGACGAAATTCAATATAAATACATGTAGGTCACGGTTTCCTATTCAGTGTGTATCGTCTAGAACATGCATGAAACATTTGCCACTGGACGTTAAGCAAGCAACCAAAAAGCAATCAACCTATTCAGTTTGACTCAGTAAGATTTTCAAAATCTTACACAGGAATATATCAAATCCGGATATATTTTATGAAAGTCTACATTAAAATTCATCTGACATATATATGAAAATGTTTCTTTATTGTAACGATAAATTAACAAAACTTCACGTTATTTGTTTCTAAAATTAAAATGTGGGACTAAATGACGGTTTCTTTTACACCTATCATCGATTGAACTTTAGAAAATAAATTTCCAAATCGGCAACAAAAAACTATTAGACGAAAAAAGTTTTGAAGTAGGTTATAAATTGCATGTTTATCAAGGAAAATAATGACCTCACACAGGTCATTCTTTTATGCCTCGGAGCATATATCATTGAAACATAGTATCGTCCGGGGTGATTCTGAAAAAGATTGACCTGTCGTTCTGAAAGAAAATAACTCCATATAGGTATATAATAGTAAATAGTGATGTATTTTTACTTCATGTCTTATGATCGAAATTAGAATTAAAACAAACTAAGTTTTGAAATTGAGAATGCAAATAGAGAATGTGTAAAAGCGACAACCACCCGACCATAGAGTAGACAACGTTTTGCTAAATATGTAGTTTAGATAAAATTTGAAATCTCCTGTCTCCTGGACCTAGTTTTTCTAACACTTGGCATGTTACTGCAGGATAGCTATAAGTATCTGAATACATTACCAAATCTATGTCTCATGCAAATTGTTGCAAAAAATACTTGTTCAAAACATATCATGATGTTAAAGCACCGACGAAAATATTCATGAAACAAAACAGATGATTAATATTTATATGCTCACGAGTAGCGTTTGTTGATGCCACTGTTTTGAATTTTGATGTGTTGATCTCAGTTGTATAATCTGTTGTTAAGTCTCCTGTAAGCATAAAACTATTGATAAGATTTATTTTCATCAAGTGTGAAAATTGTTTTGTGAATAAACTTTCTTTACATTAAAATGTATCTTCAATATTGACCCCTTAAAACAGTATCTCAACTTAAACAATAGACAAAAAGTTATTACAGCTGAAGTACAGCAACATGTTTTGCTTTATGAAGAGATTTAAAAAAAATAGTATGCAGATCATGATGTTAATGTCCGCAAGGGCTACCCCACTATTTTGAGTGTTTCAAAATGGCTAAAACGATGAAAGTGATTGTGTTGTTTTAGCTTTGGATTAAAATCAAATGTGTTTTCAGATATTTTCGATTTCAATATGGATCACAAAGAGGATACATATGCACATACGTTGAACTATGTCAAGTGCACTGCCGTTGATTTTATTTGAAATATATAATACATATTAACAAATGAACAAATGAAGAGATATCAACGTGTCTTTATTTTAAATTATGTTGTTCTTCATAATTTTCAAGAGACTGTTGTCTTTCTCAACGGCACCACATAAATACCCGACACATTATTTTTCTCTAGATTTCGTTTTGCAAAATAAGTCCTATTTTCGTTTATAACATACGAACGAAGTGAAAATCAAGATGAATTTTTTTAACAGATAATTTGCGGTAGCTGCGGGTGGCAAATATTTCATAAATGTTCAGTATGAAAAACTATTTTACAACACTATTGTAGTCCCGTAGTTCATTTAGTAAATTTTAGATCTGCACCTTGTAACATGATGCAGATTATGCTGCGTATATAGATATAGGAAGATGAGACAACACTCCATCCAAATAACAATCTATAAAAGAAAACCATTATAGGTCAATGTACGGCCTTCAACATTGAGCCTCGGCTCACACCGAACAACAAGCTATAAAAGGCTTTAAAATTACTAGTGTAAAACCATTCAAACGGGAAAACCAACGGTCTAATTTATATAAAAAAAAACGAGAAACGAGAAACAAGTATAAATTACATAAACAAACGACAACTAATATACATCAGATTTCAGACTTAGAACAGGTGCAAACATTTGCAGCGGGATTAAACGTTTAAAGGGTACAAAACCTTCCCACTGTTTCTGAAACAATAGCCTAACATCACAACATAGAAAAACACACACAAAATATCAACTGGCAGGTATATGCCTGTATTACTTTATTATTATTTTTTCATTTCAATTGTAGCAGATAAATATGTTAGGAATAAGAGCAACACCAGTGTCATTTCGTTCACCAAAGACGGATGCGGATAAATACAAATAAGCAAAAAAAAAACAGACTTTGAACGTGCTCGATCAACTTATTATATTAGTGCTTAAGGTAGATGGGGTGTCTAAATCATAATCAATAGAATTTCTGAATAATTTGGCAAACTGTAGTTTTTATCCTGCTTGTCTAAGAACTTTAATAAAAATAATGGGTCACCGGACTAATTTTCACACTACAGGCTGTGCAAAATTGTAAAATGTTGTATAAATTATGCATGGAAAACCCAAGTTTCGGTCCTAAAACGAAAACCGCACCATAGAATTTTGAGATAAAATATGAGAAGATAGCTTCAATATTATTCTCTCAGATAAGAAGAAGAAAAAAGGGGGTCACCGAACTCGTTTTCCTGCTACATAATAAAATGGGTAAGTTCCTAACACATTCTATTGTAAAAGTTACATTATCTGCCCTTGCATTTGAGTTGTCTCCCCTTCTTTGGCAAAGTTGGAAAAAAAATAATCAAACAAAAGTATTTGTTTTTTTGGTAAAATACAACCATAAATATGATAAAACATGGCATATTATATATCAGAATGAAAAATATTACTCATGAATCACCTACTTATTTCAAAATTTGCACATTTTATCAAATATCTAGACCTTGTTTTCTGGTATTTCAAAATCCAAAATGCAGGAAGACACCCTATCTACCTGAAGGAAATAACACAAAACATGAGAAAAATGGCTGTGCTAAAGGTATTGGGAATGTTAAAATATTTTTTTTCTTCAAGAAACCGTTTTGATGAGTAATGAATAACGTCATTACAATGTTTAAACATAAATAGCCTGTGCCAATTTTGGTATGTTATTGGATCATTGACGCATCGAAAAGTTTCGTCTGTATGTGTTCAATCCATCAGAATATTTTTGAAACTTTAGGGTGTACAAACTTTTTTTTAGGACTCTATTGTTGCACAATTAGATACAAAAACTCTTCAAAAAGATAAGAGATCCGTCCCAGTTTAAGGTTGAGTTCAATTCATTATTTATTACTGTATGCTCATGTTTATAATTAAGTACACAGTCGATTTTTTTGGCCCATGGATTTACGAGTTAGCGGTATACTACTGTTTACTTTATTTATAATGCAAATATGGAATGTGTCAAAGAGACAACATAGAGCAGAAAAAAAAGAAAGGTGCAGGCATTAGAAATAAAATCATTGTGAGGGGACTTTTTTGTTGTTTTCTCATTGTTTATAATATTAGGATAATATTACCTGAACAGTCGGTGAAGTTAAAATCTAATACCAGGGTTGATGTGCCATTACATGTCGCAGATGCATCCGATAAGTGTGTATTGTTTAGTAAATACAACTTGAGGTTCCCCAACTCGCAGGCATCGCAATCCAAGGGGTTGTTCCCTAATTTCCTGTTGAGGCAAACATTTAAAATAATTTTACTTTATTCTTCGAAGCATGCAAATCTGATACATGTTGCAAATACACTTCATTCTTTTTTTTAAAATTTAATTATAAGAATATTTTCAATTTACTTACAAATGTTTAATTATCTTTTGGATGGAAGCAAACAAGTCAATGAAAAATCCTTTTCCAAATTATTATTATTTATTTTATCTTCAATTAATACTGAACTTTAATTAAGCCGTAATTTTGTTTTATTGAGGGGTTTTCTGATTTTTTTTTAGTCAAGTTGTGAATCTTTTTTCTTAAGAGGCATTTATAATCAGGTTTGATAATTAAAGATTATGACACCGTTGTCAATTGCATGTCAATTTCATTAGAAACGCCAAGTCCCCCTCTTATGTCTAAGATAATTTTTCATACATGTATTACTCGACTACGCTAAGAAAAGAAATTATCAATCAATAAGATATCTGAGATATTTTCTAAAATGTAAAATCAACAAAATATTGAACTCCGAGGAAAATTCAAAATGGAAAGTCTCTAATCAAACAGCATAAATAAAAGTTCAAACAATGTTGCAACTTTTTATTAACATGATCAAAACTATATAAACATCGGAATATCTTTTCTCATCTGTAAAAGAGAGAAAAGTTTATATAAATACAAAACAGACATAAGGACTCATGTGAATCAATTATCAAATATAAATATTTTGTTAACATAATACGCATGAGATGTGATGCCAATAAAAACTGACGTGTTCCTTCATTCAATATTGCAATAATTATACATACAGAGTGTTAAGTGCTGGTAGGTCTTGAAATGTTCCTTTCTGTATTGTAGTTATTTGATTGTTGTTCAATTCTCTGAAACAAAAACATAAATAGTCCTGTTAATTGTATTCTTCAGTGTAGAAATGATGCATTTTAATGCATTCATTTTGTATAAAAAGAGGGACGAAAGATACAAAAGGGACAGTCAAACTCATAAATCTAAAACAAACTGACAACGCCAAGGCTAAAAATGAAAAAGAAAAACAGAAAAACAATAGTACACACGACACAACATAGACAACTAAAGAATAAACAACACGAATGGTAAAAATGGTTCTGATCGGATGACAACAAGCATACCCTTCTCTGTATACCTTTATTTATTCTGCAATGTGTTGACATGTTATTTATTTCATATTAATTACAAATACACATTGTGTATCATTAGATATCCTTTCAATCTCATTTTGTTACATTTAAAGGAGAACAAGAAGTATTAGAACACTGGTGTTAATAGCCGATGCTCGAAGCTTTCATGTGACGTCATTTTGTGAAGTTCACAAACACGATACATGTTTGTTTTTATAATGATTTCTGCAGTGTGAACATTCGGTTTATCGATGTCTATTTGATAACTATTTAAAAGTCAATTACTTAAAGAAGTTTGATTGTTTTAGATCTTTTAACCGACTTTCGGAATCCTCTGGTTTTATCCATTGGAATGCCTTGAACAAAAATTGCCCAGTGACCTCTATTTGTCTTTTTATGGAACCGTTAATCTTGTTATTACATTTGAAGAAGAACAAGAAGTATAAGAACACTGTGTGTCATTATGTAAAGTTCACAAAATCATTTACATATATAATGATAAACAATCTGATAAAGTCTTATACAATTTTAATTACTTTTTAACAGTTTTTGAGAACTTCAACTTGTCAATGATAAAGCTATGAAAAGTCAAGAGAGAATATTTTCACCGCTAAAATTTCAATGACTTATATCTCGAAATCAAGCAGTGTGACCTATATTTTTCGTTTTGGTCTTTGAATTCCTTTATTAATCCCCTATCTATATAAACTAGTGTTTTGAAAAATTAGTAACTTTGAAACTGAGAAACAAACTCCCTTACAAAAAATTGTTTCTTAGAGTCATTGTTAAATAAAAGTATATCCAATCCATTCGAACTGAACAGGTATGTGAATGGACAAACTATTCGACGACGGAAAATTATATAACATTTTGTTCTCGGCAGCATTTATTTTACAAAATATTGTCACTATGTATACATACAGGCGATCTAGTGCGAGTAGGTCTTTAAATGCTCCTTTCTGTATTGTAGTTATTTGATTGTTGTCTAGATATCTGAAACAAAACAATGAAATATTTTTAGATAATAAACAAGATAAGATTATCCTTCCAGATCACTTGAATTTTCACAGAGTTTGGGAGGTTTATTCTCTTTTATGTAACGTTTTATGTGCTGTATTTATCTGGTTTTTTTTTTAAACCATAGGGTTGTTAATGTATTTTTGTCTAAGTCGACTAACATCTTTCCGTATAGGCAACAGTTATGTTTTTCAGATTTGTTTACCAATTGACATTGACAGATTGTTTTCTTATAATTCACAGGATTGTTTTAATTTTTGCAATCAAAATTTGTATATAACAGCAAGATATATAATAAGGCATACCATCCATTACATTGTACCTACACAATTATTCCACGGAGAAGTTTAAGTCAATCAATATTTGTCAACAATGGACAACTGCAGAACTTTCAAATGTCGTTCGCATTGATAACGGTAGACAAAACTCTGCCACATATAAACCATAGATTTTTTATCATTTAATTCTTAATAAAATATTATTACAATTTATACATACATTTGATATATAAGCAGTTTATATCTAAATACAAAACAGACATATGGACTCATGCAAATCAATTCATAAATATAAATATTCTGTTAACATAATAAACATGAGATGTGATTTCATTGACGACTGACGTGTTCCATCTTTTAATATTGCAAGAATTATACATACAGGGTGTTAAGTGCTGGTAGGTCTTGAAATATTCCTTGCTGTATTGTATGTATTTGATTATTGGCCAAATGGCTGAAATAAATCAATAATAATGATAAACATATTTTACATCAACACATTGTTTACTCTCATTGTCAAATGGAGATTTATGTAATGTTGATGTAATACTGTAAGTGATCAATAAACGATACTAGTATATAGACAACACTAGTGTATTGACTTGAAATATCAATGGTACAAAGAAGAGGCTTAGAAACGGGGATATACAAGGCTATGTCGAGCTTTTTCTCCGTTCGGGCCTAATTCCTATATCGTCAGTATCATGAGTATGTCAAGTCAAAAACACTAAAGTGGTCCTTAAACTTGAATCATTTATAAAATCATTTTCACTTGTTTTTTTATTGTGTTATTGTTATTCTTTTATTTGAATATTAGAACCAATCCCCCTTTAAAACGGCCGTATATCTTGAACGGCAAAATATACTGCAAAATGAAATGTACATCACCTGTCAGTGCTGAAATACTTCGTTTGAATATGGACAATAAGCATACAACATAATGATTTACAGGTTTTAAACAAAAATATTAACAAGTTAATTATTTTTTCCAACAGTTGTAAAAGAATTAGGTTTGAGTTGTTCCACGCTTCGGTGTATACATTGTAAACCAGGACAGGTTATGGCAATAGTAATGAATCCGTTAATATAGTCCTGGCTCTACTAATTAAATATTCATGAGAAAAGTGATATCGATTCGGTGACTGTTTATGATATAGAAATATACACTCAACACATTTGTGACTGCTTTGATAATTCGAGTGCAGTATGCCTGTATATATAAGACTTTCTATTTGTTATCATTGAGTACACATACAGTACGTATAAAGCTGACAGGTCTTGAAATGCTCCTTGTTGTATTGTTGTTATTTGATTGCTGTATAAATATCTGAAACAAAACAATGATAATGTGTAAGATAATTAACAGAATATTCTTATACTTCCGAAAGATCCTTATATTACCCCGAGTTCAGGTTGTTAACGTGTTGTTTATTCTTTATTTTTTATGTCATGTTATGGTTTGACTTTGTCTTTTTTTAACCTTTGTGTTGTCAATTTATATATTTTTGTTTTAAATCTCTCCAATAGAACGAGTGCAGATTAAATCTATATGGAAGCTTTTTTAGTTGTTATTTGAGTATTGTATAAATATCTGAAACAAAACAATGAAATATTTTAAGATAATAAACAGGATATGCTTATCCTACTAGATCAACAGAAATGTCCCGGAGTTTGGGAGGATTTCTATGTTACGTAACGGTTTATGTGCTGTATTTATCTGGGTTTTTTTAAACCATAGGGTTGTAAATTTATTTTTGTCTAAGTCGACTAACATCTTTCCGTATAGGCAACAGTTATTTTTTTCAGATTTGTTTACCAATTGACATTGACAGATTGTTTTCTTATAATTCACAGGATTGTTTTAATTTTTGCAATCAAAATTTGTATATAACAGCAAGAAATATAATAAGGCATACCATCCATTACCAACACAATTATTCCATGGAGAAGTTTAAGTCAATCAATATTTGTCAACAATGGACAACTGCAGAACTTTCAAATGTCGTTCGCATTGATAACGGTAGACAAAACTCTGCCACATATAAACCCTAGATTTTTTATCATTTAATTCTTAATAAAATATTATAACAATTTATACATACATTTGATATATAAGCAGTTTATATCTAAATACAAAACAGACATATGGACTCATGCAAATCAATTCATAAATATAAATATTCTGTTAACATAATAAACATGAGATGTGATGTCATTGACGACTGACGTGTTCCATCTTTTAATATTGCAAGAATTATACATACAGGGTGTTAAGTGCTGGTAGGTCTTGAAATATTCCTTGCTGTATTGTATGTATTTGATTATTGGCCAAATCAATAATAATGATAAACATATTTTACATCAACACATTGTTTACTCTCATTGTCAAATGGAGATTTATGTAATGTTGATGTAATACTGTAAGTGATCAATAAACAATACTAGTATATAGACAACACTAGTGTATTGACTTGAAATATCAACGGTACAAAGAAGAGGCTTAGAAACGGGGATATACAAGGCTATGTCGAGCTTTTTCTCCGTTCGGGCCTAATTCCTATAACGTCAGTATCATGAGTATGTCAAGTCAAAAACACTAAAGTGGTCCTTAAACTTGAATCATTTAGAAAATCATTTTCACTGGTTTTTTTATTGTGTTATTGTTATTCTTTCATTTGAATATTAGAACCAATCCCCCTTTAAAAGGGCCGTATATCTTGAACGGCAAAATATACTGCAAAATGAAATGTACATCACCTGTCAGTGCTGAAATACTTCGTTTGAATATGGACAATAAGCATACAACATAATGATTAACAGGTTTTAAACAAAAATATTAACAAGTTAATTATTTTTTCCAACAGTTGTAAAAGAAATAGGTTTGAGTTGTTCCACGCTTCGTTGTATACATTGTAAGCCAGGACAGGTTATGGCAATAGTAATGAATCCGTTAATATAGTTCTAGCTCTACTAATTAAATATTCATGAGAAAAGTGATATCGATTCGGTGACTGTTTATGATATAGAAATATACACTCAACACATTTGTGACTGCTCTAATAATTCGAGTGCAGTATGCCTGTATATATAAGACCTTCTAGTTGTTATCATTGAGTACACATACAGTACGTATAAAGCTGGCAGGTCTTGAAATGCTCCTGGTTGTATTGTTGTTATTTGATTACTGTATAAATATCTGAAACAAAACAATGATAATGTGTAAGATAATTAACAGAATATTCTTATACTTCCGAAAGCACCTTATATTACCCCGAGTTAAGGTCGGTTACGTGTTGCTTATTCTTTACTTTTATGTTATGTTTTGACTTTGTCTTCTTTTTTTTTTTTTTTTTTTTTTGATTATATCTTAAATTTTAAAACAAAAATATCAAAAGTGAGTAACTCTAAGTAATTCTGTATTGTAGTTATTTGATTGTTGTATAGATATCTGAAACAAAACAATGAAATATTTTTAGATAATAAACAAGATAAGATTATCCTTCCAGATCACTTGAAATTTCACAGAGTTTGGGAGGTTTATTCTCTTTTATGTAACGTTTTATGTGCTGTATTTATCTGGTTTTTTTTTAAACCATAGGGTTGTAATTTTTTTTTGTCTAAGTCGACTAACATCTTTCCGTATAGGCAACAGTTATGTTTTTCAAATTTGTTTACCAATTGACATTGACAGATTGTTTTCTTATAATTCACAGGATTGTTTTAATTTTTGCAATCAAAATTTGTATATAACAGCAAGAAATATAATAAGGCATACCATCCATTACATTGTACCTACACAATTATTTCACGGAGAAGTTTAAGTCAATCAATATTTGTCAACAATGGACAACTGCAGAACTTTCAAATGTCGTTCGCATTGATAACGGTAGACAAAACTCTGCCATATATAAACCATAGAATTTTTTATCGTTTTTATAAACCAGTTTATATCTAAATACAAAACAGACATATGGACTCATGCAAATCAATTCATAAATATAAATATTCTGTTAACATAATAAACATGAGATGTGATGTCATTGACGACTGACGTGTTCCATCTTTTAATATTGCAAGAATTATACATACAGGTAGTAAAGTGCTGGTAGGTCTTGAAATATTCCTTGCTGTATTGTATGTATTTGATTATCGTTCAAATGGCTGAAATAAATCAATAATAATGATAAACATATTTTACATCAACACATTGTTTACTCTCATTGTCAAATGGAGATTTATGTAATGTTGATGTAATACTGTGAGTGATCAATAAACAATACTAGTATATAGACAACACTAGTGTATTGACTTGAAATATCAACGGTACAAAGAAGAGGCTTAGAATAGGGGATATACAAGGCTATGTCGATCTTTTTTCTCCGTTCGGGCCTAATTCCTATATCGTCAGTATCATGAGTATGTCAAGTCAAAAACACTAAAGTGGTCCTTAAACTTGAATCATTTAGAAAATCATTTTTACTTATTTTTTTATTGTGTTATTGTTATTCTTTTATTTGAATATTAGAACCAATCCCCCTTTAAAACGGCCGTATATCTTGAACGGCAAAATATACTGCAAAATGAAATGTACATCACCTGTCAGTGCTGAAATACTTCGTTTGCATATGGACAATAAGCATACAACATAATGATTAACAGGTTTAAAAAAAAAATATTAACAAGTTAATTATTTTTTCCAACAGTTGTAAAAGAAATAGGTTTGAGTTGTTCCACGCTTCGTTGTATACATTGTAAACCAGGACAGGTTATGGCAATAGTAATGAATCCGTTAATATAGTTCTGGCTCTACTAATTAAATATTCATGAGAAAAGTGATATCGATTCGGTGACTGTTTATGATATAGAAATATACACTCAACACATTTGTGACTGCTCTAATAATACAAGTGCAGTATGCATGTATATATAAGACCTTCTAGTTGTTATAATTGAGTTCACATACAGTTCGTATAAAGCTGGTAATCACTGAAACAACTAGTAAATACATGTAATTACTAAATTGGCTAGTAATTATATGTATTTACTGAAATGTTTAGTAATTACTTGTAATTCCTAATTTCACCTATTTACTGTAACATATATATAAGACTTTTTCATTGTTATCATTGAGAACACATACAGTTTGTATAAAGCTGGTAGGTCTTGCAATGCTCCTGGTTGTATTGTTGTTATTTGATTGCTGTATAAAGATCTGAAACAAAACAATAATAATTTCGTAAGATAATTAACAGAATATTCTTATACTTCCGAAAGCACCTTATATTACCCCGAGTTTAGGTCGGTTACGTGTTGCTTATTCTTTACTTTTATGTTATGTTTTGACTTTGTCTCCTTTTTTTTTTTTTTTTTTTTTGATTATATCTTAAATTTTAAAACAAAAATATCAAAAGTAAGTAACTCTAAGTGATTCTGTATTGTAGTTTTTTGATTGTTGTATAGATATCTGAAACAAAACAATGACATATTTTTAGATAATAAACAAGATAAGATTATCCTTCCAGATCACTTGAAATTTCACAGAGTTTGGGAGGTTTATTCTCTTTTATGTAACGTTTTATGTGCTGTATTTATCTGGTTTTTTTTTTAAACCATAGGGTTGTAATTTTTTTTTTGTCTAAGTCGACTAACATCTTTCTATATAGGCAACAGTTATGTTTTTCAGATTTGTTTACCAATTGACATTGACAGATTGTTTAAGAAATAATTCATGGGGGCTTGAATATATCGTTATTTTACCACGGGTTGGCCCTTTATGACAAATATTTTACCCTGAGCGATAGCGAGGGGTAAAATATCGGCATAAAGGGACAACCCGTGGTAAAATCTAGATATATTCAAGCCCCCATGAATTATTTCGATTCTAATAGGACAAATACGGCATTTTATTTGGATCGAAGCGCTCTAGGTGGAGGCCATTATTTGCCGTTCCCATGAATTAACGCACTTTTAGATTGGCGTAAAAGAACGGAGCAAACAGAATAAGTGACATGCTCAAAGTATTCACAAAACTTATTTAGATAGATTTGGATGAATTTTAATGATAACTTACTTATATGTCTTCTATGTATATAAAAAAATGGGCCTATACCACATTTTAGCATCGTTTGTTTACGTTTCCTTGTTGTGATGATTTTCGGTGATCAAAGCGTGTATTTTCCCGTAAAATGCTTGAACCATAACGTCATCATTCTATGACGTCGGGTACTTCATTCATAAAAAAAACATATGACGTGGGAGTACGATCGGAACAGCCAATGCAATATATTCATATTTTACCACGGGTGTGTACTCAAAGCGTTTGAAGGACGTCATGTTAGAATTTCTTATAATTCACAGGATTGTTTTAATTTTTGCAATCAAAATTTGTATATAACAGCAAGAAATATAATAAGGCATACCATCCAGTACATTGTACCTACACAATTATTCCACGGAGAAGTTTAAGTCAATCAATATTTGTCAACAATGGACAACTGCATAACTTTCAAATGTCGTTCGCATTGATAACGGTAGACAAAACTCTGCCATATATAAACCATAGAATTTTTTATCGTTTTTATAAACCAGTTTATATCTAAATACAAAACAGACATATGGACTCATGCAAATCAATTCATAAATATAAATATTCTGTTAACATAATAAACATGAGATGTGATGTCATTGACGACTGACGTGTTCCATCTTTTAATATTGCAAGAATTATACATACAGGGTGTTAAGTGCTGGAAGGTCTTGAAATATTCCTTGCTGTATTGTATGTATTTGATTACCGTACAAATCGCTGAAATAAATCAATAATAATGATAAAAATATTTTACATCAACACATTGTTTACTCTCATTGTCAAATAGAGATTTATGTAATGTTGATGTAATACTGTAAGTGATCAATAAACAATACTAGTATATAGACAACACTAGTGTATTGACTTGAAATATCAACGGTACAAAGAAGAGGCTTAGAAACGGGGATATACAAGGCTATGTCGAGCTTTTTCTCCGTTCGGGCCTAATTCCTATATCGTCAGTATCATGAGTATGTCAAGTCAAAAACACTAAAGTGGTCCTTAAACTTGAAATTTAGAAAATCATTTTCACTTGTTTTTTTATTGTGTTATTGTTATTCTTTTATTTGAATATTAGAACCAATCCCCCTTTAAAACGGCCGTATATCTTGAACGGCAAAATATACTGCAAAATGAAATGTACATCACCTGTCAGTGCTGAAATACTTCGTTTGAATATGGACAATAAGCATACAACATAATGATTTACAGGTTTTAAAAAAAAATATTAACAAGTTAATTATTTTTTCCAACAGTTGTAAAAGAAATAGGTTTGAGTTGTTCCACGCTTCGTTGTATACATTGTAAACCAGGACAGGTTATGGCAAAAGTAATGAATCCGTTAATATAGTTCTGGCTCTACTAATTAAATATTCATGAGAAAAGTGATATCGATTCGGTGACTGTTGATGATATAGAAATATACACTCAACACATTTGTGACTGCTCTAATAATTCGAGTGCAGTATGCCTGTATATATAAGACCTTCTAGTTGTTATCATTGAGTACACATACAGTACGTATAAAGCTGGCAGGTCTTGAAATGCTCCTGGTTGTATTGTTGTTATTTGATTACTGTATAAATATCTGAAACAAAACAATGATAATGTGTAAGATAATTAACAGAATATTCTTATACTTCCGAAAGATCCTTATATTACCCCGAGTTCAGGTCGGTTACGTGTTGCTTATTCTTTACTTTTATGTTATGTTTTGACTTTGTCTTCTTTTTTTGGTTTTTATTTTGGATTATATCTTAAATTTTAATACAAAAATATCAAAAGTAAGTAACTCTAAGTAATTCTGTATTGTAGTTATTTGATTGTTGTATAGATATCTGAAACAAAACAATGAAATATTTTTAGATAATAAACAAGATAAGATTATCCTTCCAGATCACTTGAAATTTCACAGAGTTTGGGAGGTTTATTCTCTTTTATGTAACGTTTTATGTGCTGTATTTATCTGGTTTTTTTTTTAAACCATAGGGTTGTAAATTTATTTTTGTCTAAGTCGACTAACATCTTTCCGTATAGGCAACAGTTATTTTTTTCAGATTTGTTTACCAATTGACATTGACAGATTGTTTTCTTATAATTCACAGGATTGTTTTAATTTTTGCAATCAAAATTTGTATATAACAGCAAGAAATATAATAAGGCATACCATCCATTACCTACACAATTATTCCATGGAGAAGTTTAAGTCAATCAATATTTGTCAACAATGGACAACTGCAGAACTTTCAAATGTCGTTCGCATTGATAACGGTAGACAAAACTCTGCCATATATAAACCATAGAATTTTTTATCGTTTTTATAAACCAGTTTATATCTAAATACAAAACAGACATATGGACTCATGCAAATCAATTCATACATATAAATATTCTGTTAACATAATAAACATGAGATGTGATGTCATTGACGACTGACGTGTTCCATCTTTTAATATTGCAAGAATTATACATACAGGTAGTTAAGTGCTGGTAGGTCTTGAAATATTCCTTGCTGTATTGTATGTATTTGATTACCGTACAAATCGCTGAAATAAATCAATAATAATGATAAACATATTTTACATCAACACATTGTTTACTCTCATTGTCAAATGGAGATTTATGTAATGTTGATATAATACTGTAAGTGATCAATAAACAATACTAGTATATAGACAACACTAGTGTATTGACTTGAAATATCAACGGCGTTGTCAAGACGTCGATAACGTCGGATCAAAACAAATTGTCAATGCGTAGGAAAAAGATATAGTTCCTTACATTTTCTACATTAATTTCATAAAAAAAAAGACATTTGCCAATATAATAAAAAGAATAACCAAACGCCGTATTTGAATATCAAAAATAAGACAACGCATGACCGAACGACGCATGGATTAAACGAGTGCGCAGCATATGTCTATGGACATATCTTTATTTGATGAATTATACTTGTGAGTGTCCACTTTGAAGGCAACAGTAAAGACTTTCATTCTAGTGGACACTAAAAGACATAAAAGGATAGCCAGGATAGATGTGTCTACAAATAAAATTGGGATTTGAAATGGGGTATATGTCTAAAAGACAACAACCCGCCCATGAAGCAGACAACATCCAAAGGCCACAAATACATGCTTTCAAAGTACAGGATATATATTGAAAACATCAAAATGACATTCGCCTCATGCAATGATCTTATAGTTAATAAACAAAAATTGAGTTATAAATTTACATAAGTCATGCTGAAGGCCAAAAATGTTGACGAGTAGATCCTAAGACATTGATAATGAAGCTCGGTCAAATGAAAACTATTTCAGCTCTATCTTGCTTTAAGAGAGTAAGCGTATAAAACATTGTTTTGGTCTTTGCGTGCTATTAAACGAGAGGGAGGAGTATTACCCAAAATTATTAGGAATCGTTTTTAATTTTTTGGGAAGAATTTAGTTACTAGTATCTAATGTAATTGTCATTGAGGAATGCAAGCTATAAGTAAATATTTTCACACTTATTTAAGCCATGACGGACTGCATGAAACGTACAATTACATGATAACACATTTTGCAAACATAAGTCATGAAACCTATATATTTCGGAAACTTTGTGATCATTGTACTCTACAGAAAAGGACACGTTCTGGCCTATTTATTGTTGTTCTTTATGCATTGGTGAATTTAAATGTATATTTTTCTTCATAAAGATTTATTTTAAACATTGTACAAGTTAAAACCATTTTAAAGCAATATTTTGTACAGGTTATAACATGTATGAGCTACTTTTGTACAAGTTATAACTTGTATCTTTGCATTATACAAGTTATAACATGTACAATATGTTTGTGCATGATATAACCTGTATAAAATCGCAACTTGTACACGACATATACATGTCGATTCATTAAATTTTGAAAATATTTTAAAAGTCTTTTAAAACAAATAGACTAACATCTTTATGTATAGGCAACAGTAGTTTATATTTTTTTAACCAATTGACATCGATCTATTGTATTTTTATAATTTACTTATTCATTGTAATGTGTGAAAACAAGTTTTGCATATGACTATGAACTATGATAAAACATACAAAGAATTAACATAGCTGAGTAAAAACTGTTCGAGTGGAGATTAAAAAAGTCTAGGTTAATCAATAACTGTCACTAATGAGCACTATCAGACTTAAAATGTCGTACACTATTATAACGGATAACATGCTCTGCTAGAAATTAACCGCAACCTCTCATTTGTATGATAATCTCATAAAATGTCATTATATTGACAACGATGTGTGAACAAAAAAAAAGTCACAATAGTTAAAATGTCACAAAAAGGCGTCAGCAGCGTAACTAACCCCATCAAAACTGGGGTGATCCCAGGTGTACGAGAGGCTAGATCAGATGTTACGTCTGGCGTACTAAATCATAATCCTGGTACTATTTACGCCACTGGGTCATGCCTCTATTGGTGGACGTTTCGTCCCCGAGGGTATCACCAGCACAGTCACCAGCAGAGTAGTCAGCTCTTCGGTGTTGACATGAATACCAATTATGTGGTCATTTGTTTTATAAATTTCCTGTTTACAAAACTTAGAATTTTTGGAAAAACTAAGGATTTTCTTCTCCATAGCATAGATTACCTGCCGTATTTGACACAACTTTTTGGAATTTTGGATCCTCAATGCTCTCCAAATTTGTATTTGGTTGGTTTATAACTATTTTGATATGAGCGTCACTGATGAGTCTTATATTAAAGAAACACGCGTCTGGCGTACTAAATTATAATCCTGGTGTTGACATGAATATCAATAATGTGGTCATTTTTTTTATAAATTTCCTGTTTACAAAACTTTGAATTTTTCGAAAACTAAGGATTTTCTCATTCCAGGCATAGACTACCTTAGCCGTATTTGGCACAACTTTTTGGAATTTTGGATCCTCAATGCTCTTCAACTTTGTACTTATTTGGCTTTATAAATATTTTGATATGAGCGTCACTGATGAGTCTTTTGTAGACGAAACGCGCGTCTGGCGTACTAAATTACAATCCTGGTACCTTTGATAACTACTGGTACCTTTGATAACTATTTACATGTGGAACCTGTCGTGCCGCTCATTTGATAACAACGGCGGTAAATAGTTTTTGCTAAAATTAGCTACATAATAAAAATATTTTAACAGTTCATCTGACAAGATGTGTTATGACGGTCAATGACACAATTCTCAAAAATACCAGTCACAGTTTGTAAAAGAAAAAACCCCATTATTGATCCAAGTACAAGTCTTCAATACGAAGCCTTAATTGATACCAAACAGAAAGCATTGTAGGGCCCAAAAATTAACTAATGTAAAACTATCGATCGAAAAAATCTACGGTCTTCTAATGTATACATACAGAGTAGTCAGCGTTTGTAGGTCTCGAAATACTCCTGTCTGTAATGTAGTTATTTGATTGTTATTCAAGAACCTAAAAGAAAAGTATAGTAATGCATAATATAGTTAACACTTAAAAATATTGTTTATTATCATTGATATATAACTGTTAACATTTGGACAACAGATAAAATATATCAGAATATTGAGGTCAGTCAATAAATTAGATTAAATGCAGGAACTAGTAGTGTATATAACACATATACGATAGCTAAGCGTTGACCTGTTAACAAGAAGTCACAAACACAGAAAGTTTCTGTCTTATTGAATGTTCGGTAAATATTTCTTTCATACTATCGATACAAAAAATCAAAGATGCAATCATCTTAAAAGAATCTAGTAAAAAAGGAGGGACAAAGGCTATCGAGGGGACAGTCAAACTTACCAATCTAAAATAAACTGACAACGCCATGGCTAAAAATGAAAAAGACAAAAGACAAACAGACAAACAATAGTACACATGACACAATATAGAAAACTAAAGAATAAACAACACGAACCCCACCAAAATCTAGGAATGATCTCGGGTGCTCCGGAAGGGTAAGTAGATCTTGTCCCACATGTGGTACCCGTCGTGTTTCTTATGTGATAAAAAAAATCCGGGAAAAAGTCGGTAGGTCATATTCATGAAAGGGAAGGGCATTTCAGTTACAACGTAGGGAACATATCCGATATCATTTGTGAAACAGTAATTCCAAAACGTTTATTCCATAACGGTCAACCAATTCGTGATGGCGTGCGTAAACTTTACGAAGGGAGGATTTCAACTTTACCATTTGGAATTCTTGGTTTAATAGCTTCCTTGTGAGCAGCAACTCTCTATCTAGAAAATCTTGATTTGAAATGGAAGCACGGGGATATCGTATCAATTAGGAGATATACCCCGTATGCAGGTACTGCTGGAATGTTGTTACTTAGAAATGGAAAGTTCACAATTGGGAAGCTGACATCATCCTCTCTTTTATCGTAAAGTTCTGTTTTAAACCGACCCTCCTTGTCAATTTCTAGATGTAAGTCAAGATATGATGCCGAATTAACTGTATCTGTAGTATCCTTTATCTCTATTCCGATGGGATAGATGCGTTCTACGTAGTCATCAAATTTAAAATTATTTAATGCAAGAACATAATCTATATAGCGGAAAGTAGAGTTAAAGGATATTGCTAACTTCTTATCTTTCTTCCTAAGTAGTGCCTGCATAAAGACAGCCTATTAAAAAAGAAACAAGTCGGCAAGTAGAGTTATCAGAATCGAAAGAATAATTAAAAGGACGTAATTAATCAACAAAATCCAAAGATTTTTATTTTGAAATGCAGAAAAACATACAAGAAAGTTTTCATTTCGTATTTGAAATAGTAATTTAGAGAGGTCATTATCAACAATACTTGAAAGTTAATAATAGCAATAATAAAGGCAACTTACCTAGAAATAAAATAAAAGTATCTAAGACCTTATTTCAAATATGAGAATCGGTGAACATGATTTTGAAGTCAATACCCTTTATGTATTTTATTCTAGAACGTTAATTGTCTATAATTTGCATTGTTTGTTTATAAGGTTGACTGCTTTAATCGCCTCATAATAGTGATTGCTCCTTAGTATAGTTTCCTAATATGAAACTTAAACGTTTAGTTTTGATATTATCCATATAGTATTTTTTTCACCGAATCACAAACTATAATTTATGTGCAATTAATCATTATTTCTATTATATCAATACTACTAATGAAATAAATAAACAAAAACTAAAATGTTACTTTAACTCACAGACTGGTTGTTGAATTAGGAATTTCAGACGGCACTGTTGTTATATTTCTATACCCACAACTAACCGTCGTGCCATCGCAGCTACATTGAAGTGGACAACCATTGACTGTACTTGTCAAAACTGTGCATATGACAAACACAAGTTTACGGAGCATTGTCTTCTACAATATACCTGATCATTTATTTTATTTAGTTTTAATTTGCTAATTATATATGATAACAAATAAGTCACTTAATCAATGTTAATCATCATTTCTGAGGAAAAACGCGTAAAAGAAGAGTTAAGATGTGTTTAAGAAAATCACACGGACACGTGCACACTATCGTTAAATAAAAATGTTAATAATAATAATGTATTCCGAAAATTTATGGAAAATATACACATAATTCTACCAAAATAAGAATTTTTACTAAAATATATCAAATAATAAAGGAACAATTGTTCAGGGAAAAAATTAAGTCTTTCCACCAGTACCAGAATGAAAACATTGAAGTTCAGTGTGAATGTCAATTCCTTTTGCTTAATGTTGTAAACATATGAATTTTAAGCAAAGGTCAAAATCTAGAACGTCCAATGTGGCCATGACATTGATCTTCAATTGCAAGAACATAAACTAAGGATCTCAAATCTAAATACCCTAGGTCTGTTATAAGTATGGTTAATGAGTTATATAACTTTACGCATAATCCTTTATATAAGAATGAAGAAAACTCATACTTACGGTCTTTGTTCCCTTGCAATCAAAATTTAAGTGTTACGACATGTCAAAACTAACAATTTAGTAAACATAATTTGTTAATATCTTTTACGGTTTTTCAAAAAATAAATGAAAGTAAGCCAAAATCAAAAACCTTGACCTTTGACCTAGATCTAAAAGAGTTGTCGTTATCTTTTACGGTTGCGAAGGGGTAGTGGCCACAATAAACAAAAACAGTGTTTGGGGAGTTAACACTTACAACGTAAAGTATTTGGTTGAGCGGTTGTCAATTTCAAAAGCATATAAACTAGATACAAAATCATATTCCAAATATCTAAGCAAAATCTTATGAAAAACAAAACTACGCAAGAAAAGATATTAGGCGGAAGAAAAATCAAAATAATGATAATCAGAACGAAGTCAGAAGGCATTTCCACGGAAAGGTGGAAATACCTAACTATATTAATATAGAGACGTGCATATTCAAATGGGCAAACAAACGGTCTAATCTATATAAATACTAGAAACGGTTCTCCGTTAAAGCGCCCATTTTATGAAGTTATTTTGTCCCTCCGTAAGAGAGCAAACCTAACGACTTCCAGTTATATACCCGTAGCATGTAATATTATATCTGAGAATTTTAGATTTCTTTATTATCTATATTTTTAATTTTTATAAAGTTTAGTACATATTCCACAACGATCGTGATCGTACCGGCCGTCCATAATGTTTTCTTCGAAAAGCTGAAATTTTTATTGATGGATAAAAGACCAAGCAGGACAAAATATTAAGTACAGTATAGAGTGTAATATGAGTTAAATTTGATCATAAGGTTACCAGAATTTTTTTTTTATAACAATGGTCGTTTATTCAATGTTTCATCAGTATGAAAAACGAAGCAAAGTTGAAAACTGTAGAGATTTGTTAAGCGTGTAATCTCCGTGGAATGGCCAATTCTTAAAAAACATCAAATTTGAAAACAAATTTCACATTCAACAGATCAAAATCGATGTCAACATTAAGTTTTAGTACAACTCTGATCTTTATATATAGATATACATATTAGGGTTCATAAATGACGAAATCGTCGAAATGTAACCTCTGTTGATATTTTGGTAAAGAGTACTTTCTATCACGTCCGCACTTTTATCGAGTATGGCGTGCCAAATAAACATATTACATAGTTATAATGGGTGGCGGATATATCACTTATAGGTCAATAATATGTTGTAATTCAGACGACAACATGTAACATTATTTATAAATCAATTGTTTGAGTGTAACAGAGTTGCTTCTTTCTCAATCTAGATGAAGAAAAAAAACACGAACCGGATGTTTTCATGTCAATCGTAATATCATGTAAATAATGTATACCTGTTTTCAATATTCAAGATATGAAGCTTTATGATTAATATAAATTTGATACCGAATTCAATACAATTTTAAAATAAGTATGCAATTGCAAGACGCCATAAAAATTTCTCTTTCTTTTTTCGTGTTGCACAAGCAGAGAAGCTTTTAATTTCTTTCATCGAAATAAGGACGTCGGTTTAAAGGGCCCGATATAAATTCCGCTTCATTAATTAACAACACCTTGTACAACATTTTTTCGAAATTCAAAGCAATTAGATAGATTAAACAAAACTATTCGTCACAATGCTATATATATATATATATATATTACGGTCTATATTAGGGAAGGAGAGCTACATTTCTGTATTTTGTAATTTTTTTGGCCATTTTTCTCTATATAGTTAGAAATATATTCCCTTCTCTGTAAAATGTTTGGGTTCAGTTCCTGCATTTCAAAACTTCCGTATACAAAATTTTTACAATATATATTGTCTTGTCTGTATCAACAACATACGTATGACGACACTTCTCCGTATAGCCCCTCTTTTTTAATCTGTCACTGCACTGCATAAATGATTATACCACTTTTAAAATAAGTATAAAACTTGGAGAAAAAAAGTATTTCAATTTCTTCGAAATAAGTTGGATAGCTGGGACAATAAACAAAAGTAAAGATGATATGAGGTATATTTTATCATATTTTCCTTGTGATTCGAGGTACTAGTAATGAGGAGCTGAACGTTCAGTTTTATAACAGTGACAGTACCGGTAGCTAACCGACATTAAGAGAAATCGGAAATCGGATAAAATAAAAATTTGATCACCAAAACGATTTTATCATTGATTACTCATCTTTCCAACAAAATACAGAAAGAAGCATTGCACCAACAAACGATAGATATTTTGTCATTTATTTAAGAACATAACAAAATAACGGGTTTAATGACGCTTCTTGAATCCGATCTAGATCTGAGTTTGTTTTTTTAAGAAATAGGATTCGATATGTTTTGTCAGTTCTGATCGTGAAATCTCAAAACACCTGAGACGAAAACCGATTTTTATTTATTGATATTTCTCATGCGTTCGCATTTTTTACTTTGAAAAAGCAGGTTTACGATGTTACATACAATTTTATCATGGTGTTTCCTTTTGAAAGTGCCCAGTGTATATTTTCTAACGAGAATGTAACACAGGCAAAATTTGCTCACGTGCATTTCACATGAATATCACATGACATTCACATGACAAATTTCACGTAAATTTACCTCAAACGAGCTTATACATGGAACTCGCGTGAACATATTTATTTGAATTTCACGTGAATTGAGATTCACAGATTTTCACATGAATTTCAAATGAACTTTTCAACAAAAACAATTGGTTTTTATCATGATTTTAATTAAATTTGAAAATTAAGATGTTGCTTGAATTACTCTATTTAAAAAATTCATGTGAATTTCACGTGAACAAAATTCATGTGATTTACATGTGAATTTCATGTAAATTCACATCATATTCATGTGAATAACATTAACGGTGCCTATTTTCCTGCATCAGATGCGCATTTCAACAATATATGTCTCATCAGTGATTATCGTGGCCAAAATATTTGAAATCCAAAGCTTATTAAAAAGATGATGAGCTTTAATCCAAAAGGTCCAAAAAGTATAGCAAAATTCGTGAAAGGAATCAGAGCTTTGCATGAGGGGATGCATTCCTTAATTTGTAATAATTTCTAACATTTTGTTACAGCAAATTTTAAGAATCCCAAAAAATCCGTATTTTCATGCCAGTACCGAAGTACTGGCTACTGGGCTGGTGATACCCTCGGGGACTTACAGTCCACCAGCAGAGGCATTGACCCAGTGGTAGTAATGACATTAACGGTACCAACTTTCCTGCACCAGAAACTCACATAAACAGATTTCACGTGAGTGTCACGTATAAGCTCGTTTGGGTTGAAATTCACGAGAAATTGATGTGAAAGAAATTTGCCTGTGTAGATCAGTGCAATATGTAAACATTTCGACGAGTTTTAAAAAAGGCTGGAAGACCACTTTTCAAAAGCTCTAGATTTCTGTTTTTTTAGAAAGAAATGAAGGATATTCTACGAAAATGAATGTTTGTAAACGTCGTTAACCGTACAAGTGTATCACAACAACTTGCTCAGAGTCTGAAAATACCAGTTTTTGTGTTCGACCAGTAAAATCGAGCACACATTTCACTCGACAAGACTCGATTTTGTCTCGACTTTACTTGTTTCGTCTGATTAAGTACTTGGTGTCTTGGTGTAGTCTGAAATGCTCGACCTGCTTTGACCTGTCTCGACTAGTCCCGACCTTCAAATTTAGTCTTGAATGGTGTAAATCAGCCAATCTAACTAAATTAAATATTGATCTTACAAAATTACTGCTTATTTGGTAGTTTGATTTATTGCTGTGAAATTTAATAATAAAAAAGCTAGAATTTACAATTCGGACAAAATAGAGATAGTTCCCTCTAATTTTGTTAATAATTATTTTCAAATCAAATTAAATTTTCACACTTTTTAAAAACTGCTACCTTGGTGGTATATATTTATTTTACTAAATCCAAGGTTGTTATGAAGTTTGGTGTATTGCTATCAAATTCAAAAATAAAATTAATCTAGGTAAAAAGAACTTGAATTTACAGTTCGGACTATATTCAGATAGTACACTTTGATTTTTTTAATATTTTTTTTAAATCAAATTGGATTTTCATCAAAATATACAGCTACCTTGGTGATATATTAATCATGTTAATCTTACTGAATCCCAGGTTGTTATGATATTTTTTTCATATCAACTTTGATTTTCATCAAAATATACATCTACATTTATCTAACTGAATCCTAGGTTTTTATGAAATTTTGTGTATTGCTATCAAATTTTAGAATAAAATTAATCTAGGTAAAAAGAACTAGAATTTGCAAATCGGACTATATTCATATAGTACACTTTTTTCAATTATTTTTTTTAAATCAAATTGGATTTTCATCAAACTATACAGCTACCTTGGTGAAATATTAATTTTACTGAAATCCCAGGTTGTTATGAAGTTTGATGAATTGCTGTAATATTTAAGAACTAAATTAATCTAGGTAAAAAAAAGTTAGGATTTGAAATTCCGACAAAAAAGAGAGAGTACTCTTTATTTGTTCCGTAACTATACAGCTATCTTAGTAATATAATGATTTTACTGAATCCAAGGTTGTTTTTGAGTTTAATGTATTGTATCCAATTTAAGGATTTCGTTAAGCTAGGTAAGAAAAATCTAGAATTTGCAGTTCAGACTATATAAAGATAGTACAGTTTATATTATTTCAAAGCAACATACAAATCTACAAGTATCTTTATTATATATTAGTCTTACAAAAAGCAGGTTATTTGGTTATTTAGTTTATTGATGTCAAATCTAAATATTTAAATTATAGGTATCTATCTAAATGAATGAAAAGCAAAAGTGGGAAATTGGAAATATATCCTAATGGCAGGGGATGGTACCTTAACGTAAATTTACAGGCACAATTTGTTATATTGAATCCTTGCTTCTGGAACATCAAACTAATGCGTAACAGTTTGCAATGATGGGGTCAACAGGTAGAAATACTGACCTTGACTTTCCTGAAGGGATAGTTTTACTGGCTGATAAAATATTCCCTAATAAATGTCCTCTTATTGTACCCTTAGTATACAAGACAAGAAATACAGCTAACACCTGACAATTTAAAAGGGTAGGTGTCGAAAAATTAATAATGCTATCAAATAACAGTAACTGTTGAAAATTTGATTGAAACAATAAAAAATTGTAGTGTTACGGGAAGTCTTTGCAGACAATCTGGCAGAAAACTCTGTCAAATTGTATATACTAGAAAAAAAAACGCGCGGCCGGAAGAATACTTGAAAGAAATTTGTATGGTGATACACAGCTTGGATTCGTGTTTCTCAAACTGTTTTATGCACTAATGCATTATATTGATAGTTTTTATTAGTTTGTCAGTTCTTCTTCCATGGGATTTGAATTTCCAATAATAAGCTTCTGTCTCGGTGTTACAGTTACACAGATGCTCCTAGAACGGAGGAAATATCTCAGAGAAGAAGAAGACAACCTAAAGCACTGATGATTAAAACATTTCTCAGTGGTGCTAGTTTGTAGTAATTCTTTTTTTTTCGAAATGTGCGAGTAAAGTTCTGTCCCTGTGTGATACGGGTGCTCCAAGAACGGAGGAAATAACTAAGAGAAGAAGAAGACAATCTAGAACTATCTGAAGATGTTTTCTTCGGTGGTGCTAGTTCTGTCTCTGTGTGACACTGGTGCTCCGAGAAAGGAGGAATTTACTAAGAGAAGAAGAAAACAATCTAACGATTAATCATATTTCTTCGTGTTTTTATCTTTTTTTTTGTGTTGCGAGTTTGATAAAGTGATGCAAGTTGTAAAAATTAGTGAGAGTGTTTGATTGGTGCGATTTAGCCGTGGCCAGAGTTGTCGGGCAGTACGTCGACTGAGCATTCGCTAACGCGTATATTACACTGATCGATAACCTTTACCCAAAAAATAAGCCCTGCGGCAAACTTTTTACCATGCAAGTGAAGTTTGCAGCAAGCTTGCTGCAAACATAATTATGCAAATTAGATTTGCCGCAAGCTTGCGGCAATTGTTTGCTGCAAGCTCGCGGCAATTGTTTGTTGCAAACTTGCAGGAACTACACATTTTACCAATGTCATGTGTGTAGACACATTCAATTTATATTTTTAAAATTACACAGCAACATTTTTTAAAAGTCAATTCTGTTTTTATACAAACAGTCATTGAAAGAATTCTTGCGAACTCGTGAGATTTAAGGAAATACATTCATGCATTTGAGTTTTGAAAAAGGGGGCAGGAGTCATTCTCAAATGACATAATATACCTGTATTAAAAAATAAAAAAGGATAAATCTCAAATGTGTATTGAGTATAAAGCTAGGTAATACTTGCATTACAGAATTTAACTTAAGTTTAATAAGCATGGTCTTGATGGTGCAGTACTTAAGTTACAAAATTCAAACTTATAATAGCTTATTTTTTTCAATCTCACATGTATATATAGTTGCTTACTTCATTACATTTATGTATGATGATAACATTAGTTATTTTATTAAAACATGCAGTTCTATGAATTATTTATATTTCAAAATTACATACTGACTATCCCATATTATTGAACAAAAACGCCTCCTTGATCTCTTATATGGGAAATGTATTTCCAAACACAACCAACATGACCTTGTCACAATTTCAAATTGTTAGCATCCAGGAAGTGCCAACTAAGCCTGCCCAGTCAATATTGTGTAATTCCTGCAATGTTCTGGCAAACATATAGAATGGTCAAAGTTTTTCTGCAATCTTGCGGCAAACATATAGAATGGTCAACGTTTTCTGCAATCTTGCGGCAAACATTCTTTATTATTTTTAACTTTCTGGCAATCTTACGGCAAACATTGAATGTTTCTGCAAACTTGCCACAAGCTTGCAGCAAAAGCCTGCAATGTTTGTCGGAAGTTTGCAGCTAGCGGCAAACATCTGCAAACACTAGTATCTGTGTTCCTGTAAACTTTTTGCTTGCCGCAAGCTTGCAGCAGAGTCTGCTGCAAGTTTGCGGCAAACAATTCAGTTTCATAAGGGAATGGTCTCCGAATTTGGGTATTTTCTAAAAAAAAAATGGCTTTTTCTGTGGAAAAAAAATTGTTTCAAAGACAATTTAGGAAGTACAAAACAATACATTTATACATCATATCAACAATATTTCCGACTTTGTATGGTTTCAGAGGAGCTGCGGCTCAATGAAATCGGTCTCTTCCTTTAGTAGTATAGATTTGTGTTGCAACTTGTTTTGTTGATTTGAATTTAAGTACCACTTTGGCGTTATTCGCTTTTTAATTTATCAATGTTGTACACTTTAAGATGTCCCCTGTATAATTATCTGTTACATGTCATCATCAATGTAAACATAAAAGGTTTAAACAGTTTTAGAAAAAGTCTACTATCGTGTGAGGTAAATTGGAGTTGAACACACAGTCACGCCTTTTTACCTTCGTAGTGGTTAAAATATATATCAATGGATTTCTTCGAAAGAATAACTCTATCAAAGGATGTATAACTTTAATTTTATTTTTTGTTAAAAGGTAAACACAGACTGAGAGGCAAATCGAAACTTTCCAACAATTTGATTCATAACTCAAAATACACCAACTCGTCATAAGATGAAGGCCAATTTAATTACTGAACATGTTTAATTTTTATGCAAATTAAACTGTTTTCAGAAATAAAACATATGTTTTGTTTCCATGTAAAAGTTTTATTATCTGTTAATGGGTAAAATGTTTAAGAAAATAAAGTGTTGACATATTAAAGATAAGATTATTGTTTTAGGGTATTTATATAGTAAATCAATAGATTTTGTAACTTGTAAATGAAGTATAGAACCTGCGAAAGGAAGGCAGAAAACGCATAAAAAAACCCGGAAGTAGTTTTATTAATTCTTAGATATATTTTAACTGCAGAATTGTCAACCACTATAAAAATCAGACGATGTGGTAGGTTTGACAATGAGACGACTATCCACCAAAGTTCAAATGAAATGGATGTAAGTACTTATAGGCAACCGTACGGCCTTCAGCAATGAGAAAAACCAATATCGTTTAGTCGGCTATAAAATGCACTGACATGAAAAACACTGAAAAATATGAAACAATTCAATCACAAAAAAAAAAGAGGCTAGTAAATAAAAAATATCTAATAAAATTAACGTTCTGACCTAATACACACTAGACACATATCAATAAGTTAACATGGCAAAAGCGAAGCAATAATAACTGACTTATCGAATTTTTAACGATTCAGTAATAAAGACCAGTCAATAAAAAACTAAGTGTTACTTTAGGTCAAAAGGGAGAACATGACACCTTCTTGTAATTACAGCCAAGCAATCTGGAAGCATACTGTTTGCTAGAATTTAAAAAAAACCGATATGTCTGTATTGGCATATAATTTCCGATCCCTTATTTGCGTATTTATAGCAATAGAAATATTGTGTATAAAACAACAACAATATTATTGAATTCATCCAGCTAATAAACCTAATATAGCTTTAATTTATTTAGAAATGAAACACAAAAACATGGCTACATAATTTCTTTAATGACGGAAACAGTATAATTCTGATTGACTAAGTGGCATCGCCGAGATCCGCGGTATAGCAAACATCGAAGTTCCTCAATCATGTTTATCACACATAAATCAATTTAGTTTCATATTGCAGTTACATTCTAACTGTGAATGCTAGTTGCGCGTCATGCAAACAATTTATTCACTCTGTTCATGCCATGTAAGAGAAGCAGAAGACACTAGAGAGAAAGTAAAACTATTCAGTTGAAAATACACTGACAATGTCATGCCAAAAAGACGAAAAGTTAACTAAGACAAACCACATTCATGAAAATACAACACAAAACACTAAAGACATAGCAACACGAACCCAACAAATAAAAAAAATGGGTTGATGTTTGGTACTCTGGAAAGGGTAAACAGATCGTGCTCTATACAGCTATATGTAGCACCTTTCGTGTTGTTCGTGTGAGTAAAAACCCAGTGTTTAGTCTCTTTCGGCAGGTCACATTCGGGGAAAAGAGGACAGGAATTTATCCTTTGATAAGTGAAACCAACGATAAAGGTGGGGTTTGTTTCGCTGATGTTAATTTATAAATGTTTATTCACGTCTAGTTGGAATGGAATATCAATTCGATATATCGTGCAGGGTGTATACCACGCGGTTTATAAGGTTATGTTTCGTCTCACTATTTTTAAGATTTTCCACCTTTGATAATTGTTTGGTATGACGATAACTTTTCACTTCTGTTCTCGTACTATGAGCAACAAAATTATTTATTTTGTAAAAAATATTTCTGTACTCTATGTATACCTTACAACAAATTTATTTTATTTACCTGTGTACGTTATTTTATTTGGCAGCATTTTGTCCAAGGTTATGGTTGTCTTTTTGATATTGTTTTACATCTAACCCCCTTGTTTTATTTATTTTGTATTTACATTGTGTCATAGATCAAATTTATTGTTTCAGTGTATGTTCCCTTGGTTTGGGTTGATATGTATTTTGATTGAGTTAAGCCGTTTCAATTGATATTTTATAGTGTGTCTTTCTATGTTGTGATGTTACACTATTGTATCAGGTAGGGTAAAAGTTGTTGCCTATTAAAACGTTTAAGCCATCTGCATTTGTTTGCACCTGTCCTAAGTCAGGATCCTGATGTTCAGTGGTTGTCGTTTGTTGATGTGGTTCATACGTGTTTCTCGTTTTTCGTTTTTTATATAGATTAGACCGTTGGTTTTGCGGTTCGAATGGTTTTACACAATCATAGCTAGACGTTCCAAAATCTATTTTATGTCCTTTCTTTCCTCCAATCTGTGTCCTGGTATGCATTTTTCTATGTGTTTACGTCATACTGTTAAAAAATCTTTGAGGACATAGTTTTGTTGTCAAAAACATCAATACAAATTTACAAATGAAACATTAAAGTAGACGAGAAATACTAAGATTTGTTTAAAAACACGACAAACAAAATGACAAAAAAGGGAAAGTTTCACATTAAAAAATGCTTGATGGGAAAACATATCATTTTGAACTTCTAGCAGTATTTGCTTACAGGTGTCTGACATTGCAAATTACTCGTTGATAAACTTCGTACCATAGAGATTGAGTACACATTTAGACAGATAATTGTATTGTGGGTACATATATTTGTATATGACGTATTGATTGGACACAGATTTGGGAAAAATATGTTGATTGTAGGATGCACTGATTTGAGGCTTACACATATAATAGTGAAATACATATAACAAAAAAAAATGTTGTCTTATTTTTTGGATTTTTATTTACTGATTTTGTTTTGTGTCGTTTTTATGGTTTTAAAATCATCATATGTTTGAAGTACTGTGAATAAGCCAATCCTGTACCAGTTTGAAAGTTTGAGGCTTTTAAAAGTATTCCCTCAGCTCAAATTTGGCACCTCCTGTAAATTACCTTGTTTTTGGCATATACATTAGAATGCCTAAAAACAGACAAATTCTGGGACGCTTGAATAATCGAGCGATATAAAGTCATATGTTATCGAAAGAGGTTGCCTAGGAAATCTTTTATATATATGGTTCAACACCAACATACGTATTTAACAATAACAAGTGTGTAAAATGTGATATGAAATGCTTACACAAACAATAATGTAAAACATATATAACAAAAATACCTATCTACAAACCAAATTCAAAAAGGGGTAGACCATAAAACTGAATAAATCAAACGAACAGGTGAAAAACGATTTCCAAATTTCCAAATTCCTAACTAGGTACAGGCATTATCCGAAGAAAATTGTGGGTTAAACCTGGTGTCGTAGCTAGATAAAACTCCAACGTGTATGACAATAGTTCATAACTACGTTAATCATGTTTTTATGACGTAGTGAACATTCCAAACAGACATAATAGGTTAATGATATTATGATTTGGATTCAGCAGCCAAAAACTGTGTATACATACATCATAGACATACAATGAAACTGACTACCAAATTAACAAAGACGTCAAGAAAAGTGATGATGATAGCAGATCTGAAGATTTAATCGTAAATTTATTTAAACAAAATTTTCTTAATAAAATATAAAAACATGTTACAATTACACTAAGTATACAATATAAAAATCATGCTTTAAAAAAAGGCAATCATCACATTTTTTCTAATCAAAATATATATACTTAACACTTATATCGAAGCAATGTTTTTAAAATTAGAAACAAAATGCTTTCAAATCTATGAGTTCTAATTTCAGGTATGTTAAAACTTTAATATAAGCACTCTACGATGGCGTGTTTGTTATTCGTCCCTTTTATCACTTCATATCATTGATTGCTGCTCATGCTGAAAAGGCACATTTATGTCTAAGATAACGTGTTGACGATACAGAAAAATGTCGTTAGTTAGTTCTTCTCAGTACTTTTACTTTGCACCTATACATTGTGTTCATGCACAATTAAGTCTTGTTGAACTAACGACATTTATACTTTGCATTTATAATATAAATGATAATACAATAAATATAATAATAATAATGATGACTTTATTCAAAAAGGGTGACTAAATTAACGTACACTAATCTACAGTGAGGCCCTTCATACAAAATACAGAACAGGTTCTACAAATACTATTTTTTTAACTTATAATTCAATCTACACGCTCACTTATAAATTGTGTAGGCTATATTGTTCTTGTTATGAATATTGATAAACTGTAACACATATATATGAATATGAAAAGAATAGATTTAGTACAAAAAAAATAGATTTAGTACAAAAAAATTATATATAAAAAAGAAATAAAATAACAAATCATAAAATAATGTTAATGCATCAATAAATAATACTCTTTTAATAAAATTCAAAATCATTTTACAACTTTTAGGTAAATAGAAACAGAAAAATAAGCAAAATACTGAAGATAAGATAAAAAAAAACCATAAAGATGAAAACATGATGTTTTTTTTATCATGTTGGATAACATGCACTTTCTATTCTAATATAATTGTGAAGGGAATGTTAATGATATAGTTATGATTTCACTTAGAAACAAATACCAGTTGATTATTGCGCATCGTGATTGCATTGTTAACAATACTGCATCTCCCTACTACGAGATTGAAGGATGTTCTACTGTATGTTTCCCCCCGCAGATAATTTAAAAACCACAAACCTTGAGTATTACAAAGGATGCGATAACAGTAATAAAACAATAAATCATGAAAGAATATAAATACATCAATAAATCATAACCTAATATTAGATTTTAAAATTACTTTACAACTTTTAGGTTAAAATAAACAGAAAAATTAACAAGACAAAGTAGCGAAATACAACAGATATGATAAATAAGCATAAGTATGAAAACCTGAAATTTTATTATGATTGATAAAAAGCACTTTCTTATCTAATATTGTTAATTGAATGATAATGATACAGTTATTATTTCACTTAGAAACAGCTACCAGTTGATTATTGCGTATGAAGATTGCATTGTTAACTATACTGCATCTCCCTTCTACGAGAATGATAGATATTCTACTGTTTTTTCCCACCAATTTATTTAAAACCGCAAAACTGTAGTATCACAAAGGATACGATAACAGAAACCACTACAGAAACACCAGTAACGGTTCCGGTCACAACAGCTGAATTGTCGGCCTCTGAAAATAGATCAATAATATTACGAAATGTTGTTCTTCAAATTTTCAAATTATAATACCTGACATCAATCCGTTTTAACTCATCTAATAGTTTCGTAAATAGTTCTCAAAGTACCAGGATTATAATTTAGTACGCCAGACGCGCGCTTCGTCTACATAAGACCCATCAGTGACGCTCAGATAAAAAAGTTAATAAGCCAAATAGGTAAAAAATTGAAGAGCATTGAGAACCCTAAATTCTTAAAAGTTGTGACAAATACGGCTCAGGTAATCTATTACTGGGATAAGAAAATCCTTAGTTTAAAAAAATAAAAACATCAATGTTTTGTAACAGGAAATTTATAAAAATGACCATACAATTGATAATCATGTTAACACCGAATTGCTGACTACTGGGCTGGTGATACCCTCGGCGATCCCATCAAATCAATTATCTGTACACAGGCATGTCGGGTTCATTAACCTCATGGAAGATATAAATGTTAATTCTAAGGAACAGTTCACAACTAATTTTTATAATAATCAAACAATATGATACAAATAGAACATGATAAATAGGTCACTGAAACTACCACACAGAACACTAACACACAATTCCTCCAAACAAAAATGACATCACAAACGAATTTAACACTGTATTAGAAGCAAGCTGTCTGTCTATAACCAGTATATATAGCCATATAAGTTTTTGTTTATGTTTTGTCTAATGGTTAACAATAGCACAGAAAACAACAACTGTTAAAGTAAAACAATTACGTAATTAGGAAGGTTGGAGTTGTTTAAATTTTTTTGCAAACGAATATACCTGTTGATTGCTACCTAATGGTAAAAAAAACCAACAGATTTAGTCGTGCAAATAAACCCAACATATAATTGCTGACTTAAACCATCCTTTAGAATGCTTATGCTTGTATAACTAAGGACCTTTTTGATTATTTAAAAGACAGTTCCAAAAATCAGGGTAACGATATAAGTATTAAAGTTACATGCAACGTTCTCTTGGAGTTCTATGTCGTATACTAATCAGAAAGTATTAAAAACCGAGCTTTGTTTGATATATCTATGGCAGAAATTAGATGGTTGCTCACGATGAAACACAGAGACAGTAGTGTAATCTTTTTAGCTACAAAACAGTTAGGCTTCAAACGGACAGTTTGATTTTTTTTATACATTTAAAATTATTAAATTAATTGTTTGGACCCTATTCAACTGTTTCAATTTTGTTCAGTATAATACAAACGTCACTACTTACTCTGGGTAACAGGTGAAGTCGTTGATGTTAATTTAGTACTTACTCTGGGTAACACGTGAAGTCGTTGATGTTTAATTGAGTACTTACTCTGGGTAACACGTGAAGTCGTTGATGTTAATTGAGTACTTACTCTGAGTAACACGTGAAGTCGTTGATGTTAATTGAGTACTTACTCTTGGTAAGAGGTGAAGTCGTTGATGTTAATTGAGTACTTACTCTGGGTAACATGTGAAGTCGTTGATGTTAATTGAGTACTTACTCTGGGTAACAGGTGAAGTCGTTGATGTAAATTGAGTACTTACTCTGGGTAACACGTGAAGTCGTTGATGTTAATTGAGTACTTATTCTGGGTAACACGTGAAGTCGTTGATGTTAATTGAGTACTTACTCTGGGTAACACGTGAAGTCGTTGATGTTAATAGAGTACTTACTCCGGGTAACAGGTGAAGTCGTTGATGTTAATTGAGTACTTACTCTGAGTAACACGTGAAGTCGTTGATGTTAATTGAGTACTTACTCTGGGTAATACGTGAAGTCGTTGATGTTAATTGAGTACTTACTCTGAGTAACAGGTGAAGTCGTTGATGTTAATTTAGTACTTACTCCGGGTAACAGGTGAAGTCGTTGATGTTTATTGAGTACTTACTCTGGGTAACACGTGAAGTCGATGATGTTAATTGAGTACTTACTCTGAGTAACAGGTGAAGTCGTTGATGTAAATTGAGTACTTACTCTGTGTAACAGGTGAAGTCGTTGATGTTAATTGAGTACTTACTCTGGGTAACAGGTGAATTCGTTGATGTTAATTGAGTACTTACTCCGGATAACAGGTGAAGTCGTTGATGTTAATTGAGTACTTACTCTGGGTAACACGTGAAGTCGTTGATGTTAATTGAATACTTACTCTGGGTAACACGTGAAGTCGTTGATGTTAATTGAGTACTTACTCTGAGTAACACGTGAAGTCGTTGATGTTAACTGAGTATCTTGAGTTGTACTAATTGTAGTTTCTACAATATTTGGGGTTGGAGCTGTGTCGTCAGTAGTTGGTTCTTTTGTTGTTATGGCGTCTATAGTTGTTTGTATTATTGGTGCGTCAGGAGTATTTGTTACTGTTGTTGAAAAGGCTATGGAAGTTTTCACTGTTGTTACAGCGTCACTCATTGGTTCAGTTGTTACGACGTTACTTCGTGATATTGCTGTGAAAAGTATAACAATTAATTGATTGTTGATTGATTGATTCTTCATTGGTTAGAAATCAATAAATGTAATAACACATGCACAAAATGTCCAAATATGATATTGAATATTGTGTGACAATATTTGTAACCTTGAAGTAATACATTTGTAGTATGTCAATAAGCATTGATTTGTGAAGCACTTTTTGTACAAACAAACATAAGCATTTTATATACTAGACATTTGTATTAATAGTAGCCGTTATATATACAGTACACCTATTTCAACTTTACTAGAACATACCCGTGATGTCACGGGTGTGTGACGGAATTAAAGAATATAAATATGCCTAAGCCTTATTTTAGTATTGGCATTGTCGATTATAAGATGCACAGTTGTCTCTGCTTTCAACATTTTTCTGTTTGAACCCGTCGACCTGGAACTTATCAATTATTGGTAATATTAATTTGATTTCGAAAACAAAATGGCGTGGAAAAGAGTATTTTTTAATCAACAGCATTGTCCTTAATGAGTTATAAATAAAGTTGAATAATTTGATTCGCTGTTCAGTTACGTCATTCCGGCTAACAAATTGAAAACTGTACATGCTGTACCTATACGCCTTATTTTAAGTCCAGATTTTATTATTTATTATTCGTATTGTCATCTTTGAAAGTCATACTGATTAAAATACTAAAATCGGGAAAAATGTGACAATGATTATATTAAGTAGTGTCAATCTTGTGATTACGACTCGTGTATTTAGCAAAATCCTAAATACAGCTTTTAGTGGTGTGCCTGTCAGATGCGGAATGTACAGATAAGGTAAAAGGTAACAGGTGAATATTTTTATAGCAATTTTACCTGATCATATCGGGAAAAGGGTATTTAGTCGGATCTTAACACGTATTTGTGATTTGGTTGAACCGGTTTTTCTATAAATATACGAAGAAATGTCGAAATGTTCATGACTTAATTAAATTCGTATTTCATTATGATGGTGCAAGCATACGATTTTTATTGCGTCTTACACTTTGAGAAGCGAATATTCTTCAACTACTTTATTCAAATATTGTGTAAAAACGTTAATTTTGAGCTTTGAAAGTCAAGTGACTCGATCATTTTCCTGAGGAAGTTTTAAAAAATTGCAAATAAATATGTTTACAGTGGGTTAGCTTTCATTTGTCTTCACTATCTATAGATTAACAACTTTTGGTTATATTTATAATTTAGATTCATCATTGAAGGTGAAGCACGATTGCGCAGTTAATTAATTCTATTAATATGCCATTTGTATGCAAGAGTGACATTCCGTTGTATTATGTGCCAATTCGAAAAAGTTATGCGAGTATTCTCTCCCCTTAACAGGTTCATTATTTTATAAATAAGTTTACGTTTCTGATATAATTTTGAATAATTACAAAATGTATACATTCAATATATTTCAGTTTTTGTTATTGGTGTATCAAAAACATTGATGTACGAATATAATTTCATTAATTTGAAACGTTTAAAATGATAACATACCAATATAAAAAAACGTTCATCATTTTTTAAAAAGACTATGAACAAAAATCGCATCAATTACCTACTCTTGAGGATAAATTGATTGGCAAATGAACATGCGTTATCTAATAGTAATCACAGAACCGGACCGGCGAGTAATTATTAATTTTTGCATATTCAACCTTAAAACAATTTTCCACTATTAACGAATGTTACTTTATACAAATACAAGGACTTAGTTAGCTAAATTTACCAATTTTATTAAATATTATGATTTTTTATTGCAATAGATTAATATGCTAATTTTTATTGAAAAAAAAACAATAAAGCGATGAAGCTTGACTTAATTTTTTAGGTCAAAATGGACTTACATATACTGTTTCCAATTGTGCTTGTTTCGGACTGAGTAGTAGTTTTGGCAGCTACTGTTGTCACATCTGATAAACGAAATTAGAAAACACTTACAAATAAACCTAAAAACAATAATATATTGTGAGTATTTCAGATCGTATGATCCGCTTCTCTTTAAAATGAACATATGACTATGCGGTATGGGCTTTGCTCATTGTTGAAAGCCGTATGGTGACCTTTAGTTGTTAATGATTGTGTCATTTTGGTCTTTTGTGGGTAGTTTTCTCATTGGCAATCATACCACATCTTCTTTTTTTATGTATTTAAGACACAACAACATTTTAAGGAAATGCAATTTCAGTTCATAATCGAAAAATACGTAAAGCATGATGAATTAAAAATGAAGTACATTTTTTGTGTCGTTTTATTGTTTTCTAGAAACAAATAAGATATTTTAAGATAAACATATGGTCAGCTGCTTCAGATGTTCAATTTATAATGCATTTGGATAATAATACCTGTGCAGTCGCTGAAATCAAAAGTAAGTACCAGACGTCTAATCCCATGACAATATGCATTTGCATACTTCAAAGCCTCATTTTGTTGAAGAAATAGCTGTAGTTGTAATAATTCACAGTTGTTACAGTTCATTGGGTTCCCAACTAACTGTCTTTAAAAGAAAAATACTACATGTAATTTTTAAAATGTTAATATTCAAAACGTGCATCATTATTTCTGAACAATGAGGATGAATTTCTCACGATTACAAAGTTTATAAAAGAAAGCAACCGAAAAAAACACCATAATGTTCGGTTAAAATTCGGTCTTAAGGAAGTTTGCTACTCAGTTTCAAAATAAATAGCTTTTCACAAAAAAAGTATATATTGGGAATAATTAAGGAATCAAAATATAAAAAAAATATATAGAGGCCAATGTGCATGTTTTTGAGATATTAGCTGGACAAAATTCTCTCTTGATTTTTTATAGCTTTATTATTGACAAGTTAAAGTTCTCAAAACTATGAAAAAATAAATAAGATTTTATAAGACTTCTAAAAATGGTTTATAATTATACATGCACAAGATTTATAAAAAGAAAAATAGAGGTCAATGGGCAAATGTTTTAAGGCATTCAAAAGGAGAAAACCAGATGATTCTGAAAATCTGACAAAATTTCCAAAATATGACAAGCGAACACCCTTAAATGAGGCCATTCAACAATATATGACGGTTAACATATTATGTAATTTGAATTAAATTATCCTAGCATATGTATAAATGTACGAGTATAGTGTAAAGAAAAGCAAACAATAAGAAGTGTGCATAGGATAAAGATCGAAGAAATTCGTTCAGAAGTTCTGAATTGGTAGGCACACATGGTCTTTGACTGATTTGTAATGTAATAAATCAAGACAGTAATCGTAGTAAAGCTATTTATCTCAATCATGAATATCAGATTTTTCTAGTTCGAATAACCAAAAGCAAGCAATGAATGATAATTTATGGTTTTTATTGGGAAATTGGTTTACAAAGTGGATGTTCAAAGACGATCAGTGAAATGCAAAATGAAAATGCGAACGTTTAATTGATCCTTTTATGGTTTGCATTATTTTTTACTTTGTCTTTCAGCAATGTATTATTCGGCCAAAATATCGTATTACATATATATGTATAAAGTAAAATAACAAAAATGTCGAACTCCAAAGAAAACTCAAAACGGGAAATCTCTTTAGATGGCAAAGACATAAGCTGTAGGAGTGACTCGGAAGTTTAGTATGACGTCCATTATAACTATACTGGTATGCAAATTTTTTAGGGGCCAGCTGAAGGACACCAACGGGTGCGGGAATTCTCGCTTTATTGAAGACCCAATGTTAGCCTTCGGCTGTTGGTTGTTCTATGGTCGGGTGGTTGTCGCTTTGACACATTCACGATTTCCCTTCTCAATTTTATTAACCTTAATCTCAATAAAATATATTGCTTTACCTTCTTCTTCTAAATTATTTTTCATGCAGGGAAAACTATAAGTGAGATTCAGATGTTTTGTGGCTTTATGAATATTTTGATATGAGCGTCACTGGTGAGTCTTATGTAGACGAAACGCGCGTCGGGCGTACTAAATTATAATCCTGGTACCTTTAATAACTATTGTAGCTATCGTAACAATTCGGTTACAGGTCTGAGTCTAACAATCCTTGTTATATATCTTTTTTTCCCTTAAGGATGTACACCTCTGAGGAGCCAAAAATTTCTAGAATTAAACTTTTTTTCTTAACCTGATTTTTAGGTTTATAAGACTGTAACAAAACAATTGGTGAAGAAAAAATCATATGGTGGTGTGCTTCTTTTTTTGCTACGGCCCTTTGAAAATGCCCAATTTTGATGATTTTCTCACTTTTCATCGATTTTTACCTATTTTTGGGCTATTATCGTGAAAAAAATCACAGTTCCACAATTAAACTTTTAAGTGGACCAATCTGAATAAATTTAACTTACAAAAACTATAGGTAGGTGTTAATATAAGAAAGTTTTATCATATTTTGATGCTTTTTTGTGTAAAATTTACCATACTGCCAATTTTGTATTTTTATGATTTTTCTCATTTTAAAGAACAAAATGCATATTAATTCAACTTTTTTGTTATAAATGATTGAACAAATACATATCTAAGAAATTTGAAAAGACCAAAATGAGATGGGATGTATATTATTCTTGTAAAATCATTTTTTGTATCCCTCACCCATTTTCTCAAAATTTTGACTAAAAATACTGACTTGAATGGTCGTAAAATTTGAAAACTGGATTATTCAAAAACCGTTCATGGTAAATATACAATTTTTTCACAGAGTTATGTTTGATTATAATATTTTTAAAATTCATTGATATTTTCCACTTCTATCATATGTTTTGGAAATAATTTAAGAACGAGATTTCAACGAGACTGAACGAGACTAAAAAGTCAGAAGAATACATCCTTAACATCTTAAAAGTATAATGCAATGATATAAAAACGGGTTGCATACAACATTGTACAATTGGAGGAAAATTGAAAGATTTCTTTCCAAAAGACTGCTGAGGAAAGACTCAAAAATAACACAGCAAAACGCGATAGTATAGAAGATAAGGTGAAACTAAATACAACATCAAACCACCAAAAGAATTTGGTAATGTTTCAGTGGTTATTTACTTACAAGTTTTGAAGAGCTATCAACCCTGTGAATACTTTAACATCAATGTAGGTTAAATTATTGTATTTCAGGTACCTGCAAAATAATATTTTTAATAAACTTCTAAAGTGATCTTCATCAATACAAACAGATTTACGTTGAAAAAAGTAAGATAAGATACAGCTTTGTAATCTCAAATTATGGCTGTTACCTTAATAATGTCTCTTCTTCAAACATAATCAAGTTTTCAACAGCAATAAACGTCTGTCATCTTAATTTAAAACGTGTGACTTTTAATACAAATGTATTGACATGTTTATAAGAGAAGCACATTTAAATTAGTGGATTTATTCCTGATACCAAACTAGCATGTACATTTGTTGCTATTTCAGATTTTTTAACATTCCATGCATGCAAAAAGTCCAAACGTAACCCAAATTTTCAAGGTTTGTATTATTTTATACTTAAGGTCAAGGAAATAAGATAATTACAGCTGGATTATCGGATAGCTTTTGGTTAAATCCTGTGGTGATTGTCCAGTTTAATATAAGAGTATACGCATATGATTCCCGCAGTTTATTTTCTTGTTATAGATAGACTTTAAATGTGTGATGCAATTATGTTCAAACACTAATACAAAGTTTATAACAAACATACAAATTTTGATCTTGTGTCCAGGTGATTGAAAAAAGGGAAAGTTCATCAAAATCAATCGTTATCAACCAACGATAGGAGAGAAAAAAGTGTCATAATCCTGACTTGCTACAGGCATTTTCCGAAGAAAGCGGGGGTTAAACCTTATTGTATAGCAAGCTTAACCTCCGACTTGTATTTCAGTTTGACATGAAATATAAATACACAGTCTTGTACGATATAATACGACAGCACACTTGATATACACGGTATAATTATTTAACTTACAAAATTTGAAGATTCGTCATACTGCTCAATACTGTTGTGTCTAGGTTGGTTAAATGATTGCTATTCATATTTCTGAACAAAATATATAGAAATGAGATTGACTCATTATCAATGTCGTTTTAATAATACAAACAGATTTATGAAGAAAATAATAGTCAACGTATAGTAAGTTAGAGCTGTTTACCACATTTTTATCCTAGTGCATATGTCTTGACATTTGTTTATTGTGCAATAAATAGTCCATTCTAATGTGTCATTGTAATAAACTCGACAGTAAGCTAAAAATAATTCAAACACCTATGCTATTAAAGTGTTTTACCGAAATGCTGTCGATGAATCTTCCTGAAAGCGTTTATCCAAGTTACTATATTTACAGCAACTCGGTGTAAACTTACTTAAACTACCTGCGTAGTTTATCACCAATCATTTTCTTTGACCAGTTGGATTGGTGTGTAGGTTTCTTTCTGTTTTACCATGACGTTGTCAGTTTATTTTCGACTTTTGTGTTTGATGTTCTTTTTTGATATTTCGCTTCCTTTTATTGTAATTATATGCAGGCAGAACTGAGTCTTTATGGATTGATTCGGTTACTTAAAAGTGGTCAATATGAAATTAATACAAATTCTGTTTGTGTACTTACAGATTTTTGGTAATATTATTTAGAAGGTAAAGGTTTCGAATATTTAAGAAAAGTTGTATTGTCATTATATTATACACCTATCGGCTGGGTGTAAGGGTAATAGCAAGTTTGTGGCCCCTGCTATACCAACTTTGGCTCGAGGCAAAGCCGAGAGCAAAGTTTATATGCGAAAGGACAACAAGTCATTAGGTGTTTTAGTATCCTGAACAACACAGTCATTTAGTGTTCTTATATACCAAATTAACTTATTTTCGAAAAGTATACATATATCACCTGAAAGAAAAGATAAATGTAACATAACTTTACATGCACAAGATGAACTATACGTTGTATTTTTAGTTCGTGTTCTATTTGTTATTATTTCATTAATTGCAAACAAGACAAGAAATACTTGTGCATATAATAAAGTAAGATAAGTACACCATACACAAATACAGGTCTAGAAAACAACGACAGACACTTAGATTAAGTTCTATATTTAAGATATTTAAAAATTCGTCCAAAATACTTTCTTTCTCTTTTATGATTGCGTCGTTTAAGTGGAATTATTATCAACACACACAGGTTATACCATCAACACTATTATTGATATTAGAGTTTGACGTTTCCAAACACACACAATTTCAGCAGAATAGTAAATGACGTCATTACTGTCCAATGAAAAATAAGCATGAAAAAGTACGGGAAATATGATTATAACACTATATACCGAGGTAGCACAACTATTTCATGATTTTACTTATAGAAAAAACATACTGAGGTATAATGATTCCATTAATTGCTGGAGGCAATTTCTTCTGTTTGTGTACTAACAGATTTTTGGTATTATTTATTAATAGCTAAAAGTTTCACAGATTTAAGAAAAGTTTTATTGTCGTTAATATTTCATTTTGTTGACTTGTTAAAATCATAATACATTCTATCAGATTAAAAGTGCTCCGTAGATATTCAAATTCGTGGTTCTAATAAATTGGCATCCAAAATAAGAAAGAAATAGATTTAAAAAGTCCATTGACAGAAAAGTTAATATTTTAATGAAATATCAATGAAAGAATAATTGAATTATAACACAAAAGCAAACAAGTAAAAGTTGGTGGCACATATGTTAGTTTGCAAACTTAAAAACTTACAATGTTGTAAGAGCCACTAATTCTTTGAATACATTCACATCTAGCGTGGTAATTTGATTGTCTTCTAGGTTCCTGTAAAAAAGTCATGATGTTTATAAAGCGTTGTTTGGGATAGAGTATCAGTAAGATTTTTAAATGCTTAGTTTACATTTAGCCTTTTGAAGTCATATAATCCTCAAATCATTTAATGTTTTTAACATTTTTTTTTTCTTACTTACAAGTTTCTCGTATTCTGTAAATTGTGATGTACTTAACTCACTTTTGGTGTAAGGGGATATTGAGATCTAAAATCTTTTTGAAGCGACTGACAGACAAAATACAACCACTCAATATGGCTACCATAAGAAACTTTTGGCATTTTTCGTTGTTATACCACCACAATTCTGTAAAAAACGAAGTAATCCACCACCCTTTACGGTATACTTTTCGGCTGAAAAAATTTACCCCAAAATACTGCTCCGCAGAACAATGATTTCCCTACCCTAACATCAAATTCTGAATCCTTACCGGATGTCTTGTGTTTCCGTGCTCACAACCATCCCCATATATGAGTGGGATAAATATTGTATGCATTACTAACGAATGTATAATATGAATTGGTGCGGGCCACTTCCAGCCGCACTTCGTTACCAAATTTTAACAGAAAACTGAAGTATTTACCCCACCCTTTTTGTGTTGCATTGATGTGGTTCCTCTTAAGGAAATGCTCTTGACGTGGAAGAATCTATTGTTGAATTGCTGAGAGTGTCAAGGGAATGTGTATCACAAAGTGTTTCAGTGAAGGTCAATTTTTTTTGTATCTGCTACGAAATAAATTTAACTGTGCCTGGCAGACGTGCAATGACGATGATGCGGCACGTAAATTTTAGAGCCAAACGTCGGGAAGGATGGAGGATCTGAACACCCAAAAATGCCCACAAAAGATGAAATGAACACGTTATCAACTACGCTGGTAAACCTCTTTGTGGTACAAAACAATATTTGTAGATTGTATGTAAAAAAAACCCGTGTTTTCCAATTTCAACTCTATTCATTTGACATATAGTTTATAACTATCCGACTCGATTATCATTAGGTTATTAGCATAATATATCAGTAATTTCTATGATGGAATTATAAATAAACTTACAAGCTTGTGAGAGCCGCCAAGTCCCGGAAAATATTCGCATCTAGCATTGTTATTAGGTTGCCTTGCAAGTTCCTGGAAAATGTCATTCCTTAAATATGTTATTGTATCGATAGAGAAAAAAGTTCATTTAAGTTTCATAAACGATAAAACGAAACCTCTCTACTGGCAAAATTCAGATTGTCATTAGCTAGCTTATTAATTCCTTCTTAAGGACCTTTTGTTTTACTATTCATGGATACCATACTTCTTTATTGTTAAATAATTGTTCAAACCTGACTTACCCGAGCTTTAAGGACTATATTTTGCAACCTCCAGTCAACAAATGTTGCAAATAGGATTACGGGTACCTATATATATATTTACAACATACATATGGCTTTCATCTAGTATCTTATCAATTAAGTTAAAATAATCTAAGCAATAACATGAATAAAAAAGTAAGAAAATACAGATGGATTGCCAATTTGACAAATATCTACTAGTCACCAAATCGAAACCGAATAGAAAACTTTGATATGACAGTACAAGACATCATAAAAACGGGAAAAAAATAGAATTTACAACAACCACTGAATTAGAGCTTTGTGTATATCATTTTTTTGTGTACTAGTATCTCTTAGAAATAACGATGAAATATGAAGGAATATTTAAACATTACTGAAAAATCTAATCACAGAAAAGTTGATATTTTTGTGAAATATCAATGAAAGAAGGTTTAAATTATAACACAAAAGCTAACCAGCAAAAATTGGTGGCACACATGTTAGTTTGCAAACTTAAAAAAATACAATGTTGTAAGAGCCACCAGTTCTTTGAATACATTTGCATCTAGCGTGGTAATTTGATTTTCTTCTAGGTTCCTGTAAAACGTCATGAGGTTTATAAAGCGTTGTTTGGGGATATAATATCAGAAAAAAATGTAAATAGTGTGTCTATAGTTGTTTTTTTGAATTCATAGTATGATGATACAATCCTCAAATCATTAAATGTTTTGCACATTGGTTTTTTTTCACTTTTACAAAATACAAGTTTTTTCGTACTCTTTAAATTGTTATGTACTACTCAAAGGTGTGTAGCGTCATAATAAGTATTATTTGTGTTCCTCAGCATAAGAAACATTTGCACAATTTATTCTTAACCTTTACTGTTTTACGACAACTGTAACATACAATTAAAGTTTCAAAAACGGAAAGCATGACACCTCTTCTTTGATAAAATGCAATTAGCCTTCACATTCACAACTCTTATTAATTTAGTTAAACAATTGTAAGCATCCACATCTTATATTTTCTAAAATGATACACATTAAAGTAGATTAAGAATAGTAAAACGTTCTGTTAGCCAATCGCTTTGTTTCATATTTTAATCTTTTGAAAAGAAAAGATGAAATTGTTTAAAAATAAGGGAGACAGACTTCATCAAAAATACAAACAACATAATTTCTAGAAGATATTTATACTTTAACAAATGTAAGGCTTTTTTTTTTATTCAAATGCATATACCGATAATTTTGCCAATTACGAAACTACATGTATGTTAGTGTTTGCATTGATTGTCCTAATTTAAGTTGTACTAGAAGTTGAAATATACTTTAGTATTTAATTTGAAGATATATAGTGCTGGTGTAAGGCAATATTTGAAAGATCTTTAATCTTTTTGAGGCATGTCATCAACGAAATACCACCACTCAAGATGACATCCGCAGGAATAGTGTTCCCAACAGACACTATTTGTGTTTGTCATTGTTATACCGCTACAATTCTGCAAACAAAAAACCCTGAAGTAATCCCACCATCCTTTAGGGTATACCTTTTGCTGAAATAATTTACCAAAAAAATACTTCGCAGCATACTGCGCTGCGTAGAACAATGAACCCCTTACGTTAATTCTGGATCCGCACCTGATGTGTGGTATTTCTGTGCTCAGAACCACCCAAATATTTGAGTTGGGTGAACATTTAATGCAATATACATTAATGGGGGTAGGTCACATTAAAAAAAATCAAAAGTAAAATCACAAAACTGTAACTCCGAGGAAAATTCAAAACGGAAAGTCCTTTATCAAATGGCAAAATCAAAAGATAAAAACACATGAAACGAATGCACAACAATTATCATATTTCTGACTTTCAAATTGTGAATGGTGGATTGAACCTTATAGCGCTAAACCTCTCACTTTTATGACAGTGGCATCAAGTTCTGTTTTTTTTTAAATGATGCGTGAACAAAACAGACATAATCGGTAAAATGGTCAAAATATGGTTACAGCAGTCATCACTGTGTTGCAATCTCAAGACAAACAAACATATACAAAATACACCAAAAGCATCCAACCGCACTTCGTTACCAATTTTCAACCAAAAACTGAAGTGAATTTCCTACCCTTTTCGTGATGAATTGCTGCAGTTTCTCTGAAGAAAAGACTCTTGACGCGTAAAAATCTGTTGTTAAATTGCTGATAGCGTCAAAGTAATGTGTATCACAAAGTGTTTCAGTGTAGGTCAATATTTATTGTATTTGCTGCGACATAAACTTCATTTTGCAGGGCAGACGAGAATGACGATGATGCGAGAAGCAAATTCAGAACCGAACGTCATGAAAGACAGTGGATCCGAACTGGATTTTCCCAATTTCACTCTATAAAAAAACCAAAAAGATCTTAAAATGAACACGTTATAAACTACGCTGGTCATTATACCTTTGTGGTATAAAACAATATTCGAGTTTTTTTATGTGAAAGAAGAAAGTCGACACCTAATTTCAACTCTTTTTATTTAGTAATATAGATTATAACTATCCAACTCGATTAACATCAAGTAATTCATATATACAGTTAAGACCTTTGTTTCCGGTCAATACAAGAATATATTGACCTGAAAGAAGTATGTTGACTGAGGACGAAGTCCGAGATCGATATACTTCTTTGGGTCGAAATACTTTGTATTAACCTCATACAAAGGCTATAATTGTTAAATTATTAATTTCCGACCATATTTGTAACACAATCATCATTCAATTTTGTTGTAATTTTATAAATATTAAGTTGTCTCCAAGACAATAAGAACATGTCAGTTGTTATTTTATTTCCTTTTTTTTTTGCATCTTAGGTAAATAAAGATTTGTTTTTTTAAATAAGCGATAATTTTTTTTTTAAACTTTTTAAGATATCATGAAATTCATTTTACGACGCAACTGAGTATATTGATTTTTTAGACATTCTAAAACTAACCGTGCAATATGCTATCCGCCGTTTTCTATCTACCTTCGAAAATATAGTTTAACATCATACTATCCCTGAACGAATGAAATTAGTAAAAATATACGAATTAATGATATCATAATATATCAGTAATTTCTATGATGGAATTATAAATAAACTTACAAGCTTGTGAGAGCCGCCAAGCCCTGGAAAATATTCGCATCTAGCATTGTTATTCGGTTGCCTTGCAAGTCCCTGTAAAAAAAAATCCTTTAATATGTTGTTTATTGGAAGAGAAAAAGTTCATTGAAGTTTCATAAAAGGATAAAATGAAACTTCTCACTGGCCAAATTCAGATTGTCGTTAGCTAGCACATTAATTCATTCTTAAATATTCCAATTACCACTATTTTGTAAACTTTAAAAGTGCATCACATATGTTGGTGATTTATCTTTAAAAAATTTACATGATTTATCCTCATCGAATTACTACGCATGGATACCTTACTCCTTTCTTGTTAAAAAAGGTGAACCTGACTAACTCCAGCTTTTTGAACGAATTCTTCAAGCGAAATTTGAAACCAATAAACCTTTTTTTAAGTTTTTGTTTTCGTGAAACAATTCTTTCAATCCAAATGAACACTGGCATCAGTAAAACATTGTTGCATCTCCATATTGCTAAGATTAACATCAAGTAATTAATATATACAGTTATAGCCTTTGTTTTCTGTCAATACAAGGATACATTGATCTGAAAGAAGTCTATTTTGAGGACGAAGTCCGGGGTCGATTTACTTCTTTGGGTCTAAAATCCGGTATTGACCTCATGCAAAGGCTATAATTGTTATATTATTAATATCCGACCATATTTGTAACAAAATCGTCATCAAATTTTGTTGGAAGTTGATAGATATCATGTTGTCTCCAAGACAATATGAACATACTAGTTGTTATATCATTTTTTTCTTTTTTTACACTGAAGGTATTTCAAGATTTGTTTTTATAAAACGTTAAAAAATATCATGAATTTATTGTACGACGCAACTAATTATGTTGGTTTTTTAAACATTCTCAAATTAACCGTGCAATATGCCTTTTGCTATCCGCCGTTTTCTATCTACCTTCCAAAATATAGTTTAACATCTGACTATCCCTGAACGAATCAAATTAGTTGAAATATACGAATTAATAGTATCATAATATATCAGTAATTTCTATGATGGAATTATAAATAAACTTACAAGCTTGTGAGAGCCGCCAAGCCCTGGAAAATATTCGCATCTAGCATTGTTATTCGGTTGCCTTGCAAGTCCCTATAAAAAAAAATCTTTTTAATATGTTATTGTATAAGAAGAGAAAAAGTTCATTGAAGTTTCATAAAAGGATAAAATGAAACTTCTCACTGGCAAAATTCAGATTGTCGTTAGCTAGCTTATAAATTCATCCTTAAATATTCTAATTACCCCTATTTTGTAAACTTTAAAAGTGTAATACATATGTTTGTGCTTAATATTTAAAAAATCACATGATTTATCCTCATGGATACCATACTTCTTTAAAAAAGTTAAAACCTGTATAACCCGAGCTTTTTGAACATACCGGATTTTTAATCGCACGAATTCTTTAGGAGAAATTTGAAACCAATAAACCTTTTTTTAAGTTTTTGTTTTCATAAAACAATTCTTTCAATCCAAATGAACACTGGAATCAGTGAATCATTGTTGCATCTCCATATTGCTAAGCCTGAACAATGAACATCAGAAATCGGCCACTTAAAATTTGAAATTGCAGGTAGGGAACATGCCAACTTACTGTTGCTATACAACTTTCATGAGAAATATAACGTTTCTTGCAATAAAGGTACATGCAGTTGGGAATTATCAATTACCATCCATGACCAGTGTAATATGTAGTGAATTAATCAATTAATTAAAATTTGATTATGCAATGTCATTTGTGAAACTTGTCTACAGCCGCAATGGTAACTACTAATCTTTCCGTCGAATGTCATAGGTGACTTATTGATGCCATACATGTTTCCAATATACTGAAATGACAGAGAATCGACCGCAGAAAAAAAACCCAACAACATTGTAAGTCTTAATGTTTAACCTCATCAAAACACAGAGGCCAAATCAATAGGTACAATCAGAACTCATAACATGTTCGAAAGATTTGGTTGATATAAAAAAAGAAGATGTGGTATGATTGCCAATGAGACAACTATCCCTTTTTCAATTATTTAGGCGTTGGTTACATGCAGTCAACAATTACACATCATTGGTAATGTGACACCTATGGTTTCAGTGCATACCACATGAATTGAACATGAAACATAACTTTTTAAAATTCGAACCGCAAATTCGTTTAGACAGTGAAGTAATGAATGACATTGGTGAGTATACATTCACTTAACATCAAAGGATATTTGAATATTATAATTTAAAAGATTAAGCTAGTGCTGCGTTTTTCAAATACGTCAGTATAATTGAACGAAATAATACCTTTTGCGATGGTTTGCCGATATTTCTATCTTAATGTTAACAGTACATTATTTTTTCAGATTTTAAACTTAAAAAATAAACTGTGAAGCAACCTGTTAACTCACAGATTATGTTAGATCAACATCGGTCGTCTACGAAAATGCTTTTAGATCTGATTACATACTATTGAGGTTTTACCTAGTTCAAACATTACAACAATACAATACACAGTAAATAATTGCAATAACAATTTACTAACAATTCTTGAAGCGACGTCAAGTTTTGGAATAAATTAACATCTACGGTGGTAAACAGATTACTGTCCAGGTACCTGCAAAATACAATTTTACGAAAAAACTACTCATATGAAATGTAATTAGCAATAATTCTGCTAAAAGGTTTACGTAAAAAGATATTAGGAAACTTTAAGTTGGATAGAATGATAAGATATTTAAGTTATATGTGTATATGTAAAAAAGGGAGAAGGTTTGGGCCCATTAAAACGTTTAATCCCGCTGCAAATGTTTGCACCTGTCCTAAGTCAGGAATCTGATGTACAGTAGTTGTCGTTTGTTTAATATGTAATATATACGTGTTTCTCGTTTCTCGTTTTGTATATATAGATTAGACCGTTGGTTTTCCCGTTTGAATAGTTTTACACTAGTAATTTTGGGGCCCTTTATAGCTTGTTGTTCGGTGTGAGCCAAGGCTCCGTGTTGACTATTTGGATGGAGAGTTGTCTCATTGGCACTCACACCACATCTTCCTATATCTAGATGTTCATAATACATTAAATAGACATTTTACCTGTATGTATTAGGAGATTAATGGCCAAAGAAAATATATTGAAGGTCAGCTCTTAAAGTCGCCAAACAGTTTGTTTTGCACTGATATTGATAACACGTAAGTATAAGTGGCTCTGTTATAGATTCGCCGATAGCTGTATTGGCGCTCGAATTTATAACAGGGCCAATATAGAAACATCCAATTGCTAAAATTATATCATGGCTCATTTGATGAAAAATCATTATACCGAATATTTTATTTTGCTCTAGCCCTGTTGAAATGTTGCAATGATTTTATAATGATGTAGTTGTATGCTTTATTCGGGCAAATTATTAAACTTACAGGTTTGTCATTGTTGTTAAGCCTTCAAATACCTTTCCATCCAGCACCGTAATCAGATTGCTACCAAGATTCCTGCAAAATAGCTCATCTAATGTTAACGGGTATTATTTCTTTTGCTAACATATTTTGGACTTATTTGAGTTTACAAATGATCTGAAGTCAATACACATGGTGATATTCACGTTTACGTTTTAAGAACGAAGCATTTTTAAGATATTTAACAACATTTTTATTTTTTTAATATATTTACTAAACTCTCTCGATTCGATCACGTTTTTAATTAAATTATGAAATATCGGTTCATTTATGAATAACGTATTTAAAGCATGCAGTAGTATATTATATAGGGTTATTGCATGAATATTGGGGAATATTGTTCCGAGTAGAATTTTATATTGCACGAGCTTGCGAGTGCCATATATGTTCTACGAGGGACAATATTCCCCAATATTCATGCAATTACCCTTTTATTGTATAGTAATATAATATTTGAAAGTATGAATTGGTTTAAACTAATATTTTGTTGTTGATGACGTCATGACTTTTGGTGATTTATTGCACTAGTGAAATATTATGATTTATTACACGCTAACTTTTGGTTACTTTCTGTGGGAAATATTATATTGCTTTGCAATAATAAAGAATATCAGATGCAACAATTCTGAGATACCTTTTAATCGACTTACAAGTGAAATGTTGAGCTAGCTTCAAAACCAGGTTTATGCATCATTTACGACATAAGAAATTGGATGTACTAAGTCAGGGATACATGAAAAGGACAGTTGTAATCTATTTGTTTGATATGTTTTAGCTTTTGATTTTTCCGGTTTGAATTTGTCTTGGGGTTCGGTATTCTTGTTTTTTTTACCTTTTTACTTCAGAAATCAACGAAGAATACAATTTTACGAAATACACCCGTCTTATCATTTGTACGTTGCATTGATCATTTTACTAGAAATAGTTCTACATTGAAGATATAAGTAAACTTGATGTTGGATAGAGCAGTTTACATACATTGACAGATGTTTATAATACATTAGGTAGTCACTTTCTTTGTTTGTCTTATAAGGTTAACCGTCAAAGATAATATATTGAAGGTAAGCTCTAAAAGTCATCAAACGGTTTGTTTTGCAAAGATATTGATGACATGTGTGATAAAACAATTATATATATTTATAGCAACTATATCGAGACAAGTGTATCCACTAATTTCTGCATTTTAATTCCAAAGTAAACACATATCAACAGTGACAAACACATGTCTTTTCTTAATCAATTTACTTACAAGGTTTTAATGGATGGTAAGCCTTGGAATGCATCCCTATGAACTTCCGTCATATTATTTGTATCCAGGATCCTGAGAATAACATTTTTGAAAATAAATTGCTCAATCAAATTTTGTTGTTTTTAGAATCATGAACAGATTATAATAGCAAATGGACTGATTGATTGGATCATTGGTGTTGAACGCCACTTTCAGCAATGTTCAATTATAAATTCATATGTGATGTTTCGCACAACGTTTTCCATTCTGTGATCAGGATAAACACACAATGTTGACTACTGTATTATTGATATTTGTACCTTTTATGTCTGTGTGTTTGTTCAAGCATTGTTATCAATACAATGGAATTTGACAAGACTCTCATACCAGTGAAAAGTTAAGTTAGCTATAAAACCAGGATCAGTCCACCATTTCCTACATGTAAAATGCCTTTACCATTTTTGATGAATTTAAATAGATATAGGAAGATGTGGTGTGAGTGCCAATGAGACAACTCTCCATCCAAATAACAATTTAAAAATTAAACCATTATAGGTTAAAGTACGGCCTTCAACACGGAGCCTTGGCTCACACCGAACAACAAGCTATAAAGGGCCCCAAAATTACTAGTGTAAAACCATTCAAACGGGAAAACCAACGGTCTTATCTATATAAAATACATGTTTCTTATGCCTTGCTTTTTTTTTGGGTATATCTCGAACTATCTCCCTCATACGCGTAGCAGTCATGATATTAAAACAAAATTCATCACAAAGAAAAATGACTAAACGATCTTCAAAACAGAGAGGAAAATAATTTAATAAAAAATAACTTACACATGCTGCAAGTTAACATGTGATATAAAGAATATTGAGATATTATATCCCGGTCGGCCAGCATAATACGGTTACAACAATTTATTTGTTTAATAAACAGCTTACAAGGTATGAAGCCACCTCAAGTCTTGAAATGCATTTTCTTCTATCATTGCTATCCTATTGTTGTTTAGTATTCTGGAAAAAAATAGAACAGGCAGTGCTTCATCACATTTGTCTTCAAAAATACATACAGATTTACCACAAAAAAACACCATAAAGTACTTTTGATATTACCTTATGTAAATGTGCTAATAATTATGTGTTCATGTATGTTGTTCATGGTCTCTGTTAAGTTACATAAACTCAGTAATTGTGCATCCAGCTATTGGTTTTTTTTGGCTTTTAGTCTTCTTGGTGCAGGTCGGTATATAGGTTCTATTTGAATGAAAGAGTTTTTTAACATATACTCTAACGTTTGATTTTGCCAGATTTCATTGACCTCCCCACAATTTTTGTTGATACTTTTTCTACATGAAAAACATGTATGTTCATAACAGTTGTACCGCCATGTCATTGTTGACTATGAACATCTAGGTATAACGCTGCATATCTAAGTGCCTACGTAAAATCAACATGTTATTCTGTTCATATACTGCAGCAAAATAATTGAGGTAAACAAAAGTTAATGCAAGCTGACACATGTCTTCTAAGGTTGCAACCGTCTTTTATGTTCTGCTCCTCAAGTGGTCAGTATAAAACCGATCAGACCCTTCTATCATATACTTTATTTTACACAATTAATGTCATGCATCCAAAATTATTTTCGAGAAAGTACTATTGCTCTGCAGATATTCTTTATCTATTATTAAGGTGTATCTCTAGCAAATACTTTAAAAGATAAATATGTTAGTAAGTTTTACTAGAACTTTAAGACTCGATCACCATGGACACTTTGTCTTAATACATCGATGCCTTGTTTTATATATAATGTTGGTTTATCGACTAAAATGAGAACACAAAATTACTATTGTAGGTGCAAATATTTTAGAGTATAATTTTCAGATACTTTTAAAAGCGCCATTCACCTTAAAAGAAACAAAATATTGCGTTCAAAGCCATTTCAGATTAACATTCATCAAGCTAAACCAATGAAATGCAAAATCATTTACTTTGAAAAACATGTACCTTGCCACGTGGATAGCTGTATGCCCTAACCAGGAATGTGAAGGGATGTTTAACAAAACTTTTTATTAATTTATATCAGATTCAAAGCCGCAACGTAGACCAATTTCATTATGGAATCTTCTATTTGTAGTTTGCATCTCAAATACATTTGAAATCAAGCTTCCCTGTTCATATAACATGTGCTGTAAATTACGTTATAAATATATCCATCAATGTACTTACATTCTCTGAAGGAATGAGGGCAAGACTATGCCATTTATTGATGTTAACTGATTATTGTTCAGATACCTGAAACATAACACTTTGTAAATGAACCTCAACATAACATTTTTCCTGTTCATCAATACGAAATGATTAATATAGTTATACGATATTTGTTACTTCGAGAGCTATATACCCTAACCGGGAATGAATAAGAAGTGGAAAACCCATGTATAGAAGATTTGCCTTTGTAATTTGCATCTTAATCAGTCAAAGGATGATTAATAAAACTTTTTATTAATTTATATCAGAGTCAAATCGGCAGCGTAGACCAAATTTTATTAAGTTATCTTCTTGCATCTCAAATACAATTGAAATCAAGCTTCCATGTTCATATAACATGTGCTATCAATTACGTTATAAATGTATTTCAGAAAGAAAATTGAACAGTCCTGAGCATGGTGGACAACTCGTCACAAAAATCGAATTGATGCTGTATGTTTTTTTCTTCTTCCTTAATGTACAATGAAATAATACGAAATCCATTATCATATATAACAACATTGACACGGAACTGTGCAAATAAATAGTTATGTTTCTAAGCCAAAAATACACTATTTTTAACAGATAGAATTTGATATGAAAAATTACCAGAACAAGATAAAAGATACAATTCGACAGGAAACTAGCAACACAAAGTGGCAAGCGTGTTTTTCTTAATCTATTTACTTACAAAGAACCAAGGCCCTTCAGGCCTTGAATGAATGTCCCATTTAGTGATGTAAACTGATTATTGTCTAGATGCCTGAAATATACCACTTTGTAAATGTACTGCAACATCACATTTTCCCTATTCATCAATTCAAAATGATTAACATAGTTATCTGATTCTTGTTACTTAAATTGATTTAAGCATTTTGAATACTAGTTATCCGATGTTATATGCACTTATCATACTAATGAATTTGTATATTACACAATTAGTCATTTATCCTGAATGCATTACATCATTTATGTGCAATGAAATGTCTTTGAATGTCATCTCTTACATAGTTCTTTTGTTTATTTCTACTTAAAAATGACATAAAAGAGTTTCGACATATTTATTAACATTCTGATTGTTTAAGCCATGGCGTTGTCATTTTATTTTCAATTAATGAGTTTGACTGTCTCTCTGGTATTGTTTGTCCCTCTTTTACAATGCAAGTAAGTTTGTTCTAAAACAGTTTTACTCAAAGATTGATTGGTTTGAAATGATGATTTCACCACTTACTGAAGATTGCTATTATATTAAAATGCAATTACAAAAATATAACTGATCCAAATAAAACAAATTATATTATTTGATCATTTAATATATTATGTTTTGTAATACATGGATATACAAGTCACAATATTTATAACATATAGGGCGCTTCTACTGTATATAGACTTTATCTACTTGGTTGTCCACTGTATGGAGGTTTTAATGTTTTTTTTTAATACAAATGACGTTGCTCTGTACCTATACATCTCCTCATTGTGTTATTAAGCTGTGGTAAATATTTGTATTCTTGTTTTTTTTAAATATTTGATAATGTGCTTTGTCTATATGACTGTTTGTGCTTCTTAGTTACACTTGTGTTTTTATAATAATAATGATTATAACACAGCGTTGACTACTGTACCCCTTTTGACATTTTTACCCATTATGTCTGTTTGTTTTGTTTACACATCGTAGTCAATGTAATGGAATTTGATGCGACTTTCATACAAGTGAGAGGTTTCGCCAGCTATAAAACCAAATTAAATCCACTATTTTTCACAATTCAGGAATATGAATGTTGTTATCCATTCGTTTTATTTGTATGAGCTTTTGATTTTGCCTTTTGATTTAGGACTTTCAGTTTTGAATTTTCCTCAGAGTTCAGTTGTTTGAGGATTTTACTGTTTATTGCAATATAATCAAGAACTGTCCATCTCATGTATTCTAAAGTTTGATATAAGGAGACAAGGAAGCATCTATATTCACAAAACTTATATCGTACGAATGATTCCAGATAACAAGATTGTAAGCCCCTTTATTATATATTTCTTAGTAGCTGTATATGTTATAATGAATTTGTAATATCAGGGATTATGCAAAAATCACTAGAATAATAAGTGGTTTTATAAATCACAAACAGTTTCAGTGATTTCGTAAAATCGGTGAAATTTTCGGGAAATTAAAAAAGAAATCACTAAAAATATTGATAGAGATTACAAGTTTAAAATTTATATATTAAGAAATATTTTTTTTCAAATAAAACAATGCCTTTGAAACACATGTTTAAATGAATAGTTCTAGTTAGGTTTATTCACTTTTACTGAATCACAATGTAACAAAAAAAAATTTTAAGAAGCACATTTAATTATTTTTGTTCAATATATTTACTTACAACGATTGAAGCTTCGTCAAGTCTTGAAAAACATTTTCATCTAACTTTGCCAACTGGTTATTGTTTAGTCTCCTAGGGAAAAAAATAAAAATAAAACAAGTGCATTTGCCATCATAATAACAACCAGATTTACAAATAAAAAATAAAAGCCATGATTGCAAATTGGGTATATCTTTTGTAACCCTACATATTTACTTCTAGTAAGCTTTACACTTTTTTATATCGATTGTTTATGTATGCCGTTCATTGTTTATGTTAAAGGACATTAACTCCAGAATATGCATTCAGCTATCGGGTTTTTTGGTTTCAAGGTCTCCTTGGTGGGTATAAGCGTTGGTTTCGAATTAATTAGGTTTTATCAGAGTTTTGTTCATTTTGCAAACCTTTGTATATATGTTTTACTTAAATTAGACTATGTCTAGAAAGTCTATAGTAGTACTGTATTATGTTATGATATTACATGTTACACGTAAAAGTTTCTGGTATGCTCCATACCTATCAATGTCCATGATTTTATTTATTCCTACTGTAATACTTTTCACTGGATCGTTTTTGTTTGTTGATAAGTTATCTTTGGTTAGAGTTGTAAATATTAGAGCTTCTTCTTTTTTCCACTGCGGCCATTTTGAAGTATCAACAATCCATCGGGGGCCTTTCATCCATAGATCACAATTTTTAAACCTTACAGCTGTCACACCTCTTGAAAGTAAGTCTGCGGGGTTTGAATCAGTCGGACAGTATCTCCAGAAAAATCCATGCGTAAGCTGATTTATTTCCGTAACTCTGTTTTTGACGAATATCGATCGGTACTTGTTTCTTAGTCATTAACCAACTTAGTGTAATTTGAATGTCACTCCAAAGTGTTGCATGTGAAAAGCTTATATATGACTTCAAATGTTTCAGTAATCTACTCCCTATCACTGCTGCCATGAGCTCAAGTTTCGGAATTGTCACGTTTTTCAATGGGGCAACTCTGTTTCTAGACATAATCAGCGTAGACTGGTTCCCGCAAACTACATATGCACATGCTCCATACGCCTTTAAACTTGCATCTGTGATTATGTGTAGTGAAATATCTTCCGTTGGTCTCCTTTCTTTGAAATACGGTCTTGAAATTTCAGTCTCTATACATTCATGTGTGTCTCGTTGTATTTATTTCCATTTCCAGGTTTTTTTCCTGCAGGAATATCACACTATCAGCTAACAAATCCATATCCGTACTATATCAGAGTATATAGGAAAATGCTTTAGAATCAATTTCCCTTTGGGCATCAGTATCATCTACTGGTTTCAGGTCATTTTTTAAAAATCCAGTGATTGCAATACGCATGAATGTGTCATAAAAATAAACAATTGTCTGATTGTGCATGTTAAACACGTGCCCAATACCCATGCTTTTTGTCATTTATTAACTATAAGGTGACAGTCGGTAAACTTCGGCTTCAAAACACGAGCAGCCATATTTGTTAAATCATAACAGACAGATTATACGATATATTTGCGTAAAAATTATAAAATCGTGCACAGAAGACAAAGTTTATGATATATACATGCATTGGTTTAAGAATTAGATAAATATTATTTTCACCACTCATTGGTTTCATATGACTTCAAAGATGGCATATTTTGGTATAAATTGGTTTCACTGATCATAGAGTACATCGTAAATAAACACATTTATTCTAAGTTGTTGGCATGATACGGGCCAGGTTCTTCTCATATATTTATGATGGTATGATACTTAATCCGAAACGGTAGAGATTGTTATTGATTTTCAAATGATTAAGACATATTATTTACCCAGTTAAATTGAGGTTTGGAGATAGCATGTTAGTAACTGCTAGTAGTCCTTTGTTAATTTATGTATCATTATTATTTTGCTTAGTTTGATTTCATACCTATTCTGACATAGGACTCAGACTTCTTTTGAACTCAGTTTTACTGTGCGTATTACTTTGTGTTATTTTTTTAATTCTACATTAGATAGAGGTATACGGGGAGGGTTTAGATCTCATCAAACATGTTTAATCCAACCAAATATTTGCGCCTGTCCAAAGCCAGGGGGCAGCTGAAGCCGGCTTCCGGATGCAGGATTTTCTCGCTGTGTTGAACATCCATTAGTGGCCTTGGGATTTTTTGCTCTTTTGGTCGGATTGTTATCTCTTTGACAAATTCCCCATTTTCAATCCGAGCCTTTATGCTTTAAATGTCGTATTAATTTACTGTAAAAGGTCAATATCAGAAATAAACCAACAAGTCTTGAGCATTATCACAAATTCAGTCACAAATAAACTTAAATAAAGTGGGTTTTTTTTATTAAATGGAACACCCTGAATAAAATCATGTAAAATCGAAATCGATATACTAGTATAACGAGAAAAACTGTTTTTGTTTTATATTTCCAAAACAGAACTTAAAGATTGTTATATAAAAAAATGAACACCTCTATATTGTAGATATAATGCAACATCTTAGAAGTTAGCAAAACATGATTGTAAATGTATCTCAAACTCATTTTACTTACAAAATAATAAGAACCGGTAAGCCTTGGAACATGGTCCTATTAATCGATGTTAGCTGATTATTGTCCAGATACCTGAAATATAACACTTTAATATGTAACTCGCCAATACAGAGTTAAATGCCCGATTCTCAAAATGATTTAAAGTTATTGAATACTTGTTATTCTATGTTTTATGCACCAGCAGATTTGCATAAAACAATAATAAGTCCAGTATTTTGTATGCATTAAATCATTAAGGTGCAAAGTGATTTCTATGGATATTATCTTTTACACTACAAATACCTATGTTTCTTTTCAGTTAAAAAGAAAAAAAGTTAAAAGGTATTGGTTAGTTTGAATATAAAACAGATAGATAGCTAGTCACCAAATGTTCAATACCTATGTTGATGCCCTTGTATAAAAACTTGAGAGATTTTGTTTCTAACGCAAGAGAATAATACCGGTAAAGTTATTAAAAAATATTAACAGATGAATGTGAATGGGGATGTATGCCACAAGACAATTAATGACAACCCGTATTAGTGCAATAGCAATTAATAACTGAAACTCGTATATCCGATTGAATATGTAAATCATCTAGACATAGGAAGATGTGGTGTGAGTGCAAATAAGACAACTCTCCTTTCAAATAACAATTTATAAAAGTAAACCCTTATAGGTTAATGTTCGGCCTTCAACACGGAGCCTTGACTCACACCGAACAATAAACCAAAAAGGGCCCCAAAATTACTAGTGTAAAATCATTCAAACGGGAAAACCATCGGTCGAATCTATATAAAAAACGTGAAACGAAAAAAACGTATAAATAACATAAACAAACGACAACTACTGTACATCAGATTCCCGACTTAGGACAGGTGCAAACATTTGCAGCGGGATTTAACGTTTTAATGTTCCCTAACCTTCTCCCTTTTTCTGACATCACAATATAGAAAAACACACAATAATATATCAATTGGCAAGCTAAACTCAATGAAAAAACGTATATTAACACACTATGAACGAATAAATTTGATCTGCGATATATGAATGCAATCACAGTTAATAGAATATTAGGGACAATCAGTCAAGGCCGAAAAGCAAACAAACAAGTCCAAACAAAGCCATGACAAGACACCATTACGTAATATTTAACCCTTCGAAAACAATCACTTTTGAAAAAAAACGAATAAATAAAAGTATATATTCTTTGTTCCTATAAACATATATTTTCGTATTAGGATACAGTGCAACCTCTTAAGGTATTCGTATTTGCTTAAATGTACCGTTTTCCCCCTCATACATATGTATTTTGTTATTAACACAACGGTTTCTTTAGAGTGTTTAGTGCCTTGAATTATTAGTTAGAACTGTTGGTCTACACATTTCCTAATATTTGTTTTTAAAGCTTATTATGCGCAATGAAGATTATTTATCAATATAATACTGTATTTGTAATTATAATTTTCTCACTTGAAAATTCACCATACGATATTTAACTAGAATTACAATTATACAGCTATTACAATATTAAATTGTTTGCTCTTCACCTACTGGTGAGTCTTATCTAGAATTAACGTTCCTTTAAGCACATTTGTTGCATTTACCTTAATGAAGAACGCTCAACTCTAAGAATGATTCGAGATATACCTTACCACGTCGATGGCTATATGCCCTTAGCAGGAATAGAAAAGAAAAGTGTAATCCATGTACAATGTAAAGTCGATTTGCTGTTGTGATTTGGAATCGTTATCAAATTTACCAGGATTATAATTTAGTACGCCAGATACGCGTTTCGTCTACAAAAGACTCATCAGTGACGCACACAAAATCTTATAAAGCCAAACAGTACAAAGTTGAAGAGCAAGGAGGATCCAAATTCAAAAAAGGTTGTGGAACTTAGTCTTTTAATAAATCAATGGAAATTAAATGAAAGTTCTTTATCACTGTATATCAGCTTCAAAGTTGTAGTGTATAACAATTTGAAGTAAATGAACATAAAACCACAATGTCAAATTTGTTTTTTATATTCTATTCGAAAGTTTGAAAATGAAATGATATTAAATCGATATACAAGGAAAGGTGCAAACAGATACATAGTTTTAAACCCAGAAAACAACCTTAGAACTTTTTTTCACGTTTTCAACAAATTGATTTTTATATGAACAATGAACGAGTTTTACAAAATCAATTTACTTACAAATACAAAAGACCTGTTGAGGACTGGAATGCACCTCCATTTATAGACGTTAACTGGTTTTTGCCAAGAAACCTGAAACATAACACCTTGAAAATGTACTGCGACATCACATTTTTCATGTTTATCAATACAAATGAGTCATATGCACGCAACTTACTTCATGCTTTTGATAAAATATGTAATGCTATATTTTTTCTGTTACAGATTTGCATATAACATTATCTTACATCCTATACATTTCTAGGAACATTATTGGTTAAAAGCGACCTCGTGGTGACCGTGTATATTCAATATTAGGTAAGTAGGGAGGCGGGGCTTATTTCAATACAGAGTCAGTTGTGGATTTACGACTTTGGCACTGTTTTTGATTATTCAAAACTATTAAAGTTTTGTTTAATATTGTTGATATTAAGGTTGTTGATAATAAATATTTATCGTCTACATTATTTGTTCAGTGCAGACCAATTGAAGAAGTTCTTAAAATTGAACACTTGAACACTTTAATACTGAAATAAGAAGATGTATCATGATAGCAAATAAGACAACTTTAGTCTAACTTCAACAAATATAGATAGTCGGTAAGATAAATTCATTACATAGTGTGCTAGTGCCCTAATATGATATATAATACAGGGTAAGTAAATTCCATATGGGGTTCGAGCTTCGCTTGATTAGATTAACTAACGACCAGCTACGTACATGAACAAATTTACTTACGACCAAAAACATACATTAAAAACTACTTACGACCAAAAACATACATTAATAAATTCACTTACGACCAATAAATACAATAATAAATCTACTTACGTCCAAAAACATACATGATTAAATTTACTTACGACCAGCGACATCCATTAATAAATTAACTTACGACCAAAAACATACATTAATAAATTTACTTTCGACCAGAGACATACATTAATAAATTTACAAACGACTAGCAACATACATTAATAAAGGAGTAGGTCCGGTAAGACCTCTTTTTGGCCCCAAAATATAGCAGTTTTACAAAACTGTTAAACAGTAAACGATTAGTTATTTATTGGACAGTAGAATGCTTCTGCTACATAAATATGGGCTTGTTTTGACAATACAGTGAACATATATCGTGTACTAGCACCATTAAGTCATTCTAAATCACTGAAATATTCAAAATTCGAGCATTTTAGTTAAATTTTAGACGGTTTTCGTGTAAAACGAAAGTGGCCGCATTCGTGTTCATCCTTAATATTAAAATGTAAATTGTATTTGATGATAATACATAACATATATAAAGGTTGAGGATGAATACGGATGCGGCCACTGTCATTTTTGACAAAAAACATCTGAAAAGTGACATTTTTCGTCATATTTTGTAGATTTTTCATATTTGAGCTTGAGTCGGATCGTTTTTAATGACAAAATCAGTTAAAATCTTGAACAGAAACTAATATTATCAAATAAAATAGGCACTTAAGTGTTTAAAAAGTGTCTTAATCTTTCGTCAGATGAACCTGAAATCTGAGGCCAAAATCGGGCCTTTCCGGACCTATTCCTTTACTTACGACCAGAAAAAAATAGTTTAATAAATTAACTTACGACCAACAATATACAGTATAAAATTTACTTATAACCAGCAAAATACATTAATAAATTCACTTACGACCAGTATCACACATTAACAAATGTATTTACAACCAGCAACATACATTAACAAATTTACTTACGATCAGCGACATGCATTAATAAATTTACTTACGACCAGCGACATACATTAATAAATTTACTTACGAACAGCGACATTTATTAAAATATTTACTTACAAAAATCGAAGAGCCGTCAAGTCTTGAAATGCATTTTCATCTAGCATTGCCAAACGATTTTTGGGAAGATATCTGAAAAAAATTAAAAAAACCATATGTCGTCCTTAATCCAATCAAATCTATCACAAAAAAAAAATAACTAGAAAGCTATTTCAAATTTGGTACATCTGTTTTAACCTTATAACATTTGTACTGACAGATAGCTATGTGACATTAATATATATTGTTCACGTATGCCGATCATTGTCTATGTTAAAGGACATTAACTTGGTTATATTGAATAGGCTATCAGTTGTTTTTTTTACTTTGCTTTGTCCAGGTGGGTTGGTAGGTGCGAGTTGAACTAGAAGTTTGTATCACAGTTGTTTCCTGTTTGCATACCCTTTACACGCTACTTAAGTTAGCTTTTAAATGGAAAGTTCATTCAAATACTTAATATATGTATAACCACCGTGCCGGATGATATATACCATCGACTCCAAACATTTTTGCCGGTGTAGTTTAGATACAGTGAATATATAATATTTTTTTTAAATAATGTTTGTTTTTCAATTTTATTGGAACCCCTGGCTTCCGTGCTCTATTTAAAAAAAAATGACTGTATTACTAAACAATGTTTACACCAGGATTTTTGAGATCACACACTAGTCAAACGTAAAATCTTAACAATACCGAACTCAGAGGAAAGTTCAAAACTGAGAGTTCCTTATCAAATTGCATAATCAAAAGCTCAAACACAGCAATAGTTGATAACAGCTGTCATATTCCTGATTCGGTACAGGCTTTTTCTTATGTAGAAAAAACTTGGTTTTATACATGTTATAGCTAGCTAAACAACCCACTTGTATGACAGTCGCATTAGATTTCATTATATTCACAAGGGTTTGTGAACAAAACAAACAGACATTATCATGTTTATATGTTAAATGTCAAAATAGGGTACAACTGTCAACACTGTGTTATAATCTTAATCACTATAAACACACACAAATAAGTAATTAAGAAACACAAAAGGGCATATGGACAAAAGTATTATTTCCCAAAAAGGCCAATCGGTGTCGTGTTTGCAAACATTGCGGCTAACACAAATACACTAACATTAGAAGTTTTAAAGTAGTCTGTCGTGTAATCGTAGATTTTCACAGAGAACATATCACAATGGCTCGTACAAAGCAGACCGCCCGCCATTTGATAAGGAACTCTCAGTTATAATCTTAATCACTACAAGAACACACATATATGTAATTAAGAAACATAAAAGGGCATATGGACAAAGATCAAAGCAAAAATGGAAGATAAAAATACAAAAGTTTAGCATAACACAAAACCACAATGACGATACGTAGCTTTACCGAGCCACATCAAATGGATATCACAAAAATACACTAAACAGTAAAAGTGATATTCAAAATGACAAATAAAAGAAAACTATAACATGTTATTAGATCAGTCGATTCATTAAAGTCATAAGAAACCTCAAATTAAAAATAAAATATGCATATGTTTTTTTTATAACTAAAGGGAAAGTTTGCATTATACAACTAACGCCATCACGAGTTGGTTGACCGTTATGGAATAAGCGTTTCACAAATGATATCGGATATGTTCCTTACGTCGTAATTACAATCCCATTCCCTTTCATGAATGTGACCTACCGAATTCGACTATAAAAATGAAAAAAACAAACAGAAAAACAATAGTACAAATGACACAACATAGAAAACTAAAGAATAAACAACACGAACCCCACCAAAAACTAGGGGTGATCTCAAGTGCTCCGGAAGGGTAAGCATGTCCTGCTCCACATGTGGCACCCGTCGTGCTGCTTATGTGATTACAAATCCGGTAAATAGGCTAATTCGGTAGGTCACATTCATGAAAGGGAAGGGGATTATAGTTACGACGTAAGGAACATATTCGATATCATTTGTGAAACGGTTATTCCATAACGGTCAACCAACTCGTGATGGCGTCCGTAAAATTTACGAAGGGATGATTTCAACTTCACCATTTGGAACTCTTGGTTTAATAGCTTCATTGTGAGCAGTAACCCCCTATCAAGAAAATCATGATAGGAAATGCAAGCACGTGAATATCGTATCAATTGGGAAATATATACCCCGTATGCAGGTGCTGCTGGAATGTTGCTACTTAGAAATGGAAAGTTCATAATTGGAAAGCTGAAATCATCTCTTTTGTCGTAAAGTTTTGTTTTCAACCGACCCTCATTGTCAATTTCTAGATGTAAGTCAAGATATGAAGCCGACTTTATTGTATCTGTAGTATCCTTTATCTCCAATTCGATGGGATAGATGCGTTCCACATAGTCATAAAATTTTGAATTGTTTAGTGAAAGAACGTCATCTACATAGCGGAAAGTAGAGTTGAAGGATATTGCTTACTTCTTATTTTTCTTCCTAAGAAGTTCCTGCATAAAGTTAGCCTCATAATAATAAAGAAACAAGTCGGCAAGTAGAGGGGCACAGTTTGTCCCCTTTGGGATGCCGACAGTCTGTTGAAATACACGTCCTCCGAACGTAACACATATGTTGTCAATCAAGAAATCAAGCATCTTGATGATATCGGTTTCAGAGAATTTTTTGTTTGAATCAGAATGATTCTTTACAAAGTATGATTTATCCCTCCCTAAGACAGGATACTTGTATCTGCGTTGGCCATTCTTTTTTATGAAGCAACGTAATACCAACTGTTTCAATTTGTCTTTTAGTATGGAATGTGGAATACTTGTGTAAAGAGTAGAAAAGTCAAATGTTTTAATACTGTTACACGATGAAAGAGAGTTAGATTGAATGTACTCTAAAAGATCTTTGGAATTTTTAAGTATCCTCATCTGATTCACGCCACCTCTAGAATAGGCAGTTTCACAATAACTTTGAAGCCCGTCTTTGATTGCTGATAAAATAGATGTTAATAATTTAGAAAGAGGTTTACTGGAGCACTTGGAAGACCCAGCAATATACCGTTGTTTGTAAGGACACTTTTGTAGTTTAGGTATCGAATACAGTGATGGAAGATCCAGTTCTTCTTCTTATGATGAAATACCAAAGGAACAAAGAACAGACCTATGGTTTTCCAGGATTTACCCCTTGGTAAGTGTCGTGAGGGTATATGTTGAGTTTCCAAGTGAATTGTCTATACCTAATTCGTTTATCAAGCAATTAATATAGTGACTTTTACAAACAAAAACGATGTTATTTGGGGCTTTGTCTGCGGGGACAACAACATATTTATCATGGAGGTCGGATAGGTGTTAAGCAACATTTGGGTCTTTAAAGATTGCCGTAGCATGGGCATTGATGGACCCATTCACTTTCTTAATTCTGATTTGTATTAACGACCTCACTGCCTTAATCCATTCGGATAGAGTGTCTACGTCTTCCTTCTCGCGCCTAGCCCATTGCCTGGTATAATCCTCGACTGAATCCATCAACATTTTAAAGTTGTATTTCCAATTGATGGATTTAGGCTCACGATATTTCGGACCTTTCGATAACACATTTCGTAGAGAAGTGTTATTAACAATGTTGAGGTCAACGGTAATAACGTGGCCAGCAGGAATATATGTGAATTGGGAACTAGCACAAGTGCAATATGTATAATCAACTACAAAAAAAGAAATTGTTGGCGTTTTTGTCATATTTACTGTTAACCACAGGAACGTTTTCGTTGGCATCGTTTAATTTTTTTATTGGTTAGCTGTGTTGTGTGTGTTGTGTACCAATTATTGTCATGATAACCTATGATGTATGTTTGTCGGCAATAAAAGGCCCCGAAATGACAATGTAAAGCAATTCAAACGAGAAAACGAACGGACTTATTTAACATGTAACACATAAACAAACGACACCCACTAAATAACAGGCTCCTTATTTGGGACAGGCACACATATACATAATATGGCGGGGTTAAACATGTAAGCGGGACCCCCTAATCTTGGACAGTTGTATAACAGTACAACATAAGAACGAACTATGAAAATCAATTGAAAAGAGCTTAACTCATCAGATTGACAAAACTACAAGTGGGCCTGGTCGGGTATAGTTTTATTGTTGACAATGAACATATATATGTTTAAACCTTAGACTCTATTTTATTTACATTTAAAACACAGCCATATCAGTTATGAAGTCATGTTTTTATTGACTTGTTTTGCCCCTAAAAGACTCATACCAACATTTGATCATATAAATATTCAGCAGCATAACCTAATACATTATAATCTGTAAACCGATGAATAACATCGGATATCTCCAATGAATTTACGTCAGCACATCATGACACCACGAACGGAGTACAAATTGCTCATCACATCAATGGATGAATGTCACAAAAAGGATAAAAAAAAGTCACATGGAATTGAATTTCTACCAACTCACTCAATATGTTTTTCATATGATATTTGAATTTGATATCAACTGAAAGCTGAGTTATTTTCCTTTCACTTTAAGCAAATATATGCAGATATCCTTATACAGAAATTAATCATTTGAGTTCCCGTGTTTGATAATGAAAAGAAAAATATCAGGAAGTCACGCTTGATCGGTTTTTTACAGCCAAAAAAAAACAATCTGCACTGTAGGAAAACTGTTTGACCGGGCTAAAATGATAGTATAGTTATCTCTTTTCTTATAATGGTTTTCTACGGTGAGGTATGTCGGGCTATTACAGTATTAAATCAGAGAGTTTGCAATGAAGCATCTTTCTGCGTTTCGAAAACTATATATAGGCTTTAATGAATTATTGGGGTTGAATTAAAATTATGGTATTACATTTAATATTCCATGTCAGTTTCGACTCCGCAGCAACGCCCCTCCAGAAGTGTTTAAAACGGTTAGATTCTCAATGTAATCGAAATCCATGACTTCCGTACTCGTTTAAAATGTCGTATCCACTTTCAGAAGACGTGTTTATTAGAAAAAATAATGAAATAGTCTTGAGCATTGTGACAAATTTAGTCACACAATATTTCATGTAAGTACGTGTTTTCTGTTTTGAAATGGACGGTGAAATGATGTAAAATCAAAATCGATATATAACAAGGAAAGGTGCAATTATATATTTTTTGTAAATCCCCAATAACAGTACTTCAGTATATAACTTCAACAAATTGTTTGTTTTATACAAAATGAACAGATAATGAGACATCAAATTAGCATCACACGGTGAAAATTGTTTTTTTTTTAAATCAATTCACTAACAAACTAGAAAAAGCCGTTAAGCCTTTGGAAGCTGTCCCATTTATCGATGTTAACTCATTTTCTACCAGATCCCTGAAACATAACATTTAAAATATATTGCGACATCACATTTGTCCTCATCTTCAATACAAACAGATAAACATAGTTTTATGATGCGCGCAGCTTCTTAAATCAATTGATTTTTGTAACACTAGTTATCTTATGTTATATGCACTTATCATGCTAATATATTTGTATAATACACACTTAGTCATTTATCCTATGAAATCATTTATGTGCAATGACATGTCTTTGAATGTCATCTCTTACATTGCAAGTACGTTTGTTCCCAGACATTTTTACTAAAAACTTATAAATTGGTGTGAATATAAATTACATAGATATTTCGTCACCAATTGTTCGACATGCACCAGTGTTGATGCCAAAACACACCAAACGATTGGATAACTACTGTCATATAACTAACTTATGCCGTGTTTTCACCAAACGCCATGTAGAGTAAAATATGTTCACAAAAGTTTTATGTAATTAGATATAGGAAGATGTGGTGTGAGTGCCAATGAGACAACTCTCCATCCAAGTAACAATTTAAAAAGTAAACCATTATAGGTTAAAGTACGGCCTTCAACACGGAGCCTTGGCTCACACCGAACAACAAGCTATGAAGGGCCGCAAATTAACTAGTGTAAAACCATTCAAACGGGAAAACCAACGGTCTATGTACACTTGTTTCACATTAAATTTGTTCACATCTTTACACCTTGTTTAATTACCTGTACATAAAATTTGTTCATACTTGTAAACTATACGTCATTAAAATGTTTGTTACGTATTTAATAGCTAGCTAAACCTCTCACTTGTACGTCAGTAGCATATAACTCAACTATATTGACATTGAACAGAACAAACAGACATAATATGATCTTTTTTTTTTATAGAAAATGTCAAGAATCATACGTGTATACGACAGACGGATTAATTTGACTCGCTTCATTTAGATCATTACATCTCAATTGTTTTTTTTATTTCGGGGAAAAAAAGTAATGGACACTGCAATATTGAATTTTTAACTGATTTTAAAGTACTCACAGATGAGTTGTTGTGTTTGGAATTCCAGATGGTACTGTTGTTAAACTTTTATCTCCGCAATTGACCTGTGTTCCATCGCAAATACACATAGAAGGACATCCAAAGACAGTGCTTTTCAAAACAGTGAAAATAACCAAAGAAAATGTTTGGTGCATTGTCTGTTAAATACAACTACAAAATATTCAAAACATGTTAAAGAAACTATTAAAATCAAATCAATTTGAGATCGACAGAACTTTCAACAATCATGAAGTTAAAACCACAATGTTGTGCCTCTAAATCTTATACAAGAGAAAGACAAGATAGAAAATTAATTAGTGCATGGAGTGACAGATACACACAAAGATGATAAGTTTACGAATTTAATGGAGCGGCATACCTGCAGGCTAAAAACGATAGACATTTCAATCATTTGTATTTTTTTTTTTAAATATCAAGATGGGAAAACTTTGAATTTTGTTACTTTTTGTTTGTCTTTTAACATATGATTTTGCATTTTATACAGAGTTTGATTGTTTATACATAATGTAAAACTATAATTCCCTTTTTTTCTAAATTTTGTCGAATGGTCCACTCAGTTCAGCGGACGGAAGCACACCCTGTATTATTTTAACAAAGCGGTTACAACATTTGTAAAATATTTAGATTACACTGATAATTTCATGACTTTCCGAATTAAAATGTTTTAAACTTCCTATTGTAAAGTTCCAAAGTCATTCCAAATCAGTATTCTTTATAAATTAACTCTAATGAGGATTTTTAACTTTACATTATAGTTCAATGAATATGATATGGACCTTCTCGTTAATCGGATGCTTATTGAAAGATAGTAGTAATGTTTCTAAACTTCCTGCGAAAAGTCCAGGCAATAACAGAATGCATTCTTGCTTTAAACATAAACCTATTGACCCCATATCATCTTGTTTTGGCATTACAATTACACCACGAGTTTAGCTCTAAAAATCTAAAATCTAAACTCTCATAGCTTTCGTGCATCCTGTTAAGAGATTCGGAATAAGACAACATCCAAGACATGTCCCATGTACCTAATTGTATTGCTGTATTTAGAAAAGGTGTTCGTATTATACAGGAGGGAGCGGCAAATATTGACTTAAACATGATAAATGCTGAAACAATCGATGGTAAAAATACATTTCACTCCATAGCTAGAATTGTATTTCAGTATTTAAACGAATCATCAAACGCCTACATGAGTTCCATAAAGGTTTAATTGGGACTAGAAAGATATTTGACGTTGAATGATTCGAAAACCAATCTTATGGCATGTTTCCCTTTCGACAAGCCAACATAACGGAATGAACCTCCTCGTTAGTCTTATGTTTATGGGAATATTGTGCATTGTTTCATCAAAAACCGAGAGATAACTGTCCTGTCTTTGTATTTCTGCGACTTCTTTCGAGACAAAACTTCAATTAGATTCCATTTTCTACAGAAAGCACTGAACAATTTGTTCCATTTTGGACCGGTTCTTACAAAAAGCTAATTCTGAATTTCGTCTGTAGTCTATACTCCGGTTGAAGATGTCAAGTCTCGACATGGCAATAGTATTTACAACTATAAAACAATTTTTAGATATGTCAAAACATGCTGGTGGACAATATGCTGTGCAAACATTTGGCAATTAATTGTATGTTGTTTTTCAAATGTAAAATGGTCTATTCCAGACGTGTTCGAGGATGAACTTTAGTGTATGAGACTATCTCTCATGGCTTGTTTCTTTAATCTAAAAGAATTCTTCAATCGATGTTAAGACGAAAATAGTTAATCAACATTTCAGTTCTGAAATGAGATCAAGATCAGGATTAGCTACAGATGAAAAAAATTGAACACGAAGAAAACAAGCCAACGGCAATGACACGAGATCAGAAGAATGTCTCTGATTTGATAGGGTATATGCATTCAATTATGACCGATCCATTAAACATTGCCGATCATCCTTACCCATTGATAAATACTAGTTTTTCTATAGAAATGAAGCCGCAATAAATGTTCATGATTGTCTTCTTAAATCTCTTGAACGAGGAAACTAGATGGTTTAATATTTTGTGGAAGGCTGCTCTTATGAGTCTAAAACCCATGTCTTCTACAGTTCTATGTTGAGGTCTCCTCTAGATACTTTTGATGATACAACTAAGACCTCACAACTCAATTGTAAATCGGACGACTTTGTTAAGGCACATATAAACCTGTTAAAATAGTTCGTCTTGCTTTGATTCTTGCTAATATTCGTGAAAACGAGACTGTTGTCAGGATATTGCTATATCGTATTGGTTCCATACCTTCAGTTCTGTTCCATAATGATGGGTCGATGTGGAAATGTTATAAATGTGATATAATTCATCTCCTTGAAAAGGAAATTTGCTCTTCTTTCAGTCTTCCTAGATATGATAATATTTATCAAAGGCACTAAGCTTTTACCTTGATACGTCAGACGCACATTTCGTCTAGACTCACTAGTGTTTTCAGATCAAAATAGTTTAAAAAAAAAAACCAAACAAGTTAAAAGTTGAAGAATATTTAGGACAAAAATTCAAAAACGTTCAGCCAAATCCGATAAATTTTCAAATGGGAGATTAGGATGTGCATTTATCACCTCATTGTATGATCCTAAGGGAAAGTTTAGGCATCTTCGTGATGATATTGAAAAGTTATCACCAGCCCAGTAGTCAAACACTTCGGTGTTGACATGAATATCAATAATGTGGTCTTTTTATAAATTTCCTATTTACAAAACTTTGAATTTATCGAAAAACTAAGGATTTTCTTATACCAGGCATAAATTACCATACCGGTATATGTCACAACTTTTTTGAATTTTGAATCTTCAATGCCCTTTAACTTTTTATTTGTTTGGCTTTATAAATATTTTGAAATGTGCGTCACTGATAAGTCTTATGTAGACGAAACGTGCGTCTGGCGTACTTAATTATAATCCTGGTACCTGATAGCTATTTGTTCATGTAAAGAGTCTGATGGTTGTAGAAATTATTCAACTCACCGAGCAATATTGGAAGAAGACGACGATAAACACGATGACTGATATCAGGTTTTTAAAGTTGTTATGCCCTTTGTTAAAAATACCGCATATCACCACTATTTCTAAGGGTTCCATTATGTGTGCTTTTGAAATTGTTTGTATGCACATTGAACGACAAATCTATTTGACTTAGACGTCTAGACACACAAATCAGTGAAGGTGTTTGTAGATAGTAGATGTTTTTGTGTTCTGTTAAATTGTTCCTGTGAAAATTGTTATACGATGATGACTGATGTACCCATAATTTGACTATTTTATTTATTGTGCCTCTTTAGTTAACGCATCAATGTAAATATGACGGAATGTGATGAGACTGTCATCAAAGTGAAAGAGTTAGCGCTATAAAACCAGGTTTTATCCACCATTTTCTACATTTGAAAAAGCCTGTACCAAGTCAGAAACATGACAGTTCATGTCCATTTGTTTTTGATGCGTTTTGTTATTTGATTTTGCCATTTGATTATTGACTTTCCGAATTGATTTTCCTCTAAGTTCAATATTTGTGTGCTTGTAATTTTTGTAAGGCAAAGGCACATAAAACCTAAAAAGTTCTTAGAACTAGAATATACGCTGAAACTTTAGTCCATCATTAACTGACTCATTTGATTTAATTGCCTTGTCAAATATTTGTGACTGCTAAAAAAATATACATTAAAGCACAATTCAAATTGACCTCGATTCCTTTCTAAATGCCCTTAAATTTTGAAACATATCTTTAGAAGTACATGCGATGTGAAAAAATGAATTGAAATTCGGTTGTTCAATCTTCTGTTGTGATGCTAGTCTGAATTCCCTTTAAAATGCGCATTCGATGGTTGCATTATTTTTAAATTAAGTTGAAAATGAAGTGTCACTGTTTATTTCATTATGAATTTCTTGTTAAGTAACAATTCAGATATTTTTGGAGACTTTTAATAACCTCTAAAACCTCTTAAAGGGAATTATCATTTCACCATTTGCATTTCATTACTGATAGATCAGAAAAAATAATATATTAGGTTTTTCATATATCTCGTAGCTAGTGCCCCTTTAAAAAAGATTAGACCTATTTCAATTCTACGACCAGGCCAACATTAAAGAATAAACATTTCTCTTTCCAAAAAGTCATTATTCAGCCTGCGGGAAGGGTGGTCCATAAAAGCTGAAAATTGTTGGCTTGATCACTCCACTATATGTATACAAGCTGATACAGAAATATTTGGATAATGTGTTAAACATCTATGTCATCACATCTATGTCATATAGCTCTTTACATTTTGTGTTTTCATCTGTTGTGGTGTTAGAGTTTATGAACTCGTTAATTTACTTTGGATACAGCAAACCTAAGAGTCGTTATTCACATTTTTTTAACTAGGCAGATAACTCTTTTGTTAGATGTTTGTTGATTGGTTTTCTTTTTGACAGTGTATTTTGGGCATATTCTAACATTTTATCCTCATTTCAAACAAATTTGCATGCTTTTCGCCCCTGCCGGAGACAATGCCTTGAATGCCATATCCGCAAAGTGGAAAGGGATTAATATAAGCTGCAATCCACTATAAATATATATGTTTAAAATAAATACTATGGTATTTGTCATCTTGGATATTCCCTTTTCACTCTCGCGAGTATCTTCCCGCAATTGTTTTAAGGATATGACGTTACATAACAAAAGCGAACTTAAGGTGGTATGGGTGTCTTCCTCCATCTTGGATTGTAAAAAACAGAGAACCAAAGGTCCAAATTTTCTAACAAGTTAGCAAAATTTGAAGCAGGAATGCACATATTTGATGTGAATTTTCATTTAAAAGAACCAATTTATAAGAATATAACTTATGAATATTATTTTTTTGCAAATGATGATCATTTTTGGTTGTTTTAAAAACAAATTAAATTGGCATTTCAAGGGGAGGTAACTCAATAACAGTGCATTTTCTGAAGGATTCTACATGGAATTTTCCTATTTTGTATTGTTGCCGGAAAAAAAGTACGGTGACCCTATCTTTTCTTTTGATATTCTTAAAGCATTGTCTGAAAGCTATCTTTTCCTTAAGTATTTAACAATTCTATCATTTTGTTTAGTTTCTGATCACAAAATGGTGTTTTTTCCTGTATAATCTACAAAATGTGTCATTTTGTCACATCCTGTAGCTTGTGAAAATGCACGGTGATCTATCATTTTTATTATATATTTCAACATATATCAATAGATACTACGTTTTGGCAAAGTATGAACAAATTCTATCATTTTTATTTTAGACTCCCATACCACCTTATTTCCACGAGGGTATCACACTCTCAGTAGTCAGCATTTTTTGTGCTGACATGAAATGTCATTGATATGGTTATATAATTATAAATTGACTGACAAATTTTGAATTTTTTGAAATACTAAGGTTTTTCACCTCAGGCATAGATTAACTTAGCTGTATTTGGCAAAACTTTACGGAATTTTGGTTCTCAATGCTCAACTTCGTACTTTATTTGACATTTTAAACGTTTTGTGATTCGAGCGTCACTGATGAGTCTTTAGTAGACGAAACGCGCGTCTGGCGTATATACTAAATTTAGTCCTGGTATCTATGATGAGTTTATTTACGTGTATAAGTACATGTATAATTCCTGCGGTTCTATGATAATATCAACTTAGTCCTAAAATGATGCATAAATACATAAGACAGCTGCGTTTCCCGTTTGAAGGGTTTTACACTTGTAATTTTGGGGCCCCCTTATAACTTATTGTTCGGTGTAAGCAAAAGCTCAGTGTTGAAGGCCGTACATTGACCTATAATGGTTTACTTTTATATATTGTGACTTGGATGGAGAGTTGTCTCATTGGCACTCACATCTCATCTTCCTATATCTATGAATTACAGCTTATTTTCTTAAAACAAAAATCCCGAATGGCAATCAGTATGACATTGACGTTGAAACACAATCATATGTGATAGGAAAAGTGTGATGTCTGGTCAACAGATTGAAGACGATATGTAAAAAAGAAAATGAAATCGAAATTATCAGAACTTGCTGATGGGGATAATTTTGTATGATCGTGCCACAACTAATCTTCGAAACATATAATTCATTATTTAATCTGGATAATTTGAGTACCGCATTACCCGGTTTGTAGGAATTCTAAAGGATATTTATCGAACAACGAAATTAAAGCTGTTTAAGACACAGCTGTAATCATAGCAACGGTTCCAGTTTTACAACTTCTTCTACGTGCAGCATTCGTACTGACGTGAAATTCAATGTAACCTCTTAGCTAGAGTAAGAGTTATGATTGTTTTTAGTTATTTGTTGGAAAAGAATGTCCACATCGAAAGTAAAAAGAAACTGAACCTAACTGATTTGATGCATTCAATTTAACACATATTCATTAAACGGGTGAACGGAGCTACACATTCTTCTTTTTAACCAACATTTGAAAATCAAAGAGACCGACAAAAAATCTATTGCACGGTGATGCTATCTGTTTATCACGGCTAGACAAATTCCATGCGAAATGTTGATACTTTTTTCGGGTTCATGTATTGGTAATATAATTGAGAATGGAAATTAGGAATGTGCCAAAGAGTAGATTGACATTTCAAGGGGAGGTAACTCAATAACAGTGCATTTTCTGAAGGATTCTACATGGAATTTTCCTATTTTATATTGTTGCCGGAAAAAAAGTATGGTGACCCTATCTTTTCTTTTGATATTCTTAAAGCATTGTCTGAAAGCTATCTTTTCCTTAAGTATTTAACAATTCTATCATTTTGTTTAGTTTCTGATCACAAAATGGTGTTTTTTCCTGTATAATCTACAAAATGTGTCATTTTGTCACATCCTGTAGCTTGTGAAAATGCACGGTGATCTATCATTTTTATTATATTTTTCAACATATATCAATAGATACTACGTTTTGGCAAAGTATGAACAAATTCTATCATTTTTATTTTAGACTCCCATACCACCTTATTTCCACGAGGGTATCACACTCTCAGTAGTCAGCATTTTTTGTGCTGACATGAAATGTCATTGATATGGTTATATAATTATAAATTGACTGACAAATTTTGAATTTTTTGAAATACTAAGGTTTTTCACCTCAGGCATAGATTAACTTAGCTGTATTTGGCAAAACTTTAAGGAATTTTGGTTCTCAATGCTCAACTTCGTACTTTATTTGACATTTTAAACGTTTTGGAATTCGAGCGTCACTGATGAGTCTTTAGTAGACGAAACGCGCGTCTGGCGTATATACTAAATTTAGTCCTGGTATCTATGATGAGTTTATTTACGTGTATAAGTACATGTATAATTCCTGCGGTTCTATGATAATATCCACTTAGTCCTAAAATGATGCATAAATACATAAGACAGCTGCGTTTCCCGTTTGAAGGGTTTTACACTTGTAATTTTGGGGCCCTTTATAGCTTATTGTTCGGTGTTAGCCTAAGCTCCGTGTTGAAGGCCGTATATTGACCTATAATGGTTTACCTTTATATATTGTTACTTGGATGGAGAGTTGTCTCATTGGCACTTACACCTCATCTTCCTATATCTATGAATTACAGCTTATTTTCTTAAAACGAAAATCCCGAATAGCAATCAGTATGACATTGACGTTGAAAAACAATCATATGTGATAGGAAAAGTGTGATGTCTGGTCAACAGATTGAAGACGATATTTAAAAAAGAAAATGAAATCGAAATTATCAGAACTTGCGGATGGGGATAATTTTGTATGATCGTGCCACAACTAATCTTCGAAACATATAATTCATTATTTAATCTGGATAATTTGGGTACTGCATTACCCGGTCTGTAGGAAGTCTAAAGGATATTTATCGAACAACGAAATTAAAGCTGTTTAAGACACAGCTGTATTCATAGCAACGGTTCCTGTTTTACAACTTCTGCTACGTGCAGGATTCGTACTCACGTGAAATTCAATGTTACCTATAAGCTAGAGTTATTTGTGGGAAAAGAATGTCCACATCGAAAGTAAAAAAGAAACTGAACCTAACTGATTTGATGCATTAACACATATTCATTAAACGGGTAAACGGAGCTACACATTCTTCTTTTTAACCAACATTTGAAAATCAAAGAGACCGACAAAAAATCAATTGCACGGTGATGCTATCTGTTTATCACGGCTAGACAAATTCCATGCGAAATGTTGATACTTTTTTCGGGTTCATGTATTGGTAATATAATTGAGAATGGAAATTAGGAATGTGCCAAAGAGTAGATTGACATTTCAAGGGGAGGTAACACAATAACAGTGCATTTTCTGAAGGATTCTACATGGAATTTTCCTATTTTGTATTTTTGCCGGAAAAAAAGTACGGTGACCCTATCTTTTCTTTTGATATTCTTAAAGCATTGTCTGAAAGCTATCTTTTCCTTAAGTATTTAACAATTCTGTCATTTTGTTTAGTTTCTTATCACAAAATGGTGTTTTTTCCTGTATAATCTACAAAATGTGTCATTTTGTCACATCCTGTAGCTTGTGAAAATGCACGGGGATCTATCATTTTTATTATATTTTTCAACATATATCAATAGATACTACGTTTTGGCAAAGTATGAACAAATTCTATCATTTTTATTTTAGACTCCCATACCACCTTATTTCCACGAGGGTATCACACTCTCAGTAGTCAGCATTTTTTGTGATGACATGAATTGTCATTGATATGGTTATATAATTATAAATTGACTGTTTACAAAATTTTGAATTTTTTGAAATACTAAGGTTTTTCAACCTCAGGCATAGATTAACTTAGCTGTATTTGGAAAAACTTTAAGGAATTTTGGTTCTCAATGCTCAACTTCGTACTTTATTTGACATTTTAAACGTTTTGGAATTCGAGCGTCACTGATGAGTCTTTAATAGACGAAACGCGCGTCTGGCGTATATACTTAATTTAGTCCTGGTCTCTATGATGAGTTTATTTACGTGTATAAGTACATGTATAATTCCTGCGGTTCTATGATAATATCCACTTAGTCCTAAAATGATGCATAAATACATAAGACAGCTGCGTTTCCCGTTTGAAGGGTTTTATACTTGTAATTTTGGGGCCCTTTATAGCTTATTGTTCGGTGTTATTGTTCGAGGGTATCACCAGCCCAGTAGTCAACACTTCGGTGTTGACATGAATATCAATAATGTGGTCACTTTCATAAACTTCCTGTTTACATAACTTAAAATTTTTCGAATACTAAGGATTTTCTTATCCCAGGCATAGATTACCTTAGCCGTATTTGGCACAACTTTTTGGAATTTTTGATCCTCAATGCTCTTCAACTTTGTACTTATTTGGCTTTATAAATATTTTGATATGAGCGTCACTGATGAGTCTTATGTAGACGAAACGCGCGTCTGGCGTACTAAATTATAATCCTGGTACCTTTGATTAATATTAACACCACTTGGTCGATGCCACTGCTGGTGGACGTTTCGTCCCCGAGGGTATCACCAGCCCAGTAGTCAACACTTCGGTGTTGACATGAATATCGATAATGTGGTCATTTTTATAAATTTCCTGTTTACAAAACTTAAAATTGTTCGAATACTAAGGATTTTCTTATCCCAGGCATAGATTACCTTAGTCGTATTTGGCACAACTTTTTGGAATTTTTTATCCTCAAAGCTCTTCAACTTTGTACTTATTTGGCTTTATAAATATTTTGATATGAGCGTCACTGATGAGTCTTATGTAGACGAAACGCGCGTCTGGCGTACTAAATTATAATCCTGGTACCTTCGATAACTATTAGCCTAAGCTCCATGTTGAAGGCCGTATATTGACCTATAATGGTTTACTTTTATATATTGTTACTTGGATGGAGAGTTGTCTCATTGGCACTCACACCTCATCTTCCTATATCTATGAATTACAGCTTATTTTCTTACAACGAAAATCCCGAATGGCAATCAGTATGACATTGACGTTGAATCACAATCATATGGGATAGGAAAAGTGTGATGTCTGGTCAACAGATTGAAGACGATATTTAAAAAAGAAAATGAAATCGAAGTTATCAGAACTTGCTGATGGGGATAATTTTGTATGATCGTGCCACAACTAATCTACGAAACATATAATTCATTATTTAATCTGGATAATTTGGGTACTGCATTACCCTGTCTGTAGGAATTCTAAAGGATATTTATGAAAGAATGTCCACATCGAAAGTAAAAAAGAAACTGAACCTAACTGATTTGATTCATTAACACATATTCATTAAACGAATAAACGGAGCTACACATTCTTTTTTTTTAACCAACGATTGAAAATCAAAGAGACCGACAAAAACCCAATTGCACGGTCATGCTATCTGTTTATCACGGCTAGACAAATTCCATGCGAAATGTTGATACCTGTTTCGGGTTCATGTATTGGTAATATAATTGAGAATGGAAATTAGGAATGTGTCAAAGAGACAACAACCCGATAAAAGAGCGGTAAACAGCCGAAGGATACCAATTGGTAATGCAAATACCTCATTTAGAGACGTCTTTGAACTGGCCCCTTTACAAAATATAAACTAGTTTAGTAATAATGAACGTCCTACATACCTCTGAAATATACTAAAAAAAACAAAAAATATAAAAGAAACTAACAAAGCCAAGAGGCTCCAGACAGGCGCAAAAATGTGGCTGGTTTAACATTTTTTTTTAGATCTTAACAATCCTCTTATACTATTAGCCAATGTAGAAAAAACTAATACATCGTAATACGCACAATGAGACTCAGTTCAAAAGAAGTCCGAGTCCGATATCAGAATAGCCACCAATGGGTCTTCAATGTAGCAATAAACTCCCGCACCCTGCGGCGTCCTTCAGCTGGCCCCTTAAAAAATATGTATACTAGTTCAGTGATAATGGACGTCATTCTTAACTCCGAATTATACACAAGAAACTAAAATTAAAAATCATACAAGATTATCACTGAACTAGTATATATTTGTTTAGGGGCCAGCCGAAGGACGCCTCCGGGTGCCGGAATTTCTCGCTACATTGAAGACCTGTTGTGACCTTCTGCTGCTGTTTTTTCTATGGTCGGGTTGTTGTCTCTTTGACACATTCCCCATTTCCATTCTCAATTTATTGGTGTTTTTACTTACAATTAAAAAAAGAAGCAAAACCTTCACTTGGAACCTAGATGTGTCCGCTACTGTGTCTTAGAAATAACAAGATTTTTTTTTAAAAACTGTTCTAGATGTATAGTTTGAATACAATAGAACTTATTAAGCAGAAAAATGACAGGTAAGTGTCCTTGTTTTTGAGAAAGAAGCCATTGAAAATTTGAGATGATTCTCTGGAGACTTTATATTAATAAAATTGGCACCTGTTATTTTTCCAAAAGTATGATAAATTAACAAGGATTTTGTAAATGAGTTTTTACGCTATATGTAATTAAATTCTGAAAAGAATTGTTAGACGGCAATTTTTTTAATGGCACCCCATTAATAAGACCAGAGGATTTCAAATATCTTGCAAAAAGTCCCAAATAATGTTTACCAACATCCTTAAAACACTACCACGGTTAAGTGCATCGAAATGATGTAGTTGAAATTCATTGACCAACTTTTAAATTCGAAATATTAATTTCATTCAAACATCATAAATCCTCAAGACAATAGTCATTATATACTTTGGACAGCCTTTTAAAGGAGATGTTTGAATAGTTAGCTGTCAATATTAGAAGTATTGAGGCCTCATATATCCATCTACAAATAATTTTAAATAACTTAAACCATCGCCATTTAAATCGTGCTCTATGTGTTCCATCTTACAGAGACATAACTTGGGAATGTTACCAGTGAATATACACAGACGCAGCAGAATAATTTAGGAAATTTGAGTCCCCAGGGACAAAAAACATAATTACCTACCTCCTATGTCATAAAACAAATAATTTAACTTGTAAATGCTTAATTTTATGATTTTAAAGTTTCTGATATAAGAAGCCCAATAAACATGCATGGAAGTTATGCAAAAGTCAGATGTTAGCAGTCATCTCTATAACATTTTAAGTGAATAGATATCTCAGACTGGTATCTGCATACATACAACTATTGCAAATATGAATTTGTTTGAACACTTCTAGTATATATATTAGCTAAATTCTGTCTATATATGGTTGAGTATGATGCTGTTCTAAGATATTTAAATTGACCATTTGAGGCAGAAAATGTGAACTTTAATTGACATATAGGTATACAGTAAGATGTGGACTGGAGACAGAGGCAGGATTGGATACTTCATATAATCTTGTATGTTGTAATGATTGACTGCTAAACATAACAGTTAAAGTATTCTTATTCTGATATGCTTTCAATATGTTATTAAAATAGTTTTAAACAGGTTATAGGCATTTAATATCAGAAAATATGCAAATAGTGTATGCTGGCAATAATAAAAGTCTTGTTTTCAAATTAAAAAAAAATGAAACAGGGGAGGGGGTATACAATGTACAGTAAGGAAAACTTCGAGTAAATGCAGTGATTTCTTTAAGGCTATAATTTTGATAAATGAGTATTAATGTGAGAAAAACTGATTTTGGAGAGTTTTCTATTCAAAATAAATGTTTGTATATATTGCACTTTGTAAATACAGCTGTTTCTTAAACCACGCCTCTTTTGGGGAGATTTAGAATATTCATAGAAAATTACGTTTGTTTACTACTGGTTCCAAGTTATGCTCTTTGTGTTCACAGAGACATAACTTGGAAATGTTATCAATAAATATATATTTGCATTCAAATATCGCAGATCAAATTTATTCGTTCATAGTGTGTAATTTTACGATTTTTGATTTGAATTTAGCCTGCTAATTGATATTTTATCGTGTTTTTCTGTGTTGTGATGATATGCTATTGTTTCAGAAAAAAGGGAAAGGTTTGGTACCATTAAAACGTTTAATCCCGCTGCAAATGTTTGTATCTGTCCTAAGTCAGGAAATTGATGTACAGATGTTTTCGTTTGTTTATGTAATGAATACGTGTTTCTTGTTTCTCGTTTTTTTATATAGATTTGACCGTTGGTTTCTCGTTTGAATAGTTTTTAAATAATAATTTTTGGGCCTTTTATAGCTTGTTGTTCGGTGTGAGCCAAGGCTCCGTGTTGAAGGTCGTACATTGACATATAATGGTTTACTTTTATAAATTGATATTTGGATGGAGAGTTGTCACATTGGCACTCACACCACATCTTCATATATCTATGTGCATATTGTGTATATTGAAATCTGTGGTTACCCTTCATTCCAGGTAGGGGTAGTTAAGAAAATTAGTGATAGTTTTAAACTCTGAGAAGTTTAGGCTATACAAACGTTGAATATATGCCGCACAGCCCTATATTTTGACATTTGAAAAATAATTGTAGTGCATATGAACTTTCAATTCTAGGATAAGTTTTTTTTCAAAATTTCATAGAAAAAGTGGTACAGTATTAGCCGTAAAAGGAGTTCCTATGGGAAATTGCTTTGTCAATATTTACAGAAATGCAACCTAAAAGTTTAAAATTTATTTTTGTATATCCAAAGGATGTCTTCTAACAACATGAAAGGATTGTACTAAAAAAACAATATATATATCTGCAACCCTTATTATGTTGTTGTTGATTATGGATGTTCTTTATTTAAACAAAAATACACACAAATCAAGAATATGTGTTAAAGTACGATGATAGTGATTACAGGAGATAAACACTACTGATATATTATTATAGGCGAGCGCCGATTTGAGAAAAAGCCTCTCGTTAAGGTTTTTAATGCACCTATCGAACACACAGCTAATTTTGGTATCAATCGAAAGAAAAACTTCTAGAGCATACGATTTGGGTGGTCGTCAAAGATCCCTATGGTCACGTTTCTTGCAAATCTCACGAGAACACAGACATGTCGAATTACTTTGGATTATACGGTGACAGTTAACATTGCATATATCGGAATTGTTGTAAATACATTATTCGTTTTTATCTAAGATAGCTTTGAATACATTCGAAAAAGACATAGAATCCCCAAAAAAAGAAGATTTTATGAAAAATTAGTTGATTCTGAGGCATCTTTAAGACCAACCCTAAAATGTAAAAAAAAAAGCATATTTTTTTTAGATTGTCAGTGTCAATGACTTTTTAAAACTCTTGTATGTTTTGTTTTTATAAATTCCATATACCCTGAAAAGATTGCGACACACATCGAAGCTCAACAATGGATAATAGATGTTTGACGACTTTTCTAAAATCTGCATTATTAAACGGTATTCCGGATCTGTATCGTGTTTATCCCAGACGCTAAAAATTTATATAAATCTAGTATCTAATATGCATAGGTAACACTTGAGTTTTCAAAACACAAGTCGTGCTTTTAAAACATATTACTAGATAAATATTCGTACATGTGTAACCAAAAGACCACTTTAACCATTACTAACGATATCGGCATGTGTTATGTAAGCAGCAGACTGCATTTTGTAGAATAGTATATTCTTGGGAGAGATCCGTTTGCGCCAAAAAATGCGTCATTTGCGCCACAACATTTGTTCTCCAATGCTACGTTTGCGCCACCTGTTTTTAAAATTGCATGGTATCATTTGCGCCAAAAATAAAACATACGATTGCGCCAATTGCAAGAAAAATGACTTCCCTCCTCCTTTATTGGGACTTGGAACCAGCAGTTAACACGGCAACTGTTTGTTTCTTTTTCAGAAACATACTTTCTTCTTACTGCTGTTGCATGGGTTTTTTCCAAATTTAATGTATGTAGTAGCTTGTTACTTCATTGTATTGCCAAAAAGACAAACATCGAAGGATGAAATGCATAAAACAGTTCATTATAATGCCCGTGGACTGCTTCTGTTTCATTAATGGTACGCTTTGCGGTAGACAGAGTTTCAGCCCATACAGATGGTGGGAACAAAGCACTGTGTCAACATATGGGGATAAAACATAATCAGCAAAAGCTTTTGTTTTCTTCTCTTATGGCATATCTTGTTATAAATATTCAGCAAAGCAATAAGATTTCTTCGCTGTACATGGACTGTATAATTGATTTCAAGTCATTTCATTTCTCCCCAGATGCTCATCTTCATATCTTCGAACAAATGAACATTTTTAAGCCAAAGATAAAAATAAATATTAATATTTATGGTAGATATGTGTACAGGTCAATTGGCGCAAATGAGTTCAGAATATTGGCGCAATTGATACATTTTAGAAAACAAAATTTGGCGCAAATGATACCCATAAAAAACAGTAATTGGCGCAAAAGGACTGCTGCCATATTCTTGAATATTATCATAATTACTTATCATTGTGAAATGTTCCCCACTTCCAATGAAGCGCGGTCGAATGTCCATAAATTATCAACGCTGTATAATATGTCGAAATATCACACAAGAGACTCTCAGTATGACAACAATAGAGGTTTCACAACCTTAATGAATGCTGTTAGCTTAAAGCAAAGACAAGATGATGTGTTAAGGTTGTTTTTGAGTGAGGTTGATACATTTGAGGCTTTTTTGGTTTTACAAAGAAGAAGGCTTCATTGATAAGATAGAATCTTACAAGGCATGTGATTAGTCAGATAACATCGGCAATGAGAGCACGTGCGTGTCTTGTCCAGTGGTGACTAATGTCACGATGAAGCAAAACCAGCTGCAATGAAAAGGGATAAAAAATATGTAGACGATCTAACTGTTTATATAACAGAAAATATGACATATCCATTTGACGTTGATAATCAACCCCGTCAGCATATCATTATGAACATTTCAACTGGTCTCCATGCAAGTCACGACATTGAAGATTCACTGTTAAAATCAGTTGAAACTTGAAAAACAAAAATGAAGATATTTGTTGAGTCATCACTATCAACAGACAAAGATCAGGACTGAAGACATTTGAAGATATGAACCCCAAAGTACAACTAAAATGCAAATCTGGGCAAGTTGTAAAAGGTCATTTGAATCCCGAGCTTGTGTTTACCCGTGCACTATCTCTAACTAAATCATTTGTAAATGTAGAGATGACGTATCTGTGGAAATTGTTTCGTCCTATCTTATTTGTCCCATTCCCACTGCATTATTTTATGACGATTGAATTATGAGGAAGACAAATAAGTCTGAGCTTCCCATGAATTTGAAAATTTAGTAGGATCAGTCCCTAACATTCCTCCAATCGAGCACAGTGCTACCGTACCAATAAGAAATGGCATGAGTTTAGTCATTTGATGTTAAAAGGATGGCCACGCTTGGAGTCTTGGCCAAATCTTACATTATGCAGGCACTCATTTTTAGCCATGGCGTTGTCAGTTTATTTTCGATTTATGAGTTTGACTGTCCCTTTGGTATCTTTCGTCCATCTTTTACAATCATGCGTCCGATTTACAGACAAGGTTGTTGATGTCTTTGATCGCTTTGACACTGAACATTCCATAAAATCAGCAGAGCGACATAGACGATCGGCAACAGCAACTAGGAAAAAATTTCATATCGCTGAACCGAACTGTTCCAGACTGGAAAAAATGTCTATCAAGCAACAAAAACAAACAAGCTCTGACAACTTTCCTTGGAGATTATCTGAGCAGCAAATTGTCTGATATGTTCCAGGAGGAAAATAAGTATTTAGTTCTTGCCGGCGCATTTTCCAATCCAGAAATAGAGCGACAACTCTCAATGAGAGCATCATGTAATCGATCTCCAGATATGTCCTGTTCGTACGAAGACCCAGACACAAGACTCTTGCTTCATGTTATATACTTTGATAATCTTTTAGCAGTTAAATACAAGGCGACGAATTATAGTCAAGTGTTCCAATACAGATGTTCTTGTGCTCTGTGTTCATTATTTCAAGATTCTTGTGTCGACTGAACAAATGTGGTTTTGACGGGGTCAACTAATTCTCTTAAGGACTGTAAAAGGTACATACCAATCCATGAGTTAAGTAAATCTTTTTCAACTTTACTAGCTAGTCATTCTCCCTGTAGTTTATGTTTGAAATTGTTGTGATACCACTTCTGCTATAATTGGGTTTGGCAAAAAGACTGTTTTCAAGTTGATAAGAAAATCTCCGAGTAAGTTTACAAATCTCCAAAACTTTGACAAGATTCAAGTTGCTTTTTCCACATCGTTGTCAGCAGCCAGAGAGCTTATGTCAAGCTTGTATGACCCACAAGACAAATTCGCTTCATCACATGTTGACTTAAACAAGTTACGTGTTAAACTTGTAACATGCAAAGACTCAAGTGAAACCGGCATTCAAAGAACATATTTTTCGGTCATTTCTACAAACGAAAATTTGGATGTCCTCACATCTCGATCATCCAAATCCTTTGTCTCCTTATGAATACGGATGGAAAAAGAGTTCACATGGCCCAGATCCAGTCTACTTTTTAGGCATGATGACGTATGATTTCCTGCAAGATTTAATATGTTCTTGCAAGAGGGAATACACATGTAGCAAGAAATGTATTTGCAGAGAGCCGCAAATGTCTTGCACTGAGCTCTGTTCATGTCAGGGCAGTGATACTTGCCAAAATATTTATTCTAAAGAGGACATCAACCTCTAAAGAAGATCAAATGAATGACGATGATGAAAATGAAAACGATACCATTGACTAATAGCAAAAGAGCATTTGATCAAAGGGGCAACATAAAGTTTAAGTTGCCTCACTGTTATTCAATGTAATATATGTATATTATTAGTAATTTTGTGTTTTGTAATAACTCTACCAAATGGTTGTGTACTTAAGTTCCGTATGCGATGATAGTTAAGAAAAAAAACCAAAAAGAATCAACACCTAGTGATCTTAACAAAACAAAACACAGCAAAAAAAAAAACCCTTGCTAGTGATCTTCGTCCTTGACGTGGTCGGCAAGCTTAAGACAATTAAATCATATTGTATTTATAACTGTCGAACTAAAAGGAGACCAAAATAACATATATTTTTAAGTGTGCTGTAAATATGGTAAATATGCGCTTTAAAGCAGTTTTACGATATGTTTTCATATAGTTTTATCAATATTTTGTCGGTATAATAAACAAGCTAGGCGAGACCTTAGAACTTAAAAAAATAGTCATGTATGTCACTAATATAAAACCAATAGAATTTGTTTGTGTTTAGATGCAAAATTAAATATTACCGAGCGTTTTGCGTCAATATCCGTAAAAATTATGATTTTCGCAAAAATACGAGATTTTTTCATTTTACACACTTTAAAAAAAAAAATATTTCAGAAACAAAAATTAGATAGACTATAGTTTGTCAAATGATATATTTCATATTATATTGCAGATGAATTTGTTCTTAAACTGCATTTTTCGAACAATATCGTCAAATTATGACTTATATTTTTTCCCCCTTTTTTGCGGTTTTTTAAAAATGTGACCATTTCCCAATTTGACGACCAGGCAATTCTGAATGTACAATAAAAGACCTTTCAAATTATTTATCATATAGCCGTGTGTTAGGTAGGTGCATTAAAAACCTCCGAATCCTTGTTTTGGCGCTCGCCTATTACACACTTTGTTTTTTTTAAGAAATGGTGTGTATGTACCATATGTAAACGATATACGATATCTCAACAAATTCATACTATCTAGTTTTAATATGTTTCCAAATATAAATATTTCCTTTTTCAATCTCTAAAAGTGGAAATTCTATGCATGTTGCCACGAATTTTAACGATAACAGATGGTGAAAAATTATTGCGGCATAAGCTATTCATTCTACTATTAACCCAAATATTTCAGTTTCCCTTTCCCCAGATCAAATCTCCCATTCGCGAGGGTATGATCTCTAAATAAAATAACATCAGCTTTGACATATTAACGACCTGTCACACTTTACTGGTAGCAGCTTCTTATATATTGTGTTTAACTGCCAAGAAGACAATATGAAAATAAGAAGAGAGCCAAAGAGACCAAATGACAGAAATTAACAATGTCATCGTATGGCCTTCGAAAATAAGCAAAGCCCAACGCATAGTCACCTTAAGGAGGTATCAAAATGACAAATGTACTTCAATTCAAACAAGAAAACTAACGGCCTAATTTAAGGATGAATTCTTCTGACATTTCAGTCTCGTTTAGTCTCGTTGAAATCTCGTTCTTGAATTAATTCCAAAACATGTGATGCAGGTGGAAAATATCAATGAATTCCAAAACATATTATAATCAATATATCTCTGTGAAATTTGTGTATTTACAATGAACGGTTTTTGAGTAATGCAGTTTTCAAAATTTTACGCCCATTCAAGTCAGTATTTTTAGCCATAATTTTGAGAAAATGGGTGAGGGATACAAAAAATGATTTTACAAGAATCATGTACATCCCATTTCATTTTGGTCTTTTTAAATTTTTTAGATATGTTTTCTATCAATCATTTATAACAAAAAAGTTGAAATAATATGCATTTTGTTCTTTAAACTGAGAAAAATCACAAAAATAGAAAAATGACAGCATGGTAAATTTTACCCCAAAAAGCGTCAAAGTATGATAAAACTTTCTTATATTAACACCTACCTATAGTTTTTTTGGGTTAAATTTATTCAGATTAGTCCACTTCATCTTTATAGAAAGTATGAAAAAAAGTTTAATTGTGGAACTGTGATTTTTTTCCAGATAATAGCCCAAAAATAGGTAAAAATCAATGAAAAATGGGAAATTTATCAAAATTGTGCATTTTCGAAGGGCCGTAGCAACAAAAAAAGTGCACCACCATATGATTTTTTCATTGCCAATTATTTTGTTACAGTCTTATAAACCCCAAAATCAGGTTAAGAACAAAAGTTTAATTCTAGAAATTTTTGGCTCCTCAGAGGTGTACATCCTTAAGTACAAAATAATAAACGAAAAAAAAATACGATACGCAACAAACGACACCCACATAATTACAGGCAGGCACAAACAGAATGTGACGGAGTTAAATTAGTTTGAAGGCGCCAACCTTAATCCTTCTAACCAGGGACAGTGGTGTAACAGTACAACATAAGAACAAGCTATAAAAATAAAAATTATTCACTCATCAAATGGAAACAAATAGAAAACATCTAACAAAAAATACCGAGTGGACGTGGATACTTATACACCCCACAACAAAAAACACGTAGTACAGATCTGAAAATACTCGCGGTTACTGATACATAGTTAAAAAAATCCAATCATAAAAGATTGTTTATCCATGAATGTGCATTTGTATATAAAAGAAAGCATTATCTAGGTCGATTTCAAATTTACCGTTGGCAAAATCAATAATAAGACCAATAACGAAAAATATTCAAAGATATAATTACAGTGTTGAATTGGTAACCATTTAGAATAAGTTTGTTAGAATAAAATTAGGATGTGCTATCCCGTTCGAAATAAGTTGTACAACCAAACTTCAAAGCAAAATATTTATATTTAACGAGACAAATATCATCAAGATAACCGTTAGTGTTATTGAATTTATCAATTAAATTCAATTTAGGCGTGTCTTCACTGAGCTTGATCATAATCCGCGTTTTTAATAATAAGGCAATTTACGACTACTTGTAAAAAAAAATGATTGGTAATGAGACATCTTTAAAACTACTGTTGTATTAAAAACTAAAAAATCAATATACTTTTCTCGTTCTTTTTACCATAATTGTATATTTTGTCATTTAAATCAAAATGGTTTGAGTCCTAGATGTTGCAAAATATCTAAAGTTTTAAAATGTGTTTGTGTATTTTCTTCGAAGGATGTCTCTTATCAAAATTAATAAATTGTTTTCGAGGATGTATATTATTATTTTAACTTCTCTGTAACCTTTGTACTTGTATGGTTTTATAGGAACAGTATATAGTTCTGCAACCCATATTATTTTAGTGTTGAAATAGATTTTTTTTATATTAAAAACAAATACTAGAAATTTCAATAAAGGCAGTAATTATTTTGTCAAATGTTAGAAAATGCACCAAAATAGTGTTAAAACCTTGGAGTTTACAGTTTAGTCTAATATTGTTTACCTGTAAATTTTAGATGAAAAATATATTAAAACATTTTTATAAATTACCCTGTTGTGAAATAAATTCACGGTAATGACAATACTGCTCTTTGATTTATTTTTCTTACAATTTTTGAATAGTAAATCATAACCCATCACTCAAATTCAAAAAAAATCTGACTGTTAAAATAAAATTAATGACGTGTATTACAGTTCTGGAGGTAACAATTAAAGCAAATGTTTATCTAGTGTTGTTTCCAAATCGCAATCTTTATCAGTGAAAATATTGTTCACGATATATGCATTTTTAAAACGATAACAAATATTGAAAAAAGTACATTTTAGCAACTGGCGATATCTTGTTTTCTTTTAAAAGCGCAACTCTCTTCCTTTTATTGTCTATTAGTGGACTGACCATAAAATAAATGACAGCAAATACAATAATTATCATACAGGAAAAACACTTTTATAGAAGATAAAGTTGTAGTAGATAACAACGCAAAAAGAGACAATATCCATCGTTTAAAGAATGGTTGTAGTTACACACTCATGTTTTAGGTCCTTACTTTTTTATACCAAAAAGGAAAATCACAAAAATACTGAGCTCAGAGAAAAATCAGATCGGAAAGTCCATAATCACATGGCAAAATCAAATGACAAAACACATCAAAAACCAATGAACAAGAACTAACATATTCCTGACTTGGTACAGGCATTTTCAAATGTAGAAAATGGTGGATTGAACCTGGTTTTATACCAACTCGTGTTGTTCTACATATTTTTTCTTCGTTTTTGTATATTCCATATTGGATTTTGGCTGGGGTAATGGATATCATTATCAATTCAATGTATTAGCTTATACAAAAATGTGCATTTTTGTACAAACGTTTGGTGAAATTTATTCTCCCTTCGCTTATGGTTGTGGCCTCTTATTTATTCCCCGCATGAAAATATTTTTCGTTTCACACTTCGCAGAGTGTAATACGAAAAAAGTGGTACGAACAATGCATTAATTTGATTGGCTTATCAAACAACATGATACGATTTTGTGACATTTCCATTGGCTATTCTTTATGTCACTGATTACTTTTAACAATCAAAATTCCATTTCCTCCATGGCAACGGAGATATGCGGTTTATTTAGTAATAGATAAAAAAAAAAAAAAAAAAAAAAACGGTAATGCTATTCACCCACTCTAGTATGGTTACCAAAGTAAAAAAAAATATGTCTCAGTATATTGATGATGATTGCAATAATTATTGTTAATTGATGCTGATCATTGCTGAGTGGCAATTATAACATGCATAGCTACTTGAGTTTTTTTTTATTATTTGTCATTGGCTCTGAACTACCTGAATTTAGGACAGACTTTATTTTTTTAATTTTGTAATTACACTCGTCCATCGTACAGTTTTACCTATTTTGCATAATAAAATGTGGTTATATGTGGAAACAATTTAAAATCAAAATACACATTTCCACTTGTGCCGTTTTTTGTTTAGATAAAAAAAAAAAGCAGTATACCATAATTTGAGATATCCAAATAATTCTACGAAATTATAAATTGAGGTAAATAATTGATTAAACAAATAATATAATTACCTTAAATTGCAGTCAAAGTTATCTTTTCTATTCCAGTCAATAGTTGTTAGACGCTCTATGTTATTTTACGCTGACTGAGAACAAGTATTCAAAACTGAACTTTTTATACATTTCTTGAGTAGGTCAAAATAGAATTAATTTCCGAAAATTCAAATGTAACTTTTTGAAAATTAAAGTTCTCGTCAGCATTAGTTTTAATCTGGGTTTTTTTGTTAAATATTTATGTAGAGTGTAATTTTCAGAACATGTTTTAAAATATTTGATCAGATTATGTTAGAAATTACATAGTCAATTCTTGCGTATCAAATTATCAGGCGCGTTCCTTTGAAAACTAATTATACCGTGGTGCGACATTAAGCCATTAAAATCAAGTTGCTTCAATTATCAACTCGACATTACAAACAATTAATTACAAATATTGCCGATTGAATAGTAGTTTATCAAAAATAAGAATAAGAATGTCATTTGATTCAATGTTGACAAATCAAGAAAAATGTATAGAAACTTAGATTCAAACTCCCTCATGCATGTTTATCTTAAACGATTTTTGCTATTCCTTTTGTCTTCCTTTTGGTCATATGGCCCCTAACGTTTCCTCCGAGTACTATTTATACATCTCTGGATTTCAAATACAATTGTTTGAGCGTTCCTGATGACTGTCAATCAAGAACGGCGCATCTGACGAGCAGAATTTGTAAAAGTCTTATTTTCATTAGAAAGTTTCTACGGAAAGAGGAGACAGTTTTTCTTTATTCGTTTTGGATTTTCGAAGTTTATCAAGTTCATATAAAACGATATCAGTTTGGTCATTCTCACATTTTGTCACAATTTACCGGTAGTAACTTTTTAAAGATTGTGTAAAATTTCCAAGATGACAACATCATACATTATCACAGGTACAGGCTAGGTATAAAAAGGTAGGGTCATTTACGACTATGTCTATACATAATGATAAGTGGTTTGATTGCCAACAAGGCGTCTTTCTAATAGAATAAAATATTAAGCAAATACTTGTGTCAATTTTAAATAATGATTAGTGGTTTGATCGCCAACAAGGCGTCTTTCTAACAGAATAAAATATTAATCAAATACTCGTGTCAATTTTGAATAATGGTAAGTGATTTGATTACCAAAGAGACAGCTCTAAACAGAATAAAATATAAGGAAAATACTCCAAATATTAAGGAGTCAATGTTATATTCGTGCATAATTTTCAAAAACTATTCAACTAAAAAACTAAAAAAAATGTTTTCAGATCTAGATATTGCAAATATGAAGAATAATTAAATTTTTACGGGAAATTTTCAAAGAACAATATATAGTTCTACAACCCATATAATTTTGTTGTTGATAATGCCCGCGTCACACTGTCCCGATTTTTACGCCGATGACAACACGATTGTGGATATTTTCAAAATCGGGACAGATCGTATCCAGATCGGGTTATTCGTAGTGCCATCTTTAACCATCTTTAACCATCGGACACTTTTTCTAGCCTTCGGGGACAACTTCGGGAAGGGTTCTAAATTTTTTAACATGTTAAAAAATCCCCGAAGGTGCTTCCGATGTTGACGGTTCGTACTGAGTTCGTATCACCATCCTCACCATCGTAATGTCACCGGGAATACATCTTTTAACATCGTATTGCATTCAGGTTTCCATCGTTTCCATCGGGCAGTTTTGACATTACGATGTCTACACGAATGAATCCCGAAGCTACCCGAAGGTTTTACGATGGCAACACGACTTCGTGAAGACCTCGTAATCCCGTCGTGTTGCCATCGAATGAAAGTACGAAGGCGACAAGATGGAACTACGACGGCAATAAATCCAGCTAAATGTAAGTTAATTTTCGCGCTAAAATACATTTAAAGTGCCATGCGCAATATGCACTGGTCAGTCTAATACGACAGTTAAGAAAGACGTTCACAAAACATGGAGCTCATATCATATGATTCTATGAGAACAAGAAAGGCGACAGTGTTGTTTCTATTATTTCAAATGGAACAAGAAGAACAGCTATTACAGGCGCAGGATTTACTTTTAACATTTTATTTTTTGTCAATTTTTCATATCAAGTAACATAATGAAAATCCTAAACGCGCCTCGTAAACCAACACTGCAGGTACACGTATATAGGGGAACCAGCTTTTTCTTCATTATTCTGATTTTTTATGTATCGTCTGAGTTGTTGTCACACGAATGTTTACTCCATAATCCTTTTGTTTTCTATATGTCATTTTTGCCGCATTTGTTGCTTTCCCCACATCCTTCCTTTTTGTCTATATTATTATGATATTCTCCTGGAAAGATCTCTTTTTGAATAAAATGGATCAACGAACCAATTACCTTACCTTTAAGATAGATCAGTAAGCATGGGCATAATTATGGGTGATTATTCAGACTAGTGCACACAATTTACAGTTCAAACAAGGCAATGCCGAGCGTGGCATCCCCTCATATGTAACATATTTGGGACAAATATGGACACTATATTTGTATATGACACATGCAGAAAATGGTAAATTGAAAATGCATATTTGATACATGAACTAATTTTTTAGAAATCAACAAAACATTCAGTAACTAGAAATACCTTTAATATTGTCTTTAGCACCAGCAGGTAAAAATATGAGCAACCAATTTCCTGTGTATTATGCTATTTCAGAGAGAGAAAAAAAACCAATTCCATCTGCATGACCTTGACCTAAAAAATGTCATATCAGTACAAGGAGGAACAATATACTAAATGTGGTTAAAATCTTTTGAAGCATATTGGTTTTAGAGTTTCCACAAGGGTCATATTGCCTATTAATATAACTGCCACTGTTACCTTGATCTTTGAACTTTAAAGTCAATAGCGCTTAAGATATTCTTAACGAGTAACACCATACCAAGTTTTGAGCATTTTGGTTCTAGAGTGTCCATAACAATTTTATCTACAAACAACTTACATGTAGTAGGCGAGGGGATAATAAACTAAGTTTTATAAGAATTAGACAAAAAGCTGTACACGCCGTCTTTTAGACTTCGTATGACCATCGCACCATCATCGTAATTCTTCGTGTAGCCTTCGTAATCCATCGTGTAGGCTTCGGCTGAGATATAAAGCTTAAATACCCGTCTTCGGTTAGCCTTCGTATGTCCATCTTTTGCTATCGTATATAATTTCGACCCCATAGTAAAGACTTCGTTATTCATCATACTTGCTTCGGTCACTTTTTGGTATTTTAACGAGATAGGGACAAACTTCGTACGAACTTACAATTTTTGCATTCGGGTATCCATCGTATATAAAAATCGGGACAGTGTGACGCGGGCATTAAGGATGTCGATCCTTTTATTGCAAATCGTTATCCAAGGTACCAGGATTATAATTTAGTACGCCAGACGCGCGTTTCTTCTACATAAGATTGATCAGTGACGCTCATATCAAAATCGTTATAAAGCCAAACAAGTACAAAGTTGAAGAGCATTGAGGATCCAAAATTCCAAAAAGTAGTGCCAAATACGGCTAAGGTAATCTATTCCTGGGATAAGAAAATCCTTAGTTTTATCGATAAATTCAAAGTTTTGTATACAGGAAATTTATAAAAATGATCAAATAATTGATATTCATGTCAACACCGAAGTGCTGACTACTGGGCTGGTGATACCCTCGGGGACGAAACGTCAACCAGCAGTGGCATCGACCCAGTGGTGTAAATAGTTATCAAAGGTACCAGGATTATAAACAAATACACAAAGTTACAATATAGTTTGTCAAATATAGAAATATAGAAAATACTCCAATATATTGTAAAAACCTTATAGTTTAAAGTTGAATCTATTCTTGTTTACATTTGAATTTTAGAAAATAAATATTTAAAACTTTAAAGAAATTTTGCCCCGTTGTGAAATAAATTCAGGTTAAATGACCGTACCGCTATGTAATTGTATTACAAAGAATAAATAGTTAACCGTATTTGATCAGTTAAATTTCTAAATATCTGACCTTTAAACTGAAGAAACGGATTCAATTCCAATAAAGACGCATATTACAAATTTGAAGGTGATTATTAAATCCAAAAACTTCATTTGATTGTTTATATTAAATATAAAAAAAGATTCCCATAAAATAGCGTTTGTACACTTTAGAAATATGTGTAGCAATAAAAGAGGGGCGAAAGATACCAAATGGACAGTGATTATAGGAGTTTAACTCCTTTGATATAGATATCTATTGTTAAAGCCTTAGTATTTTTTGTTTTAACGAAATGAAGATGTATATGCACGATACGATGTATTTTGCATAACGCTATAAGATATCTAAACAAGTGTATATCTATTTAAAATGATCTAGTTTTGTTTCCAGATCTCAATCTTTCCTCTGTCAATCTCTATCGTTGGAAATACTGCATGCACGATAAGTCGCATTTTGAAAACGATAGCAGATAGTGAAAAAATAATTTTGGCGTGATCAAATTACGTTAATGATCTTTTGATGTGATGAACGATATCACTACTCATTCTATTATCAACCCTTATGATTCAGTTCCCACTTCCCTAGATCAACTCTCCTATTTGCGAGGGTATGAACTCTTTAAACTTTATAATACAACATCTGCTTCGACATTTTCGCGTCGTGTTACAATTTACTGGTAGCAGCTTGTTATATATTGTGTATAATTGCAAAGAAGACAATATAAAAATAAGAAGATGTGGTATAATTGCCAATGAGACATCTCTCCAAAAGAGACAAAGTGACAGAAATAAACAACTCTAGGCATCGTATCGCCTTCAACAATGAGCAAAGCCCATATCGCATTTTCAGCTATAGTAGGTACCGAACTGACAAATGTACTGCAATTCAAACAAGAAAAATGATGGCCTAATTAATGTACATAATAATTGACGGAAAAAAATATGATACACAGCAACAAACGACAACCACTAAATTACAGGCTTTCCCTAATATTTCCTTTGCCAACAAAGGTTCCGATGGCGTCAACTTAGGAAATATCCTTCATAATAAATTAGTTCAATCGAAATTACCTCCTTATTTCAAAGATCAGTCTGTACAAAACATCATTAATTTATATACTAAACCTATTGCAACTAAAATTTTCAATTACAAACACGTTTTGCAGGATCTCGATATTGACGACTTCAAATCTAAACCTCCTGATTGCACGTGTGCTAGTTCCCAATTCACATATAATCCTACTGGCCACGTTATTGCAAGTGACCTCAACTCTGTCAATAACTCTTCTCTACGAAATGCGTTATCGAAAGGTCCGAAATATCGTGAGCCTAAATCCATCAATTGGAAATACAACTTCAAAATTTTGATGGATTCAGTCGAGGATTATGCTAGGCAATGAGCATAGCGCGAGAAGGAAGACATAGACACTCTTTCCGAATGGATTAAGGCAGTGAGGTCGTTGATACAAATCAGAATTAAAAAACTGAATGGGTCTATCAATGCCCATGCTACATCAATCTTTAAAGACCCAAATGTTGCAAAACACCTATCCTACCTCCATGACAAATGTGTTGTTGTCCCCGCAGATAAAGCCCCAAACAACATCGTTTATGTTTGTATAACTCATTACATTAACTGCTTGATAATCGAATAAGGTATTGACAATTCACTTGGAAACTCAACATATACCCTCACGACACTTATCAAAGAGGAAATCCTGGATAATCATAGGTCTGTGCTATGTTCCTTTGGAATTTCAACCAAAGCTGAAGAACTGCATCTTCCCCCTGCAGGTGGAGATGTATTTCCCCGAGGGTATCACAAGCCCAGTAGTCAGCACTTTTTGTGCTGACATGAATTGTCATTGATATGGTTATATTACTAATTTAATGTTTACAAATTTTTGATTTTTTTGAAATACTAAGGCTTTTCTACATCAGGCATAGATTACCTTAGCTATTTTTGACAAAACTTTTAGGAATGTGGTCCTCAATGCTCTTCAACTTCGTAATTTATTTGGCTTTTTAACTTTTTTGGATTCGAGCGTCACTGATGAGTCTTATGTAGAGTGTCCTTACACAAGTGTCTTCCAAGTGCTCAACGAAACCTCTTTCTAAATTATTAACATCTATGTTATCACCAATCAAAGACGGGCTTCAAAGTTATTGTGAAACTGCCTATTCTAGAGGTGGCGTAAATCAGATGTGGATACTTAAAAATTCCAAAGATCTTTTAGAGTACATACAATCTAAGTCTTTTTTTTATCTTGTATTAATAGGCGAGCGCCAAAACAAGGATTCGGAGGTTTTTAATGCACCTACCTAACACACGGCTATATGATAAATAATTTGAAAGGTCTTTTATTGTACATTCAGAATTGCCTGGTCGTCAAATTGGGAAATGGTCACATTTTTAAAAAAAACGGCAAAAAAGGGGGAAAAAATATAAGTCATAATTTGACGATATTGTTCGAAAAATGCAGTTTAAGAACAAATTCATCTGCAATATAATATGAAATATATCATTTGACAAACTATAGTCTATCTAATTTTTGTTTCTGAAATATTTTTTTTTTTAAAGTGTTTAAAATGAAAAAATCTCGTATTTTTGTGAAAATCATAATTTTTACGGATATTGACGCAAAACGCTCGGTAATATTTAATTTTGCATCTAAACACAAACAAATTCTATTGGTTTTAAATTAGTGACATACATGACTATTTTTTAAGTTCTAAGGTCTCGCCTAGCTTGTTTATTATACCGACAAAATATTGATAAAACTATATGAAAACATATCGTAAAACTGCTTTAAAGCGCATATTTACCATATTTACAGCACACTTAAAAATATATGTTATTTTGGTCTCCTTTTAGTTCGACAGTTATAAATACAATATGATTTAATTGTCTTAAGCTTGCCGACCACGTCAAGGACGAAGATCACTAGCAAGGGTTTTTTTTTTTGCTGTGTTTTGTTTTGTTAAGATCACTAGGTGTTGATTCTTTTTGGTTTTTTTTCTTAACTATCATCGCATACGGAACTTAAGTACACAACCATTTGGTAGAGTTATTACAAAACACAAAATTACTAATAATATACATATATTACATTGAATAACAGTGAGGCAACTTAAACTTTATGTTGCCCCTTTGATCAAATGCTCTTTTGCTATTAGTCAATGGTATCGTTTTCATTTTCATCATCGTCATTCATTTGATCTTCTTTAGAGGTTGATGTCCTCTTTAGAATAAATATTTTGGCAAGTATCACTGCCCTGACATGAACAAAGCTCAGTGCAAGACATTTGCGGCTCTCTGCAAATACATTTCTTGCTACATGTGTATTCCCTCTTGCAAGAACATATTAAATCTTGCAGGAAATCATACGTCATCATGCCTAAAAAGTAGACTGGATCTGGGCCATGTGAACTCTTTTTCCATCCGTATTCATAAGGAGACAAAGGATTTGGATGATCGAGATGTGAGGACATCCAAATTTTCGTTTGTAGAAATGACCGAAAAATATGTTCTTTGAATGCCGGTTTCACTTGAGTCTTTGCATGTTACAAGTTTAACACGTAACTTGTTTAAGTCAACATGTGATGAAGCGAATTTGTCTTGTGGGTCATACAAGCTTGACATAAGCTCTCTGGCTGCTGACAACGATGTGGAAAAGGCAACTTGAATCTTGTCAAAGTTTTGGAGATTTGTAAACTTACTCGGAGATTTTCTTATCAACTTGAAAACAGTCTTTTTACCAAACCCAATTATAGCAGAAGTGGTATCACAACAATTTCAAACATAAACTACAAGGAGAATGACTAGCTAGTAAAGTTGAAAAAGATTTACTTAACTCATGGATTGGTATGTACCTTCTACAGTCCTTAAGAGAATTAGTTGACCCCGTCAAAACCACATTTGTTCAGTCGACACAAGAATCTTGAAATAATGAACACAGAGCACAAGAACATCTGTATTGGAACACTTGACTATAATTCGTCGCCTTGTATTTAACTGCTTAAAGATTATCAAAGTATATAACATGAAGCAAGAGTCTTGTGTCTGGGTCTTCGTACGAACAGGACATATCTGGAGATCGATTACATGATGCTTTCATTGAGAGTTGTCGCTCTATTTCCGGATTGGAAAATGCGCCGGCAAGAACTAAACACTTATTTTCCTCCTGGAATATATCAGACAATTTGCTGCTCAGATAATCTCCAAGGAAAGTTGTCAGAGCTTGTTTGTTTTTGTTGCTTGATAGACATTTTTTCCAGTCTGGAACAGTTCCGTTCAGCGATATGAAATTTTTTCCTAGTTGCTGTTGCCGATCGTCTATGTCGCTCTGCTGATTTTATGGAATGTTCAGTGTCATAGCGATCAAAGACATCAACAACCTTGTCTGTTAATCGGACGCATGATTGTAAAAGATGGACGAAAGATACCAAAGGGACAGTCAAACTCATAAATCGAAAATAAACTGACAACGCCATGGCTAAAAATGAGTGCCTGCATAATGTAAGATTTGGCCAAGACTCCAAGCGTGGCCATCCTTTTAACATCAAATGACTAAACTCATGCCATTTCTTAATGGTACGGTAGCACTGTGCTCGATTGGAGGAATGTTAGGGACTGATCCTACTAAATTTTCAAATTCATGGGAAGCTCAGACTTATTTGTCTTCCTCATAATTCCATCGTCATAAAATAATGCAGTGGGAATGGGACAAATAAGATAGGACGAAACAATTTCCACAGATACGTCATCTCTACATTTACAAATGATTTAGTTAGAGATAGTGCACGGGTAAACACAAGCTCGGGATTCAAATGACCTTTTACAACTTGCCCAGATTTGCATTTTAGTTGTACTTTGGGGTTCATGTCTTCAAATGTCTTCAGTCCTGATCTTTGTCTGTTGATAGTGATGACTCAACAAATATCTTCATTTTTGTTTTTCAAGTTTCAACTGATTTTAACAGTGAATCTTCAATGTCGTGACTTGCATGGAGACCAGTTGAAATGTTCATAATGATATGCTGACGGGGGTGATTATCAACGTCACATGGATATGTCATATTTTCTGTTATATAAACAGTTAGATCGTCTACATATTTTTTATCCCTTTTCATTGCAGCTGGTTTTGCTTCATCGTGACATTAGTCACCACTGGACAAGACACGCACGTGCTCTCATTGCCGATGTTATCTGACTAATCACATGCCTTGTAAGATTCTATCTTATCAATGAAGCCTTCTTCTTTGTAAAACCAACAATGCCTCTAATGTATCAACCTCACTCAAAAACAACCTTAACACATCATCTTGTCTTTGCTTTAAGCTAACAGCATTCATTAAGGTTGTGAAACCTCTATTGTTGTCATACTGAGAGTCTCTTGTGTGATATTTCGACATATTATACAGCGTTGATAATTTATAGACATTCGACCGCGCTTCATTGGAAGTGGGGAACATTTCACAATGATAAGTAATTATGATAATATTCAAGAATATGGCAGCAGTCCTTTTGCGCCAACTACTGTTTTTTATGGGTATCATTTGCGCCAAATTTTGTTTTCTAAAATGTATCAATTGCGCCAATATTCGGAACTCATTTGCGCCAATTGACCTGTACACATATCTACCATAAATATTAATATTTATTTTTATCTTTGGCTTAAAAATGTTCATTTGTTCGAAGATATGAAGATGAGCATCTGGGGAGAAATGAAATGACTTGAAATCAATTATACAGTCCATGTACAGCGAAGAAAACTTATTGCTTTGCTGAATATTTATAACAAGATATGCCATAAGAGAAGAAAAAAAAAGCTTTTGCTGATTATGTTTTATCCCCATATGTTGACACAGTGCTTTGTTCCCACCATCTGTATGGGCTGAAACTCTGTCTACCGCAAGGCGTACCATTAATGAAACAGAAGCAGTCCACTGGCATTATAATGAACTGTTTTATGCATTTCATCCTTCGATGTTTGTCTTTTTGGCAATACAATGAAGTAACAAGCTACTACATACATTAAATTTGGAAAAAAACCCATGCAACAGCAGTAAGAAGAAAGTATGTTTCTGAAAAAGAAACAAACAGTTGCCGTGTTAACTGCTGGTTCCAAGTCCCAATAAAGGAGGAGGGAAGTCATTTTTCTTGCAATTGGCGCAATCGTATGTTTTATTTTTGGCGCAAATGATACCATGCAATTTTAAAAACAGGTGACGCAAACGTAGCATTGGAGAACAAATGTTGTGGCGCAAATGACGCATTTTTTGGCGCAAACGGATCTCTCCCAAGAATATACTATTCTACAAAATGCAGTCTGCTGCTTACATAACACATGCCGATATCGTTAGTAATGGTTAAAGTGGTCTTTTGGTTACACATGTACGAATATTTATCTAGTAATATGTTTTAAAAGCACGACTTGTGTTTTGAAAACTCAAGTGTTACCTATGCATATTAGATACTAGATTTATATAAATTTTTAGCGTCTGGGATAAAGACGATACAGATCCGGAATACCGTTTAATAATGCAGATTTTAGAAAAGTCGTCAAACATTTATTATCCATTGTTGAGCTTCGATGTGTGTCGCAATCTTTTCAGGGTATATGGAATTTATAAAAACAAAACATACAAGAGTTTTAAAAAGTCATTGACACTGACAATCTAAAAAAAATATGCTTTTTTTTTCATTTAAGGGTTGGTCTTAAAGATGCCTCAGAATCAACTAATTTTTCATAAAATCTTCTTTTTTTGGGGATTCTATGTCTTTTTCGAATGTATTCAAAGCTATCTTAGATAAAAACGAATAATATATTTACAACAATTCCAATATATGCAATGTTAACTGTCACCGTATAATCCAAAGTAATTCGACATGTCTGTGTTCTCGTGAGATTTGCAAGAAACGTGACCATAGGGATCTTTGACGACCACCCAAATCGTATGCTCTAGAAGTTTTTCTTTCGATTGATACCAAAATTAGCTGTGTGTTCGATAGGTGCATTAAAAACCTCAACGAGAGGCTTTTTCTCAAATCGGCGCTCGCCTATAAACAGTATTGAAACATTTCACTTTTCTACTCTTTACACAAGTCTTCCACATTCCAAAATAAAAGACAAACTGAAAGAGTTGGTATTGCTTTGCTTCATAAAAAAGAATGGTCAACGTAAATACAAGTATCTTGTCTTAGAGAGGGATAAATCCTACTTTATAAAAGATCACTCTGATTCAAACGAAAAACTGATATTATCAAGATGCTTGATTTCTTGATTGACAACATATTTGTTAGGTTTGGAGGACGTGCTTTTTAACAGACTGTTGGCATTCCAATGGGAACAAATTGAGCCCCTCTACTTGCCAACTTGTTGCTTCATTATTATGAGGCTGATTTCATGCAGGAACTTCTTCGGAAGAAAGACAAGAAGTTAGCAACATCTTTCAACTCTACTTTCCGCTATATAGATGATGTTCTTTCACTAAATAATTCAAAATTTGGTGACTATGTGGAACGCATCTATCTCATCGAACTAGAGATAAAGGATACTACAGATACAGTTAAGTTGGCCTCATATCTTGACTTACATCTAGAAATTGACAATGAGGGTAGGCTGAAAACAAAACATTTACGACAAAAGACATGATCTCAGCTTTCCAATTGTGAACTGTCCATTTCTAAGTAGCAACATTCCAGCAGCACCTGCATACGGGGTATATATCTCCCAATTGATACGATATTCCCGTGCTTGCATTTCCTATCATGATTTTCTAGATAGAGTGTTGCTGCTCACAAGGAAGCTGATAAACCAAGAGTTTCAAATGGTGAAGTTCAAATCACCCCTTCGTAAATTTTCGGACGCCTTCACGAGTTGGTTGATTGTCATGGAATAACCGTTTCACAAATGATAGATATCTGATATGCTCCTTACGTCGTAATTACAATACCCTCCCCTTTCATGAATGTGACCTACCGGATTTGTTATCACATAAGCAACACGACGGGTGCCAAATGTGAAGCAGGGTCTGCTTACACTTCCTGAGCACCTAAGATCACCCCTAGTTTTTGGTGGGGATCCTATTGTTTTATTCTTTAGTTTTCCATGTTGTGTCATGTGTACCATTGTTTGTCTGTTTGTCTTTATTCATTTTTAGCCATGGTGTTGTCAGTTTATTTTAGATTTATGAGTTTGACTGTCACTTTGGTATCTTTCTTCCTTCCTTTATGTGTGCCAATTTTTATGAACAAATCACCGATGATTTTTTTTTCAAATTGGATAAATATACAGCAAAACATGCAGGTTTTTTTTTTATTTAAATCATGAAAATGTTAAAAAAGATAATTTCTAAAGAGTTGTTACACAAATTCAAAAAACACTTATGTGGAAATTATAAATTCAAAATGTTTTTACAAAATTATATCCAAATGATTTTACAAAATTCCGCTTTCGTTTATCTTTTGAAACTAAAGAGTTAGATATGTCTATCCACAAGATAGCAACGCAAAAGAAATAAAAAATTCCATTAAATGTCCAAAATGTCGACACCCCCATATATCTCTAAAAGTAGCACACGATGGTATTCTTTTTATTTCATATTTGAATTGACTAGGTGAAAAAAAGCTTGTAGTTAAACTTTCGTCAACAATTCACCTTGGGAACAAAACTGTATGTCCTTAAATACCTCGTCAACCATTGATCGTTTTACACATACAATTTATCTGTATTTACTATTTTAAAAGTATATAATAAAGGTTACAACGATAATCTGTATAAAATATGTACTAAATTTTAATATGAACAGGAATGAAAAGAAATGGTATTTTCTTTGTTCAAAACAAAGTCAGAATATATATCATAATAACTGTTAGTGTCATTATAAATATTATCATTATCATTGGTTTTTTTTATCATTACAGTATAATTATCACTATTATAATACTAACACTTCTAATTCTGAATTTTAGAATTTAACTTGTACTAAATACTTTTACTTTTAAATAAATGTTATATTCGTGAGAACAAGAATGACTGTTTGGTTTTTGGGGTATAAATAGTAATTTGTTTTCTTTTAGAGCCCAATGGTTGACACTTTAATTTAAATTTTATCTATTTTTAAATCTTATTTATCTTTCATTAAAATCATTCATCATATGCTGGTGTCTAATAATTATAATAATGTTAATCACTACTCCATAATGACAAAAATATTTCCTAGTTTGATATATACATTACATTACTTGTCAATGTTAATTATGTCTTTCTATTGGTTCGTGATATTGTTCCGTTAAGATCGTATTAATAGATTGAATCAAGTCCCTTTTTCATACATGTACCTTAACTTAGTTATTTTAATGTTTTAAGTAATAAATTGAAGTGGGTAAAGACCTTGTCTTAAATGCCAAAAAAAAAAATTAGGATAGCATAAATCAATGGAAGAAAGAAGAAATATTATATAATAACATTCTTTGATAGAGACCGGCATGACTTTTAATAAACCATCGATCAAAACCTAAAATATGTGGTCAATCTTGATTGTTTTCGTATTATATTCATATCGGATATATAAAAGGAATGACTGTAATATTTTTTCTGTCTATGAAGAAATAACATAAAAAATTTGGTGCACACTGCATAACGCATGTAGCGGGTTATTTATCAGTGGATTTCCCTAGTAACTATTTTTAACAGAAATTTCTTGGTCCATTGTGTATGGACAACCTGAATACCAAAACATATTATATATAAATATCGAAATACTCTATGTTCTCTTTTTTTTATTCTCACGTTATCTTTGCTGTTCTTCATCCCATATTTATAGATATAACATGTCTATTGTGCCACGATGACCTATTAGAGGGGTTACAGAGGACTGAAAAAAACGCATGAAAATGAGGAAATAGCCAATTTTGAATAATGAAATTGATATTTGGAATAATGGAATAGACTCTAGCGACTCTTCAGCCCCTAATTACAGATTACCTTATACCTCCTTCGAAAGCCTATTACAAGAGGAACATAATGTATATCTTCAACATGTTCCGCAACGTATATTACAGGAGTAACAAAGTACCCATAATCGAAATACGGGTGAACATTATTGAATAGCTTATTTTGAGAAATGGAATGAACTTCTGCGACCTGTCAGTCCTTAATTAAGAAAAACTTTATTCTCGTGGGAATTGCAGTCAAAGTTATCTTTTCTGTTCCAGCCAATAGTTGTTAGACGCTTTATGTTATTTCATGTTGACTGAGAACAAGTATTCGAAACTGAACTTTTTATACATTTCTTGAGTAGGCCAAACTGGAATTAATTTCCGAAAAATTCAAATGTACCTTTTTGAAAATTAAAGGTCTCGTCAGCATAAGTTTTTATGTGGGTATTTTTTTTAAGTATGTATATAGAAGTGTATTTTTGAGAACATGTTTTAACATATTTGATCAGATTATAATCCTTTTAGAAATTACATATAGTCAGTCCTTGCGTATCAAATTATCAGCCTGGTACCTTTGATTACTGATTATACCGTGGTACGACATCAAGCCATTAAAGTCATGTTGCTTCAAGTATCAACAACACATTAAAAACAACTAATTTCAAATATTTCCGATTGAATAGAAATTAATCAAAAATAAGGATATATCTATAAAAGAATGTCATTTGATTCAATGTTGACAAACCAAGAAAAATGTATAGAAACTTAGATTCAAACTCCCTCAGGCAAGTTTATCTTAGACTATTTGGCTATTCCTTGGGTCTTCCTTTTGGTCATATGGCCCTAACGTTTCTGCGTACTATTTATACATCTCTGGATTTCAAATACAATTGTCTGAGCGTTCCTGATGACTGTCAACATGGTCAAACAGGAACAGTGCATCTGACGCTCAAAATTTGTAAAAGTCTTATTTTCATTAGAAAGTTTCTACGGAAAGAGAAGACAGTGATTTTTTTTTATTCATTTTGGATTTTAAAAGTTTATCAGGTTCATATAAAACGACATCAGTTTGGTCATTCTCACATTTTGTCACAATTTACCGGTAGTAACTTTTTAAAGATTGTGTAAAATTTCCAAGATGACAACATCATTCAGTAGTACAGGTACAGGTTTAAAAAGGTAGGGTCATTTACGACTATGTCTATACATAATGATAAGTGGTTTAATTGCCAACAAGGCGTCTTTCTAACAGAATAAAATATTAAGCAAATACTCGTGTCAATTTTAAATAATGATAAGTGATTTGATTACCAAAGAGACAGCTCTAAACAGAATAAAATATTAGGATTACTTTAAATATTAAGGAGTTAATATAATATATTCTTGCATAATTTCAACAACTATTGTTTTCAGATCTAGATATTGCAAATATGAAGAATAATTAAATTTTTACGGGAAATTTTCAAAGAACAATATAAAGTTCTACAACCAATATAATTTTGTTGTTGATTAAGGATGTCGATCCTTTTATTGCAAATAGTTATCAAAGGTACCAGAATTATAATTAAGTACGCCAGACGCGCGTTTCTTCTACAAAAGACTCATCAGTGACGCTCATATCAAAATCGTCATAAAGCTAAACAAATACAAAGTTGTAGAGCATTGAGGATCCACAATTCCAAAAAGTAGTGCCAAATACGGCTAAGGTAATCTTTATTTCTGGGATACGAAAATCCTTAGTTTTTCGATAAATTCAAAGTTTTCTATACAGGAAATTTATAAAAATGATCAAATAATTGATATTCATGTCAACACCGAAGTGCTGACTACTGGGCTGTCGATACCCTCGGGGACGAAACGTCAACAAGCAGCGGCATCGACCCAGTGGTGTAAATAGTTATCAAAGGTACCAGGATTATAAACAAATATACAAAGTTAAAATATAAGCTTTTATAAATTTGTCAAATATAGAAAATATTCCAATATATTGTAAAAACCTTACATTTGAATTTTAGAAAATAAATATTAAAAACTTTAAAGAAATTGCCCTGTTGTGAAATAAATTCAGGTTAAATTACCGTACCGCTATGTAATTGGATTACAATGTATAATTAGTTAACCGTATTTGATCAGTTGAATTTCTAAATATCTGACCTTTAAACTGAAGAATCGGATTCAATTCCAATAAAGACGCGTATTACAAATTCGAAGGTGATTATTAAATCCAAAAACTTCATTTGATTGCTTATATTAAATATAAAAAAAAATCCCATTAAATAGCGTTTGAACACCTTAGAAATAAGTGTAGTAACAAAAGAGGGACGACATATACCAAAGGGACAGTGATTATAGGAGTTTAACTACTTTGAAATATATATCTATCATTAAAGACTTAGTATTTTTTGTTTTAACGAAATGAAGATGTGTATGCACGATACGATTTATTTTGCATAACGCTATAAGATATCTAAACAAGTGTATATCTAAATGATCTCAATTTTTCCTCTGTCAATCTCTATCGTTGGAAACGATAGCAGATAGTGAAAAAAATATTTTGGCGTGATCAAATTACGTAAATGATCTTTTGATGTGATGAACGATATCACTACTCATTCTACTATCAACCCGTATGATTCAGTTACCACTTTCCTAGATCAACTCTCCTATTCGCGAGGGTATGAACTCTTTAAACTTTATAATATAACATCTGCTTCGACATTTTCGCGTCGTGTTACAATTTACTGATAGCAGCTTGTTATATATTGTGTATAATTGCGAAGAAGACAATATAAAAATAAGAAGATGTGGTATGATTGCCAATGAGACATCTCTCCAAAAGAGACAAAATAACAGAAATGAACAACTCGCCTTCAACAATGAGCAAAGCCCATATCGCATATTCAGCTATAGATGGTACCGAACTGACAAATGTACTGCAATTCAAACAAGAAAAATGACGGCCTAATCTATGTACAAAATAATTGACAAAAAAAATATGATACACAGCAACAAACGACAACCACTAAATTACAGGCTTTCCTTTGCCAACAAAGGTCCCGATGGCGTCAACTTAGGCATTATCCTTCATCATAAACTAGTTCAATCGAAATTACCTCCTTATTTCAAAGACCTGTCTGTACCAAACATCACTAATATCTATACCAAACCTATTGCAACTAAAAAAATTCAATTACAAACACGTTTTGCAGGATCTCGATATTGACGACTTCTAAACCTCCTGATTGCACGTGTGCTAGTTTCCAATTCACATATAATCCTGCTGGCCACGTTATTACCAGTGACCTCAACTCTGTTAATAACTCTTCTCTACGAAATGTGTTATCGAAAGGTATGGATTCAGTCGAGGATTATGCTAGGCAATGAGCATAGCGCGAGAAGGAAGACATAGACACCCTTCCGAATGGATTAAGGCAGTGAGGTCGTTGATACAAATCAGAATTTAAAAACTGAATGGGTCTATCAATGCCCATGCTACATCAATCTTTAAAGACCCAAATGTTGCAAAACACCTATCCTACCTCCATGACAAATGTGTTGTTGTCCCCGCAGATAAAGCCCCAAACAACATCGTTTTTGTTTGTAAAACTCATTACATTAACTGCTTGATAAACGAATAAGGTATTGACAATTCACTTGGAAACTCAACATATACCCTCACGACACTTATCAAAGAGGAAATTCAGGAAAATCATAGGTCTGTTCTATGTTCCTTTGGAATTTCAACCAAAGCTGAAGAACTGCATCTTCCAACACTGTATTGGATACTTAAACTAAGTACATAAGTGAGTGTCCTTACACAAGTGTCTTCCAAGTGCTCAACGAAACCTCTTTCTAAATTATTAACATCTATGCTATCAGCAATCAAAGACGGGCTTCAAAGTTATTGTGAAACTGCCTATTCTAGAGGTGGCGTGAATCAGATGTGGATACTTAAAAATTCCAAAGATCTTTTAGAGTACATACAATCTAAGTCTTTTTTCATCTTGTATTAAACAGTATTAAAACATTTGACTTTTCTGCTCTTTACACAAGTATTCCACATTCCAAACTAAAAGACAAATTGAAAGAGTTGGTATTGCTTTGCTTCATAAAAAAGAATGGTCAACGTAAATACAAGTATCTTGTCTTAGGGAGGGATAAATCCTACTTTATAAAAGATCACTCTGATTCAAACGAAAAACTGATATTATCAAGATGCTTGATTTCTTGATTGACAACATATTTGTTAGGTTTGGAGGACGTGTTTTTTAACAGACTGTTGGCATTCCTATAGGAACAAATTGAGTCCCTCTACTTGCCGACTTGTTGCTTCATTATTATGAGGCTGATTTCATGCAGGAACTTCTTAGGAAGAAAGACAAGAAGTTAGCAACATCCTTCAACTCTACTTTCCGCTATATAGATGATGTTCTTTCACTAAATAATTCAAAATTTGGTGACTATGTGGAACGCATCTATCTCATCGAACTAGAGATAAAGGATACTACAGATACAGTTAAGTCGGCCTCATATCTTGACTTACATCTAGAAATTGACAATGAGGGTAGGCTGAAAACAAAACATTTACGACAAAAGACATGATCTCAGCTTTCCAATTGTGAACTTTCCATTTCTAAGTAGGAACATTCCAGCATCACCTGCATACGGGGTATATATCTCCCAATTGATACGATATTCCCGTGCTTGCATTTCCTATCATGATTTTCTAGATAGAGTGTTGCTGCTCACAAGGAAGCTGATAAACCAAGAGTTCCAAATGGTGAAGTTCAAATCACCCCTTCGTAAATTTTACGGACGCCTTCACGAGTTGGTTGATTGTTATGGAATAACCGTTTCACAAATGATAGATATCTGATATGTTCCTTACGTCGTAACTACAATCCCCTCCCCTTTCATGAATGTGACCTACCGGATTTGTTATCACATAAGCAACACGACGGGTGCCAAATGTGAAGCAGGGTCTGCTTACACTTCCGGAGCACCTGAGATCACCCCTAGTTTTTGGTGGGGTTCTTTTTGTTTTATTCTTTAGTTTTCCATGTTGTGTCTATGTACCATTGCACATGTTTGTCTGTTTGTCTTTTTTCATTTTTAGCCATGGCGTTGTCAGTTTATTTAAGATGATTATTTATGAGTTTGACTGTCACTTTGGTATCTTTCTTCCTTCTTTTATGTGTGCCAATTTTTATGAACAAATAACCGATGATTTCTTTTTTTCAAATTGGATAAATATACAGCAAAACATGCAGTTTTTTTTAATTAAATCATGAAAATGTTAAGAAAGATAATTTCTAAAGATTTGTTACACAAATTCAAAAAACACTTGTGTGGAAAATATAAATTCCAAATGTTTTTACAAAATTATATCCAAATGATTTTACAAAATTCCGCTTTCGTTATCTTTTATAACTAAAGAGTTAGATATGTCTTTCCACAAGATAGCAATGCAAAAGAAATAAAAAATTCCATTAAATGTTCAAAATGTTGACACCCCCATATACATGTATCTCTAAGAGTGGCACACGATGGTATTCTTTTTATTACATATTTAAATTGACTAGGTAAAAAAAGCTTGTAGTTAAACTTTCGTCAACAATTCACCTTGGGAACAAAACTGTATGCCCTTAAATACGTCGTCAACCATTGATCGTTTTACACATACAATTTATCTGTATTTACTATTAAGTATATAATAAAGGTTATACCGATAATCTGTATAAAATATGTGACATGTACTAAATTTTAATATGAACAGGAATGAAAAGAAATGGTATTTTCTTTGTTCAAAACAAAGTCAGAATATATATCATAATAACTGTTAGTGTCATTATAAATATTATCATTATCCATGTTGTTATTTTTATCATTATAATTATCATTATTATAATACTAACACTTCTAATTCTGAATTTTAGAATTTAACTTGTACTAAATATTTTTACTTTTAAATAAATGTTATATTCGTGAGAACAAGAATGACAGGGTATAAATAGTAATTTGTTTTCTTTTAAAGCCCAATGGTTGACACTTTAATTATATTTTATCTATTTTTAAATCTTATTGATCTTTCATCAAAATCATTCATCATATGCTAATGTCTAATTATTATAATAATGTTAATCACTACTCCATAATGACAAAAATATTTCCTAGTCTTATATATAAAATTGAGAATGGAAATGCAGAATGTGTCTAAGAGACAACAACCCGACCAAATAAAAAAACAACAGCAGAAGGTCACCCAACAGGTCTTCAATGTAGCGAGAAATTCCCGCACCCGGAGGCGTCCTTCAGCTACATTACATTACTTGTCAGTGTTAATTATATCTTTTTATTAGTTCGTGATATTGTTCCGTTAAGATTGTATTTATAGATTGAATCAAGTACATACCCTTTTTCATACATGTACCTTAACTTAGTTTTTTTAATGTTTTAAGTAATAAATTGAAGTGGGTAAAGACCTTGTCTTAAATTAAAAAAAATAATGATAGCATAAATCAATGGAGGAAAGAAGGAATATTATACAATAACATTCTTTGATAGGGACCGTCATGACTTTTAATAAACCATCGATCAAAACCTCAAATGTGTGGTCTATCTTGATTGTTTGTCTGTTATATTCATATCGGATATATTTAAGGAATGACTGTAATATTTTTTCTGTCTATGAAGAAATAACATAAAAAATTTGGTGCACACTGTATAACGCGCGTAGCGGGTTATTTAACCGTGGATTTCCATAGTAACTATTTTTAACAGAAATTCCTTGGTCCATTGTGTATGGACAACCTCAATACCAAAACATATTATATATAATAATCGAAATACTCTATGTTCTCTTTTTTTTTATTCTCCCGTTATCTTCGCTGATCTTCGTCCCATATTTATAGATATTACATGTCTATTGTGCCACGATGGCCTATTAGAGGGGTTACAAAGGACTGAAAAAACGCGTGAAAATTAGGAAATAGCCAATTTTAAATAATGAAATTGATATTTGGAATAATGGAATAGACTCTAGCGACCCTTCAGCCCCTAATTACAGATTACCTTATACCTCTTTCGAAATCTTCTTAAAAGAGGGACATAATGTATATATTCAACATGTTCCGCAACGTATATTAAAGGAGTAACAAAGTACCTATAATCGAAATACGGGTGAACATTATTGAATAGCTTATTTTGACAAATGGAATGAACTTCTGCGACCCGTCAGTCCTTTATTAAGAAAAACTTTATACTTTACTTGTCTATCCCAAATTCATGTATTTTGTTTTGATGTTACATTTGTCATTCTCGTGGGATTTGTCTGATGCTTGGTCCGTTTATGTGTGTGTTACATTTTTTTGTGTTGCGTCGTTGTTCTCCTCTTACATTTAATGCGTTTCTCTCGGTTTTGGTTTGTTACCCCGATTTGGTTTTTTGTCCACGGATTTTTGAACAGCGGTATACTACTATTGCCTTTATTTATCCACCATTTGAAATCTTCTTAATAGAAGAACGAGATGGTAAAAAATAATATGTACCACAATGACCATTAGAAGGGATCCTGGAGACCAAAATGAATTTAAAGAAACACACTATTCGGACCAAAACAACTGGGACGAATCTGAAAATAACTCAGGTCACTTTTACAAAAACAACTAGAAATACTTTTAAGGACTTTTTTTTTCTTTCATTCGGACCCCTTATGAAGGCAACAGAGCATAGTTTGAGAGAGGGTCGTTATGTTAGGTAAGTAAAGTTAACGGTATTTTTTTAACATCTCTGGGTCAAGATCGTCACATGCATTGGGGATTTTACCGCTAGGGACAGTCACGAGCTACGATCATCACTTCGTTTTGATCTAAGGGTTAATCGAAAAACGGGGAAACGCATTTCACTACTCTTAGTATTTAATACTATCGCTAGCTGCATCCAACGGCAGCAAAAAGAACCATATAGTTTGTTTATCACTCTCATGTGTATTATTAGTAAATAATCGAAAACAAATGGGCGCTATATTCCAGTATGTCAACTGTATAACAATAAATGCTGATCAACAAAGATTTTTGTTAGACATACATAACATTGGGAATGGAAATGGGGAATTTGTCAAAGAAACATGAACCCGACAAAAGGGCAGAAAATAGTTATCAAAGGTACCAGGATTATAATTTAGTACGCCAGACGCGCGTTTCGTCTACATAAGACTCATCAGCATGACGCAGAAAACTCAGTTTTTACTAGCGTTGGTCGGTTTTTTTCCCTGCGAATTGCGGTCCGATGTACTAGCCATGAAAGTCCTGAAACTACGATAGGCTAGCACAAAGCAGTAAAAATTATCATACACCCTTGTTTTTTTTTATTATTTAATTATCATCTTATCTTTTTCTTGTACAAACGAACCCTTTTACCAAAGCTCACATACACAAATGTAGACATACACATGTGTTTCGGTTTAATATTCAAGATATTTGGCAACTAAATTTACATACACAATTTCAAAATTATCCGCTCTTTAACTTGGCTGTTGCTGTACCAAGACAATGTTAACGCTGCTGCCGCTCACTGCTGTTTGATTGGCATAGCTGTTCTCTTGTTCATACTTTTGGTGGCTCTGTTTTTGTAAATCATTTATTTTTACGTATTTTTTTTTTTTTTTTTTTTTCATTCATCAATTTATTTATTACACTATGTCATTTTATGTATTTATTTTAATTTTATTGACCTTGTTATGTCATTCTCAATTACAATGACAGTTTCTTCATATCCAGTAAGTGGTTTTTGGAGCATGTTCATGTCATTTTGGTCTCTTGTGGATAGTTGTCGCATTGGCAATCAAACCACATATTCTCTCTTATATTTAATGTTTGTCATGCTTCTGGTGAGAAATTACTCTAGCAATATTGACATTCTCATCCTATATTTTGGTTGGAAGGATGTGGTGTAGTTTCATGACGTCTATCAATATGATCGCATTGCCGTCCATTACGGATTTTAGGTTTACCTCAGATTTCAGTATTCAACTTAGTAGTTAGCAAACTTGCTTTTGGTGTATCATTTTTATGACCCACCTACGATAGTAGAGGGGCATTATGTTGTCTGGTCTGTGCGTCCGTTTGTCCGTCCGTCCGTTCGTTCGTCCGTCCGTTCGTCCGTCCGTCTGTCCCGCTTCAGGTTAAAGTTTTTGGTCAAGGTAGTTTTTGATGAAGTTGAAGTCCAATCAACTTGAAACTTAGTATACATGTGCCCTATGATATGATCTTTCTAATTTTAATGCCAAATTAGAGTTTTGACCCAAATTTTACGGTTCACTGAACATAGAAAATGATATTGCAAATTTCAGGTTAAAGTTTTTGGTCAAGGTAGTTTTTGATAAAGTAGAAGGCCAATCAACTTGAAACTTAGTATACATGTTCCCTTTGATAAGATCATACTAATTTTAATGCCAATTAGAGAATTTATTCCAATTTCACGGTCCACTAAACATAGAAAATGATAGTGCGAGTGAGGCATCTGTGTACTGTGGACACATTCTTGTTTAGAACTGCGTTTGTATTTATAACTGTATGAAATTTATGTCTTGATATTGTTTCAGTTTCGTTTCAAACGCATCCCAAGTTTAAAATTTTTCATCCAAAACAAAATTGGTAATAGGAAACTCCACATCCAGTGTTCAAAGTAATTGCAGTAATAAGAGGATGTGTGCAATTAAATACTTAAAAAAGTGAAAACTTTTCTCAACCCGAGTTGAGCAGCCGATCAAGGTATAAACACTGCCATCAACCTTGAACCCCTGTGGTTGCCAGACGGGCCAGGATCCCATAAAAAATATTGGTACATAGCCTTGGTCAACACCTTTGAAATGAGCTAAGTCTTTTTGATTCGATATTGGTTGTACCTGTAGAAAAGTTATCTCAAACGGGGTAGTACGTCCTCGTGTTTTCTGAGATATTGTTTACCGTACCTGGGAATTAAGAAACGCTCCTGTCAGATTCACCTAGCGATTCTTTAAATAAATTTATTCTAAAAGGTAACCAATACAACCATGAATATTCTTTTCTTGGTATTAATTTTGATATCAGTTAATTAAATCATACTAAATATTGATCAATCTGAAAACGCATCATACGGTATAGCTGACTTAGATAAACACTGAAACCAAATTGCAGAAATCCTTGTTTTGTAGTTCCTGAGAAAAATGCGACGAAATAATTTTCAACTTGGCTATCGTGTAAAATCATACTTGTAAGTGTTCGGTAAACAGGAAGTTGCCAAGTGATCAATCTGAAAACGCATCACACGGTATAGCTGACTTAGATAAACCCTGAAATCAAATTTCAGAAATCCTTGTATTGTAGTTCCTGAGAAAAATGAGACGAAAAATATTCATGGGACGGACTGACTGACGGACGGACAGACAGACGTAAAACAGTATACCACACACACCCCCTTTTTTTAAAGCGGGGGTATAATGAATGTAAAAACGAAATGTTTCATTTAAAGGAATCTATAATAAAATACTGTAAAGATAATTTAATTATACATTCAATAATAACAAATCGCCAATATTAAGATGTAACATGTGATCTATTCCATCGGGCCACACTTAAAAATATTTTGGTTTGCCCAAACCCTACCCAAAGGTTGACACAGTGGGTAAGTAGGTAGGCATTTTTTTTATTTTCTTATTTACTGAACAGATGCACATGCATGGCTCTACAATCTGCCGATACCTGTATATTGGCATTGCACAAGGTCATGTTTTCTCAGAATGTTTATGACGTCTTTACACTCAAACCATGGGACGTTTGATAAGTGCCTGAGACTACTAAAGCACAAGTTTGTTATAGTAGTCTCAGTATGTGCTGATTATTAATTAAGTCTTCGGACTTCTCTTGAACTGAATTTTAATGTGCGTTTTGTTATGCGTTTACTTTTCTATATTTGTTAGAGGTATAGGGCGAGGCTTGAGATCTCACAAACATGTTTAACCCCGCCGCATTTTTGCGCCTGTCCCAAGTCAGGAGCCTCTGGCCTTTGTTAGTCTTGTATTATTTTAATTTTAGTTTCTTGTGTACAATTTGGAATTTGTATGGCGTTTGTTATCACTGGACTAGTATATATTTGTTTAGGGGCCAGCTGAAGGACGCCTCCGGGTGCGTGAATTTCTCGCTACCTTGAAGACCTGTTGGTGACCTTCTGCTGTTGTTTTTTATTTGGTCGGGTTGTTGTCTCTTTGACACATTCTCCATTTTATTAGATGCACAATTTTTTGATAAGTTGTTACTTGCTTTGAACTAGCTTTCAGTATTAAAAGAACTGTATTTAGTGTCTTTCTTGGTTGGGATGTAAAAGTTCCCGGCAACGTCCACTGTGTTTAAGATACTAGATGTACGTCTTTTTGTATCCATCTAATGAGTTAAGCCTTTTTCAACTGATCTTTATAAGTAGTTTGTTCTTATGTTGTATTGTTACGCCACTGTCCCAGGTTAGGGGAGAGTTTGGCATCTGCTTACCCATTAAACACCGCGCATTCTGAATGTATGTGCCGTTTAAAGTCAGGAGCCTGTCATTCAGTGGATGAGTTACATATCTGTTTTCGTTCGTTATTTTGTATATATATACTAGCCAGTCTTAAATTCGTAATTTCGATGACTTTTATAGCTAACTATACGGTATAGGCTTAGCTTTTTGTTGAATGCGTACTGTGACCTGTTAATTTCTTTGTCATTTAGTCTCTAAGACATATGAAGAAATTTTCTCAGTGGCAATCGTACCATATCTTCTTTTTATATATAGACTATAGTGCATGACACGATGACATTATTTCTTACTATAATTGGATCAGTTTTAGATAAAATACTGCTGTACGTTAAGTGAATGATAATTAGTAAGCAGTTTTATCAGCATTGGTAATTGTATTTTAATGGAAAGTACTAAATTGGCTCGTCTCCCTCAGTCTTAGTCTATTTGCATCAGAATAGAAAATAAAATCAGGGAATGTGCAAAACAGAAAAAAAACACTGAAAAAAGAGCAGAAAAGAACCAAAGGCTATCAACGTGTCCTTATATGACAAATAGTTGTTATTATTATGATAAAAAAATGAAAACAACACGTGTAATAATTTCTTGCGTCCGAAGCGCTTTTCTGGATAAATGATATCGTTATAACAACACAGGATGTCCCTAATATTAAAGACAAATTCGTGACTTTAGTTCAGTATTACTCTGAATTTATACCAACGTAGAATGCAAAAGTGTCCATACCGTCTTCCACAGAACCATTTAAAATGATGATAGCACAACACGACAGGTGCCACATTTGGACCAGAATCTGCTTACCCGTCTGGACACCTTTGATCAGGAGTCTGTAATTCAGTGGTTGTGTTACATATATGTTTGCGTTCGTTAATTGTACATTAGCCACAATTAGGCCGTTGTTTTGCATTTGTCATTTTGTGGCCTTCTATAGCTGACGAGTATGCGGTATAGGCTAAGCTTATTGCTGCATGTGTTCTGTGACCCATATAGTTGTTAATCTTTTTGTCATTTTGGTCTCTTTTGAAGCGCTTTCTCATTGACAATCATACTACATCCTCCTTTTATATCTAGAGCATGACATGTTGTAATTATTTTTTAATCAGGTCCGTTTCAGATAAAAACAACCAATTCTGCTGAATGCTAAGTGAATAATAATTGGTATGAAGTTGTATGAACATAAGCCATTGTCTTTTAAAAGGAATTTATTAAATTGGCCCTGCTCCCTCAGTCTTAGTCTATTTGCATTAAAATAGATAATAGAAACAGGGAATGTGCCAAAGAGAAAATAACATTGAACAAAGAGCAGAAAGGAGACCAGGGATATCAACGTGTCCCAAAACCAAATAGTTATATCATTATTATGATTAATGATATCGTTACGACACAGGATGTCGCTAATTAGACAAATTCATGACTTTATTTTAGTATAATTCTGCATTTATACCGACATAGCAAAAAGTGTCCATACCGTCTTCCACAGAACCATTTTAAACGATAATAGTACAACACGAAAGGTGTCCCATTTGAAGCAGGATCATCTGCTTACCTCAAATCACCCTCAGTTTTAGGTATGGTTTGTGTGGATAAGTTTATAGTTTTCTATGTTGTGTCTTGTGTGTTGTTGTGTGTTTGTCTGTTTTCTTTTATAGCCATGGTGTTGTTAGTCTAGATATAGGAAGATGTGGTGTGAGTGCCAATGAGACAACTCTCCATCCAAATAACAATTTAAAAATTAAACCATTATAGGTTAAAGTACGGCCTTCAACACGGAGCCTTGGCTAGTTTAGATTTATGAGTTTGAATGTCTCTATGTTATCTTTCGCCCCTTTTTCTTTATGACGGCTTTACGCTTAGACCATTGATTAATTGATATGTACTGATTGTTGCTATTAGCTTTGAAATACCTAGCAGTACTATCAGATATGTAGTAAGTATCTTTTATGTTGTTGGGATGTATATTTTTTAGTACCCAGCTACACCCATTGTGTTTTCGATAAATATATTTCTATTTGTATCCAACCGATGAGTCAATAAGCCTTTTTCAACTGATTTTTTAGTTTAAATTTGAGTTTCGTTTTACTGTTATACCACTGTTCAATGTTAGGAGAGGGTTTGACACCCGTGCATTCTGAATGTATGTGCATTCCACAGTCAGGAGCCCGTAACTCAATTATGGTGTTTGTTGCTGTGTTACATATCTGTTTTTGTCATTTTGTACACTAGTCATAATTATGCTGTTAGTTTTCTCTCTTGAATTGTTATACATCCGTCACGTCATTTCGATGCCTGTTTTTATAGCTTTAATAAACTATTTGTTGAATGCGTATGGAGAAAACAACTATTATTTTTTGTGTCAGTTGGTCTCTCATGAAGAGTTTTCTCGTTGGCAATCATACCATTTCACAGGATGTCGCTAATAAGACAAAGGAGTAGGTCCAGTAAGAGCCCTTTTTGGCCTCAAAATATAGCAGTTTTACAAAATTGATAAAATGTAAATTTTTAGTTATTCATTGAACAGTAGAGTGCTTCTGCTACATAAAGATGGGCTATTTTTTTACTATACAATGGACATATATCGGGTACAGGCACCTTAAAGTCATGCTAAATTATTGAATTCTTCACAATTCATGCTTAGCATGTTAGTTAAATTTAGACGGTTTTCGTGTAAAACGAAAGTGGCCGCATTCGTGTTCATCCTTAATATTGAAATGGAAGTTGTATTCTATGACAAAACATAACATATCTAAAGGTTGAGGATGAACACGGATGCGGCCACTTTCATTTTTGACAAAAACTATCCGAAAAGTGACATTTTTCGGCATATTTGGTTGATTTTTCATATTTGAGCTTGAATCGGATCGTTTTTAATTACTTATTCAGTTCAAATATTTCACATTTATAAACTAAGATGAAATTGAAATTTGATGCCAAAATCTGAATTTATTTCAGTATAATTCTGCAATTATGCCTACGTTGAATACCAAAATGCATAAATCGTCTTTCGCAAAACCATTTACAATGATGATCATATACCACAACTTGACAGGTGCCACATGTGGAACAGGATCTGAGATCATTCTCTGTTTTAGTTAGGGTTTGTGTTGTTTAGTTTATAGTTAACTATATAGTATATCTCGTGTGCAGTTGTCTTTTTCTTTTTTTTGCCATTAAGTGTTGTCAGTTTATTTTAAATCTATGAGTTTGCATATACCTCGGGTATCCTTTACCCCTCTTTTCATTCGCATCTTAAAGTTTGTTATAATATCAGTTATACTATCATTTTATTAATAAAAGGTTTCATATTAAACTTATAAATCATTTAAGATCAATGTAACCTTTTTTCTGAATATTTGTATCTGTTTTAAGAGTATGATGAAAGAACACACTTTCAATTAAAAAGTACATTCTATTCTAATAGCATATAATAACCACATAGGCACATTTTAATAGCAAAATATTTCACCCCATGGCGTATTCTAATATTAAGAATTACCGATATGTGCTTTGCGGTCTTATGAGTATAGTATTACCCATATTTACCTTTCCTTCTTGGCAATTTTATCTTACAGACATAGTTGTATTTAAGATTACAATTTTTTTCAATAGAAATACTATTTTGATATAAATATTTCGCTAAACAATCCCCTTGCTCAGGAGTGCCTGCTGGTTGACTACTATATTGCAGCATCTTGTTTAAAACTGGTCCATGGTTATTACCCCAATACCATTTGCCATTGACCTTGTGTCCACTTGTCCAGAAAAAATGAGTCCTTATCTGTAATTGTAAAAAAAAACAAGTGAAACTGCGAGCTACTGCTCACTGATGATACCCCGCCGCAAGTGGATAATATTAATAGTGTAAAAATATGCAAGTGTTCGGTAAACAGGAAGTTGTCGAGTGATGAATCTGAAAACGCATCACACGGTATAGCTGACTTATATAAATCCTGAAACCAAATTTCAGAAATCCTTGTATTGTAGTACCTGAGAAAAAAGTGACAAAAATTTTCAACTTGGCTATCATGTGTAAAATTATACAATTAAGTGTTTGGTAAACAGGAAGTTGTCAAGTGATCAATCTGAAAACGCATCATACGGTATAGCTGACTTAGATAAACACTGAAACCAAATTGCAGAAATCCTTGTTTTGTAGTTCCTGAGAAAAATGCGACGAAATAATGTTCAACTTGGCTATCGTGTAAAATCATACTTGTAAGTGTTCGGTAAACAGGAAGTTGCCAAGTGATCAATCTGAAAACGCATCACACGGTATAGCTGACTTAGATAAACCCTGAAATCAAATTTCAGAAATCCTTGTATTGTAGTTCCTGAGAAAAATGAGACGAAAAATATTCATGGGACGGACTGACTGACGGACGGACAGACAGACGTAAAACAGTATACCACACACACCCCCTTTTTTTAAAGCGGGGGTATAATGAATGTAAAAACGAAATGTTTCATTTAAAGGAATCTATAATAAAATACTGTAAAGATAATTTAATTATACATTCAATAATAACAAATCGCCAATATTAAGCTGTAACATGTGATCTATTCCATCGGGCCACACTTAAAAATATTTTGGTTTGCCCAAACCCTACCCAAAGGTTGACACAGTGGGTAAGTAGGTAGGCATTTTTTTTTATTTTTTTTTTATTTTCTTTTGAGAAATTGAAGTATCAGATGTTTATGATAGATAAAGGAAGATGTGGTGTGAGAGCCAATGAAACAACTCTCCATCCAAATAACAATTTAAAAAGTAAACCATTATAGGTTAAAGTACGGCCTTCAACACGGAGCCTTGGCTCACACCGAACAACAAGCTATAAAGGGCCCCAAAATTACTAGTGTAAAACCATTCAAACGGGAAAACCAACGGTTTAATCTATATAAACAAAACGAGAAACGAGAAACGCGTATATATTACATAAACAAACGACAACTACTGTACATCAGATTCCTGACTTAGGACAGGTGCAAACATTTGCAGCGGGATTAAACGTTTTAATGGATCCTCATGCCTATTTGATTAAAAAAAAATTCTTCTTGACAAAAAAAGAATTTGAGTAGGCAGTTTTTTTCTTTTTTTTTTTTTTTTTTTTTAAAGTTCTCATGTTTTATTGATATTTTTTCACATTTGTTAGTTGATACATCAAATACCGGTACCTTATCCCGGCCTCGTTAACCGTTAGTAGTATATAATAAATTTTGTTAGTATTTGTTAGTTTAATTTGTGTTTGAAACATACATTTTTTAATTAATAATATAATCTGACTGATTGTTAGTCAATTACAAATAGAAAAAAAATACAATATAAGCATATATAATTGCAAATCATTCACATTTATAATTGCGTAATTTTGTACCGTATTTGACCCTTACTTTAACATCCTTATTATTAAATACAATCTACCTGACACATATTGCTCGTTTAGAAAAATCGTGCAGATGTCTTTAATGTGATCAGATAATCGTAACTTGACGTGATTGAGGGATAATATACTTCACGTGTTAATCTTTTCGATTTTGGATTATTATCAAAAGGTGAGATATTTTATGTTTATTATTATAGAAATATGAATTTATTATCTTTGTACATAATCTGTACCTTATTGTATTTTGATTTAAGTTTTAGAATAGGTGTAATTTAAGGGTTTTTCTTTACGGCCGTGAGGTGTCGATTTTTATATTTTATAATCTAACAGTTTAAAGAATTTTTTGAAACTTGCGAATTAAATTACTTTTACTTTTTTTTACACATCTGTTAACTTCAAAATATAATTCAAATTCTTTTTTAAAGATATTGTATATGTCGGCGGATTTTGTTCTTTGCTCCGACGTGTAAAATGATTTGTAAATTGAGAAACCTATCAACGTTATAATAAGATTTATGTCATTATAATGTCGGTCTCCTATTTTATATCCAAAGACTATATCTATTAAGTTTATTTTCTTACAGAAGTTTATGATATTCATTTTTTCTGTTATTTTATTCCACAAATCTTTTAAAAATTTACAGTCGATAAAAAAATGTTGATAATTGTCTGTGCATTTGCATAAAGTACACTCTGACGTATTATATATTTTCCATTTAAAAAGATTTTCTGTGTTCGGCAATATATAGCTAAATAATTTCCATTTATATACTTTAAGTTTGTTTGTGTATATTTCTTTGTTTGTAAATGATAAGGAGTGTTTAATTTGTAATGGTTTTACGCCTAATAATTTTTGCCATTTTATTAATCCAATGTTTGGAGTCATTTTGTTTTTTAAAAAATATTGATATACGGTTTTGTTATCTAGATCTGCTAAATTTATTTCTGTTTCACTCATTCTGATTATTTTTTCGTTGATATTAACGCGGGTTTTAACAGATTTATTTGTTTTCAGGATATATATCCAACATTTTGGAATAGCTTTTTTTAATATTGATAGTTCGGCTATCCAGTTGTGTTTTATTTCTAACTTACGCAGTATTGTTTTTTCGTTGATTTGACCGTTTTCGTCAATTATTTCATTTATATAGATTATATTGCTTCCGATCCAATTGAGCATCAATAATGGTTTATTTTTTATTTTTATGTTTTTATTACCCCATATAATTTCTTTGCGTATTTCTCTAAAGTTAGTGGGTGATTTAGTTTGACCTCCACCTTTCCGTATCCAACATTTTACAATATCCAGATAAAATTCTGGTAGTTCAGTTGTTATTTTAAGTGGTTTTAAATTTTTAAGTTCTAAATTCATTTTGAAGATATTAAGGAAGTTTTTCCCGTATTTATCAAAAAAGAATCTCGGAATAATTGACCAATTTTCATGTTTTGACTCCATTAGTCTTGATACCCATTTAATTTTAAGTGTGTTGAAGTAGCTGTCGATATCTATCATATTAAGTCCTCCCGTATTGTAATCTGCTATGAGAGTTGACCTTTTTAATTTATCTTGTTTGCCGTTCCAGATGAAATTAAAAATTTCTTTTTCTAGATTGTCGCTATACATTTTATTTATGACTGTCATACTCGCTAAGTATGTAAATTGTGGGATGATAAGTGATTTGATAATAAGAATTTTACCGATGATCGTAAGATGTCTTTTTTCCCAAGATTTCATGAGTTTTTTTGCTTTTTCAAACTTATTTTCCCAATTTAGTTTTGCGCATTCTGCTTTATTTGTGCCGAAATACAATCCCAACACTTTAACGGGTTTATCTGTGAATTTTATATTATCTACCTTATCTTTACAATTTTTTAGTTTTCCTATCCAAATTCCTTCCGTTTTGTTTTTATTTAATTTAAGACCAGAAAATGTGCCAAATATTTCAATAACGTTTAATGCTGCTATAATTTCATTTTTTGATTTAAGAAAAAGAGTGGTATCATCTGCTAACTGTGAAATTTTTAAATTATGTTTTGAATGGTCAAGTTTGATTTCAAAGCCTTTAATGTTATAATCATTCCTTAATTTACATGCCATAATTTCAACTGCGATCACGAAGATCATGGAAGAGCAGGGGCATCCTTGACGCACCCCCCTTTTTAGACTAATTGGTGCAGAAATCCATCCATTATTGAACACTGAGCTATTTATATCAGAATATAACGTCTTGATCCAGTTAATAAATGAACTATTAAAGCCGAAATGTTCGAGAGTTTGGTACATAAAGGTCCATTTTAAAGTATCAAATGCTTTTGAAAAGTCTAGAAACAAAATTGCACCTTCAACATTAAATTTGTCGGCGTAATCTATGATGTCTTGTATTTGTCTGAGATTGAAGCCAATATATCGTTTTTTTATATATCCTGTTTGGTCTGCATTTATTATTAAATTTAGTACATTTTTTATTCTTTGAGCTAATGTGTAAGATAGTATTTTATAGTCCGAGTTTAATAAGGAGATTGGCCTATAATTTGAAAGATCTAGTGGATCATTCTTTTTGTATATAAGATTAAGAATACTTTGTCTTTGAGAAAATGGTAGCTTTTGCCTGTCGTAACTTGTATTAAAGATGTTAACAAGGATTGGACCTAATGATTGCCAAAACTTTTTATAGAAATTTGTTGAGATACCATCTTTACCTGGGCTTTTATTGGATTTTAAATTGTTTACTGCTAGTGTTAGTTCATCTATTGTAACATATCCATCGCACGTCTTACTTTCATTTTTTGATAATTTATTTTTTACTTCAGTACTGTTAATATATTCCCATGATTGGGCTATGTTTTCGTTTTCTTTTGAATATAGTTTTTCGTAAAATTTCTTTTCAATTTGAAGTATTTCACTTTGGTCTGTAACAATATTTCCTTGGTCGTCTTTTAGTTTTATTATTGTTTTTTTTTGTTTGTTTATTTTTTTCTAGGCCTAAAAAGTAAGCTGTATTTTTTTCGCCTTTTTCTACCCAATCTTGTTTAGACCTTAATTGGGCGCCCTTAGCTTTATATTCATAATGTGTTTCTAGCTGATTTTCAATTTGATTTATTTTTTGCAAAATATCATTATTTTCATTTTTTTGGTATTTTTCAGTTAAGAGTGTTAATTTTTTTTCCATTTGCTTTATTTCGTTATTTCTATTGTAAGCTCTACTTTTGCAATAATTTATTGTAAATAATTTAATATCAAGTTTAATCGCGTCCCAAAGAAGATGTACATCCGTAGTTGTGTCTTGCATGATAGTTTTATATTTTGCAATTATTGTTTCTATTTCTTTACAATATTCATTTTCTTCTAAAATAGAATTATTTAATTTCCAGTATCCTGGACCTTTACTTTCGGCCGTTACGCTTTGTAATTTAAGAGATACGCCTTGGTGGTCTGTGCTTTTTATTAATGCGAGTCTTATATCGCTTGATTTTGTATTGAGCACAAAATCTTTATTAATTAAAAAGTAATCAATTCGACTTGCTTGACTGAAGTTTTGTCTTTTCCAGGTAAACTGTACTTTTTTCGGATTTAAATATCTCCATATATCGATTAGATTGTGTGTTTTAATTAAAGATTTTAAACTGTTTACTGGTTTTATATTTTTTGGTTTTCCATTAGTAAGTTTTCTATCTAAGTTTGACAATGCATCGTTCATGTCGCCGCCTAGTATTACTGTTCCAATTGCATAATTACTTATGAAATCAGACAGATTTTTAAAGAACTTGTTTCTTTCCGTTTCTATGTTTGGTGCATATATGTTAATGAGCGAATAAATTATGTTTTCTATTTCTATATTTAACATTAGTATTCTACCGTCTTTGTCTTTGTTTTCATTAATTACTTTACATTCTAACTTATTATCAATTATAATGGCTACCCCTCTACTTTGGGTTGTACCATGACTAAAATAGATAACGTTGCTAGTTTCAGTATATAATTTTTTTTCGAGATTTTCATCAAAGTGACTCTCTTGTATAAAAGTTATAAGACTTTTTTGATTTTTTATCCATTGATAAAATCTTGTCCTTTTCTCTTTATCTCTGAGTCCTTTAACATTTAGCGTACATATATGGATGTCTTTTATCATATTGATTGATTTTAAATTTGTTATTTATTTTATTTAAAGTACGCTTGACTGACTCGTAACTACTTTCTTTGTTGATAATTTCTAAAGGTGTAACACGTGACAGCCTGGTGGTAAAGTTGTTTAAAACTGTTGGGTTACTTTTAGTACCATTCATTCTAATTTCAAAGCAGTTTTTTTCTTAGTAGGTAGCGTTTTGGCAAACAAACCTATTATTTATTATGGCCTCGGCACGTTTTATCACCTTGGAAATATGCGGTGTTCCCCCTTTTCCCCCTAATACGTACCTTGCTTTGTTTTGCGAAATCTCCTGCTACACCAAGTTCCCACATACCCATTGTTGTAGCATAAAACAATTCTGCTCCTAAGTTTTTACATGCTTCCTGTAAGGGAAAAATACAGCGTAAATAAGTTCATATTTGCATCAAACAATTTGATCATTTGACTCAAGATATTATTCTGATTTTAATTGTTGATGTGTCAACGCCACTTTTAAGCACCTCATTTAAGCTATTTCGTGGTGGTCAGTTTTTATTGGTGGAGAAAGCCGAAGTAACAGGAGAAAAACACCGACCTTCGATAGGAAAACTGACCATCCTAGACTATTCAATTAAGATTAGAGTCGAGTGCACCCACAGGAGCGGGGTTCGAACTCACAACCTCAGTGTTCACTGGCTAGTGATTACAGTAGTAACTACTTAGGCTAAATAAAAACATATGTGTGGTTCCAGTAACCCTACCATCCCTACTTTTTCGCCTAAAAAATAGCCTACCCTAAAGATTTAATTGTCTTTTTTCATTAAGCACTGTTAAAGTCAGAATGATGCTCTCATAAACTCAATGTAAAAAAAACATAAAAATCAAAAAAAAAATCCCTACCTACCCTTACTTTTTTTCAGATGTAACTGGAACCACATATACTTTTTTTGGCCTTAGACCACTCGGGCACCGAGGCCCCCATATTATACTGAACAATGTCAAATAAATAATTTTGACTTGCAGAAATTATCAATCATGCACATTTTGATATTTCTTTCAAGTAGCTGTATGGTTAACATGAATTTATAAAATGAAAATTCTAACCCCGTCTAATTTTATCACATTATGTACAACAAATCATACAAAAAAGGAATATGGGCTAAACTACTTTTAAAACAACAACAAGATATGAAAAAAATGTCAAAATACTGTACATGTAACATTTATCTGCATCAATTGTTATTATCCACTGAAATGAACGAATTGCTTATTGTTGTCAAATTGACAATACTGGAAACAAACAGCGCTTGCAATAACAAAAAATATATTTCTTTTTTTTTCATACCAAATAAAATATCTGACTTGAATATTTAGGATGTTTAAGCATGTAGTGGTGACGATGATGAAAGTTTTTAACGACCTTGACAGCCCTTGATGAGTCAGATGGTTTACGTGTTGTCATGTAAGAGCCATGGGTTTTGTTAATTGTTAAAGCCGACGGTGAACAATAGATGCTTAAATCGTATCAATAAGACTTAATATGTTAAGACTAACTTGGCATAACCGCATGCTTTTCCAAAATTTGCATAAAATGAATATGTATAAAAATATAATTTACATTAATCAAGCCTCACAACGACCCTACAGTCACATAGTAGTGCTAACTTTAACGTCATTGAGTCTCTTGTGGAGAGTTATCTCGTTGTCGATCATACCACACAGAGTCCACATCTTCTTTTTTTTTTTTTTTAGATTCTAACGATCAATTTATCCAAATAATTTCCCAAATTAACTTACAGTAGCCTCACTGTGGGTTTTCGTATCATTGAAGGCAGAAATGTAGTAACAGGCTCCTCCCCCAAACCAATTATACCAGCCTTCTTTGCATCCTGAAATAAAGTTTTGTACGGCTCAGTCATTTATTCAAAAATGACACTCTTATTTTGCTTTTTAAGCGAAGACATTATTATCCAAATGAAACATGTGGTTCAAGTGCATGACGTTATGTTTTATCCGAAACTCAGGCGACCAGAAAGAAAAACAACAAATAAAGATTAAACATGGTAAAATTACGATATTATGCATAACCCTTTCTTAAAGGAGCTGTACAACAGGAACCATTTAAGGTTGAAGATTTTATAGCTTGACGATTCCCTTTATAGGGGTCACCACGTTACAGTGTTAAGCAAATCACATCGTCATAATTTAACCCTGTTGCGCTAAAAAAAAAAAACCAACACAACACTGTCACATAAAGGCGCCGTACGATAGGAAAAAATTAAGGATACATTGGTTGCTTGACTTTATGTATCCCAAAACTTCAATTGTTTAAAACAATTAAAAAACCTTAGTGAGTACGCTCACATACCCCACGTCCCCACATTGTCATTGGAGAAATTAAATAAGTGTAAGAAAAAAAAATTGTATAAGAAAAAATAATTTCCTGCCAATATGCACATCTAAATAGTATGTCCTTATTATCTACAAAATTTCATGAAATTCTGTTGTGTGGTTTCAGAGGAGTTATGACAAACTGTTGCAGAAGAACATTGAAGCAATTAAGTTCAAAGGGGTGTAACTCCTAAAAAAAATGGTAATTTCCTGTCGATATGCACATCTACGTAATATGTCCTTATTATCTACAAAGTTTTGTGAAATTCTGTTGTGTGGTTTGAGAGGAGTTGTGATGACAAAGTATTGCAGTAGTACATTAAAGTAAATAAGTTCAAAGGGGCGTAACTCCTAGAAAAAAAATTGAATCGCAACTTCCCGTCGATATGCACAACTACATAGTATGTCCTTATTATGTGAAAAGGTTTCGTGAAATTCTGTTGTGTGGTTTGAGAGGAGTTGCGATGACAAACTGTTGCTGTAGTACATTAAAGTAAATAAGTTCAAAGGGGCGTAACTTCTAGGAAAAAAATTGAATTGCAATTTCCCGTCGATATGCACATCTACATAGTATGTCCTTATTATTTGAAAAGGTTTCGTGAAATTATGTTGTGTGGTTTGAGAGGAGTTGCGATGACAAACTGTTGAAGTAGTTCATTAAAGTAAATGAGTCCAAAGGGGCGTAACTCCTAGAAAAAAAATTGAATCGCAATTTCCCCTCGATATGCACAACTACATAGTATGTCCTTATTATCTGAAAAGGTTTCGTGAAATTCTGTTGTGTGGTTTGAGAGGAGTTGCGATGACAAACTGTTGAAGTAGTTCATTAAAGTAAATAAGTTCAAAGCGGCGTAACTCCAAAAAAAAAAATGAATCGCAATTCCCCTCGATATGCACAACTACATAGTATTTCCTTATTATCTGAAAAGGTTTCGTGAAATTATGTTGTGTGGTTTGAGAGGAGTTGCGATGACAAACTGTTGAAGTAGTTCATTAAAGTAAATGAGTCCAAAGGGGCGTAACTCCTAGAAAAAAAATTGAATCGCAATTTCCCCTCGATATGCACAACTACATAGTATGTCCTTATTATCTGAAAAGGTTTCGTGAAATTCTGTTGTGTGGTTTGAGAGGAGGTGCAATGACAAACTGTTGCAGTAGTACATTAAAGTAAATAAGTTCAAAGGGGCGTAACTCCTAGAAAAAAATTGAATCGCAATTTCCCCTCGATATGCACAACTACATAGTATGTCCTTATTATTTGAAAAGGTTTCGTGAAATTATGTTGTGTGGTTTGAGAGGAGTTGCGATGACAAACTGTTGAAGTAGTTCATTAAAGTAAATGAGTCCAAAGGGGCGTAACTCCTAGAAAAAAAATTGAATCGCAATTTCCCCTCGATATGCACAACTACATAGTATGTCCTTATTATCTGAAAAGGTTTCGTGAAATTCTGTTGTGTGGTTTGAGAGGAGTTGCGATGACAAACTGTTGAAGTAGTTCATTAAAGTAAATAAGTTCAAAGCGGCGTAACTCCAAAAAAAAAATGAATCGCAATTCCCCTCGATATGCACAACTACATAGTATTTCCTTATTATCTGAAAAGGTTTCGTGAAATTATGTTGTGTGGTTTGAGAGGAGTTGCGATGACAAACTGTTGAAGTAGTTCATTAAAGTAAATGAGTCCAAAGGGGCGTAACTCCTAGAAAAAAAATTGAATCGCAATTTCCCCTCGATATGCACAACTACATAGTATGTCCTTATTATCTGAAAAGGTTTCGTGAAATTCTGTTGTGTGGTTTGAGAGGAGGTGCAATGACAAACTGTTGCAGTAGTACATTAAAGTAAATAAGTTCAAAGGGGCGTAACTCCTAGAAAAAAATTGAATCGCAATTTCCCCTCGATATGCACAACTACATAGTATGTCCTTATTATCTGAAAAGGTTTCATGAAATGCTGTTGTGTGGTTTGAGAGGAGTTGCGATGACAAGAAACAGGACTGACGGACGGACTGACAGACGGACGGGTCAAAAACATTATACCCTCCGCAACTAGTTGCGTGGGGTATAATTATGCATTACTACGATGTACAGAAAGAAACAGAATATCCGTTGTTGTATAAATGACATCATAGTTTTATGTATTTTCAAAGAGAGGCGACCCATACCAAACGGACAATCAAAGAACAACTCATAAATAAAATAGGAATAAAACGGACAATAAAGCTTTGCTACAAAGAAAAGGAAAACGAACATTCATACACAAAACACAACATCAAACACAAACCCATGAAAAACGGAAGAGTCAACTGTAATCTGATCATGCTCCACAAGTGGCACATGTTGCGCTGCTCATTATAGTTAATTTTCTTCAAACCCAGACCTTATTCGGTGCATGTAGGTCACATTCTAGGAAAAGGGGACGGGTTGTTGTTACAACAATTCGATCATCCGTTTTCATTTGTGAAACAAATATAATCCATAAACGTCAACCAATGACAACAAAATTTACGAAGGAAATATTTCAACTTCACCATTTAGATGTCTTGGTTACGTCGTTAGTCGTAAATGAGGAGCACACCAAGAAAAAACGATTTGAACAAACTAGTACAATTGCTAATATTCTACAGAAATATTGGATATCGCGTTGCAACGATCTAAAAGTATCGTTTATGCTAAAACTATACTGTATCTTGATGTGTGCTGAATACGTTTCTTTTTTTATCAAAAAAATATTCAACAGTGATCCCAAGTCTCTATTTAAAGCTATGATGATCATTTGACTGGAATATTATTAAATAGTAACCCCAAATTATGCAAAAAAGTGAATAACTTAAAAAGATAAAAGAGATCTAACCAATAAAAACTGTTCTGACTTATAAAAAATAAGTATTCTAAGAATCATTTCCATTTGTGAATAAATCAAGTCCAACCAGCACGTGTTCTTAGGGTTTAAAATAGGAAACCCTAAGGAACCCAAGATTAATTTACTCATAGACTAATGGTTGGACTCGAAATAAAAAAATATATAAACATCTTTGTTATATTCACCAGGTTCGTAAACTTATAATTTTTGTTAAAATGAAAATTAAGCGTAACCTTAGCAATGTTTTAATGTAACAATTTTTAAAGAAATCTTTCTTTATTAAAGTTACCAATAATATAATAATAAACTATTATAATTATCTGATCAAGTACTTTGATAATTGTAAATTCAATTTCATTTAAGAATTAAATTCTTTTGTTTCATATTAATGTATTTGATTAGTTTACTCTTTAATATGGTTGGACTCGAAATAAACATATATAGACATCTTTGTTTAATTCACCAGGAGGCCTCGAAAGAACGCGAACTGCAGTCCCCCAAATTGTCGTAGTTAAGAAAAGTGAGCAGAAATGTAAAACAGCAGAGTGACAACAACATTAATATACTCTTCAACAGGAAAGGGGAGGCAACTGCCAGAGTCTGCAATTCCCTCCTTTCCCGAAAAACAAAGACATGATGACTTTTAAACATCATACAATGTGGAAACTATTAATTGTAAAAATTTTAATTTCGGAAATATAAACAGTAAAACAGATTCAAAGCTCTGTATCAGGACTAAAACAGGAATTACCAACTGTTCAATTGTGAAGCTTTACCAAATGGAAATGCGTAAAAAAATGCAGGACATACTGCCGCCTCATCCTTTTTTTAATATAATGTTTGATTGAATATTTTTTTTGTATTTTTTTTTTTGGATTTTTGTTCGATTTTTTTTTTTAATTATTAAAGTATAGAATAAAACTTGTTATTCAACTTTACATAATATACTCACTTCCCCTGTCTATTGTTGATATTGGTACTGGTGCTGGTATGTTTAGATCCTCAGGCCCTATCACATTAAAATATCATACATTAGATCCTCAGGCCCTATCACATTAAAATATCATATATTAGATCCTCAGGCCCTATCACATTAAAATATCATACATTAGATCCTCAGGCCCTATCACATTAAAATATCATACATTAGATCCTCAGGCCCTATCACATTAAAATATCATATATTAGATCCTCAGGCCCTATCACATTAAAATATCATACATTAGATCTTCAGGCCCTATCACATTAAAATATCATACATTAGATCCTCAGGCCCTATCACATTAAAATATCATACATTAGATCCTCAGGCCCTATCACATTAAAATATCATACATTAGATCCTCAGGCCCTATCACATTAAAATATCATACATTAGATCCTCAGGCCCTATCACATAAAAATATCATACATTAGATCCTCAGGCCCTATCACATTAAAATATCATATATTAGATCCTCAGGCCCTATCACATTAAAATATCATACATTAGATCCTCAGGCCCTATCACATAAAAATATCATACATTAGATCTTCAGGCCCTATCACATAAAAATATCATACATTAGATCTTCAGGCCCTATCACATTAAAATATCATACATTAGATCCTCAGGCCCTATCACATTAAAATATCATACATTAGATCCTCAGGCCCTATCACATTAAAATATCATACATTAGATCCTCAGGCCCTATCACATTAAAATATCATACATTAGATCCTCAGGCCCTATCACATAAAAATATCATACATTAGATCCTCAGGCCCTATCACATTAAAATATCATATATTAGATCCTCAGGCCCTATCACATTAAAATATCATACATTAGATCCTCAGGCCCTATCACATAAAAATATCATACATTAGATCTTCAGGCCCTATCACATAAAAATATCATACATTAGATCTTCAGGCCCTATCACATTAAAATATCATACATTAGATCCTCAGGCCCTATCACATTAAAATATCATACATTAGATCCTCAGGCCCTATCACATTAAAATATCATACATTAGATCCTCAGGCCCTATCACATTAAAATATCATACATTAGATCCTCAGGCCCTATCACATTAAAATATCATACATTAGATCCTCAGGCCCTATCACATAAAAATATCATACATTAGATCCTCAGGCCCTATCACATAAAAATATCATACATTAGATCCTCAGGCCCTATCACATTAAAATATCATACATTAGATCCTCAGGCCCTATCACATTAAAATATCATACATTAGATCCTCAGGCCCTATCACATAAAAATATCATACATTAGATCCTCAGGCCCTATCACATTAAAATATCATACATTAGATCCTCAGGCCCTATCACATTTAAATAAATATCATACATTAGAACCTCAGGCCCTATCACATTAAAATATCATACATTAGATCCTCAGGCCCTATCACATTAAAATATCATACATTAGATCCTCAGGCCCTATCACATTAAAATATCATACATTAGATCCTCAGGCCCTATCACATTTAAATAAATATCATACATTAGAACCTCAGGCCCTATCACATTAAAATATCATACATTAGATCCTCAGGCCCTATCACATTAAAATATCATACATTAGATCCTCAGGCCCTATCACATTAAAATATCATACATTAGATCCTCAGGCCCTATCACATTTAAATAAATATCATACATTAGAACCTCAGGCCCTATCACATTAAAATATCATACATTAGATCCTCAGGCCCTATCACATTAAAATATCATACATTAGATCCTCAGGCCCTATCACATTAAAATATCATACATTAGATCCTCAGGCCCTATCACATTAAAATATCATACATTAGATCCTCAGGCCCTATCACATAAAAATATCATACATTAGATCCTCAGGCCCTATCACATTAAAATATCATACATTAGATCCTCAGGCCCTATCACATAAAAATATCATACATTAGATCCTCAGGCCCTATCACATTAAAATATCATACATTAGATCCTCAGGCCCTATCACATTAAAATATCATATGTTAGATCCTCAGGCCCTATCACATTAAAATATCATACATTAGATCCTCAGGCCCTATCACATTAAAATATCATACATTAGATCCTCAGGCCCTATCACATTAAAATATCATACATTAGATCCTCAGGCCCTATCACATTAAAATATCATACATTAGATCCTCAGGCCCTATCACATTAAAATATCATACATTAGATCCTCAGGCCCTATCACATTAAAATATCATACATTAGATCCTCAGGCCCTATCACATTAAAATATCATACATTAGATCCTCAGGCCCTATCACATTAAAATATCATATATTAGATCCTCAGGCCCTATCACATTAAAATATCATACATTAGATCTTCAGGCCCTATCACATTAAAATATCATACATTAGATCCTCAGGCCCTATCACATTAAAATATCATACATTAGATCCTCAGGCCCTATCACATTAAAATATCATACATTAGATCCTCAGGCCCTATCACATTAAAATATCATACATTAGATCCTCAGGCCCTATCACATAAAAATATCATACATTAGATCCTCAGGCCCTATCACATTAAAATATCATATATTAGATCCTCAGGCCCTATCACATTAAAATATCATACATTAGATCCTCAGGCCCTATCACATAAAAATATCATACATTAGATCTTCAGGCCCTATCACATAAAAATATCATACATTAGATCTTCAGGCCCTATCACATTAAAATATCATACATTAGATCCTCAGGCCCTATCACATTAAAATATCATACATTAGATCCTCAGGCCCTATCACATTAAAATATCATACATTAGATCCTCAGGCCCTATCACATTAAAATATCATACATTAGATCCTCAGGCCCTATCACATAAAAATATCATACATTAGATCCTCAGGCCCTATCACATTAAAATATCATATATTAGATCCTCAGGCCCTATCACATTAAAATATCATACATTAGATCCTCAGGCCCTATCACATAAAAATATCATACATTAGATCTTCAGGCCCTATCACATAAAAATATCATACATTAGATCTTCAGGCCCTATCACATTAAAATATCATACATTAGATCCTCAGGCCCTATCACATTAAAATATCATACATTAGATCCTCAGGCCCTATCACATTAAAATATCATACATTAGATCCTCAGGCCCTATCACATTAAAATATCATACATTAGATCCTCAGGCCCTATCACATTAAAATATCATACATTAGATCCTCAGGCCCTATCACATAAAAATATCATACATTAGATCCTCAGGCCCTATCACATAAAAATATCATACATTAGATCCTCAGGCCCTATCACATTAAAATATCATACATTAGATCCTCAGGCCCTATCACATTAAAATATCATACATTAGATCCTCAGGCCCTATCACATAAAAATATCATACATTAGATCCTCAGGCCCTATCACATTAAAATATCATACATTAGATCCTCAGGCCCTATCACATTTAAATAAATATCATACATTAGAACCTCAGGCCCTATCACATTAAAATATCATACATTAGATCCTCAGGCCCTATCACATTAAAATATCATACATTAGATCCTCAGGCCCTATCACATTAAAATATCATACATTAGATCCTCAGGCCCTATCACATTTAAATAAATATCATACATTAGAACCTCAGGCCCTATCACATTAAAATATCATACATTAGATCCTCAGGCCCTATCACATTAAAATATCATACATTAGATCCTCAGGCCCTATCACATTAAAATATCATACATTAGATCCTCAGGCCCTATCACATTTAAATAAATATCATACATTAGAACCTCAGGCCCTATCACATTAAAATATCATACATTAGATCCTCAGGCCCTATCACATTAAAATATCATACATTAGATCCTCAGGCCCTATCACATTAAAATATCATACATTAGATCCTCAGGCCCTATCACATTAAAATATCATACATTAGATCCTCAGGCCCTATCACATAAAAATATCATACATTAGATCCTCAGGCCCTATCACATTAAAATATCATACATTAGATCCTCAGGCCCTATCACATAAAAATATCATACATTAGATCCTCAGGCCCTATCACATTAAAATATCATACATTAGATCCTCAGGCCCTATCACATTAAAATATCATATGTTAGATCCTCAGGCCCTATCACATTAAAATATCATACATTAGATCCTCAGGCCCTATCACATTAAAATATCATACATTAGATCCTCAGGCCCTATCACATTAAAATATCATACATTAGATCCTCAGGCCCTATCACATTAAAATATCATACATTAGATCCTCAGGCCCTATCACATTAAAATATCATACATTAGATCCTCAGGCCCTATCACATTAAAATATCATACATTAGATCCTCAGGCCCTATCACATTAAAATATCATACATTAGATCCTCAGGCCCTATCACATTAAAATATCATACATTAGATCCTCAGGCCCTATCACATTAAAATATCATACATTAGATCCTCAGGCCCTATCACATTAAAATATCATACATTAGATCCTCAGGCCCTATCACATTAAAATATCATACATTAGATCCTCAGGCCCTATCACATTAAAATATCATACATTAGATCCTCAGGCCCTATCACATTAAAATATCATACATTAGATCCTCAGGCCCTATCACATAAAAATATCATACATTAGATCCTCAGGCCCTATCACATTAAAATATCATACATTAGATCCTCAGGCCCTATCACATTAAAATATCATACATTAGATCCTCAGGCCCTATCACATAAAATATCATACATTAGATCTTAAAAGTTTAGATCCTCAGGCCCTATCACATTAAAATATCATATATGAGATCCTCAGGCCCTATCACATTAAAATATCATACATTAGATCCTCAGGCCCTATCACATTAAAATATCATACATTAGATCCTCAGGCCCTATCACATTAAAATATCATACATTAGATCCTCAGGCCCTATCACATAAAAATATCATACATTAGATCCTCAGGCCCTATCACATAAAAATATCATACATTAGATCCTCAGGCCCTATCACATTAAAATATCATACATTAGATCCTCAGGCCCTATCACATTAAAATATCATACATTAGATCCTCAGGCCCTATCACATTAAAATATCATACATTAGATCCTCAGGCCCTATCACATTAAAATATCATACATTAGATCTTCAAGCCCTATCACATTAAAATATCATACATTAGATCTTCAGGCCCTATCACATTAAAATATCATACATTAGATCCTCAGGCCCTATCACATAAAAATATCATACATTAGATCCTCAGGCCCTATCACATTAAAATATCATACATTAGATCCTCAGGCCCTATCACATTAAAATATCATACATTAGATCCTCAGGCCCTATCACATTAAAATATCATACATTAGATCCTCAGGCCCTATCACATTAAAATATCATACATTAGATCCTCAGGCCCTATCACATTAAAATATCATACATTAGATCTTCAGGCCCTATCACATTAAAATATCATACATTAGATCCTCAGGCCCTATCACATAAAAATATCATACATTAGATCCTCAGGCCCTATCACATAAAAATATCATACATTAGATCCTCAGGCCCTATCACATAAAAATATCATACATTAGATCCTCAGGCCCTATCACATTAAAATATCATACATTAGATCTTAAAAGTTTAGATCCTCAGGTCCTATCACATTAAAATATCATACATTAGATCCTCAGGCCCTATCACATAAAAATATCATACATTAGATCCTCAGGCCCTATCACATAAAAATATCATACATTAGATCCTCAGGCCCTATCACATAAAAATATCATACATTAGATCCTCAGGCCCTATCACATTAAAATATCATACATTAGATCTTAAAAGTTTAGATCCTCAGGTCCTATCACATTAAAATATCATACATTAGATCTTAAAAGTTTAGATCCTCAGGTCCTATCACATTAAAATATCATACATTAGATCTTAAAAGTTTAGATCCTCAGGTCCTATCACATTAATATATCATACATTAGATCCTCAGGCCCTATCACATAAAAATATCATACATTAGATCCTCAGGCCCTATCACATAAAAATATCATACATTAGATCCTCAGGCCCTATCACATTAAAATATCATACATTAGATCCTCAGGCCCTATCACATTAAAATATCATATATTAGATCTTCAGGCCCTATCACATTAAAATATCATACATTAGATCCTCAGGCCCTATCACATTAAAATATCATACATTAGATCCTCAGGCCCTATCACATTAAAATATCATACATTAGATCCTCAGGCCCTATCACATTAAAATATTATACATTAGATCCTCAGGCCCTATCACATTAAAATATCATATATTAGATCCTCAGGCCCTATCACATTAAAATATCATACATTAGATCCTCAGGCCCTATCACATTAAAATATCATACATTAGATCCTCAGGCCCTATCACATTAAAATATCATACATTAGATCCTCATGCCCTATCACATTAAAATATCATATATGAGATCCTCAGGCCCTATCACATTAAAATATCATACATTAGATCCTCAGGCCCTATCACATTAAAATATCATACATTAGATCCTCAGGCCCTATCACATTAAAATATCATACATTAGATTCTCAGGCCCTATCACATTAAAATATCATACATTAGATCCTCAGGCCCTATCACATTAAAATATCATATATTAGATCCTCAGGCCCTATCACATTAAAATATCATACATTAGATCCTCAGGCCCTATCACATTAAAATATCATACATTAGATCCTCAGGCCCTATCACATTAAAATATCAAACATTAGATTCTCAGGCCCTATCACATTAAAATATCATATATTAGATCCTCAGGCCCTATCACATTAAAATATTATACATTAGATCCTCAGGCCCTATCACATTAAAATATCATACATTAGATCTTAAAATGCTTTCTCAGCATAGCTATATAAAACAAACAAAAAACGATTGCTTACAGGCCACTCTCCACAAGAAACAAAAGTTACATAGAAATAAACAACTACATGTCATAGTACGGCCTTCAACAATGATCTCCACTGTATCTAGACTATCATTACCGGTTCAATTTGTGATTTTTTTTATGATCATGGAATTCATAATAATAAAATATCAAAGGTTTCCGCAGTAAATTAGTATACCTCTATTTATCGGTCTTGAATTAATAAGAGAAAGCCCTAGTGAAACACTTCAACTATAAGAGGAAAACAACGGAACCAAAATACTAAAACATACCAGGCGGTGGTGGCTGTGTCTCTTGGCTCTGTCCTGTCTTGTGGTTCTTATACCTATAACGGCATACACCATTATATTGATAATCACATATAACCTCCCAGTAATACGGAACTGAATTTTGTATTCTTGCAAATTCACCTACAATCATGAAATTAGTATTGAATAAAATTAATATTATGAAAGCATAATAATTAATTCAAGTGTTTTGTGCCACTTGAATTCAAACAGGTTTGTCTAGATTATGGCTATAAGATGTGATATATGTGTTTTGTGCCTGTTCGAGTCATCTGTCTGGACTCTTTGTTTTGTGCGTGTTCAAATCGGTGTCTGGACTACATGTTTTGTAGAAGCTTCAATTGGTCTTTCTGGACTACATGTTTTGTAGCAGTCTGCATCAGTCTGTCTTTTGAGCCTGTTTATATCGATTTGTCTTGACTTTTTACTGGACTGGTGGGGGTTGTCTATTGAGCCTGTTTATATCGATTTGTCAGGACTTTTTACTGGACTGGTGGGGGTTGTCTATTGAGCCTGTTTATATCGATTTGTCTTGACTTTTTACTGGACTGGTGGGGGTTGTCTATTGAGCCTGTTTATATCGATTTGTCTTGACTTTTTACTGGACTGGTGGGGGTTGTCTATTGAGCCTGTTTATATCGATTTGTCAGGACTTTTTACTGGACTGGTGGGGGTTGTCTATTGAGCCTGTTTATATCGATTTGTCTTGACTTTTTACTGGACTGGTGGGGGTTGTCTATTGAGCCTGTTTATATCGATTTGTCTTGACTTTTTACTGGACTGGTGGGGGTTGTCTATTGAGCCTGTTTATATCGATTTGTCTTGACTTTTTACTGGACTGGTGGGGGTTGTCTATTGAGCCTGTTTATATCGATTTGTCTTGACTTTTTACTGGACTGGTGGGAGTTGTCTATTGAGCCTGTTTATATCGATTTGTCTTGACTTTTTACTGGACTGGTGGGGGTTGTCTATTGAGCCTGTTTATATCGATTTGTCTTGACTTTTTACTGGACTGGTGGGGGTTGTCTATTGAGCCTGTTTATATCGATTTGTCAGGACTTTTTACTGGACTGGTGGGGGTTGTCTATTGAGCCTGTTTATATCGATTTGTCTTGACTTTTTACTGGACTGGTGGGGGTTGTCTATTGAGCCTGTTTATATCGATTTGTCAGGACTTTTTACTGGACTGGTGGGTATTGTCTATTGAGCCTGTTTAAATCGATTTGTCTTGACTTTTTACTGGACTGGTGGGGGTTGTCTATTGAGCCTGTTTATATCGATTTGTCTTGACTTTTTACTGGACTGGTGGGGGTTGTCTATTGAGCCTGTTTAAATCGATCTGTCAGGACTTTTTACTGGACTGGTGGGGGTTGTCTATTGAGCCTGTTTATATCGATTTGTCTTGACTTTTTACTGGACTGGTGGGGGTTGTCTATTGAGCCTGTTTAAATCGATGTGTCAGGACTTTTTACTGGACTTGTTGTGGGTGTCTATTGAGCCTGTTTATATCGATTTGTCTTGACTTTTTACTGGACTGGTGGGGGTTGTCTATTGAGCCTGTTTATATCGATTTGTCTTGACTTTTTACTGGACTGGTTTTGTTTTGTTTATTGAGCCTGTTTATATCGATTTGTCTTGACTTTTTACTGGACTGGTGTGGGTTGTCTATTGAGCCTGTTTATATCGATTTGTCTTGACTTTTTACTGGACTGGTGGGGGTTGTCTATTGAGCCTGTTTAAATCGATTTGTCAGGACTTTTTACTGGACTGGTGGGGGTTGTCTATTTAGCCTGTTTAAATCGATTTGTCAGGACTTTTTACTGGACTGGTGGGGGTTGTCTATTGAGCCTGTTTAAATCGATTTGTCAGGACTTTTTACTGGACTGGTGGGGGTTGTCTATTTAGCCTGTTTATATCGATTTGTCTTGACTTTTTACTGGACTGGTGGGGGTTGTCTATTGAGCCTGTTTATATCGATTTGTCTTGACTTTTTACTGGACTGGTTTTGTTTTGTTTATTGAGCCTGTTTATATCGATTTGTCTTGACTTTTTACTGGACTGGTGGGGGTTGTCTATTGAGCCTGTTTATATCGATTTGTCTTGACTTTTTACTGGACTGGTGGGGGTTGTCTATTGAGCCTGTTTAAATCGATTTGTCAGGACTTTTTACTGGACTGGTGGGGGTTGTCTATTTAGCCTGTTTAAATCGATTTATCAGGACTTTTTACTGGACTGGTGGGGGTTGTCTATTTAGCCTGTTTATATCGATTTGTCTTGACTTTTTACTGGACTGGTGGGGGTTGTCTATTGAGCCTGTTTAAATCGATTTGTCAGGACTTTTTACTGGACTGGTGGGGGTTGTCTATTGAGCCTGTTTAAATCGATTTGTCAGGACTTTTTACTGGACTGGTGGGGGTTGTCTATTGAGCCTGTTTAAATCGATTTGTCAGGACTTTTTACTGGACTGGTGGGGGTTGTCTATTGAGCCTGTTTGAATTGATTTGTCAGGACTTTTTACTGGACTGGTGGGGGTGTCTATTGAGCCTGTTTATATCGATCTGTCTTGACTTTTTACTGGACTGGTGGGGGTTGTCTATTGAGCCTGTTTATATCGATTTGTCAGGACTTTTTACTGGACTGGTGGGTATTGTCTATTGAGCCTGTTTATATCGATTTGTCAGGACTTTTTACTGGACTGGTGGGGGTGTCTATTGAGCCTGTTTATATCGATCTGTCTTGACTTTTTACTGGACTGGTGGGGGTTGTCTATTGAGCCTGTTTAAATCGATCTGTCTTGACTTTTTACTGGACTGGTGGGGGTTGTCTATTGAGCCTGTTTATATCGATCTGTCTTGACTTTTTACTGGACTGGTGGGGGTTGTCTATTGAGCCTGTTTAAATCGATCTGTCTTGACTTTTTACTGGACTGGTGGGGGTTGTCTATTGAGCCTGTTTATATCGATCTGTCTTGACTTTTTACTGGACTGGTGGGGGTTGTCTATTGAGCCTGTTTAAATCGATCTGTCTTGACTTTTTACTGGACTGGTGGGGGTTGTCTATTGAGCCTGTTTATATCGATCTGTCTTGACTTTTTACTGGACTGGTGGGGGTTGTCTATTGAGCCTGTTTAAATCGATCTGTCTTGACTTTTTACTGGACTGGTGGGGGTTGTCTATTGAGCCTGTTTATATCGATTTGTCAGGACTTTTTACTGGACTTGTTGTGGGTGTCTATTGAGCCTGTTTATATCGATCTGTCAAGACTTTTTACTGGACTGGTGGGGGTTGTCTATTGAGCCTGTTTATATCGATCTGTCTTGACTTTTTACTGGACTGGTGGGGGTTGTCTATTGAGCCTGTTTAAATCGATCTGTCTTGACTTTTTACTGGACTGGTGGGGGTTGTCTATTGAGCCTGTTTATATCGATTTGTCAGGACTTTTTACTGGACTTGTTGTGGGTGTCTATTGAGCCTGTTTATATCGATCTGTCAAGACTTTTTACTGGACTGGTGGGGGTTGTCTATTGAGCCTGTTTATATCGATCTGTCTTGACTTTTTACTGGACTGGTGGGGGTTGTCTATTGAGTCTGTTTAAATCGATCTGTCTTGACTTTTTACTGGACTGGTGGGGGTTGTCTATTGAGCCTGTTTAAATCGATCTGTCTTGACTTTTTACTGGACTGGTGGGGGTTGTCTATTGAGCCTGTTTATATCGATTTGTCAGGACTTTTTACTGGACTTGTTGTGGGTGTCTATTGGGCCTGTTTATATCGATCTGTCTTGTCTTTTTACTGGACTGGTGGGTATTGTCTATTGAGCCTGTTTAAATCGATTTGTCAGGACTTTTTACTGGACTGGTGGGGGTTGTCTATTGAGCCTGTTTAAATCGATTTGTCAGGACTTTTTACTGGACTGGTGGGGGTTGTCTATTGAGCCTGTTTATATCGATCTGTCAAGACTGTTTACTGGACTGGTGGGGGTTGTCTATTGAGCCTGTTTAAATCGATCTGTCAAGACTTTTTACTGGACTGGTGGGGGTTGTCTATTGAGCCTGTTTAAATCGATTTGTCAGGACTTTTTACTGGACTGGTGGGGGTTGTCTATTGAGCCTGTTTATATCGATTTGTCAGGACTTTTTACTGGACTGGTTTTGTTTTGTTTATTGAGCCTGTTTATATCGATTTGTCTTGACTTTTTACTGGACTGGTGGGGGTTGTCTATTGAGCCTGTTTATATCGATTTGTCTTGACTTTTTACTGGACTGGTGGGGGTTGTCTATTGAGCCTGTTTATATCGATTTGTCAGGACTTTTTACTGGACTGGTGGGGGTTGTCTATTGAGCCTGTTTATATCGATCTGTCAAGACTTTTTACTGGACTGGTGGGGGTTGTCTATTGAGCCTGTTTATATCGATCTGTCTTGACTTTTTACTGGACTGGTGGGGGTTGTCTATTGAGCCTGTTTATATCGATTTGTCAGGACTTTTTACTGAACTGGTGGGGGTTGTCTATTGAGCCTGTTTAAATCGATCTGTCAGGACTTTTTACTGGACTGGTGGGGATTGTCTATTGAGCCTGTTTAAATCGATCTGTCAGGACTTTTTACTGGACTGGTGGGGGTTGTCTATTGAGCCTGTTTATATCGATCTGTCAAGACTTTTTACTGGACTGGTGGGGGTTGTCTATTGAGCCTGTTTATATCGATCTGTCTTGACTTTTTACTGGACTGGTGGGAGTTGTCTATTGAGCCTGTTTATATCGATCTGTCAAGACTTTTTACTGGACTGGTGGGTATTGTCTATTGAGCCTGTTTAAATCGGTCTGTCTTGACCACAGCTAAAAAGGTGTGTTGGGACTATGTGTTTTATGTCTTTTTAAATTGGTTTGTAGTGAACAGGTGCTTTGCGTTGTTGGTCTTATTCTTTACCACGAGGTGCGTATTACTGATTTTAATTGCATCAGCATAGATTAAAGTTTATAGAAACCTTTCTGCATTCTGTATGTCTTTGTGTTTATTTGTCCTCATTGCTGACAGTATTGTTAATTTGACACAACATGCACATCGTAATGAACAATAAGTTTTGCTAAACGCAGAGTATAGATAATGCTTACTCTCTGCAGTTCCTCTTTTCCACCTGGCTTCAACAAATATTGTACAAATCACGACTAAAAGTGTTATCATAGCAACACGTGCCATGATGGTTTAGTGTCGTGACGATATTGTCTGAAAAAGAAGATAAACATTTCAAAAAATTATACTAGTAGTTTTCTGATTTTGGTATGAGTAAATAGAATATATTTCGAAGAGCAGGTATCAATTAAAATCTCTGTAGGGGGTCTCATTGGGGGGTTCCGATCCCGGATCCCGCTTACTGTTTTGTCAGATTCCCGTATCCCGCTTACTGTTTTGTCAGATTCCCGTATCCCGCTTTCAGCAATTTTTTTTTTGTCAATTCCCGGGTCCCGCAAGACCTCATTTCCCGTTTTCACGACACAATAATTTGACTTTCACGTTTTAGGCTTACGAAAAATCGGCAATCCCGCGTCACAAGAACCAAGAACCATCCGGGATTGGAACGCTCTTCCCCCTGGGGTCGTATCAGCTCCGTCAGTCGAGGCCTTCAAAGCCTCGATGACAAAGCTGAATTAAATTTCAAAATTTTTGGGGGGAGGGGGGTGGTCTAATATGCGCACCAAACCATGGCAGTATAATCAGTTCGTTGATTGTGGCCATTATCTGGCAGAAGCAGAAACACTTAGACCCCAATGAGACCCACTCTGTAGTGTCAAGGTTTTATGTCATGACCAACTTACATGTATTAACTCGGTACAATGTAAAACGACTTATTAACTCCGTTATAAACGAATTATACTGCTTTATCATAGCTTGCTATTAACGACTACGTAACTCGTTATATAACGAATCGAAATTGTAACTACTTGTAGATCTACACGTTTGTTTTAGTTCTGCAGACCTGCCAAATACTGTATGAATTTCATTATCACCGATCTGACTTTTATCACAACTGTCATACTCATATCTTTATTCATTTATTCAAATTACAAAATTAAAGTAAAAAAAATAAAAGAAACAATGAAGATCATTGAAAAATGCATGAAAGTTTTTTGTTGGAAGGACAAGGGCACAAGGCTATTTTAAATTTTTTTTTTTTGACGCCTTCCTGCGTCGATGTAGCAGCCTTTCAACTTTAAGACGTCATTAACTCCCCTATAAATAAGATTAGCTAGCTCCTGTTTATTTATTTTTCACAATGATTCAAGAGATCCACTCTTAGAGGTGACAGTGGCGGATTCAAAATGGAGAGGTTTCGTAAATTGACCCCCCTTTTTTTAACGATCAATGCATTTCAATTGGGACCTAGTTGGAAGCCTTGGAATGTAGCTTGCAAAATTTAGAGACACGAATGCATCCTCTAAATGGTGGTTTACCTTCGACACTCGACTGACTCGTCATGTTTCGTATGACTATGAGTGTGGAAACCGCCTCTCTCATTGGCATTGATAGAAACAAGTGCCTGTGATAAGAAACCCCCCTTAAGCTTTTTAAGAGAGTTTTGTGTTTATATTCAAAGAGATACATTTGATTTTACACATTGACAATACCTGTTTTGCAAAGATGTCCAAAATCAATGTCGTTTTAATATAGGCCTATGGCGTCAAACAAGTGAAGTGGCAGCAAAGACGTCGGTACATGAAATGACGTCAGAACTGTAATTGTGGAGCGAAACTTCCTCCATTAAAGGAGAACCTCTGATATTTACAGGGCTTGATCGTTAATTGGCATTTTCAAATTTATGCATTTCATGCAAATAATTAATATGAAGGTCATTGTTAAGTGCTTAGTCCGTTTCTGTGTGTGTTACATTTTAATGTTGTGGCGTTGTTCTCTTATATTTAATGCGTTTCTCTCGGTTTTGTTTTGTTGCCCCGATTTTATTTTTTGTCCATAGATTTATGAGTTTTGAACAGCGGTATACTACTGTTGCCTTTATTTTGCAAATGTCGATATTTTCATTTCTACAAGCTTCGCTGTATTTCTTTCAAATAAAACTGAAGATTAAGCAGTGTAACATGTATCTTCACAGGGGCGGATCCAGTCATTTTAACTTGAAAAAGAGGGGGGGTGTACCATCCCAGGACAAAAAAAGGGGAGGGGTCCAACCACATGTCCTAATTCAAATGCATTGATCGTGCAAAAAAAAGGGGGGCATATGACATCAAAAAATGTCTAGCTGTCGTCAGTATTTTCCTACACGTGAAATGCATCCATATAAAACTTCTACATACGGTAGCAATTATAAAGGGTCAAATAAACAAACAAGCTAATGTGTCTTAAATTTGTGTTTATAATTAAGGCAGCAACCATTTGATTTTCGGCTAACATTAAAAGAAAACAAATTGTTTTCAACTTGTCGCAAAAAATATATACTGTTCTTCGCCCCGCAAGTGGAAATGGATTTCCTCAAAATCATATTATGCACTATTATTATAGTATAGTGCAGTTGGTACCGTTTAAAAGTACATATAGATAAGTATATTAATTGTCAATCTGCTCTTTGTTCCTATATAACTTCACAGGAAAATAAATGCCGCTGTGCTGGCATGAATAATCATTGATATAGTCACATGTATATATTAAATGTTTACCAAACTTTTAAATTTTCGAAATACTAAGGCTTCCTCAGAAATAGCTTTATTTGGCAAAACTCACTGATTTGTCTTTTATAGACGCGTGGTCGGGCGTAAGTACAAACTTTAATACTGCTTTCTATGCTGATGAAGTCATATGGGATAAACCTGTCTTCTATCTGATGAGTTAAGCCTTTCTCAACTGATTTGTATAGTTTGTTCTTATGTTTTACTGTTATACCACTGTCCCAGGTTAGGGGGAGGGTTGGGATCCCGCTAACATGTTTAACCCCGCCACTTTATTTATGTATGTGCCTGTCCCAAGTCAGGAGTCTGTAATACAGTGGTTGTCGTTTGTTTATGTGTTACATATTTGTTTTTCGTTCATTGTTTTTTTCATAAATAAGGCCGTTAGTTTTCTGGTTTGAATTGTTTTACATTGTCTGATCGGGGCCTTTTATGGCTGACTATATGCGGTATGGGCTTTGTTCATTGTTGAAGGCCGTACGGTGACCCATAATTGTTATTGTTTGTGTCATTTTGGTCTTTTGTGGATATATAGTGGTCTCATTGGCAATCATACCACATCTTCTTATTTATATATTCTATTTGTCTGTCCCAAGTCAAGAACCTGTAACTCCGTGTCGTTTGTCGTCGTATCATTGCTCAGCTCTTCATTAGGATTTGTTGTTACCAATCATTTTATATTAATAAATGTATCTCCATCATGCATAGCTCTATTTCGTTGTCCAGCTTTGACTTAAATTCGTTCTTTCCTTTGTAGTTTGATCAGCACTTTTATAAAGAGAGAGAGAGACAAACGATACCAAAGGGTCATTCAAACTCACAAGGAAAAAATCCTCAACAGTAACTGACAACGTCATGTCAAAAAACGAATAAAGACTAAAAAGAGAAACAAGATAAAATTGAGAAAGGAAATGGTGAATGTGTCAAAGCGGCAACAACCCGACCATAGAGCAGACAACAGCCGAAGGCCACCAATGGGTCTTCAATGTAGCGAAAATTCCCGCACCCGTAGGTGTCCTTCAGCTGGCCCCTAAAAAATATGTATACTAGTACATTGATAATGGACGTCATTATAACTAAACTCCGAACTATACACAAGAAACTAAAATTAAAATTAAAAAGAGTATACACAACACATCATAAAAAAATAAAGACGGAGCCAAGCGAACCCAATAACAACATTGAATGTGATCGCAGGTGCTCCGGAAGGGTCAGATAATTCTGCAACACCAGTATTACCTATCGTGTTGCTCATGTTGGCTCATTTTTATTAGGTTAACTTATGGAAGCATCATTGAATATGAATCAATTATATAAGTGCACATTCATCTGATGCAGTTAAATAAATACTGTAAATGGAATTACACATTACGATATCGTGTTCTGTATCAGACTGATATTTAAATCAGATCTTTCCATTGATTGATTCACACAAAACACATCATGTCGAAATGCGTTGATCTTTCCAGTTAAGCACATATATATGCAATGAAGGGGTCACGAGCTTTCATCCTGTTTCGTAGTTTAATTGTTTTATTCAAGAGTTGTCTCTGATTTATAAAAGAAGTTGACATATATACAGTTCAAACGCACACCACGAAGAGAACTCGGAAATGTCCAAAATGTACAATCTGCTCAACACAGAAGTAGAGTAACGAGAAACTAACTTATACCAGGCTGCGAAAGTAAAATCAATCAATCAAGAAAAAACAAATATGTCACATGTAAAAAATAACACGACGGACACCACAACAGAAATATATTCTACTTAGTTTTTATGTCAATGGCCGAACAGTATGACACTGCTTAGTAACTGTTCGACGAAACCTATTAACTCTTTGAGTTGTTCGTTATAAGTTATTTCTGCAGATTTTAGTCTTTGCTGTATGTCTGGGTTTTTTTTGCTTTGTTTTTTTTTAAGTTGAGAGTGTATGCTTGTTTTACCTCCGACATCGTTTTTATATATAACTCTCCCTTTTCCATTTTAAAGATATTTTTAGTTTAAAGGGATACTACATGTGAAGTTTTACTTTAAATTATATATATTTTGTTGAAGGAAAAAAACGAAAATCTGATTAAAGGAGAAGCAGATAATGTGGCGCATTATATATAACAATTAGAATGTAAACAAAATTAATATTGATAACAATCTACATCATTCTGAAGGTCAGCAATTATAGTCTTCAATACATGTAACAGATTGATGTGCATAAAAAATGAATTGACAAGATTTAAACTTTGTGAATCAATCCAATAGATTATCAAAAGAAATGCCATCAAAACCAATGTTCGTTAAGGGCTTAAGATACAGTTTTGATTTCACGGAGATTTGTTAAGAAAATGAGCATATATTCAAGTTTTTTTCATCTTCAAATTGTCATTGTTAATACAAACATAAACAAGTTCGACTCTTGATTCGAGAGAACGGTATAATTTATAATTCCTGTATTTTGAACGTATATTTCATACGGGATATCACATTATAATTCTTACTGGTGTTGTAAACAAAGCACGGTAATTTAGATACGATCCGTGTAAACTTTACCGATCCTTCAAATAAACATATTCTGAAAGGTTACCACTTCAACACGTTAATTTGATATAAAAATAGTGTTTTATTGGTATTGGTATTGATTGGTATAGATTTTGTATCAGTTAATTAAAATCAAACTACATTTCTATTTTTTTTATATATGTGAAGTATTATGCACATTCATAACTCTACAATCTGTTGACACCTGTATCTTGGCAGTGCACAAGGTAACTTTCATCTGTTTTTTTCTCTTTGAATATATACATGTACAAACAACGTCTTAACACTAAATCGATTGGATGTTGGATGTGATGTGATTGATAGTTTGTCTTAGATGCACGATTTTTTATTAGTTGTTATTGGATATACACTTGCTATTAGAAGCTGCGAGTACGCTCAGATCTGTTCTGAGTGTCTTTTTGTTATTGGATATGAACTTGCTATTAGAAACTGCGAGTACGCTCAGATCTGTACTGTAGAAACTGCGAGTACGTTCAGATCTGTACTGTAGAAACTGCGAGTAGGCTCAGATCTGTACTGAGTGTCTTTTTGTTATTGGAATGTATTCGTACCCTGCAATGTCCAAGTTTTTGTTCAATTGATTTGTATCTGTATCAATCTGATGAGTTAAGTCTTTATCAACTATTTGTTTATAGTCTTATGTTGTAATGTTACACCACAAAATTCCACGATAGGGGATGGTAAGTACCTTTAAAACGATTGAATATCGCCACATTACAACTGTGCTTGTCTCAAGCCTGGGGCCTGTGCTTGTCTCAAGTCCGGGGCCTGTGCTTGAGTGCATGGTGCATGGTTGTTATTTGTTGCTGTTCATCATACATATGTATTTATTTTCCGTTTATTGTTTTTCTATAGTATGGTCCGTAGGTTACTAGGTCGGGTTGCGCTATCAAATTATTTTAACCCCGTGACATTCTGTATATGTCCATGTCCATGTATTTTAGAGGTTGTCGTTTATTACTGTGTATCATATTTGTTTTTTATTTATTATTTTGTACATAAATTATGCCGTTTGATAGTTTCTCGTTTCAATTTTTTTTTGTCATTTCGGGACTTTTATAGCTGATTATGGTATAGATTTTGCTCATTGTTGAAGGCTGTACAGTGATATGTAATTGTGAATGTCAATGTCATATGGTTTTTCGTAGAGAGTTGTCTCGTTTCCTCATCTTCTTATTTTTATATTTACTGCACAGTGCAATTTCGGGTCCACATGACAGTGCTTGGTGGCTTTTATCGAAAATTAAGAATAAAAAAACCAATACAAACTTGTCTGGGATAATACTTGTAATAGTTTATTTAGGTTTGAGTTTTAATTACATGTTTTTCCTTTGGTTTGCAAAAAGGGGAAAAGTGGGGTTTAATGCAGTTTAACCAATTTGTTGGATTAGGACACTTTTCAAGTTAAAATGTATTAACCTTAAAACAAGCGAATATTCGACACATGCAAACGATCATTTCCCGATATAGTAATCTATCATGCATGTCTAACGAAATTTCCCCATGATACGATTCCTATAAATATATTTTTTAACACATGACATGGGTAACATCTCTTTGTTCTTACTGTGGTATAATCTGAATAATGCACGGCTAAGGTGTGCATTAACTACCTCATGCAGATATACTGCACAGTTCAAATCTATTTTTACCTTTACGGGCGTTTTCTGGATTCTGAAAGGGGTGTGACATGTATTCTATAAAATTAAAAAATTTCAACGATTGTAGCGAGACTAAAAACGTTTCGTTCTCCAATTCAAGAATAAACAGCCTATTCGACCCCCCCCCCCCCCCCCGCCAAGAAAAAAAACCCAAACAAACAAACCAACGAATCCTCCATCTGACTTGAAGTTACAAAAAAAATGATAAATAAAACACTTTGTACAAGCATCGTAGTTTCAAAAAAAAAAAAAAAATGATGGATTGATTGTTGATGTTTTAACATAACTTTTTAGCGCCACATTTCGGCTATTTCGTGCCGCCCAGTTTTTATTGGTAGAGGGAGAAAACCACACACATTTGATAGAAACACTGATAGTCCTAATCAATTAATATTGGAGTAAAAAAGGAGATTGCCCTCAAACCCTAAGTATAAAAAAGAAGATGTGGTATGATTGCCAATGAGACAACTATTCACAAAAGACCAAAATGACACAAACATTAACAATTATAGGTCACCGTACGGCCTTCAACAATGAGCAAAGCCCATACCGCATATGGTCAGCTATAAAAGGCCCCGATAAGACAATGTAAAACAATTCAAGCGAGAAAACTAACGGCCTTATTTATGTAAAAAAATGAACGAAAAACAAATAAGTAACACATAAACAAACGACAACCACTGAATTACAGGCTTCTGACTTGGGACAGACACATACATAATGGGAAAAAATCTTTTGGCTTTGTAAACGTTTCCATCTAACAGGAGGGAAATCACCCCTGCGTACAATTTTTTTTTTTCTTTAAATTTGCGAAATGTTATTACATGCTATAGTTATATAAAAAGACAAATGAGGTGCAAGTTTATTATTATACTGAACGACTTTAGAAACGCAACACTCATTTTGTTGATTTTTTTAACGAAGTTTGTGATATTTGGTCTTTTTTTTCTAACACTATATGCAATATGTAATCTTTGTTTGGTGTATGGAAATATTTACTGATGTGCATGTCAGTCTGGCCGGTTTTATTTGGCCTTGACCTCATTTCACTGTTCATTACTCAGTTTTCAGTTTTTTAGTTTTGGTCTGATTTTCCTAAACTATAATCAATAATTGCTGTATTAATTTTTTTTTAAATAGACAATACATCAAAGTAACAGTAGTATACCGCTGTTCAAAACTCATAAATTCATGGACAAAAAACAAAATCGGGGTAACAACCAAAAAAAGAGGGAAACGCATTAGATATAAGAGGAGAACAACGACACAACACTGAAATGTAACACACACAGAAACGGACCAAGCATCAAACAAAATCCCACGAGAAAAACAAATATAACATAAAAAACAAATACATGAATTTGGGATAGACAAGTACCGTAACACGTCTTATCGCAATGTGAATTTACACTAAAAAATAAGAGAAAACAAATGACGCAACGTTAGAATGTAACACACACAGAAACGAACAATAATATAACAATGGCAATTTTTTTGACTTGGTACAGGACATTTTTAAAATTGAGAATGGAAATGGGGAATGTATCAAAGACACAATAACCCGACCATATATGTAGAACAGACAACAGCAGAAGGTCACCCATATGTCTTTAATGCAGCGAGAAACTGCCGCACCCAGAGGCGTCCCTCAGCATGCCCCTAAACATATATATATATATATATATATACATGTACTAGTTCTGTGATAATGGACGTCATACAAAACAAATAAAAACTAAAAACTTAAATTCAAAAAATAATACAAAACTAACAAAGGCCAGAGACTCCTAACTTGGAACAGGCGCAAACAGAGTGGGAGTAAAACATGTTTATGAGATCTCAACCCTCCCCTTATACCTCTGACCAATGTAGAAAAGTAAACGCATAACCATACACACAGTAAAATTCAGTTCAAAAGAAGTCCGAGTCCGATATCAGAAGAGGTATTAAAATATAATAAACAAAATGACAATAATACATAAATAACAACAGACTACTAGAAGTTACTGACATGTCAGCTCCAGACCTCAATTAAACTGATTTTAAGATTACGTCTTCATCATAGAAATATCAGACAACTCCCGTTAGGGATTCAGTATTATACAACCAAAAAATATTTAAGATAAGACTATAACCCGTGTCATGCCAGCAACTGGTTTTTAAATAAATGTATTTAATTCCGATGTAAAGATGTGAAAACAATATTGAAGCCAAAATATGCAAACTTTAATGACCCGGCAACAGAATCGTACTATATCCCTACTTCATAAGTTTGTTAAAAGGTGTTTTTTTTATCTTCTAATGTTCCTTGTTGTCGTTTGTTGATGTGATTCATATGTGTTTCTCGTTCTTTATATATATTACAACGTTGTTTTTCTTGTTTAAATAGTTGAACACTAGTCATTTTGGGAACACTTTATAGCTTATTGTTTGATGTGAACCATAACTCTGTTGAAAACCGTTCTTTGACCTATAACGGTTTTTATTCTAAAAAATGCGACTTAGAAGGCAAATTTTCTCATTGGCACTCATACCATATCTTCTAATACCCAGAGAAACGTAAAATAGCTTCACATTTGAAGTTCATTTTAAGCTAAAATGCTAACATTCATTCTAAATAAAAGAAAATCTGTCTCAAAATGAACAAACTTTAAGTAATCAGCAATATCAGTCTTGACAACATCAAACATATTTTGACATTTACACAAAATGTACCATATAAACCATACCATAGAAATAAAAGACCACGGGAACAATTTTACACCTACATTTTCAAAATTTGTCTCCTAAAGACGGTCGTATCTAAGTCCACCAAGCACTGACTCAAATGTCTGCTTCATTCCTGATTTGTTTTCCTAAAATAATGTATTTCAGTTAAAAACAGAAAAATCGCTGTAAAATTCAACATCAACCTCGCGGGACCAACATTTACCATCAGTAATTCTGATTGAGATTCGGAGATGTAAACCACAGCTTGTTTTAGTTGTAAACAGAGACGATAAATGCCAAATGTTAAAGCACTATTGGTATTTAAATAGCTAAGTTATACAAACAAACAAACAGACCCAGTGAACAAATTGTTTAATTCATTTTATCTAGTTAAGAAATGGAGTATTCAATGACTTTCAAAATGAGCTGTATTTAGAAGGAAAATGGCATATTCATCAACCTTATACAAAGAGACTGGGAAAAGAACATCTTTCCTAGGTGTTGTTTTCATCTTTACATCTTTTGTCAACGAGGGTATAACCAAATCCGTACCCAGTGCATGAAAGTACGAAATCTTATTTGTGTTTGCATTTTCTATGTATTCAGGATTAGCTCTCAGCTTTGGTGATATAATTCTGTCGTTGAGGGCTTTAAAGGGTATATTGTAATTGCTTTCAGCTGTGCATAAACCTTTAAAGGCAACAACCGAACCGTGTTTTTTTTATCTTTATTCTGCCGAACCGTGTTGTTAAGAGCAGTGTTTCTTGTTGTTAAGAGCAGGGTTTCTTGTGCAATGCATAATCGTATTGCTCAGATGTTATATTAAATGTACATTAACCTTTTAAAGATGTTTACACATGTTTTGCAACGTTGAAAATACTAAACTTTGGAGTAAAAAAAATATCTCTATCAATGAATTAAACAAACCAATATTCATTTCATTTAACAGATATATAGAGAGAACATGTACTTAACGTGAATTTAAATAACACAATAGGGAAATATAAAGTTAAGAGTTTTAAGCGAGGGAAATAATATTAATTTTTTCATAACAAATTTTGCTGGTGCGTTGTTGTTTTCATATCTTTTTGGGGTAAGGTAATAAATGTGTATACATGTGTTCACACATACACTCATGTGTATTATATTTTAAGCATAAAAACAAAACGTTAATTAAAAAAATTGAAAAATCCTCAACACAGAAACTTTTTCATTTTTGAGAAAAAAAATTAAAGAAGAAAATTCAACATCTTTCATTTTTCAAAATTTAAATGCAAATTAAAAAATGCTCCACATTGGAACATTTTTCATTTTTCAATTTTTAAAGGCGAATTGAAAAATGCTGCACGTTGGAGCATTTTTCATTTTTCAAACTTTAAATCAAATTGAAAAATGCTCCACGTTTTAGCATTTTTCATTTTTCAATATTGTATGGCAAATTAAAAATGCTTAAGAATAGCAATTTCAATATTTTGTCCTAAAGACGGAGATTGTAATTTATTTCTTTTCTAAAACAATCAAATTCAAATGTTTTAATTTATTCAAACTGTTGATAAGATGAAATCTTTTCTTTTAATATTATCCTCGTGAAATCAAATAATGTATAAATGTCATGAAAATTACAAATTTCAATTCTGTTTACGAAAATGATTTTTCAGAAGTGACTTCAACAGATGTTTGTTGCATTTATCAAACCAACTGATTTTAAAATTTGAAGAGTATTTTGAAAAATCTCTTTGTTCAGCTTAAAATGAAAAATGTTTAGCGTAAATATGCACGGTCTTTAGTGGATGGGTCTTTTCTTTATTTTGATAATGGACGTCATACTAAACTCCAAATTGTACACAAGAAACTAAAATTAAATATTATACAAGACGAACAAAGTCCAGAAGCTCCAGACTTGGGACAGCCGCAAAAAATGCGGCGGGGTAAAACATGTTTTTGAGATCTCAAACCTCCCCATATACCTCTAGCTAATACAGAAAAGTAACGCATAACTATACGCACATTCAAATTCAGTTCAAGAAAGTCCGAGTCTGGTGTCAGAAGATGTAACCAAAGAAAATAAACAAAGTACCGATTTACGCCATTTTAAAATTAGTTGATCGATAATACAGCTAATGTTTATTGGAATGTCAATTGTTTGTTAAAGAACATGCCCTCACAACAAATATATTATGCAGTCAATAACAAAATCAAACATATTGATGAAGTTAGTATGTACGAATTCAATGATTAAATGAGTTTGACGCATCACTTCCTATTTCGACGTTGAATGTACGCTTCAATATGTCAAACCCTTGAAATTGTTTCATCGTGTAGATAACGTCTTTCAGTTCGAAATTGATTTTCCATTTGAACACTCTTCATTTTCAGCCAATGAGTTTGAATTCCCTTTGATATATTTCGCTTCTCTTTAAATTTGAGTGTCACTGATAATCATTTTGTAGTCGAATGTCTTACGTACACAATGATAAGACTAGTATCTTTGGAACTATTTTAATACCCCCATATATTACATGATACATAACTAAAACGTTACATGAACTAGAAACTAGTAGATATTAATTGACCAAACAAGCCAAAAAAAAATTAAATTAAAAAAATACCACAATGTATTATATATAATGGTTGCATTACTTTGCATACAATAGGGGCAGAAAACAAGAAATAAAAACATAACAAATCAGCAGAACTAAATTAAAAGCAACAGTACTAGTATAACATACATTTCTATATCCCTTTTATTTTAAACCAATCGAATACATATCAATAAATCTATCAAACTTTATATCGTTGACATACAAAATTAGAACTTAACATACAGATGTTATAGATTCAATTTGATTTAATTTCTTGCATAATATTGTGCTACTTTTATTGATAGATATACATATTAATATAAAGTAAACCTCCATGACAACATATAATAAAAGTATTAACTTACATTACAAAATTAAGCACTCATTCAAGATGATAATTACGTATGAAATCCACACAAAAACAAAGAGAATGCGTTCACAACATGACTATCTAAAATAGTTAAATTTAGTTTAAATCTATGATTACCATTATGGTTTGGCCGAACAATAATCTCAATGCTGATCTTTAATTTCGGAAGGCTACAAATGACTATGAAAAACTTCGAAAAAGTGGAATAGACTTAAATATCACTTTTTTTTAGGAATCCACAAGATGGATTTTTTTCAAAAATTCAATATTAGGTAAAGGTCAGTTTGTTGGAACAGGATGTATTTGTCGTGAAGTTCGAATACATGACGATAAACAGAAACAAAATCTGGAGTTTTTTTTAATTTTTATCCCTCAGGGCAAAGATTAATCACTGAAAACTTTGATTGGAAATCTTGGGTAAAATACATACCTTTATTTTCAATCTACCCTTTTAAATAAAGCTTCGAAGTAGGAATCTACTCTACGATTATACAAGAGCATGTGATATATATTAGGTTGAATGAGAAAATGGAGAGTTCCACTTTGTACTTAGATGCAAAAAAAATGATATTCAAATGTTTATAAATAACACAAAACTATAATCAAAAGATATAACCAACGATCAAATGTAAAATTCGTAATTATGATATATGTTTTCAATAAATTACAAGTTATAAATTAACGATCAATTTGAGCAAAGGTTAGCATAGTTTACCAAGAAATATCAATAAATACAGATAATATGCAACGCCAAAACATTTTACGGAGATAATGGTAATGACATTGATGCCTTATGGACGGAATACTTATTCCAACTGATGTCCCCCATATCGTAGTGGCATAGCTGGAAAATTTTCTCCTATCAAATCAGTCAGATGGTTGTATCCTTGATTTTTTCTTCCTATTCAATCTGCAATTAAATAGATAAAAACTATAAAACGAAGTGAATATCAAGACAGCGGGTTGGCTTTTCAACATTTTGGTATTTGTGAATATGTTTAATTTTTAATACCAATTGATAATTTTTAAAAACTTGAAAATAAACAAAATTTCATATAAAGACCTAATTATAATTTCATTTATAAATACGAAAACAAGGATTCAATGAAAGTATTCTCTTTCAATTAGACCTAAGTGGCCGCAAGAGAATAAGTTTGTTGTATCCATAATAATCTATGGATAAACATAGTGTTTACCCGTATCAACATTAAAGGTACTATTTTGTTAGTGAACAATCTTATCTAATGGCAAAATAAAAAACGAAAGAAAACAACTGTCGTAAACCAGACTTGGTACACTCATTACCTTATGTAAAACATATTTAAATAAACCTGGTTTAGTAACTAGCCAAACCTCACTCTTGTATGACAATCGCATTCAATTAATTCCAATAAAGAGGACATAAATACTATTTACGAAGGAATTAAGATTGGGACGTCGTTAATAAAAATGTTTAGGCACCAATAAATACCAATCCTACATCAATCTTCAAAGATGCTAATGTTGCAAAATATCTCTCCTTCCTCCATGACAAACATGTTGTTGTTCCCGACCAAAAGCATCCTTAACAATAATATTATATTGTGGGGTCTCATCGAAATCTCTTTCCAAACACTTCCATCAATTGAATCAGTAATCAAAGCGGCCAATATTGTTAAACTGCCTTTTCTAGAGGTGACGTGAATCAGATTTTGATAATAAAAAAAATCGAAGATTGGTAAGAGTTCATACAATATAAGTTCCTTTCATCTGACAAAGTTTTCTTAAGGATATAAGAAAATGTAGCATAAGTGCCAATGAAACAACGCTCCATTAACGTCACTTTAAAAAAAAAAACATTATTGGTCAAAGTATGGTCTTCAACACGGAGCCTTTGCTCACATCAAACAGCACCCTATAAGGCCCGTTTAACTAGATTAAGTGTAAAACCATTCAAACATAAGAACAAATGGTAAAAATATATATAAAAAACGAGACAAAGTTCTAATACAAACATATGATGAAGTTGTTTATATGTACCTGTTCAAGATCACACAAGTAATTATAACTGCTCCAACGAGAATCATAACTGCAATAAAAGCTCCAACAGTTCCAACTATGATAACTGTAAAATAAAATATGATCACTATTGAAAATTGCCTCTTAAATATCAATAATATCACGGGGTAATTCAGTTATAGATAATGCATATTTTAAGGTTTTTCTTGTCGTAGAACACACCTCGGGGTGCCAGGATTGCTAAAAGAAAGACCTCCCTCCGGTCAGTCTTTCATTTGATCAATCCTGACACCCCTCGGTGTGTTCTACGACAAGAAAAACCTTAAAATATGCATTATCTGACTTATATACCGTCAAAAAAAGTATTAATTTTATAAAGAGTTGTAAAACTTTGTATTCTATTTTACCGACAACACTAAAGTGGGTTATTCTTTTCTAATGTGTTCAGGTTTTAATACGCCCTGCGGCTCACTTAGAATGTGAAATAAAACTCAATAAATACTTTAGATATAAACCTTTTAAAAATTATTATCCATACACAATAAAAAATATTACTGTAACTGCATGCAGTAAGACACAAATGTAATGTTATTATCCGATAACGATGTATGACAAATACAAGACACATTGTAAGTTATTTATTGTACCACTTAGCTTATGGAAAAGGGGGAGGGGTATGTTTTTTTTCCTATTTGCTATGTTATTTCTATCGCGGAAAAGTGGTTGTTTTTTTAACAATTTTACTTGAATCGAATGAAAAATTTAGAAAGATTGTCTTTTGCATAGCAATACATTTATTAAAAGATAATCAGGATATGATTATATACCCTCCGCACCCGACCTTTTTTTTAGTTACATTAATGTTATTTAATAGAATATAATATTATCTTATTAGTTAATCATTTGATAAAGTAAAAGGTATAGATGAATTTTACACAAAGACGAATATAAATACATGTAGGTCACGGTATGATTTCCTATTCAGTGTGTGTATTGTTCAGAACATGCATGAAATATTTGTCACTGGACGTTAAGCAAGCAACCAAAAATCAATCAACCTATTCAGTTTGACTCAGTAATATTTTCTAAATCTTACACAGGAATATGTCAAATCTGGATTTATTTTATGAAAGTCTTCATTAAAATTCATCTGACATATACAATATGCATGATAATGTTTCTTTATTGTAACGATAAATTAACAAAACTTCACGTTATTTGTTTCTAAAATATAAATGTGGGACTACAATGACGGTTTATTTTACACCTATCATCGATTGAACTTTAGAAAATAAATTTCCAAATCGGCAACAAAAAACTATTAGACGAATAAAGTTTTGAAGTAGGTTATAGATTGCATGTTTATCAAGGAAAATAAAGACCTCACACAGGTCATTATTTTATGCCTCGGAGCATATATCATTGAAACACAGTATCGTCCGGGGTGATTCTGAAAAAGAATGACCTGTCGTTCTGAAAGAAAATAACTCCATATAGGTATATAATAGTAAATAGTGATGTATTTTTACTTAATGTCTTATGATCGAAATTAGAATTGAAACAAACTAAGTTTTGAAATTGAGAATGCAAATAGAGAATGTGTAAAAGCGACAACCACCCGACCATAGAGTAGACAACGTTTTGCTAAATAATTAGTTTAAATAAAATTTGAAATCTCCTGTCTACTGGACCTAGTTTTTCTAACACTTGGCATGTTACTGCAGGATAGCTATAAGTATCTGAATACATTACCAAATCTATGTCTCATGCAAATTGTTGCAAAAAATACTTGTTCAAAACATATCATGATGTTAAAGCACCGACAAAAATATTCATGAAACAAAACAGATAATTAAATAATAATGATAATATTTATATGCTCACGAGTAGATTTTGTTGATGCCACTGTTTTGAATTTTGCTGTGTTGATCTCAGTTGTTTCATCTGTTGTTAAGTCTCCTATAAGCATAAAACTATTGATAAGATTTATTTGCATCAAGTGTGAAAATTGTTTTGTGAATCAACTTTCTTTACATTAAAATGTATTTTCAATATTGGCCCCTTAAAACAGTATCTCATCTTGAACAATAGACAAAAAGTTAGTACAGCTGAAGTACAGCAACATGTTTTGCTTTATGAAGAGATTTAAAAAAAATAGTATGCAGATCATGATGTTAATGTCCGCAAGGGCTACTCCCAATATTTTGAGTGTTTCAAAATGGCCAAAAACGATGAAAGAGTTATCGGTCATGGTGATTGTGCTGTTTTAGCTTTGGATTAAAATCAAATGTGTTTTCAGATATTTTCGATTTCAATATGGATCACAAAGAGGATACATATGCACATACGTTGAACTATGTCAAGTGCACTGCCGTTGATTTTATTTGAAATATATAATACATATTAACAAATGAACAAATGAAGAGATATCAACGTGTCTTTATTTTAAATTATGTTGTTCTTCATAATTTTCAAGAGACTGTTGTCTTTCTCAACGGCACCACATAAATACCCGACACATTATTTTTCTCTAGATTTCGTTTTGCAAAATAAGTCCTATTTTCGTTTATAACATACGAACGAAGTGAAAATCAAGATGAATTTTTTTAACAGATAATTTGCGGTAGCTGCGGGTGGCAAATATTTCATAAATGTTCAGTATGAAAAACTATTTTACAACACTATTGTAGTCCCGTAGTTCATTTAGTAAATTTTAGATCTGCACCTTGTAACATGATGCAGATTATGCTGCGTATATAGATATAGGAAGATGAGACAACACTCCATCCAAATAACAATCTATAAAAGAAAACCATTATAGGTCAATGTACGGCCTTCAACATTGAGCCTCGGCTCACACCGAACAACAAGCTATAAAAGGCTTTAAAATTACTAGTGTAAAACCATTCAAACGGGAAAACCAACGGTCTAATTTATATAAAAAAAAACGAGAAACGAGAAACAAGTATAAATTACATAAACAAACGACAACTAATATACATCAGATTTCAGACTTAGAACAGGTGCAAACATTTGCAGCGGGATTAAACGTTTAAAGGGTACAAAACCTTCCCACTGTTTCTGAAACAATAGCCTAACATCACAACATAGAAAAACACACACAAAATATCAACTGGCAGGTATATGCCTGTATTACTTTATTATTATTTTTTCATTTCAATTGTAGCTGATAAATATGTTAGGAATAAGAGCAACACCAGTGTCATTTCGTTCACCAAAGACGGATGCGGATAAATACAAATAAGCAAAAAAAAAAACAGACTTTGAACGTGCTCGATCAACTTATTATATTAGTGCTTAAGGTAGATGGGGTGTCTAAATCATAATCAATAGAATTTCTGAATAATTTGGCAAACTGTAGTTTTTATCCTGCTTGTCTAAGAACTTTAATAAAAATAATGGGTCACCGGACTAATTTTCACACTACAGGCTGTGCAAAATTGTAAAATGTTGTATAAATTATGCATGGAAAACCCAAGTTTCGGTCCTAAAACGAAAACCGCACCATAGAATTTTGAGATAAAATATGAGAAGATAGCTTCAATATTATTCTCTCAGATAAGAAGAAGAAAAAAGGGGGTCACCGAACTCGTTTTCCTGCTACATAATAAAATGGGTAAGTTCCTAACACATTCTATTGTAAAAGTTACATTATCTGCCCTTGCATTTGAGTTGTCTCCCCTTCTTTGGCAAAGTTGGAAAAAAAATAATCAAACAAAAGTATTTGTTTTTTTGGTAAAATACAACCATAAATATGATAAAACATGGCATATTATATATCAGAATGAAAAATATTACTCATGAATCACCTACTTATTTCAAAATTTGCACATTTTATCAAATATCTAGACCTTGTTTTCTGGTATTTCAAAATCCAAAATGCAGGAAGACACCCTATCTACCTGAAGGAAATAACACAAAACATGAGAAAAATGGCTGTGCTAAAGGTATTGGGAATGTTAAAATAATTTTTTTCTTCAAGAAACCGTTTTGATAAGTAATGAATAACGTCATTACAATGTTTAAACATAAATAGCCTGTGCCAATTTTGGTATGTTATTGGATCATTGACGCATCGAAAAGTTTCGTCTGTATGTGTTCAATCCATCAGAATATTTTTGAAACTTTAGGGTGTACAAACTTTTTTTTAGGACTCTATTGTTGCACAATTAGATACAAAAACTCTTCAAAAAGATAAGAGATCCGTCCCAGTTTAAGGTTGAGTTCAATTCATTATTTATTACTGTATGCTCATGTTTATAATTAAGTACACAGTCGATTTTTTTGGCCCATGGATTTACGAGTTAGCGGTATACTACTGTTTACTTTATTTATAATGCAAATATGGAATGTGTCAAAGAGACAACATAGAGCAGAAAAAAAAGAAAGGTGCAGGCATTAGAAATAAAATCATTGTGAGGGGACTTTTTTGTTGTTTTCTCATTGTTTATAATATTAGGATAATATTACCTGAACAGTCGGTGAAGTTAAAATCTAATACCAGGGTTGATGTGCCATTACATGTCGCAGATGCATCCGATAAGTGTGTATTGTTTAGTAAATACAACTTGAGGTTCCCCAACTCGCAGGCATCGCAATCCAAGGGGTTGTTCCCTAATTTCCTGTTGAGGCAAACATTTAAAATAATTTTACTTTATTCTTCGAAGCATGCAAATCTGATACATGTTGCAAATACACTTCATTCTTTTTTTTTAAATTTAATTATAAGAATATTTTCAATTTACTTACAAATGTTTAATTATCTTTTGGATGGAAGCAAACAAGTCAATGAAAAATCCTTTTCCAAATTATTATTATTTATTTTATCTTCAATTAATACTGAACTTTAATTAAGCCGTAATTTTGTTTTATTGAGGGGTTTTCTGATTTTTTTTTAGTCAAGTTGTGAATCTTTTTTCTTAAGAGGCATTTATAATCAGGTTTGATAATTAAAGATTATGACACCGTTGTCAATTGCATGTCAATTTCATTAGAAACGCCAAGTCCCCCTCTTATGTCTAAGATAATTTTTCATACATGTATTACTCGACTACGCTAAGAAAAGAAATTATCAATCAATAAGATATCTGAGATATTTTCTAAAATGTAAAATCAACAAAATATTGAACTCCGAGGAAAATTCAAAATGGAAAGTCTCTAATCAAACAGCATAAATAAAAGTTCAAACAATGTTGCAACTTTTTATTAACATGATCAAAACTATATAAACATCGGAATATCTTTTCTCATCTGTAAAAGAGAGAAAAGTTTATATAAATACAAAACAGACATAAGGACTCATGTGAATCAATTATCAAATATAAATATTTTGTTAACATAATACGCATGAGATGTGATGCCAATAAAAACTGACGTGTTCCTTCATTCAATATTGCAATAATTATACATACAGAGTGTTAAGTGCTGGTAGGTCTTGAAATGTTCCTTTCTGTATTGTAGTTATTTGATTGTTGTTCAATTCTCTGAAACAAAAACATAAATAGTCCTGTTAATTGTATTCTTCAGTGTAGAAATGATGCATTTTAATGCATTCATTTTGTATAAAAAGAGGGACGAAAGATACAAAAGGGACAGTCAAACTCATAAATCTAAAACAAACTGACAACGCCAAGGCTAAAAATGAAAAAGAAAAACAGAAAAACAATAGTACACACGACACAACATAGACAACTAAAGAATAAACAACACGAATGGTATAAATGGTTCTGATCGGATGACAACAAGCATACCCTTCTCTGTATACCTTTATTTATTCTGCAATGTGTTGACATGTTATTCATTTCATATTAATTACAAATACACATTGTGTATCATTAGATATCCTTTCAATCTCATTTTATTACATTTAAAGGAGAACAAGAAGTATTAGAACACTGGTGTTAATAGCCGATGCTCGAAGCTTTCATGTGACGTCATTTTGTGAAGTTCACAAACACGATACATGTTTGTTTTTATAATGATTTCTGCAGTGTGAACATTCGGTTTATCAATTACTTAAAGAAGTTTGATTGTTTTAGATCTTTTAACCGACTTTCGGAATCCTCTGGTTTTATCCATTAGAATGCCTTGAACAAAAATTGCCCAGTGACCTCTATTTGTCTTTTTATGGAACCGTTAATCTTGTTATTACATTTGAAGAAGAACAAGAAGTATTAGAACACTGTGTGTCATTATGTAAAGTTCACAAAATCATTTACATATATAATGATAAACAATCTGATAAAGTCTTATACAATTTTAATTACTTTTTAACAGTTTTTGAGAACTTCAACTTGTCAATGATAAAGCTATGAAAAGTCAAGAGAGAATACTTTCACCGCTAAAATTTCAATGACTTATATCTCGAAATCAAGCAGTGTGACCTATATTTTTCGTTTTGCTCTTTGAATTCCTTTATTAATCCCCTATCTATATAAACTAGTGTTTTGAAAAATTAGTAACTTTGAAACTGAGAAACAAACTCCCTTACAAAAAATTGTTTCTTAGAGTCATTGTTAAATAAAAGTATATCCAATCCATTCGAACTGAACAGGTATGTGAATGGACAAACTATTCGACGACGGAAAATTATATAACATTTTGTTCTCGGCAGCATTTATTTTACAAAATATTGTCACTATGTATACATACAGGCGATCTAGTGCGAGTAGGTCTTTAAATGCTCCTTTCTGTATTGTAGTTATTTGATTGTTGTATAGATATCTGAAACAAAACAATGAAATATTTTTAGATAATATACAAGATAAGATTATCCTTCCAGATCACCTGAAATTTCACAGAGTTTGGGAGGTTTATTCTCTTTTATGTAACGTTTTATGTGCTGTATTTATCTGGTTTTTTTCTAAACCATAGGGTTGTGAAATTATTTTTGTCTAAGTCGACTAACATCTTTCCGGATAGGCAACAGTTATTTTTTTCAGATTTGTTTACCAATTGACATTGACAGATTGTTTTCTTATAATTCACAGGATTGTTTTAATTTTTGCAATCAAAATTTGTATATAACAGCAAGAAATATAATAAACAATACTAGTATATAGACAACACTAGTGTATTGACTTGAAATATCAACGGTACAAAGAAGAGGCTTAGAAACGGGGATATACAAGGCTATGTCGAGCTTTTTCTCCGTTCGGGCCTAATTCCTATATCGTCAGTATCATGAGTATGTCAAGTCAAAAACACTAAAGTGGTCCTTAAACTTGAATCATTTAGAAAATCATTTTAACTGGTTTTTTTATTGTGTTATTGTTATTCTTTTATTTGAATATTAGGACCAATCCCCCTTTAAAACGGCCGTATATCTTGAACGGCAAAATATACTGCAAAATGAAATGTACATCACCTGTCAGTGCTGAAATACTTCGTTTGAATATGGACAATAAGCATACAACTTAATGATTTACAGGTTTTAAACAAAAATATTAACAAGTTAATTATTTTTTCCAACAGTTGTAAAAGAAATAGGTTTGAGTTGTTCCACGCTTCGGTGTATACATTGTAAACCAGGACAGGTTATGGCAATAGTAATGAATCCGTTAATATAGTTCTGGCTCTACTAATTAAATATTCATGAGAAAAGTGATATCGATTCGGTGACTGTTTATGATATAGAAATATACACTCAACACATTTGTGACTGCTCTAATAATACGAGTGCAGTATGCATGTATATATAAGACTTTCTAGTTGTTATCATTGACAAGTACACATACAGTTCGTATAGAGCTGGTAGGTCTTGAAATGCTCCTTGTTGTATTGTTGTTATTTGATTGCTGTATAAATATCTGAAACAGAACAATGATAATGTGTAAGATAATTATCAGAATATTCTTATACTTCCGAAAGCACCGCATATTACCCCGAGTTTAGGTCGGTTACGTGTTGCTTATTCTTTATTTTTATGTTATGTTTTGACTTTGTCTTCTTTTTTTTTTTTTTATTATATCTTAAATTTTAAAACAAAAATATCAAAAGTAAGTAAATAGCTGTAAAAAGACAAAGAAAATCAGTGAATACCAGTAATCACTGAAATAACTAGTAAATACATGTAATTACTAAATTGGCTAATAATTACATGTATTTACTGAAATGTTTAGTAATTACGTGTAATTACTAATTTCACCTATTTACTGTAACATATATATAAGACTTTTTAATTGTTATCATTGAGAACACATACAGTTTGTATAAAGCTGGTAGGTCTTGAAATGCTCCTTGTTGTATTGTTGTTATTTGATTCTGGGATAAAGTTCTGAAACAAACCAATAATAATTGCGTAAGCTTATTAACAGAATATTCTTATACTTCCGAAAGATCCTTTTATAACCCCGAGTTCAGGTTGTTAACGTGTTGTTTATTCTTTATTTTTTATGTCATGTTATGATATGACTTTGTCTTTTTTTAACCTTTGTGTTGTCAATTTATATATTTTTTTTAAAAACTCTCCAATAGAACGAGTGCTGATTAAATCTATATGGAAGCTGTTTTAGTTGTTACCATTGCAAAGTACACATAGAAATCGTATACAGATGGTAGGTCTTGGAAAGCTTGATGTACTTAACAGGATATGTTTCTACTCTCAGATCACCTGGTATTACCCCAAGTTTAAATGAGGGTACTGTTGCTTAGTCTTTGTTTTAATGTCATGTGCTGTGCATTGTATTTTTCAGTTTGACCTTTCATTTTAAAACTTTGCGATGTCAATTTATTTTCAACTTAAACGCTTGAAATACCCTTTGGTATCCTCACCTCTCTTAGAAAATTTACTGTTTGCAAAAGATAAGAGTATTGTAAATACTAAGGATAATCTTGTCCAAGGCGGATAACCCTGGTCGTACTGGTCACAACTTTTTGGAACATTTGGTCCTCAGTATCCTTAATTTTTGTGCTTTTGTTTGCTTTTAAACTTTTTTCATCTGAGCGTCACTGGTTAGTCTTGTGTGTACGTAAAACACGCCTGGCTTACATTTTTTTTTATAAACCTAGTACCTTTTGTTGGCTATTTTTGTATGTTTCTCTGTCCTACATTCTTTTTCCCATTTATTTGTATTGAAGTCCTGTCATGTAATATTGTCTTTTTAATGTAAAAATTAACATTGCCATTAAAGCGACAGGTTTGGCATGTCAGGAAAATAGCCATTGGTATATTATAGTCCGCTTCTGTGTGTGTTACATTGTGATGTTGTGATTCTGTTGCTCGTAGATCTCCTATATTTGATGTGTTACTCAGTTTAATTTTGTAAACCGGATTTGTTTTTATTCTATCGATTTCTGAATTTGAACAGCGGTTTACTACTGTTGCCTTTATTTACATAAAACAGTTGGATTCATCTAAATATATAGAGAGGTATATTCATCTAATTATGAATGATATCAAAAAATGGATTTAGACGCACGTAAACTAGCATCTCTTCGTGAAGGCAACAGTTGTTTACCCCAATAGGCAACTGCAAAACTTTGCCACATTTTAACTATAGAATTTTTAATCATTTGCCTCTTGATCACATATTATAACAATATACACATACAGATCGTGTAGATCTCCTATATTTACTGTAACATATATATAAGACTTTTTAATTGTTATCTTTGAGAACACATACAGTAGGTATAGAGCTGGTAGGTTTTGAAATGTTCCTTGCTGTATTGTAGTTATGTGATTGCTATATACACCCCTAAAACACAAAAAAAATGTAATGTTCAATACATATTACATTAAAGATATTGTTTCCTATCATTGCTAGATGGGTATTTATGTATAAATGGTGAAGCCTTGGCCCCAGTCAACAAACAAGAATATATAGATATATAACAATACTAGTGAATTGACTTGATAGGATTTGTCTTTATACTGCAATCTACAAAAAAAGTCAATGTTGTTTATCGCGTTATTGTTATCTAATATATATAAATATTTGAATACAAACAAAAATCCCATGAAACTGACATGAACAAAATGCATCATTTCTTTTATTTATATGCTTAATTTCTTGATTGACAACATATTTGTTACGATTGGAGGACGTGTTTTTCAACAAATTGTAGACATTCCAATGGGAACCAATTGTGCCCTCTCCATGTCGACCTTTTTTTTATCATTTTTATGAAGCTGACTTCATAAGGGAACTTAAGAAGGATAAGAAGTGGGCAATATCCTGTAACTTTAATTGACGCTATAAAGATGATGTTATCTCGCTAACTTCTTATTTAGTGACTATATTGAATACATCTATTCCATCGAACAAGAGAAAAAGGCTACAACAGATACAGTTAATGCTGCCTTATAACTTGACTTACATCTAAAAATTGGCAATGTGGGTCGATTGAAAACGAAACTTAAAGAGAAAGAGATGATTTCAGCTTCCCAATTGTGACTTTTCCATTCCTATGTAACAACAGCGTCTGCATACGACGTAAATATCTTCCAATTGATACGATATTCTAGGGCTTGTGTTATTTTCTATCACGATTTTTAGAGGGTTGCTGCTCTCAAGGGAGCTATTAAACCAAAACTTTCAAAAGGTAAAGCTGAAAGCATACCTTCGTAAATTATACGGTCGCCCTCAGGAGTTGGTTGAAAATTATGGATTAACCGTTTCACAAATTATATAGGATATGTTTTACGTCAAAACAACAATCCCCGTCCCTTTTCATGAATGTGACCTACAGATATAAACTTATAAAAGAAGGACGTATACCAAAGGGACAGTCAAACTCAAAAATATAAAACTAACTTATAACGTAGACGAAACGCGCGTCCGTCGTACTAAATTATAATCCTGGTACCTTTGTTAACTCATTACTTGGTTTCTTATATCATGAGCAACACGAAGGATGACACATGTGAATCAGGATCTGCTTACTCTTCCAGAGCACATGAGATCACCCTAATTATTTTGAGGGTTTGTATTGCTTAGTCTTTAGTTTGTTTCTGGTGTGTCTAGCGTGATTGTCTATTTATTTTTTTACTCATGGCGTTGTAAGGTAATTTTCGATTTATAAGTTTGACTGTACCTCGGGTATGTTTTCTCTTCTGTTAAAAAGCCACACATCCCAGGCGGAGAAATGCAGAACACAATGAAAGGCACATTACCGCTAAGAACTGAAATAATTCGTTTGAGTATGGACTGGACTAAAACAACAAGCATACATCATAATGATTTACAGGTTTTATACATAATAAATTAACAAATTAATTACTTTTTTCCACTTATTGTCAACTAAATCGGTTTTAGTCGTTCAACGCTTCTTTGTATTCATTATAATACGGACATGATGTAGCAGACGTCATGAGGAATAAAATATAATTCCTGTTCTAGTATTAAAATATTTATAAGAAAAGTAATGTCTTTTGGAAAAATTGTTGTTTGTGCTGTTTTTAGTCCCTTCTACAACGAAATTTGTTTTACATGCACACGTATAAAAATTGCGGTTTTTATCCAACGCAATCATAGGTTTTAACGTAGTTTTCAATTTAGACTCGTTTTTATATATATAGAAAGTGCCTAGAAAATCAACCTAACGATGTTAGAGTAGATTTGATTCGTAACTTCCTCCCCGGCGCCGGGGCTGGAACCTGTACTTTATTTTCTAACTTCTACGACAACACCGCCTAGCATTGTGCAGAGACCTTATCCCCTCCTCTAACTCTAGCTTATAAAAAATAAGCTTACGTTTCGGGAGGTGTTACCTGCTTATAGGAATTAAACAAGGATCTCTGATACAATACACGAAGTATCTATTTTTAGTGTACAGAAATTCCCATACGTTTTGACCATAACGGCCTTCTTCGACACCAATAGGCAACTGCAGAACTTTGACACAGATTAACTATAGGTTTTGTAATCATTTGCGTCTTGATTAGATATTATAACAATGTATACATACAATGTATAGAGAGCTGGTAGGTCTTTAAATGTTCCTTGTGGTATTGAGGCAATTTGATTGCTTCCCAAAATCCTGAAACAAAACAATAGTAATGATAGATATATGTTCTGATAAAGACATTGTGTACAATACTTACAAGGTAGAGATTTATATGTATTACTATAACTCTCTATGGGTAAAAAAACAAGAATATATCATTATAAGACGTGTCACGGTACTTTTCTATCCCATATTCGTCTACTTGTTTTATATATTATATTTGTTATTCTCATCGGATTTTGTCTAATGTTTAGTCTGTTTCTGTGTGTGTTACATTTTCATGTTGTGTCGTTGTTCATTGATGTCGTTTGTTTATGTGTTACATATTTGTTTTTCGTTCATTTTGTTTACATAAATAAGGCCGTTAGTTTTCTCGTTTGAATTGTTTTACATTGTCTTATCGGGGCCTTTATAACTGACTATGTAGTATGGGCTTTCCTCATTGTTGAAGGCCGTACGGTGACCTATAGTTGTTAATGTTTGTGTCATTTTAGTCTTTTTGTGATAGTTGTTGCATTGGCAATCATACCACATCTTCATTTTTATATCATCTTAAATTTAATGCGCTTCCCTCAGTTTTAGTTAAATACCCCGATTTGGTTTTATTCCATGGTTTTACGAGTTTTGATCAGCGATATACTACTGTTGCCCTTATAGACAAACAAATTGTATTGACTTGACATGTCAACGGTTGAAAGACACACGGGTTAATGGGATGTCACGCATTTTTATTAGTTTCAGACCGAATCATCATATCATTAGACTTTATTTGGCTCTTTTTCTTTTTTTTTTAACATGGCGTTGTCAATTTATTTTTACCTATGAGTTTGAAAGATCCTTCGGTATACTTCGCCTCTCTATTAAATTTAACAATTTGTTTAATCACCATATATACATGTCGATTCATTAAATTTTGAAAATATTTTAAAAGTCTTTTAAAACAAATAGACTAACATCTTTATGTATAGGCAACAGTAGTTTATATTTTTTTAACCAATTGACATCGATCTATTGTATTTTTATAATTTACTTACTCATTGTAATGTGTGAAAACAAGTTTTGCATATGACTATAAACTATGATAAAACATACAAAGAATTAACATAGCTGAGTAAAAATTGTTCGAGTGGAGATTAAAAAAGTCTAGGTTAATCAATAACTGTCACTAATGAGCACTATCAGACTTAAAATGTCGTACACTATTATAACGGATAACATGCTCTGCTAGAAATTAACCGCAACCTCTCATTTGTATAATAATCTCATAAAATGTCATTATATTGACAACGATGTGTGAACAAAAAAAAAGTCACAATAGTTAAAATGTCACAAAAAGGCGTCAACAGCGTAACGAACCCCACCAAAACTGGGGTGATCTCAGATGTACGAGAGGCTAGAACAGATGTGACGTCTGGCGTACTAAATCATAATCCTGGTACTTTTTACGCCACTGGGTCATGCCTCTATTGGTGGACGTTTCGTCCCCGAGGGTATCACCAGCACAGTCACCAGCACAGTAGTCAGCTCCTCGGTGTTGACATGAATACCAATTATGTGGTCATTTGTTTTATAAATTTCCTGTTTACAAAACTTTGATTTTTTGGAAAAACTAAGAATTTTCTTCTCCATAGCATAAATTACCTGCCGTATTTGACACAACTTTTTGGAATTTTGGATCCTCAATGCTCTCCAACTTTGTATTTGGTTGGTTTATAACTATTTTGATATGAGCGTCACTGATGAGTCTTATATTGAAGAAACACGCGTCTGGCGTACTTAATTATAATCCTGGTGTTGACATGAATATCAATAATGTGGTCATTTTTTATAAATTTCCTGTTTACAAAACTTTGAATTTTTCGAAAACTAAGGATTTTCTTATTCCAGGCATAGATTACCTTAGCCGTATTTGGCACAACTTTTTGGAATTTTGGATCCTCAATGCTCTTCAACTTTGTACTTATTTGGCTTTATAAATATTTTGATATGAGCGTAACTGATGAGTCTTATGTAGACGAAACGCGCGTCTGGCGTACTAAATTATAATCCTGGTACCTTTGATAACTACTGGTACCTTTGATAACTGTTTACATGTGGAACCTGTCGTGCCGCTCATTTGATAACAACGGCGGTAAATAGTTTTTGTTAAAATTAGCTACATAATAAAAATATTTTAACAGTTCATCTGACAAGATGTGTTATGACGGTCAATGACACAATTCTCAAAAATACCAGTCACAGTTTGTAAAAGAAAAAAACCCATTATTGATCAAAGTACAAGTCTTCAATACGGAGCCTTAATTGATACCAAACAGAAAGCATTGTAGGGCCCAAAAATTAACTAGATAAGTGTAAAACCATTCGATCGTAAAAATCTACGGTCTTCTAATGTATACATACAGAGTAGTCAGCGTTTGTAGGTCTCGAAATACTCCTGGCTGTAATGTAGTTATTTGATTAACATTCAAATACCTAAAAGAAAAGTATGGTAATGCATAATATAGTTAACACTTAAAAATATTGTTTATTATCATTGATATATAACTGTTAACATTTGGATACAGATAAAATATATCAGAATATTGAGGCCAGTCAATAAATTAGATTAAATGCAGGAACTAGTAGTGTATATAACACATATACGATAGCTAAGCGTTGACCTGTTAACAAGACATCACAAACCCAGAAATTTCTGTCTTATTGAATGTTCGGTAAATATTTCTTTCATGATTGCTTTTCAAGAATTGAAATTCATCGTTTACATTTAAGTCTTGGCAATCACTGCTATAACAGTCTTTATATGTCGCTTGAGAAATTGATATTTTAGGAAAAGTTTAATGAGAAAAATATACTAAAGTATACGAAACATGATAGAGGTGCTATATATGAATGTTATAACTACACATCAAAATGATCTTCAACAATGAGCAAATCCCATACCTCAAAGTCAGCTATCAAAGGTCACAAAATTACAAATGTAAAACAATTCAAACAAAATACTTGTGTATCTATCCATCAAAAGACACTAAGTATAGATCGAAGAGTTCTCGCAACTACTGGGAGCTATTTGTCGCTGAAACGTAAATACATACTATCGATACAAAAAATCAAAGATGCAATCATCTTAAAAGAATCTAGTAAAAAAGGAGGGACTAAGGATATCGAGGGGACAGTCAAACTTATCAATCTAAAATAAACTGACAACGCCATGGCTAAAAATGAAAAAGACAAACAGACAAACTATAGTACACATGACACAATATAGAAAACTAAAGAATAAACAACACGAACCCCACCAAAATCTAGGAATGATCTCGGGTGCTCCGGAAGGGTAAGTAGATCTTGTCCCACATGTGGTACCCGTCGTGATTCTTATGTGATACAAAAATCCGGGAAAAAGTCGGTAGGTCAGATTCATGAAAGGGAAGGGGATTTCAGTTACAACGTAGGGAACATATCCGATATCATTTGTGAAACAGTAATTCCAAAACGTTTATTCCATAACGGTCAACCAATTCGTGATGGCGTGCGTAAACTTTACGAAGGGAGGATTTCAACTTTACCATTTGGAATTCTTGGTTTAATAGCTTCCTTGTGAGCAGCAACTCTCTATCTAGAAAATCTTGATTTGAAATGGAAGCACGGGGATATCGTATCAATTAGGAGATATACCCCGTATGCAGGTACTGCTGGAATGTTGTTACTTAGAAATGGAAAGTTCACAATTGGGAAGCTGACATCATCCTCTCTTTTATCGTAAAGTTCTGTTTTAAACCGACCCTCCTTGTCAATTTCTAGATGTAAGTCAAGATATGATGCCGAATTAACTGTATCTGTAGTATCCTTTATCTCTATTCCGATGGGATAGATGCGTTCTACGTAGTCATCAAATTTAAAATTATTTAATGCAAGAACATAATCTATATAGCGGAAAGTAGAGTTAAAGGATATTGCTAACTTCTTATCTTTCTTCCTAAGTAGTGCCTGCATAAAGACAGCCTAATAAACAAGAAACAAGTCGGCAAGTAGAGTTATCAGAATCGAAAGAATAATTAAAAGGACGTAATTAATCAACAAAATCCAAAGATTTTTATTTTGAAATGCAGAAAAAACATACAAGAAAGTTTTCATTTCGTATTTCAAACAGTAATTTAGAGAGGTCATTATCAACAATACTTGAAAGTTAATAATAGCAATAATAAAGGCAACTTACCTAGAAATAAAATAAAAGTATCTAAGACCTTATTTCAAATATGAGAATCGGTGAACATGATTTTGAAGTCAATACCCTTTATGTATTTTATTTTAGAACGTTAATTGTCTATAATTTGCATTGTTTGTTTATAAGGTTGACTGCTTTAATCGCCTCATAATAGTGATTGCTCCTTAGTATAGTTTCCTAATATGAAACTTAAACGTTTAGTTTTGATATAATCCATATAGTATTTTTTTCACCGAATCACAAACTATAATTTATGTGCAATTAATCATTATTTCTATTATATCAATACTACTAATGACATAAATAAACAAAAACTAAAATGTTACTTTAACTCACAGAATGGTTGTCGAATTAGGAATTTCAGACGGCACTGTTGCTATATTTATATTCCTGCAATTAACCGTCGTGCCATCGCAGCTACATTGAAGGGGACAACCATTGACTGTACTTGTCAAAACTGTGCATATGACAAACACAAGTGTACGGAGCATTGTCTTCTACAATATACCTCATTTTATTTAGTTTTAATTTGCTCATTATATATGATATCAAATAAGAACTCAATCAATGTTAATCATCATTTCTGATGAAAAACGCGTAAAAGAAGAATTAAGATGTGTTTAAGAAAATCACACAGACACGTGCACACTATCGTTAGATAAAAATGTTAATATTAAAAATGTATTCCGAAAGTTTATGGAAAAAATACACATAATTCTACCAAAATAAGAAAGTTTACTAAAATGTATCTAATAATTAAAGAACAATTGATCAGGGAAAAATTAAAGGTCTTTCCATCAGTACCAGAATGAAAACATTGAATTTCAGTGTACATGTCAATTCCGTTTGCTTAATGTTGTGAACATATGAATTTTAAGCAAAGGTCGAAATCAAGAACGTCCAATGTGGCCATGACATTGACCTTCAATTGCAAGAATATAAACTTAGGATCTCAAATCAAAATACCCTAGGTCTGTTATAAGTATGGTTAATGAGTTATATAACTTTACGCATAATTCTTTATATAAGAATGAAGAAAACTCCTACTTACGGTATTTGTTTACTTGCAATCAAAATATAAGTGTTACGACATGTCGCAACTAACAATTTAGAAAACATAATTTGTTAATATCTTTTACGGTTTTTGAAAATAAATGAAAGTAAGCCAAAATCAAAAACCTTGACCTTTGACCCTGACCTAAAAGAGTTGTTGTAATCTTTTACGGTTGCGAAGGGGAAGTGGCCACAATAAAAAACAGTGTTTGGGGAGAAAATATTTCAACGTAAAGTATATGGTTGAGCGGTTGTTAATTTTAAAAGCATATAAACTATACAATATCATATTCCAAATATGTAAGCAAAATCTTATGAAAAACAAAACTAGCAAGAAAAAAATTAAGCGGACGAAAAAAATCAATAATGATAATCAGAACAAAGGCTTTTTCACGGAAAGGTGGAAATACATAACTAAATTAATAAAGAGACGTGCATATTCAATTGGGAAACAAACGGTCTAATCTATATAAATACTATAAACGAGACCATGTTCAAACTACATCAACAAACGATAGATATTTTGTCATTTATTTAAGAACTAAACGCAAAAACGGGTTAAATGACGCTTCTTGAATCCAAATTAGATCTGAGTTTGGTTTTGAAAGAAATAATATTCGATATGTTTTGTCAGCTCTGATAGTGGAATCTCAAACCACCTGAGACGAAAACCGATTTTTATTTATTGACATTTCTCATGCGTTCGCATTTTTTAATTTGTAAAACAGGTTTACGATTATAACGTAAGGGTACCCAAATTGCTTCGAGTACCCAAATTGCACCTATCTAGAAAAAAATAGCAAAACAAATCTTACAAGATTTTCTAGAGACTAAAAAAATTGTATTTTTATGATTTGATACTATGCACATCTTTCAACATAGGTAAATACATTTAGATATACACAAAACGTTCACATTATTTAGTGTTCAAAATATTTGAAGGAATTAAACAAAAGTTCGGTTTTATAAGACTTTTGACGTTGTGAATTTAAGCATGGATGCAATTTGGATACTCATCATTACAGAATCATGGACAGTTTGGAGGTTGATTCAAACCCATTTTTATATGACTCAAAATGGGATAAAAATTAAATTGGTGTACCTATACAATAAAGAAGGATAGGGCTACAAACTAGACACATTAATGACATTTATTTCTTGATCATTAAAAATCGTAGCATTTTGTTACAGCAAATTTTAATAACACAAACAAATTTATTTTCATGCCAGTACCAAAGTACTGGCTACTGGGCTGGTGATTCTCTCCGGGAGTTACAGTCCGACAGCAGAGGCATCGACCCAGAGGTAGTAATAAAATTAATGGTAATAACTTTCCTGCACCAGAAACTCCCATAAACAGATTTCACGTGAATTTCATATATAAGCTCGTTTGAGGTTAAATTCACGTGAAATTGATGAGAATAAAATTTGCCTGTGTAGATCATTGCATAAGATATACATTTCGACGAGGTAAGAGACTGGAAACCCATTTTTCAATAGCTCTAGACTTTTGTATTTTCTTTAAAGAAATGAAGGATATTCTGCGAAAAGGAATGTTTGTAAAGTCGTTCATCAAAAACGTAAACCGTACAAGTGTATCACAACAACTTGCTTTGAGTCTAAAAAGACAAGTTTTTGTGCTTGACATGTAAAATCGAGCAAACATTTCTCTCGACTAGTCTTGACATTGTCTCGACTTTACTTATTTGGACTTAAGTGTACTCGACTCGGTCTCGACTTTACTAGTTTAGTCTGATTCAGTACTTGATAATCTTGGTGTAGTCTGAAATGGTATTGACCAAGGCTCGACCTTTTTGTACCTGTCTCGAATAGTCTCGACCTTCAAATTTAGTCTTGACTGGTGTAAATCAGCCAATCTAACTTAATTAAATATTGATCTTTCAGCTTGTTTGGTAGTTAAGTTTATTGATGTGAAATTTAAAAATAAAAAAGCTAGGATTTACAATTCGGAAAAAATAGAGATAGATCACTCTAATTTTGTTAATATTTTTTTCATATCAAATTGAATATTCACAATTTAAACAGCTACCTTGGTGGTATGTGAATCTTACTGAATCCCAGGTTGTGATGACGTTTGGTGTATTGCTATCAAATTTTAAAATAAAATTAATCTAGGTAAAAAGAACTAGAATTTGCAGTTCGGACTATATTCATAAAGTACACTATGATTTTTTCAATAATTTTTTTAATCAAATTGGATTTTCCTCAAACTATAGAGTTACCTAGGTGATATATCAATCTTACTGAAATCCAGGTTGTTATGAAGTTTGATGAATTGCTGTAAAATTTAAGAATTACACAATCTAGGTTAAAAAGGCTAGGATTTGAAGTTCATACAAAAATGAGATAGTACTCTTTATTTTTTTTCGTAACTATACAGCTATCTTAGTAATATATTGATCTTACTGAATCCCATGTTGATTTTGAGTTTGAGGTGTAATACCACCAAATCATGGTACAACACATCCGGTTGCATACGAAAGTAGGTCTAAAAAAATATTCCCTTGAATTTGACCGTTGTAGGTAATTTATCCTACATTTTATTGCAGTAAAACTATTTCTGTATCATAAACATATGTCTTGGATATTTCAAAAGACCATTATTTTTTATTTGTGATTTCTACAGAAAATTTTGTAATCTTGAGGTTACATGGTGACTAAACCTTGTACACAGATAGAATAAGGGGAGAAATTTGATTGGTTAACTTCCAATGATGGTTATTTTCTTATATGCAATGCAATGTTATGTGAAACTTTTTCTATAGAACTGTACCGGATAAAAGTTTACTCATGCCCAGTATTTCTTTATTTGAAACAAAGATAGATTCTGCACAATTTTTTGAAAAGTGCAAATTTAACAAAGACTAATAGGGGGAAATCAATGGTGGTATTACACCTTAATGTATTGTGTCAAATTTAAGGATTTCATTAAGCTAGGTAAGAAAAAGCTGATTTTGCAGTTCAGACTATACAAAGGCTAATTATTTTCAAATACCCTCTTAAATGCTATTAAATAAATGCATTACCCCAAAAGACAATTAAGCCTCAGGCAGTGATAGTGAAAGAAATGATATGTAAAATAAAAAAAAAGTGGACACACAAAAATGTCTTGCCAGCATAATAAATCTTCATGACTGAAAATCATAAAAATCTATAGGATAAAAGTAAAATTAGCACGATTCAAATTTAAAAGAAATATAGATTCTACCACTGCATTGAGGGTGATATTATATTTCTCAACACAAAACCATTCAATTTTCAAATGTATGATGAATTGAAATGTCTATAATATTACGTAGTGGTGATTTTTAAATATATTATATGTATGCTCACTTTATCTTCAATTGCCAATGATCTGCAAAAAGACATATTTATTCTATAAAATTGACCTCATCAGGTATGGTGTCTTTTTTCAGGATATCACAATGGTAAATTATGAAGAAAGCTAGAAAATTTGAAGTCATAATTGAATTTTGACCAATAACTGAGATCAAGCAAGCCACATTTAATACTAAATCATCCTGTTGTAGTATCATCCCTTACTTTTAAATACCAAATTAATAATCTGAACAAAATTCAAATATCTTCATCATGAAAAATAGGGCCAACATCAGCTAGAACAAGCAATATTACAGACACATACAACTTACAAAATGATTCTAAAAAGAAAGTACAGACTAAGCATATAAAGCCCAATATAGATTGGTTCATTCATTGATTGTGTATCCAGTAGCAAATATTTTTTGCATATTTAGGATGATAGCAAATAACAACTAATACAAAAGACCAGTCCACAAGGATTGGAGGGTAGAAAATTTTGAGCGTCATGACCATTACTGAAATATATTAGATGGAGACCATCATGACCATAGGACAAATGCAATCAAAATTCAATGTAATATGGACTTATTAATTACCTGTATGATGATTTAATACAAAAAGTAGGAGATGTGGTATGCATGCCTATGGTTTAATTCCAAATTGTTTTTTTTTCAAATATATATTTTTTTTTAAATTATACAGCTACCTTGGTAATATATTGATCCAAGTAAAACATAGGTCAATATGAAGATTGATGTATTGCTGTCAAATTAAAAAAAAAATAGGTAAATAACGCTAAGTTTTGCAGTTCGGACATAATTCAAATAGTACACATCAAATTATTTTATCACTCTTTCCAACCAACTTACATTTTCATCAAACTATAAAGCAACCTCAGTAATACATTGATCTTACTGAATAACACATCGTTACGTCAAACTATAAAGCAACCTTAGTAATACATTGATCTTACTGAATAACACATCGTTACGTCATTTGTAGTATTGTTGACCAATTGATGTACACGTAGGTCATAAAAGCTAGAATTACACGTAGGTCATAAAAGCTAGAATTTGCAGTTCTTACAAAATTCAGATAGTACAGTTTATATTATTTCAAAGCAACTCGGATTTTCATCCACAACTACAACTATCTATATTATTTAGTAGTCTAACAAAAAAACAGGTTATTTGATTATTTAGGATATTGCATATGACGTAGGTAATTAAATTTGACAGCAAAACACCAATTTTCAAAACAACTTTTGTTTTTGTATGTAAAAAAAATATAATAAATATAGTTGAAAAATTTCCGTGTGGTCAAAGCTGATTTAAAAGGTTATTAAATTTATAAAAAATCTTTTTTTTTGTTAAAACAAGAATTTAATATCATGAACTTTCACAGCAAACATTGGTAACCTTTTCAAAAAAAAGAAATGTGTTCCAAAGTTACAGTAAACGTTTATTACTCAAATCTAAAAATGTTTGTTGTCAAATTTAATGACATGGCACTTTAACATGGTTTAATTACATCAGTACAAGTGGGTTTTACAGGTAAAAAGAAATCCCTACTTTTCTTAAACTCGTGTATTACTCACCTAGTAAATTCAAACAGCTTTGCGATTTAGATTTAACAGAATGATGCAACTTTGAATGAATGTTATTTAGAATTTAAATTTCTCTGGTAGATGCAATCTTTTTAACAAGTTTGCCCCAAGCAGGATGTATTGCTTTATCATTTTTATTAATCACCAAAAAATGAGAAGAACTATTCAAATAATTGCTTAATATAATATAATATCAAAGAGAAATGAAACATTAAAGGAATGAAATAACTTTTTTTATATATACTTCTTTTCCAAATTATAAGGAAAGAGATATTTCTAATATCGTAGCTTTTTTAACTTAATTAATTAAATTTCTAAATTTGACAGCAATACACCAAACTACACAATGACCTGGGATTCAGTTAGATCAGTATATAACTAAGATAGCTGTATAGTTTGATGGAAATCCAAGTTAATGTAAAAAACATATTAAAAACAAATAAAGTGTACAATCTCTATTTTGTCCGAAATAGCAAATCCTAGCCTTATTTACTGTAACTAGATTATTAAAGTCTTAAATTTGACAGCAGTACACCACACTATATCATGACCACGGATTCAGTAAGCTAAATATATATCATTAAGATAGCTGCATAGTGGGATGAAAATCCAAGTTGATTTCAAGAATATATATAAAAAAAATTATGATGCCTATCTGAATTTAATGATATTTATTTTAACCTATTGTAAAATTAGATTCTTTCATTTCACAGCATTAAAACAAACTACCTAATAAGCTTGCATTCTGTAAGTTCATTTTGTTATGTAGTTTGATTGGCTGATTTACACCAGTCAAGACTAAATTTGTGAAGGGCAAGACTAGTTGAGACAGGTCGAGACTGGGTAAGACTGAGTCAATACTCGTCGACATAAGTCGAGAGAGGTTGAGCCTTGGTCGATACAGGTCGAGCCTTGGTCGATACCATTTCAGACTATACCAAAAATGATCAAGTACTAAATTAGACTAATTAAGTAAAGTCAAGACCTAGTTGAGTACACTTAAGTACAGTTAAATACAGTCGAGACACTGTCGAGACTAGTCGAGTAAAATGTGTGCTTGATTTTACTGATCGAGCACAAAAACTGGTCTTTTCCGACTCGGAGCAGTTTGCACTGTATAAAATACAAATATTTGTTTAGTGAATCGAAAAGACCGTTTGACTTCTGTGGTTTTATTTTTGGTTCTTAGTGCTCTTCAACTTTGTACTTTAAAAGTCCTTAACCATGTTTTGATCGCGGGTCACATGCTTCTTATGTGGACGAAACGCCCGTCTGCGGGTGCAGGTAATCGAAAATGTCAATTATGGTATCTGTAATTAGATTAATAAAACCCACACAGTTATCAAGTTTTGGAACTCGTCCACAATTTTTATGTTTTTTTGGTTTAGTACACATGATTATCAAAGATATGTGGGTTCTCTCAGGTCAGTGTGTTATTGAGCTGCATGGAAATGACAGGGTTTAGTAGCTGGGGTTCTCTTTGTATAATTTTGGTTTTTGCGACAGGATGATTAGGATTTACCGTATAGAGAAACGTCTTTTTTTTTGTTAATTTGAGTGTTAAGCCGAGGTCACAACTTCACGGATAGCTCGAATGGGTTTCGAACGGAAAACTTTTTTTCAATTTGTTCATTTCCGTAATACGTCCATTCTAATCCATTAGACATCCGTCCACATTCATTCCAGGTCCGTTTAATGTACGTTGTATCCGTATATGTCCGCTCTGTCCGTTTGGGATCATTATTACCTACAGGAGATCCCATTGATGTTCCATTGCAGAATTTACCCGGGTGTTGCTTATGTGACAACAAATCCGGTAAATAGTCTTATTCGGTATGTCTCATTCATGAAAGGGAAGGGGATTGTAGTTACGACGTAAGGAACATATCCGATTTCATTTGTAAAACGGTTATCCCTAACGATCAACCAACTCGTGATAGCGTCCATAAAATTTACGAAAGAATGATTTTAATTTCATCATTTAGAACTCTCGGTTTAATATCTTTCTTGTGAGCACCAACACTCTAGCAAGAAAATCATGATAGGTAATGCAAGCACGGGAATATCGTATCAATTAGTATATATATACCCGGTATGCAGGTGCTGCTGGAATGATGCTACTTTGAACATCATCATACAGTGATGGTTTTTAACTGTTCAACTTTGTACTTTCTTAGTCCTTAATAACCATGTTTGATCGAGGGTCACATGACTCTTATGTGGAAGAAACGCCCGTCTGCGGGTGCAGGTAATCGAAAATGTCAATTATGGTATCTGTAATTAGATTATTCAAACCCCCACAGTTATCAAGTTTTGGAACTCGTCCACTTTTTTTTATATTTTTTCCATCTTTTGTTGAAATTCCAAAGGAACATAGAACATATCTATGATTATCCAGGATTTATCCTTTGGAACGTGTCGTGAAGGTATATGTTAAGTTTTCAAGTGAATTGTCAATACCTAATTCGATTATCAACACTTTTTTTTAACTGTTTTGATCTGAGCGTCACTGATGAGTCTTATGTAGACGAAACGCGCGTCTGGCGTATTAAATTTTAATCCTGGTACCTTTAATAACTATATAGTGAAAAGTAGTTTTAAAGGCTATCGCTAACATCTTATCTGTCTTCCCAAAAAGTTCCTGCATGAAGTCAGCCTCATAATAAAAAAAAAAAAACAAGTCGGCAAGTATAGGGGCACAATTTGTCTCCATTGCATTGCCGATAATCTGTTGAAAAACACGTCCTTCGAACGTAAACAAATATGTTGTCAATCCAGAAATCAAGCATCTTGAAAATGTCAGTTTCAGAGAATTTTTTGTTTTATACAGAGTGATATTTTACAAAGTAGGATTTATCCCTCCCGAAGACAAGATACTTGTATCTACGTTGGCCATTCTTTTTAATGTAGCAATCAATTCCAATTCTATCAATTTGTCTTTTAGTTTGGAATGTGGAATACTTGTGTAAAGAGAAGAAAAGTCAAATGTTTTAATAATATAAGAAGATGAAAGAAAGTTAGATTGTATGTGCTCTAAAAGATATTTTGAATTTTTAAGAATCCACATCTGATTCACACCACCTCTAGAATATACAGTTTCACAATAACTTTGAACCCCTCTCTGATTGCTGATAAAATTTAGAAAGAGATTTCGTGGAGCACTTGTAAGACCCAGCAATATACCGTTGTTTGTAAAGACGCGTATGTAGTTTAGGTATCAAATACAGTGATGGAAGATCAAGTTCCTCATCTTTGGTTGCAATTCCAAAGGAACATAGAACTATGATTATCCAGGATTTATTCTTTGGAACGTGTCGTGAGGGTATATGTTGAGTTTTCAAATGAATTGTCAATACCTAATTCTATTATCAACACTTTTTTTATTGAGGTAGGATAAGTGTTTTTCAACATTTCGGTCTTTAAAGATTGACGAAGCATGGGCATTGAAAGACCCATTCAGTTTTCTAATTCTGATTTGTATCAACGAACTCGCTGCCTTAATCCATTCTAAAAAAAAGTGTCTTCGTATTCCTTCTTGCGCTTAGCCTATTACCTGGAATAATATTTACAGTCAAACTTTTTTTTAATTCCACAGGATCTCTGAGAGATCTCAATGAACCGGAGCATCCTATCTATATTGAAGTTTCACATCATTGTCAGGAGCTGTATAAAGTTTAGATAAAAAAAAACATAGGCAGTTGTACTTTCATTAGTTTTACCATTAGTGTCCAGGATCCTAACTTAAAAGCTCAAACAAAATTTCCTCCCACGATGATCATTTCAACAAAACTACGTTGACTAGATGTATAAGGTATGGTTGACATCTCACAAATCATGTTTCAACCTAACCGTATATTTGCGCCTGTCTCTGGCCTTTGTTAGTTTTGTATGTGTTTTTTTAAATTTCAGTTAATTTATGTGTTAGTGTCTAGTATGACGTCCATTTTCACTGAACTAGTGCATAATTTTGTTTTTGAGCCAGCTTAAGCACCACTCCGAATATTGGATTTCTTCATTTTTCCATATTTTCCATTTCAATTCTTAATTTTATTTATAAATAGTTTTTGCTGATTTTATTTTCTGACAGCGGTCAAGGTTTCTGCATAATGATAAGAGCAGAATATATCAGGAAGTCACAATAAGGCTTTCAATTTTTAATTGACCATTTGATTATTTTTTGAATTGTTATTTTGTGATAATTTAAAAGAATTACAGCCGATTGCATTGAGTGTGTAGGTAAAAGTCGAATCTTTGGTCAGTTGCTTGTAATCTAGACAATACAGTAATGAGTATGTAAGGTATGCTTTCCTCCTTTCAAAATAGCCTAGTCCTACAGACAGATATATTAGTTATCTGTTGGACTAGTCTGTAGACGAAACGCGCGTCTGGCGTACTAAATTATAATCCTGGAACCTTTGATAACTACCATGGAGTTTACCTGACCTTTTAGTGACCTCAAAGCTAAGCTAGCAAGCAACAAGCTAACCAGATATTTGAACAAACACACATTTTAAAGGACATTTTTAAATATTGTAGCGCTAACGGACTTACTGTATGTTTTTGAAAGAAAAACTAAAAGACAGTTTCTATGGGTATTCCATTTTTTGTACATTGTTTTTCAATCTGACAAAAAACTTGTGCATACAGCGATCAACCTTTTCTTCTAGCTTCTTATATATGTCAATGCTTTCTGCACAAGTGTGTGGTAAAAATGCGGATGACAATTTATGTAAAAAAGGAGAAGTCAGGAGCGAATAGAGAGAAAAATAAAAAGGCGAAGATTGCATTCAACAAATGCAGGACAACATTTTACATAATAATCGATGAGATAACATATAAGATTAAAAAAAAAAAAAAAGACAGATAAAGAAACGATACAACAACATCACACTTATGTATTGGTTCAGAGCATTTAAATTATGCAATCATATCTGAATGAGTTAAGTAAAAGTTGTCGATGCACTCGAATACTCTTGTGTGTGATGTACATTTCATCATGCGTTCAACAATATTTAACAACTATATGAAATGGTAACATACGTAAATAAAGGCAACAGTAGTATACCGCTGTTCAAAACTCATAAATCCATGGACAAAAAACAAAATCGGGGTAACAAACCAAAACCGAGCGAAACGCATTAAATATAACAGGAGAACAACGACACAACACCGAAACGCAACACACACAGCAACTGACCAATCATCAGACAAAACACCACGAGAATAACAAATATAACATGAAAACCAAATACATGAATTTGGGATAGACAAGTACCGGTCCACGTCTTATCTCAATATCTCAAAAATAAGAGAAAACACAAACGACTCAACGTTAAAATGCAACACACAGAGAAACGAACAATAATATAATAATGACCATCTTCCTGACTTGGTATAGGACACTTTTAAAGGGGAATAAAAGTGGTGGGTTGAACCTGGTTTTATGGCATGCCAAACCTCGCACTTTAATGGCAAAGTTAAATATAACATTGAAATGACAACATAATATTACAGGACTACAATACAAATAAATAGGAGAACATATTAGACAAAGAAAAACATGATTAATATATAACAAAAAGCATCAGGTTTAAAATTTAATACGCCAAAAACGCGCCTTGTCCACACAAGACTCACCAGTGACGCCCAGATATAAAAGATCGAAAGTGAAAAAAGTACAAAGTTGTACAGCACTGAAGATCAAAAGTTGAAAAGGTTTCGCCAAATACGGCATTGTTTTTTATGCCAGGGATAAGAACATTCTTATTATATAGAACAATTCATGCTATTGCAAACGGTAAGTTATATCAAATGAATATGAAAGAGATATACATAAAGAAACTGAAGTATTAAACATTACAGAAAACTAAACCTGAATACATAATGCCTAGATATAAAAGATCGAACGTGAAAAAGGTACAAAGTTGTACAGCACTGAAGATCAAAAGTTGAAAAGGTTTTGACAAACACGGCATTGTTTTTATGCACGGGACAAGAACATCCTTATAATATAGAACACTTAATGCTATTGCAACCAGTACATTTCAACAAATGAATTTGAAAGCGATATACATAATGAAACTGAAATATTAACTAATAACACTGTTATACGTCTTTTATCGATAAATCATGAAAACCATTTAAAATTGCTATAGTTAATGCATTTTTCTCTATTTTTGTGATTGCATTTGAAAACATTCCAAACATATTAACCATTTCATAAAGAAAGAACAAATATTTGCGTTTTTCGCCTTTTCGATTTCGCTTTTATGCGTTTTTGTGATTTGACTTCGAAATTTCGCGTTTTCGCCCTATTGAATAACGAGAAAACACAAAACAGCCTTATAGTGGCCTTATAGTGGCCGACACTATAATTTTATTACTTTTCAGTTCGACTTGGAAGCGAAAAAAAATAGCCTTTCAACATGTTTAAGACGTTATAATTATTTGAAAAACATTAAAAAGACAAAGCAAATTAACGGGCGTTTACTTTAACGTTTATTTCCACGTTAACATGAAAGCAGCGCGTCCTCTGCTTGATTTGTTGTTGTTAAAAGTAGACGCACGTTTACTTCTGCATGTTGGGTTACAATAATGACTGGATCAAATTGAAATGCTAATAATTATTTGTTTATCATAGAACTTCATATCTAAATCTAAAAAATGACCAACATATTTCCAAAAATTGACAAAACTAAACAAATGACCACACCACTATCAATTATCGACCATGGTAGCACCATATAAAATTAATACATAAATTCCCTTTTATTTCTAACAGGATTCATTTCAGATTTGTAATATGATAAGACTGATAAGTTTCTAAAGAAGACATCAGAATGAACAAAATTTAGTTTAAAATTGCAAAATTTGTTGTTTCATAAAAAGAACGGAGCCAATATTTTCCAATCTGTTATACTATGACATTAAGATTCTGTTTAGTTTGTCTCTAAGGAATAATGCTTTTACACACTAACAGCTCTATAAGTATACGATTACTAATATGTATGTCTATGACAATGAAATGTGACAATTGTTTTTTTTTTCTATTTTAATACTCCTGTTGTTTTAAAATAATTAAGAACTTTATCAAAAATATTTATACCTCGGGATTGAATTTTTTAGACATAAGGTTGGAGAAATTTAAGTTTGAAATTGCAAAATATGGGGTTAAAATTAAGAATGGAAATGGGGAATGTGTCAAAGAGACAACAACCTGACCATAGAACAGACAACAGCAGAAGGTCACAAATTGGTCTTCAATGCAGCGAGAAATTCCCAAACCCGGCGGCGTCCTTCAACTGGCCCCTTAACAAATATATATACTAGTTCAGTGATAATAAACGTCATACTTAACTCCGAAATATACAAAAGAAACTAAAATCAAAAATCAAGCAGGACTAACAAAGGCCAGAGGCTCCGGACTTGGGGCAGGCACAAAATGTGGCGGCGTTAAACATGTTTTTTAGATGCCATGCATAAAAATGTGCCTATATTTATTTTCAATTTTGTCAAAAAAATTATACACCGAAATGAATTAATTGCTTTTTCTTGTACCATAGGTTGAATAGTTTAACAGTAATTGAGAACTCGATAAGTCTACAGCTACTTTATTTGTCTATAATGTAACAATTTTTTAAATAATATTCTTGTGCGGACCTGTAAATCAAATACCTTTTCTACCTTTAAATGCATTGATGTATATAAAAGTAAAAACATTAAAGTTTTAAATTGCAACATTTGTTGTCGCATCACTTTAAGTGAAAGTATTTTAACTTTTGTTAAACTATTATGTAACAGCATTAAATCCTGGTATGTGGGTACATAATGACAAACATTTTAAACAACTTGAGGACTCTTTAAATGAACAGTTAATTATATATAAAACGATAAAAATAAAAAAAATAAAAAATCTTTTAGTATTATTTAGTTTGTACTTGCACAATGAGTTCAGTTTTTATAACTTCGGATGGATTTTTGGACATGAAGGGAGGGAAACACATATACAATTGTATTCTTGGTAAAAAAATAAGTCCTTTTGTCAGCAGGGATGAACAGATTTAATAAAACTGACATATTATATCGTATACATAATTGCGATTCTAAATCTCAGTAAACCATGAACTATTTTTACTTTTTTGCAGTATTAAGTTATCCGAATAATTTCTGACAACATTTGCTAATGACTATTTATCATTTTCATTGTTAAACATACAATAAGCAAAACATTTATCACGAGAGATTACAAAGTTTGATAATGTTACTTCTATTTTCCATGGAAAAAATGCATGGCAATAAATGTTTAAGATTAACGATTTCCTTATTTGGTCAGATCAATTGAACAGTTAAGATAATAAAAAATGCCCTTACCAAGTCATAATTGACAGTTGTTTTCAATTTTGTGTTTAAACTTTCGATTTTTCTATTTTATAAAGGATTTATCGTTTTGAATTGTACTTGGGATTCTGTCAATAGGCTGAAATTAAATTTAGATTTGTTGTTACCTGACTTTTGCTTGTTTTAGAAGAAATTATTTTTAAACTAGGGATTTTAAAACGGCGTTTACATGATACAACAAGTTCCTCAGTTTGTTTCTCAATATAATGGAAAATGATGGAAAATATGTCATTCAGTCGGTTGCCAAATGGTTAGCAGAATCTGCTTACTTTTCATGACCACCTGAGATTATCCACAGTTTTGATGGGGTTCGTGTTGCTTAGTATTATTTTTCTTTTTTTTTTAATATTCAGCTATGGCGTTGTCAGTTTATTTTAAATCTATGAGTTTGACTGGCCCTTTGTATTCTTTCGTCCCTTTTTTAACGTTTTAAAAATGTAATAAAAAACTCAAGTATTCCTATGTTGCAAAGGAGAATAAAATTGAGATTGGAAATGGTGAATGTGTCAAAGCGACAACAACCCGACCATAGAGCATACAACAGCTGAAGACCACAAAGAAGTCTTCAATGTAGCGAGAAACTCCCGCACCCAGATGTGTCCTACAATTGGCCAATCAACAAATATGTTTACATGTTCAGTGATAATAGACATCATACTAAACTCCGAATTAGACACAAAGGATTACATATTTATCATTTGCTGACAACTGCACATTCCAAACATACTAGAAGCCTGTACTTCAGTGGTTGTTATTTGTCTATATGTTACATATTTGGTCTTCGTTTATTTTTTTATTAAAAAAAAAGTCATTAGATTGATGGACTAGTGAAGTAAATTGTTAACAGCAAGCAATATATTGTTGAATTAAAGATAAAAAAAAATGAAGCCGTTAGTTTTCTCGTTTGAATTATTTTACAATGTCATATCGTGACCTTTTATAGCTGACTTTGCGGTATGGGGTTTGTTCATTGGTGAAGGCCGTACGGTGACCTATAATTGTTAATGTCTATGTAATTTTGCTCTCTTGTGGGCAGTTGTCTCATTAGCAATCATAACACATCTTCTTTTTTTATATTTATATATATATAAATATATATTGTCAAAACATTTAAAGTTAATACACATTCCTATCAGAAGGTCAAACATGCGTTAACAATAGTTTTCTTACAATGGATACTACATGAATGTCACATACTATTCTTAGTATAAATTTATCTAATCGATCAAGTTGAGTGCACAAATAACTATTTTATTTATGGTACACTTAAAATGCAATATCAATCTAGTCTATGTGGTAATACAACTTTAATTACATGATAAAGTAATAAAATTGGTTTTATGATAGTTACAAAACACTCTTCTTATGATATAACTGCAGATGTGTATGGACCGTAATCATGTTGAAAAATTAACATCTACACATGGAGCCTCGAAAAATCCATGAGTTTAAAGGGCGAATTTCATTTGTATATATTTCCCATGCGTTCGAATTTTTTACACAGTTACACGATGATGGGATTTTACTTTAAATGTTATAGTCCAGTCATTCTATGGTTATACCTCAAACTAATTGCAACAGAAATTTTTTTTTGCTGAATTCGTATGAATCATAACGTTTAAGAAACATATCAAAAATCGAGGAAAATCGAAATAGGGGAAAGTCGTCAATTTTGCCCCCCAAAAAATCTAGATTTTACCTCAAATATTGTGGAAAATTATGGCGCCCGTATATTGAGAATGACGATATGGGAGACAACTTGTAATGTCAACTGCAGACGACGCATCTAGGTTCCATCCTTTTCATTCTGGTAAGATGATATCCAACTTATATATTAAAGTTTTATACGTATTTAACATTCTTCAGAGTTAAAGCTACCATGCAAGGTATTTTGGATGTTTTTAAAGGTGTAGACACACGAGAAACGTCAAATTGTAGTATACGACAAAAATGAGTTCATTTCGGTTTGCCGAGGTCTCTAAACCAGAAATTACATTTAAAACAGCTCTGTTTTTATATATATATATATATTGAACTTCAGTATATACATTACACAAATTAAGTAGCCCCGTAAAAAGGAAATTTTAATCTTATTGCTGACGATAAAAAAGTATGGAACGCCGTTAGTACCAAAATGGGTTACAATCTAGCTAAATTAATTCATGGAAAAATGAAATTGTACCGATAAATAAATACAAAATCGTTGCAGACAAATTGTCGTTATTGTGTAAGGGAGCTCCTTTTTAATTGTTCATGTTTGTATGGAGGCTGGGATAAAATAAAAAGAAATAGGGAGGACAAAATGAGAGAATTTCCATAAAAATCAAATAATACAAAATAGAATATTTAATTATCAACCAAAAGGGGGGAATTAAAATTCAACAAAAATACCATTATACAATCCAACTGAGAATAGACACTACATCGGAATAATCTATTGTTTATAAATCAGCATACATCTTTTGTAATATTGTATTCAAAACAAATCTTATATATATATGATAAAAATAATATGAAAGCAAAATCAAAATAATATGAAAGCAAAATCAAAATAATTGAATCTCAACTTAACAGTTTTATCATTTTTTAGTTAATGATGGATGCTTGTGTTTTTTGTCGGGTGTCTCTAAAAGATGGTAAAGAAATAATACAACTAAGAGAAAAAGGATGTAACACTGTTTATTGGGCCAGCAAAACCAGAAATGGTACAATCGATTCAAAAGCTGTGTATCCGTCTTTTGTTGATATAAACTCGGAGCAAAACATTGCTTTTGTCTCAGATTCGTTACAAACATTACTACGTGCATTATTTAGTCACAACGACTCTACTGTTAAAGTTGCATCTGTTGGCCAGGCTATTATTCAGGCTTCCCGACCTAGAGCACTTATTGCACCACTTCAAATTACCCTCAGTGCACAAATGCAACATCACTTTGGATCAAGATTTTTATTGGACACTTTGAACACTCTTGGTTTGGCTTCTTCCTAGTAGTACACAGAGGTTCAACGATTTGAACTTAATGCTGCTGCTGCTACTAATGACAGAACCGACACACAGTTTGGGAATGGCACTTTCGTCCAATACATAGCTGATAATGTAGACCATAATCTGTGAACTTAAGATTGTGGTCATGGAACATTTCATGGTATGGGTATGATTGCAGCTGTCACTCTTGGATTCAGACTAGGCTGTCTCGCACACTAAAGGAAGTCTCTGACCTTGCAACAATTAACATAGAATGTCATAATATGCAATCTAAACAATCGTTACAGGCAGAGTTTGCAACCATGAATTATGAGCAAAATATGATAGATACAACGTGGAAGTAAGACCTTTTGTCAAAAGTATGCTGGCCTTTGACATGCAACCGACCCAGTTGGTCAGCAATTATGCACATAGTGATGGTCGGTGACAACCCAGGAAAATCATCTGTTGTTTTTTTGCCAATGATATATATGAATCCTAGTGATCTCACATGTATAAATTCAACACTTAACTTCATAGGCAAGCACGCAAAGGCTCAACAGTGTGTACCTATTTTGACATTTGAACAACCCCTCTATTGGAAGACAATGACCATTATTAAAGATGAACCATTGAACAGTCCTTTAAAGTTATTTATCTTGAGACTTAGAGGCTTTCATTTAGAAATGAGTTTTGTAGGCGGCATTGGTCACTTGATGGAAGGATCAGGAATTACTGAGCTACTTGAAACAGTGTATGCACCAAATGCAGTAACTCATATGACTAGCGGAAAGGCTATTGCACGAGCAATAGGGCAAATTTTCTGATAAAATACAGCTCTTACGTCAAGATTGATTGATTGATTGCTGGTTGCTTAACGTCCAGTGGCAAATATTTCATGCATATTCAGGCCGAGAACAAGTTTACAATAAATTAGGTAGGTCTTGTCATAATAGAGGTAATAAGTGATGATAGTCGGGGAAATTCCGACTACCATTGGAAAATAAGGGTATATTGGGTAGGGACAGCAATTTTGCATTACAGCAGACCACCTACGGGCCCTCAAAGAGTTGTTGTAAGGGTTCTTTACGTGCAAAGAGAGTCGGACTCTCTTTACACGAGACATCAGATTTAACGTCCCCATTCTGACCAGACCTGACTGCGAACCTAATACATCCCGCACAGCCAAACGGACGGCCCACTTCGGCAAGCGTTTTGTAGCCGGTCGGGATAAGACCAAGTGACCATATTTCTATTCCCCAGTCACCTTTTTTGGGCACCAATGAGACTGTCAAGATTTGGAAACATTTTTATAGTTTCTTATTAGCAGAAATCTTTTTGAACAGGAAACGAGTGTGCGAAACAAAGAAACGGGTGTTGGCGGACAAAATTTGTCAATGTTTTGTAATTCAAAAATTAGGTATTCAAATATTGAAGTCCATGGACGGAAAAAAAAATAGATGAATTAATTTTCATTTAAAAGGAAAGAACTGGCCATTATCTTGAGTGTACAATCAAAGTTGATGATGCTGTCATTATTGTTGATTCACAGCTTCTCTTCCAGCGCGTTCTTGCTGCATCGAATGGTATATATGAACAGAAGTCCGAAATATTTACCTATGAACTCTGGAGTCATCCAAGCTCAATGTTTGATCCAAATGGTCTAATACGAACAGCACAAAAGTCTAGTAGTGCAGATGCTATTTGGGGAAAGGGCGATTGTTGCACATTTGAAATTTAAAAACGACGAAACTCAGTATGTTATTGATATCGGCTCTCTTCTCCATCGTATACACTGGCAAAGCAGACTTTCTTTCGGTAACATTTATCAAAAAAGGTCGTTGACAGCATTGAACGGAAATACAGTAATACTATAGTTGTATTTGATGGATATGCTTCGGGTCCAAATAATAAAAATGCCACTCACCAGCGGCGCACCAAAGGAATCGAGTTTCATTCACAGATAGAACTCCTTTCAAATGTAAATGATGTACTTGTAGAAAAAAAGGACTTGAATGTTCAGTAGCTTGTGGCGAATGTAAAGGAACTGGTTGTACAAATTCGAGCAAAACAGTTGACATGGACGATTGAGTGACAATCAACTTCAAAAGCCGGAATTATGTACAATACGCAAAAAACATTATAAGCACAATTAAGGGGTTTTGGTCAAACTATTGCATTTTTTGATCTATTGAAATAACAAATTGATCATTGTTTGATCCATCTAAACACTAAAACATATATATACAATTAATTTGAAGACTCATAATATACTAGTAATTTGATATTTATTACCAAAACATAAATTCCCAGTTTTTAATGATTTTTCGCTAAAATATTAACATTTTTACCCAACATTTTTACTTCCTACACTTTAAAATTTATTATAGCTTAAAAAAGTAATTACTGTTATAAGATCTATTGATTTGATCAAAAATTATGTACGTTGTCATTTTCGTATTTTAGTCACAACAAATTTCCAGTTTTCAGCGATTTTTTCATCAAAATCCAAGGTTTTCACCCAAAATTTTCGTTTTCCAGAACTTTTCAGTTCATCAAAGTTTAAAAAAAAGAGTACTGTTATAAGATCTATTGACTTGCTTAACCCTATCCTGTTACTCTGGTACTGATGGGCTATATTTGATGGCAACTAGCTTGAGTAAAGTATTGAATCTTTGACATTTGTTGACGTACAGATGTGGTTGATGGCTCAAATCAATCCCCTATATCACAGCTTGGTGATTCGTGGTGCCTAACACCTCTTCCGAGTACGGTTTGGTATCAAATCGCCCCTAACGGACAACTTTTTCTCCTGTGAAAACCGTGGTTTTTTATTATTTTGAACACAATATTTCCGTAGAGTTTGGGAAAATATACTGTTGATTTTGGGGGCAAAATAACTTTTTTTCATTAACTTCGCCGTGTATTTTTGAAGGAAACTATTCATAGTATGATTAAAACTTGTACCCAAGTGAAATAAGTGATTGCATGTGTATTAATGCAATCATTTACTTGAAATGCACTCTCAATTTGTGGTCAGTACTTTCCAAATTATTTGCAAAAGAGACAAATAAAGACAAAAAGTCATGATTTTTTTTTTTTCGAAGTAGAAATAGATGTAACAGAACATTGTTTCTGAAGTGCCTGGTTATGGTAATGCCGAAAACACTTTTGTTGAAATAAAGAAACCGGCAAAAGTTCAGAAAAAAATGGCACACTAAAGTATGATAACATCCTATACTTGCTCAAAATGATGGGATTTACAACAATTATATGTTATACATGTTATATCAAGACTAAATTTCTAAACGAAAACAGACTGATTTTTTGTTAACTCTCACTTCGTGAATGGAACAGTTAACTACTAAAATTTCAATATTTTAAACTGGAACTTCAGTGGTTCAGTGGGAAGCTGCACTAGCCCACAGCAGGAAGATTGCATGTTCGAACCTCAAAGCCGGAGGTGAAAAAATAATTTCCTTTATTAAATGTAACTTAACTTAACTTTACTTTCAATTTCAAAAAGAGGGTCATGAATACATACAAAACTCAAATTAAAAACAATGTTTGTATATTTTTAAATAATGTGTGTCCTAATTGCAACCCCCTTTAAACTAAAATATCATAGGCTCAAAACACCAAAGTAATTATTAGTAATTAATTGAATCTTTACTTTTAAAGTCAAAATTCTATGTGCTGCTTGAATAAACATAATTTAACCTGAAATTTGTGTCAAGGATAAGATTTTTGACGAAAAAACGGCTGAAATCCGTTATTTTGCATATTGCAGGCATCAACGTTTGGAAGGCATACATCACGTATTTCCCCCAACTATACCATACTGGTAACTTTCCTGTTTCTATCCGACTTAGGACATTGCTTTGACACCAAAACTATATCCTATTAGCCATTATAAAAGTCTCCATACGACCTTTTTCGCAAGATTTTTGTATTTTTTTACTTTTTTTCCGCAAGTCACGTGACTTTTAGACAGATAACACTTAAGACTTTAAAAGACAAAATTTCTGATATATTTAATTCTTTGACATATTTAATCAATTATCTCTCAAATGGACCCAAAAACGACCTTTGTGTCAGCTTCAGTGCGAATGGTATATGAGATTGAAATTTGATAGTGTCTTTCCATAAGTTTACGTCCAATTTGGCGGAACGTTAAAGGGTTAAAAATTGTGAACATTGCTGTCTTAATTTTTCCAGTTTTCGGCGATTTTCCATCAAAATCCAAGGTTTTCACCCAAAATTTTTCACTTCCTGTTCTTTCATGTTCATCATAGTTTTAAAAAATCATTACTGTTATAAGATCTATTGACTTGATTAAAAATTATGCAAGTTGCTATTTTTGTTTTTGAGTCACGGCAAATTACCAGTTTTGAGAGATTTTTCATCAAAAATCGAGGTTCACCCAAAATTAACAATTTCCCTTCATCCAACCATTTTCGATTTTTTTTATGTTCAACAGTAGACATAAAGCAGCTAGAAAAAATAGAAGAACATTCTGTTGCAATTAGTTTGAGGTTTGGTCATATTTTGGCTAGAATGACTGGACTATTATCATGCTGTTTTCCTTTAAACGTGTGCAGTGTGGATTTTCTAACAAGAATATCATTGTTAAATCATTGTATTAGGAAAACATATCGACGAGTTTAAGAACTGAACGACAAATTATCAATAGCTGTAGACTACTGTATTTAAAAAAAGAAGTATATTTTGCGAAAATAAGTGTATGTAAACGTCGTTCCTCTTGAACTTTTGCCATACGAGTGTGAACAATACATTCATTTGTTTATTCAATAAAAAAATCGTTTGACTTTTGTGGTCTAATATTTGGTCCTGAGTGCTCTATAACTTCATACTTAATTTAGCCCTTTTTACTTCTGTTGATCGATCATCACTGATGATTGTTATGTGGACGAACACTCGTCTGGCGCAGATATAAAATGTCCATCCAGGTATCTATGATTGATTATTTAAAATCATTAATTTAATCAAGTTTTTGAACGCGTCAACTATTACTTCAGTTTTTGTTGTTTAGTACATAAAATTATTCAAGATAAGTGGTATTTTCAGAACATTGTGTTTTACATTAAGACACATGAAAATGACAGGGCTTTCAAGTAGCTGTCAACCTGCTTGATTAATTTTTTGTTCTCACGACCTAAAGGGATCATCGGGATTGATCGTATCGAGATACATCTTCTCGTTGATTTAAGACACTAACAATAAAATCTTAGGAGTAAAGAAAGACTCAAGAAACCAAAGGACAAATTTGCATCAACAGTTATAAATAATAAATAAGAAACAACAAGAACACCACTAAAAGCCGGGAGTAAAATCAGATGATTCGAAAGGGTATGCATGTCTTGCACTGTATACGGCACCTGTCGTGTTAATTCTTTGTTCAGTTCGATAATGATAGAAGGTTATTATGACCGAGGAAGAATATCAGCTATGATTTCTGACACACTTTTGTCATAATGGCCAACGAGTTCATAATGGCTACTGCAAAATTTCTTGAGTTGATTAATGCATAGCCCAGTCTTAAATGTCACAATACCAAACGTAAAAATGAGTGATGTCAGATACTTGTAATTAAAACATGGACACATGATCTGAAGTCAAATCGGATCGTAATAATGGAATAACTAGTTGGTATAGAGTCAGCTATAAAAGGGCCCCAAAATTAAAAATGTAAAACAATATAAACAATTTATAAAATATTCGAAGAATTCTCATAAAATTTACATTGAAAAGCCTGACTAGTCGGATCTTGAAATCGGAACAAAAATAAATTGTGAATTCGTAGAAAAGGATATAGTTCCTCATATTTTCTATTTTAATTTTATTAGAAACATTTCCCAATGTATAAAGAAAGAATGACTTATCAAAGAATTTAAATAGCGAAAAAATATTATACTCGAGGCCGAAAAACAGACAATTTTTAACTCATGCTCTACGCGCATTCGTGAATTAATGTGCTGTTCTGTCACTCGTTGAATATTTGTCTCTTATAGAATTCTTCGATTTGTTATTCCTAAATAAAAAGGAACACATATTTTTCCTATGATTTTTAACTACATAATTTTAAAAATTACCTTCATCTTAAAGTTGTTGATAATTCTTTGGTACCTATCATGTCTATATGATAATCTTTCCTGTTCGTTATGAAAAATTTCAAAAGTCTTTTTCTTTGTATTCAGAAAATTAGATTAACTCGAATTTATCGGTTATGTCAATTGTATACCACAAATTATTTAATACATCTTATTTACCTGTTAATCTAACTGCTACCCGCAACCGCCAATTCTAACTGAGTGAAGTCTAAATATGAGAATAAACGTCGTAGAAGGTGAAACTAAATATAAATGTGACATATTAAAGAAATGCATAAAATTGTAAAAAAATATTAATATATGATAGACATCAATATCCTGCTTGCTCACCCGTAATGCATTTAACATACAATTATTTTACGTTTCTTTCCGTAGACATGTTTCCACTTTTACACAAAATGAAAAAAGAAAAACAAACCTTATAATTTATGTAATTGCAATAAAATTACAAAACATAGACATATTTGGTAGAGTCAAGATCCAACTTGCTGACACGCAATGCATTTAATATGTGCATATATTTACCCTGCAATCACTAACCTTTTCTTTTTAATAGATATATTATTTTTATTTTCTACGCAAAATAGAAAACAAATCTTTCATTAAATATTTATTTTATTATTATAGTAGAAAGTGGGTTGCATCTCAATTTGTTCTCCCATGTTTATATGTGATTGAGCTATACCTAATGGTCCTTTCTTCATTTTCTGAGGCAGCTGAATACTATATCAAAATTGCATATACATTTTTCTTAATTTTGTTTTATCTAATTAATATCTTTCTAAGGTAAATACAATTTGTTGAGAATAATAGATTATCGTTGGTCATCACAACGAAATTTGTTTTCGCGTGTACGGTTATTGTAATTCTAGATTATACAAAAAAAAAAGAAACATATAAATATTGAAAAAAATCAAAACGAAATATCCCTCATCAAAGGACGAAATCCAAACATTGCAAAAGCTCAAACATACAAAAGGATAATTTCAACTTCCCAACTTACACGTCATTGTTTAAATTTGATTTTTATTCTTTTGGTTTTAACGCCACTTGAAGCACCGCATTTTTGCTATTTTGCGGTGGCCGGTTTTTGTTTGGGCGGAGAAAACTACCTACTTTTGACAGGAAACCGACGATCCTTGTCAAAAAAGATTGTATTCGAGTCCTCCTGCACGAGCGGGCTTCGAACTCACAATCTCATTGTTGATTGACTAGTGATTACAGTAGTAACTATTTAGACAACTCGGCCACCAAGATTCCTGTGATTGTTCAAAAACGTCATTGTAAGTGTAAAATAAAGGCAACAGTAGTATAACG